>NC_091976.1:0-625000 GCF_036711975.1 Onthophagus taurus | reverse complement strand
AAAATCGAAATATCTGATATCAAAAGTTACTCAAGATTGTTTTTATGTGATTTTATTACTATTCTATATACTTTTTCTTTTTTTGAAGCATTATTATATTTTTATTTTCACTTATATCAATATCGGATGCTATAGTATTATAAACAAAATAACAAATCAAAATTTTATATTTTTTAGTAACGTGATACAAAATCGTCCATAGAGTTTCGTATATTCCAAATAGAGTGATCAAAAACTGAGTATTAATTTCGGAGATCATTACGTTTCATTTATTTACGAACGTTCCAATCACTTGACTCTGCCGCGGTAGTCCGTGCTATAATAGGTATTTAATTTTCGCAATGTGGATGATTATTTTCTTCTGTTTCTTATATTTATCTTGTCTGTAAGTACATACTACATACTTAAAAAGGAAAAACCAAAAAAGTGGAGAAAGAGGAGCTTAATTTACTTAGGCCCGCTTTTACCACCTCTAGTTAAACTGGTCGTTAGTCTAACTATACGATAACGTTTATCTATTAGTTAACTGCGAAACGACTTTTACCATTTCGATCTAACTAATGGATAGACTATGTGGTAGTTAACGTAAAAATCTAGGGGAATATTATAATGACTGTTGGTGACCACGTGTAAAAGAGGTATTGTAATACCTGTAGGTTTCAATCTCCTTTGTCCGTCGGTAATGGTCGGTAATTCGTGGGTAATTCTCATAAACCTGTCAGTTCTGTTAGTGGCAATTAACGATCACGAAAAAATAAAAACCGCAAATCAGACCGAAAAGCGTATTCGAGGGGCAAATTTTGACTTGGTGGCGCATCATAAAAATGTCCTCGAGAATGAAAATAGCCACGTTAGTACGTGGAAAATAACGTTTGGGTTTTGCAAACAACAAGGAAAGGTAAAAGTACAATCAAAATACTAACTAACCTACTATGTATTTATAAAAAATTGATCTGCTTTATATGGTGTAGTGTCCAATAAAGTTGTCCAGGATACCTATAATGAGTTATTAAAGAAAAGATTAGAGTTAACAACATTAATGTTAGAAAATGAGAAGGAAAGAGATGGAAGTGATAAATTTGAAAAAAGAAGTGGAGCTAAAAAAATTAAGAAAAGAAAAAGACAGTTAATCTATTTTTTAAATACTTGTTGACGATATTTAAATAATAATAATGTACATATTTATTGTAAATAACGCTTTTCTTTATTATTTTTTTTAATAATAAAGTTTATTTTTATAAGTTCCGAAAATAATTGATAACTACTAATCTTCTATTATTGACCTGAAGCTAATGATTCGCTGATTCCACAAAAGTCAGCTACATCCAATAACATGTTGCCTGTAGCAAAAAAATCTTAAATTAAGCAACAATCTATTTGAAACAGGGATTGCAGAATTTCTAAAAAAAAAATAGCAGAATTATTAATTCTTCTACTGATAAAAACTAGGTACTATACATATATAATACCTCCTCGTTCGTGGTTAGATGTGTTAGTTAGCGCTATCAACAAGGTAAATATGGTGGTAAAAGCCGATTTTTGCGCTAACCATTAGTTAAAGTTAACAACCACTTTAACTAGAGGTGGTAAAAGTGAGCCTTAATGAATTAACCTTGAAACGTTGTGGAAAAAGAAATTAGAATACCAATATAAGGCAAAGTATTAACCCTCATGAGAGGCTTGACTTTGTCATAGTAATTTCGGCAGTCATTATTTTTGAATTATGATAACAGACAACTATTATTATTGATGATTAAATAAACATTTTTGTTGCACTTTAAAATGGAATTCTTCTTATTTATTTCCTTTACCGGTTTCGGTTTATATTAAATCATCTTCAGAAGGACAAAAATTAAATTACGAGTAGGTACAGGGTGGGCAAATTTGGGTGTTATTATAGGCTATCTCAGAAATTATAAGAGATACGAAAAAAGTAGGTGCCATGTCCCGGTCTCTTTTTTCGAGATTAATCCAATTCCGCAAACACACAATCTCTCATTTATTTTTAAATTTAGAGAAATGGGGTTGATACGTTCTTAAGACACTTTTTTAAGTAGAATATACTGCCGTTGAAAAATTTTAAATATACTTGATGATTTTTGAGATACAACACAAAGTTGTGTTGTTTTAAATACAAACTATACTTGATTATGATGTTACTGAAAAGAGCATACTTTTACCTTTCCAATGATGTATCGCATGTATGGTGTCCTTGCAGAAAATAAGTGTTAATTTTCAATTCCAAAATAGTAAGCGCCAAATTATTCAAAATTTTGATTATAGTAGGCGGGTCCGGACAATAAATACTACCTAGTGGCTATAATATATGATTTTGCACGAATATGACAGAATAAAGGTGGTTTTGTGCTATTATTCAGGATAAAGTTGGTTTTGTACCAACGAATAAAAACTTTGAATAGTTAATTTAAATTTCTCAACATCTTATCCCTGACTTTGTTCACCAATAAAAAATGGTTAGCAAGTAAAGTTTGTTTATTAAAAATACAAGAAATGTATTAATGAATAATTAATATGAACAACAACTTCAGGAACTAAACAGTCACAAACTGCCATCTTCTTCTACTAAACTTGCTGGTTAGAACAGTTCGGAATCAATGAATGAAATCTTCGGTAGTATTTTCCCAGTTTTCCCCAAACATAAGATTTAGAAATTTTTTGATATCAGCAATCTTTTCTTTTGAAATTGGGTGAGATAGAGGCAATTAGGGATCATAAACTGGGAGCGGACTTATGGGTATGAAGACTTACGTATCATCTTCAAAGCGGACTCCAATATATTCTATATTTAATTTTATCGTTTTATTTAAAGATAATGCGGAACTTCTTAAACGGGAAACTCGTTACGTAAACTCACGTTGCTATAGTAACTAAGTAGCATTTAGCGTTTTCCTCGCCTACTATAATTAAAAATTTAAATTTTAATCGTTAATATTTCAGAATTGAAAAAAACACTTATTTTCTGCAGATACATCATGCGTGCGATACATCATTGGAAAGCTAAAAATATGCTCTGTTCCATAACATCATAATCAACCATAGTTTGTATTTAAAAAAATACAAGTTTATGTTATATCTCAAAAATTATCAGCTATGTTTAAAATTTTTCAACGACAGTATATTCTACTCAAAAAAGTGCCTGTAGAATGTATTAACCCCATTTATCTAATTTCAAAAATAAATGAAATATGAGCATTTTTCGAAATCGCTAAAATTTGACTTTTCGGCTATAACATAAAAACAAAAGAAGATAGAGATTTGGTTTTTGCGGGATTGGATTAGTCTCGGAAAAAGAGACCGAGACATGGCATCTACTTTTTTCGTATCTCTTATAGTTTCTGAGATAGCCTATAATAACACCCAAATTTGCCCATTGGTTCTAGATATTATTTTCTTAAAACTAAATTAAATTAATCTTCTTAAAGTCTTAAAAATTTTTAATCTCGAATAGCGTATATTTGAATTATTTGATTTTTTATAAAATTTGATTTTATAGAAACATATACAGGGTGTATCTGAATGACTGCAACAAACTTCAAGGGGTGATTCTTTAGTGAATTTTAAGGGTACTTTGATATATGAACCATGGGCGAGTTCGGCTCCCCTAAGGAGCTACACCCCTCCAAAAATGGCGAAAAATTTTGCTTTAATTTGTTTTTCTCAAAAACTATAAACGCTAGGAAAATGAAATTTGGGGAATATGTTGAACTCATAATAGGGCATGTTTTGACCCTACTTGTACTTTCAACCTACCCTTCTAAACTACTAAACGTAACCACCCCCTTCACATTATTGCTAATATTTTTTTTATGCAGATGATAAATACATTAAAAATTTTTTATCTAGGTAGATGAAAGTATCCTAAAACTTTTTTGTCTCTCTAAAATTTGTCCAAAAACGACTAATTTTTGAGAAAAAAATAATAAATCAAGCACTGCACGTTAAACAACGGGGTTGTCGATCAAAAGTTGGAATGAATTTTTAATGAAAAAATCTTAGTAGGCTTTGCAATCTTTGTCAGAAATATTTTTGACGTTTAAATGTCAGTGTTTTTCTTACTATTATTTTTTTCAAATTAATTTTTAAATAATGTTCTATCGCATTTACGCTCGTTCACTCGACGTTTCAAAATTTTAAATAAAACAATAATAATAGTACGAAAACCACTGACATTTAAACGTCAAAAATATTTCTGACAAAGATTACAAAGCCTACTAAGATTTTTCCATTAAAAATTCATTCCAACTTTCGATTAACAACCCTACAGCTTAACAGTTAGTGTTTGCTTAATTATTTTTTTTTCTCAGAAATTATTAAATTTTCGAAGAACATCAGAGAGACAAAAAAGTTTTAGAATAGTTTTATCTATCTAACTGAAATTTTTCCGATGTATGTATCATCTTCATAACAAAAATCTAGGCATAAATTGAACGGGGGTGGTTACGTTTAGTAGTTTAGAAGGGTAGGTTGAAAGTACAAATAGGGTGAAATCGTGCTCTATTATGAGTTAAACATATTCCCCAAATTTCATTTTCCTAGCGTTTATAGTTTTTGAGAAAAAAAAATTAAACCAAAATTTTCCGCCATTTTTGGAGGGGTGTAGCTCCTTAGGGGAGCCGAAGTCGCCCATGGTTCATATATCAAAGTACCCTTAAAATTCACTAAAGAATCACCCCTTGAAATTTGTTACAGTCATTCAGATACACCCTGTATACAGTGTGACCCAATTGAAAGCGGAGCACCCTCGTAAAATTTGTATTTGTTATCCGATTTCGACAATTTTTCTTTTGAATTGTAGACCATAAAAAACTGTACCTTCGGACAAAGAGTCATGTTTTTCTTAGAAAAGCCAAGGTCTACTATTTTACCTTTTTAGAAAAAATCTGAGTACACCACTGCATTAAGCGCCTTTTGAAATGGGTATATACCATGTTTCATCAAAAATGGTTACAAATTAACACCGTTCAGATAATTGAAAAATATCATTTTTTATGAATTTATTTGATTTGATCTAGTAAACCATGACAAAAAAGTTAATAAAATGCAGACAATAATACAATAGTATATTAAAAAACAAGTTTCGTAAGACACGCTTGAACTGCACGAATTCAAGTTGAAAAACGAGTGGCGAAGCCACGAGTTTTTTAATGAATGAGTGCTTTAAGTCTTATGAAACGTGTTTTTTATGCTATTTTTTGTAATTCACGTTTTTATCCATTTTTTTAACAAAAATAAAATAAATTTTAACAATGTAGGGAAATAAGTATGCAGCAGTTGGTAACACCGTAACACTTGAAAATAGAAATTTGAATTGACAATTAGAAACTGTCAAAACACAAAATGTATTCACCTGAAAAAATGTTTCATGTACACCTCCCAAAATAAGAGAAATTGCTCAGTGTTCAATGTCCTCATCATTGTGGACCTTCTATTCAATGCTAAGAACGTGTTTAAACATCCATAGACAAAAATTGTCACATTGACATCTAGAAAAATTAATGACGCAATGTCACCAACTTGAACTGGCTCCATAAAATGTTACTAAAATTTCATTACGGATCCGATGCCGTAAGGAGTCTCATTACAGCACCCGTTTGAGTACTGTTAGAACTTTCATTACCGTAGTGAATTACAAAAGAACTATTTATATTTGTTACAGATGAAATTGATTGATAAAAAATTATATTTTTCAATCATCTGAACGGTATTAATTTGTAACCATTTTTGATGAAACATGGTATATACCCATTTCAAAAGGCGCTTAATGCAGTGGTGTACTCAGATTTTTTCTGAAAAATTTCCTAATATGATTTCTTCATTCTTTGCACCTAAAAAGTGAAATAGTAGGCCTTGGCTTTTTAAAAAAAAATATGATTTTTTGACTTAAGGTACAGTTTCTTACGCTCTACAATCCAAAAAAAAATTTGTCGAAATCGGGTAATAAATACAGATTTTATGAGGGTGCTCCGCTTTCAAATGGGTAACACTGTATATAGAAACATGTTCAGGGCTGAAACTTAAACCGCGTTTTTTTCCGTCAAAACTAGATTAAATATATGTATCGAGGTTTATGGAAGGCATTTCGAACATTTGTGAGCTATTTTTGCCAAAAATTTAAATAATTCTAAGGTTTATTTTGTTTTATTTATGTTATTTGTTTTATCATTGTTGATATTTCATTGATCCGTTGGCTTTTAAACACGCCTCAAAAGTAGTTTTGAACCAGTTCTATCTTGGATAAAGTGTGAAGGAAGGTTCTAGTAATAACATTTTTGTGCTCTCTTATTTGTTTGCTAAGGTAACTTGATCCGATTAAGATTTAATATTTTCTTTTATAATTCGAGAACGGATGGTGATATCGAGATGCGGTTTTCACTAATATTTAGTAAATTTTATAGTTACTAAGAAGTCTGTGAAGTAAATAGTACCGTTCCATTTAACTTTTTTTCAAAAATCACGAAAATATGTAATCGCTGCCGATAACGCCCTCTAGCTTATTTGTTTTAAACGGAACGGTCTTACTGAAAATATTTTTTAAAAGATCATAAAATGCTCTTTTAAACAAGACCAAAAATATTCAAATCAGTTGAATGGTGCAGGACATATTATAATGTAAATATTTGAAAACGCATTGGCCTCCTCCTCCCTTATTATGACAAATATGAGAAATATCGCAAAACAAAAGCTATGCGGTATTATCCAAGCTACTAAATAATGTTGTCAAAGTTATAGCTCATCGTCTAACTTTCTGATATTGCGGAAATTTTATGTTTCTCTATAGCAGTTACGTCCCATAGCGGTCAAATAACGAACCTCAAAATAATTTCCAGCTATTTCTCTTGGACTTTGCCAATAAGCATTTTTTTTCCAAACCTCTAGGCCTTACCGTTGTCAAGATACAGCCGCTCCGTACCCTTAACGGTACACCTGTACATACAAAAGGAGGCAGCTTTAAATGCCTTATCAATGAAAACATGCTCTTCATTGAAGTTGATGCAGAGTAACCTTAGAGGACACCTTGAAATCCTTCAGGATCCATGTCTAAACCACTTGATTAAAATTAAAACGGATCATATACCGACAGTATATAATTTCGACCACCCGCATAAGTTCATATTTAGAAACAGGGATGATTGGACGAAGGGTGAGCCTCAACCCAAAAGAGCCTTGCCTGATATACCAATGCTTCAAGGACAGATGGATTCGGAGTAGGTGTGGGCATAAGTGGACCAAATAGCCGGATTAAGTTGCCCCTCAGCTCAGACATAACCGTTTTTCAAGCTGAAGTTACATTATTTAAATAATCACTATAAAGTTGCAAACATTTCTGACAATAGTAGGTACCTAAAGATATGATCTACGGAAACAATTTTTAACATTTTCAAAAATATGTCTATTATTACTTAACTAAGAGACATGGAATTTTTTTCTTATTTTTATCAGAACACATATAGGTTGGCCTCTCGCGCGGTGCCCGCTTAACGTTGAGTTTCGGGACACCTGTCACAAACGGAAAATTATAAAAACACAGAATCCCAACCCGGCTGTGGGCTACAAAAAAAAAACACTTAAAACCGGTAATCAATATTTGGGAGGCGTCAAAGGTAGCCTTACGCTGGAAAGAACTTCCAGGTCACAGACAGGCGAAGAGTATGATAACTCCGTTGCAAAACAAAACCAAACAGCTTTTATGCGTCAGCAAAGGGGACCTAAGGTTGCTTCGTGACCGGCCATGCGCCGATAAAATACCACCTCTTTCATATTGGACAAGCTGAGGATCAAACTTGTTGACTTTGCAACGACAAGTTAGATACTGTGTGAATGCTTCGCCAGAGGCCGGCTATGAGACAAAATTTTCCGACATAAAGGAAGAAGACCTTGGAGCAATACTAAGACTCATCAAGGACCTACATTTGCCGCAAACCTTTGGAGGGCTTAAGTTACAATAGATCTTGTCGGTCGCGGAGACGAGAGAGACAAATACTGAACACGAGAAGCTTGACCTCAACTAATATGGGATCCGACTACTTCTTAGTTGTCTGGAAACTGCGGACAAACATGACTAAAGAAAATGTGACTAAAGAAAAAATCAACATAGAATTCATCAGAGACCGAATAACAAAAACACTTGGTTTATTGTTGACTGCTTTTGCCTGAATCCAAATTGATATTTTGGGATTAGGTTATTAGTTTCTATTATTGAGATTGTTGGTATATAGTGAAATCGGTCTATAAGATCTAACATCGTTAAGTTGTTTTCCCGCCGTTGGCAACATGGCAATGTTGCCTAGGTTAGTTCTTATTTCATCTGCCACATCTTTAGGAGTAACTGGTATAATATTTTTAGTTCTTTGGGTTACAATATTGGTCATTTCTTCTTCTAGCTCTTCGTTTTTCTTCGACTAGTTCTTTGAGTTAAAGTAAATAAGTTACACCTTTGATTACGTGCGTTATCACTTTAGTGTTATTGTACACCGCTGATTGGGTAAGACAGGTGAAATATTCAGCTTTTTTTGTAGTTACATATTAGACTCGTTCAAAGACTAATTTAGGTTGATTTTCTTCTGGAGGTCAATGTGAAAGCTTTTCCAGTCACTAGATTTAATAGTAAAAGTAGCTCTGGTTGGTCATTTTAAAATCCTTTTAGTTAACGTTGGTTTGACGGATCAGTGGTCGGAGTCCATCTTAATGTTCTCTTCTACTTCTATGTAGTTTGAAGATAATTTCCTGCCCCTCATCAGTAATAAATCATTCTCCTATATACTACTATCGGGAGAATTAGGATTTTTCTTTTTTATGTTATGACTTGGCGGGCAGCAAACTGCACCGACACTTTTGCATTAGTGACTTAATTCCGATTATTCTCGGTTGGATGTCTATTCTTTGTATTTGGATAGTATTTTTCGAAGTGATTGATCTGTTAAACCGATTGCACCACTGTTTAGAATGCCATTAGCATTTGGCTTCCAATTTATGGAGTCTTGTTTTTGTTGATCCGATCTAATGTTTTCATCTTGCTCTGTAGATAATAATGTAAAGCATGATGAAGCTCTCCATTATATGTATATGATTCGGATGTCGATGGCAGATGCTGACAGGTGCTGACTTTGTTGGTTTCCGTTGCATGTTCTAGGTATAAGATTTCCGTGCGTTATTTAATTAGGGACAATTTGCAGTTATATCTTCTTTTCTGAAGTTCCATTGCTATTGTGCATCCTCTGTACCTAGTCGGGTGTTCATTTTTACAGTTAATTCACTTCGCAGTGTGTCTTTAGATTAAGTGAAATTTGTGGTAAGGTGAGATGAAAGTTGGTGTAAAGAAGAATAATCAACATACAAAAATACTACACAGTATACTGCAAATCAGAGATGATTCGACATTCTAAACCGCTTCGGTCAAAACCGTCTTGAAAATATTGTAATAAACAAACTTATTCTCATGTCAATGGTGAACACTATTAGTAATATCGTCGATGAAGGTTTGCTAGTTCTTTCAAAAACAGTCTTTGAAAAATACTTGGAGAATGCCGAGGTTTAATAGGACAAGGCGACGTCTCACATATTAACGGACGGAAGCTCATTCATAATAAATTTTCTAGATTTTAGTCCTGTTCCCATTTTTTAAACACAGCCCATCCAAACGACAACGCCATTTCTATTAGTAAATAAACTCCATAATTCACTACAAAATTACATGTTTAAATTAAACAATAAGTATTTTTATTTGCAATAAAGAACAGCAATCCTTTTACGCTATTCCATTTAATACATTGCAATCAGTAGATAGTACGCTGTTGTCGAGTGTGGTTATGTTGTGGTAAGTAATTTGCGCTTTATGTTTAACATTCAAGCTCGCACGGCATCTGTGTAATCTCACCCTAAGGGTCACGGAATATTCTTTTTGTTTCTTTTTGTGATATTGAAGTCGGTACATAAAGAAGTAATGGAAATATTAAACAAAAATGTTGGAAAAGTCATAATTGATAGCGTTTGTAGTTACGTTGCTAGTTTTTTTTATCTATTTTCAAATAATGAGAGTTTATTTCTACTTTACAATATTAATTGCTCTGAAATCATTCAAATAGGTTAACTATTCCCGAAAAATTATTAAATACTATTAAAATTATCGATAAACCCTGTGTTATCGAAATCTTTATTGAATTTCGTACACGTTTAGAATCTATGTTCGGTCGAGATCTTGCAATCAAAGCAAACTCACGTATTTCAAGCAACAAGTTACAGTCTTACGATCAAGTCTTTTATTTTGTATCACTTCATATTTAGGTTTAACGATAAATTCGACTACCTTTCATCCTATTAAAACCACTAAAGGAGGTTGTAGACGTTTCTAGGTGAACTTCAACCTATGTAAATATGAATGGGAAACAAGAGGCAGCTCATTTATCACCATTAAATCAAGATATCAATGAACGCCATTTATAAAACTTACACGAATTGGTAACACATAACAGGTATAATCTTCTTAACAGTGATATTTCCTCCAAAACAACATTAACACCACCGATATAGAAAAGAATCCTGAAATCCCTTTGAATATTTTGGTACAAAACTAGAATAAAACACAATTGTACTCAAAAGTAATTCATAAAAATTACTTTAATGTTTGTGAACAAATTTAGAACTATAACAAAATATTATCTAGCAAATAAGTGAGCATTTTACATAATCAGTAGTAACTTATTGTATGAAGTATTGTACTACATATTATAACTCTTATGTCCAAAAGCACATCAATTTGGAAACACAAAAGTAATTATTCTGAGCCCTTTGCATGCAAAAATGCCAGCGATGTCAAAAAACAAAGACAACTGCTAAGTGTTGATGTTCGCTTGTAAAACCGATACTATATCTAACAGATTTAGAACAGCTATAAGAGACTTGGTAATCGTAATCAAAAGAGAAACAGTAACAGTTAACTTTTACTTAGACTTATGTGTCACAAATGTCCGGTAGCACGGTTCAGTGTTCGGTTTCTAGTGATAAAAACAGAACCGAAGCATATAGAGACATGAAATTTGGCATACATTTTATTCAAACACTCACCAACGAGAACGTACAATCAAAGCTCGAAGTATCCACCCTTCGCCTTCATACAGGCTCGCAGACGCTTGAGGAATGCAACCACTGTGGCGGAACCAACTTGCAATTTTGTAATAGTCTTGTGGGGGTTGAGTCCTGTTGGAGTGTCCAGGGGCGTCCGTTCAAGTGAGATTGGCTCCAAGGAAGAATTTCCTTCATCAGAGTCTTATCAAGGTAGTTCTGGGAGATGATCTTGACTATTTCGGGAAACGTATCGACTATACGCATTTGCTTCCTGAATTGGACCGCGTTTTTAGAGATTATCATGCTGTCTGGTAGGTAAAGGTGTAACTTATCTTAGAAAAAATGCAGAATACCGAAAGACCTAAATATTATTTGCTTTAAAGGATAAAGCTAAGCGCCAATCACGTTATACGATTTCAAGTCCGATTTACATCATACGTCTAAGAACCGAATACCAAGAAATTCTACAATAGAAAAAATAGATGAACCTACAATTTCGGGTTAGTGTCGTTTTCTAGATGTTAGTATAAAATTAAAAGTTTATGTCTTTTGTTTTATATAGAATTTAAGTCTAACTAGTTTCGGCCCTTGGCCATCTATCTTCAAGAGATTCTACAAATAGATTAACATCTCTCGTCTTATCCATTTTACAAACGATGTTGCATATTTTTATTGCATTAAAACTTGAACTAACACTAGACCTAGAACTAGAAATATTCGGGTTTTGCCGTCTTGAGAGACGTGGGACTAAATTCGAATGTTTCTAGTTCTCGCTCTAGTGTTAGTTCTAGTGGTAGTGGTAAGTAACGCTAGTTAGCATAAGATATTACTATGTTGTATATTTTTATTGAACTAAAACTAGAACGAAAACTAGAAACATTCGGGTTTAGTCGTGAAAAAAACTTTCAGTTGTTAATGTCAACTTTAATTTTATTATTATATTATTCGTAATCTTTATAAAACAACCTTTAAAGTGAGTCCAAATATCACGCATTTATCTCAAAAAACCAAAAAGTTCGAACTTTCAACTTTTAATTTTAAAATATTTATCAACTTCATAAAGAATCATTTAAAGTGAGTCCAAACTCGACATAAATTACTTTAATATTAATGAAAATACAATCACTTCCGGTTTTCAACGTCCACGGCAATTTTGACATATTTGTCATCTTCATTAAAAAACCTTTAAAATGAGTCCAAAGATGACGCACTTATCTCGAAAAAGTTAGAATAAAAAACATTAAACCCTAAGTTAGCAACAATGAAGCAACCTAACCAATTTTTTTATTTTTTTTTATTCTATTTTTGTTTTGTGACAAATATTAAGACATTTTATAAAAATTAAGGATATGTCAAAATGACATTGACATTTCAAACCGGAAGTTGACCATAACTTCATTAATGTTGTAGATAAATATGTCGTGTTTGTACGCATTTTAAAGCATTTTTAATGAAGACTACAAATATGTCAAAATTGAGGTTGACATTTTAACCCTGAAGTTAGTTATCATATAATAGAAGTTTTATAACTGAAGTTAATCTAGTGTTAATCACTTTTCCGCACTATCTTTTTACTTTTAACGTGTTTTTGAGTCATTTAACATTGATTTAAAAAAAAATCGTCGATTTTTAAGCCACATGATGATTCTGGAATTTTTCCCAAGTTTCTTAATAATCCTTTTGTTAAAAAGTGTGTGCTTAAATTTTAACATGTAAACTTGTAACACTTCGTTCTTAATTTCATTTTACACCTTTTTAAACTTTAATTTTGTAAATTAGTAACTAATAATCTGATTTCGACTTTGATATGTGAACTTTTTTAACAAAGCAAAAATAAATATTAAAAAACTTGTTTGTAAAATGGATAAGATGAGAGATATTAATCTATTTGTAGAGTCTCTGAAGATGGCCAAGGGCTGAAACTGGTTTGACTTAAATTCTATATAAAATAAAAACCAGTTTAAATGTACAAAATCGAACTCTAGATTATTTTCTTCAAAAATTTTTACAAGAATCGTCATCATTTTGTCTCTAGTTTTAGTGATTAAATTTATGCAACGACTTACAGAAACACTCTGTATAATCGTAAAACGTAACGAGTCACCAAGCGGCTTCTGTGCTTGTGATAGCTGTAATCAGACACCAAACAATTTTCAATAGCTTGAGCCTGTCTATTCTGAGAAGTCTTATATTTTTAGAGAGATGAAAACGACAATCTCGTTTTTCTCAACATTATTCATTTGTCGCTTAGTGAAGTGATGCATAACGAGGTCCAATTGTTTATATGGATACCGTCAACCCTGAACCTGAAATAGTCTGTTAGGTTCTGAGCCAGCACATTAGGGTGATTTTTTAAACGTTCCGTATGGCGTGTGATGCCATCCGTAGGAATGTCGAATTCCTCATGGATCAATTTATTTATTACCGCAACACATTATATTAAAACCGTTGGAGTTTTACCATATGACTTCTATTGGTGAGGACTACCAAATATGTGCATTGTTCTATAGATGAGTCCCAGTTAGAGCCTTTTAGCGTAGATATATTTTCCCTAGTTTAAATAATTATCTAGTTGAATTCCCTAATCTTTTATTATAAAGAGCGGAACGTCATTCATACTAACAGACGACCTGGGAACTCACACCCCACTACATCCATTTAATGTAAAGATTATCTGCGCCGATTTTATGAAGTTTACTTTCATTCGTCAACATTTTTCCCAATTGTTCATATCGTGTAAGTGTTTTCTGAGGCGCAAGGAGCAATTTAGGGTGTTATCTGTGAAGGAGGAGGTGATAGTGTAAGTTCGAAAGGCCCTATATGTGGTATACAGCAGGTATAAGATTGAATCCAAAACACTACCCTACGGAACTTCAACTCATACGGACTGAAAACTTGGGAACCCCCTGCCAAGGTTTGAGAATAAAGAAGTACCTCTCATTGCAGGCCTTCCATGTAACTCTCTGAAACCAAATTGGTAGTTTGGTACTATTCGTTTGAGATATTTTATATATCTTTAATCCTTAACATTTATGGTAAGGTTGATGGTCGTAGTTCATTAACACCGTGTATATATACTTATGAAAACACGAGAACTTATAAATGCAATCAGTTGGGATGATGAAATTTAGTATATGGTTGTTACACTAAAAATTTTTAGCTAAATTCGGCAACCTGAAGTTGCACTTAACCTAAACACATATGCAACCTTTTATGACACCTAGTATGTGTCTGTAATCATGATGATTATTCATATAAAATTTCAATCAACTTGAGTAACCACAAGAGGTACTTGATGGAGACGATTTAGATGTATTTTGTATTACGCTTTTTTAAAATTTAATATTACATCGTCTATCAATGGGCGATTCGCCAACAGTAGCAAATTATCTCTTCTTTGGATTTGATTTTTGATATATTTTTAAGAATGCTAATCACCTTCCAATATTTTTACTAAATTTTTTATACATGAGTTATTTCATTTTGATGATGGGATTCTCGATGTTTCATAATTAGTTTTTTTTGACCGTAAGTGTATTAATTATAGAAATAAGTTTTTCATGTAAAGGATTTTTAACATATATGTAGATTCGGCTGAGGATGACTGTTTAGTCGAAACCGGTACCGAGGAAATTTAATAAAAAAAGCAAGAAAGAAGTTATTTTTCTTTTATTTCTTAAGTAGCAAATTAGTCCATCAATGGCATATAATGAATTATATTTAAAGGTTGAAGAAGGTATCAAAAAGACGGTTTTTACTATTAAAGTTATTAAAGATTTCTAAATAAATTCTCCAAATTTATAGTATAACAATTACATATTAAATCTACTCAAAAAATTTATTACAATTCATTGTAATTGAGACCGTCAATGATAATACGCAATTGAGATAAACACTTTTGATTAATTAATTAATTTAATCGTAACAATTTCGGATATTGTATTTGGACAAATCATTGATTCAAAAGATATAATAGAAAGAAAAGATCAAGTCTAATTTGCACGAGTTATTCACTCTTATAAGTAAAACGGACTTATGAACTTTTGAATACTTCGATCTAACATGTTAGTACATTACTTTTATTATTATTTAAGTACGCTTTGTTTTAAAAGACAAAGTATAACAATATCCTGATGTTCTCAACAATTTCTCAAATCTATCACGATTTTCTTCGTTCGCAACTCTAACAAATAACCCGATCATAGCTAGATTTACAAAAAGAACGTTTTTATGAATCTAATATCGTCCCTAATGAAATTAAATACTATTATTTTGAAAATCTGTTATAAACCGAAGTCGCTTGTGGTCGAACCTGCACATTTACAAAAAAACCTTTTTGTCCACGACTACCTTATAATATATACCTTATGAATGAGTTTTCTAAAACAAAATGGTAGTCATTTTTCACAGAGTGAATAATAGCGGTGAATAATAATCATTATTCACAGGTAGCCATCTTGACCAGACTAATAATAATTATTTGAAACGTTAAAAGTTCAAACAACGTCAATTTAATTCAATTTTTTAGGAGGTTCTAAATGTTTGACATTAAAAAAATCTAAACAAATTCGTTTTTTCGTATGATTTAAGCATAAATTAATTAATTTTCCTAAAGAAAACGACGTTTTATAAAACTGACACTTAATTTTGACAAATTGTTGTGAAGTTGGTTACAGTTAGAGCCTCAGGTTAATTATGCCACTCGCTACGCTCGTGACATAAACTTAACCTTCGTGAATAATAGCCCTCATTATATGCTCATATAATAATATACTATTTATGAACCTTTTGTCCAAGGCTAGTGATATTAAAACCAATCATATTTATACCATAACAGTTGTTTTTATACCAACGGATCAAAAGTGTTCATCTGAGCCGAGGTCACTTATACCCGAAGTACTAGTTTTACAAAAAAGCTTTTATTATGAACTATACAGTCATCCCTAATGATATTAAAAACATTTATGATCCTTAAAGATATTAAATACAATTATGTCCAAGCGACCGTTCGAAGTTCTTCAGAGTAAGTAGATCTTGAAGACTCATTCACGTAAAACGTATCACATTGTGTTGAATTCCGTAAAAATTAAGCTATCTGTTAAGATATGATACGTGAAAATATTACAATTTATACGAAAGATAACTAGTGTAAATTTTATTAGTTTTATCCGATTGAAGCTTTTCAGCTCATTCAAATTTTACCGATATCAAATCATTTGAATATAACGAATGACATTATGATGAATTCCTCATTAATTAAGATTGAGATATCGTATATTAATGTATCTTAATATATCCGAAAGATATGGAGCATATTACATTACATTGCATAAATTACATATCGGGTAGGTGGACGAAACCAACCTGACACCGCGACTCTAAGGATCTATTGTATCCCGATAGATAACGTTTTCAAATTTCACCGAGCCAAATGCTCTTAATGAACATGAACCTGGGACCCAGATCAGGGAAACTCTGTTATCACAACTCAGTGTGTTTAATGTTCTTTTACAATCATTAATCAGAGCCCACACCGTTTTCATGGCATGCAGCGCCTGGAGAGCGGTTTGACTGACTGAGAAAAATCGTACGGTCATGTTCTTCACACCTCTCTCAAAAAGGATTTTAACACCTCCGCCAATAGCAAATACTTCCGCCTGGAATACAGTACAATACGTACCTAGACTGTAAGCTTGCTTAATGTGAGGTATTTGGCGGTATACGTCCTGCTCCGTCCTCTTCCGTCGTTTTCGATTCATCTGTAAACATGCAAATATCTGCCTGAACCAGAGAATTTTCGTTTTCGATTCAGGACTGTCGTTCAGGCAGTACAATCCGGTATCGAGCATTAATCACTGATAGTGATCTCGCCAAATCTGACGACATTAGCACAGTATCAGTGCTTATAATGTCTTCCGCAGTCTATTGGTAGGACATGTCGGAACAGTTTTGAGCATATTGCTTAAATCTGTACATGCAACTTTCTCTATATGCCAAAGCAAAGGAGATAGGCTAATCAGAACATCCATTACTAGAGTTGGCGTTGTGTTTATCGCACCAGAGATTGCCAATCCAGTTACTCGTTAAATTCGTGAAAGTTACTGATAACCAGTGATGGGCGCTGGGTAAATACCCGGCGGGTAGGTATTTCTAAAATGGGTATTTATCCGGGTATTTTCCCCGGCCCAGGGTAAATACCCAAACAGTGGGTATAAAAGTGATACTAGTAAAAATATATCGATTCCAATAAAAATGAAGAGGAAGACGATGAGGACGTTGAAGACGAGGAATTGTCAACAATCAAAGACGTATTATCATTAGACGAATCTGCCGTAATTTAGATTAGATCAAGTTATTATGATTATTATCACCAAGCAGCCCTCTGTGTCCATTGTTGGACATCGACCTTCCCTATTCTGTGCTGTTTGAATCCAATTGTTGGTCATTCTTATGACGTCTACTTCGTCTGTTCGGTCGCGGTCTTCACTCAAGCAACCGTTTTGTCCACTGCTCATTCTTCATTCGCACGATATGACCCGTCCAGTTCCACTTAAGCTTTGCCACAATGTTGACCACATCATTTACTCCAGTTGTTCTTCATAGGTCTTCATTTCGTATGTAGTCCCTCAGAGTTAGACCCAGGATCGACCTCTCCATCTATCTTTGCGCTACTTGGACCCTCCTGGCAGTGGTTACCGTTAATGTTAAAGTTTCGGAGCCTTATGTCATAACCGGAAACACGCATTGATTGAAAGCCTTTCTTGGCCTTTTCTCTTGAAGATGTCTCTAAGATTCTTCTGTTTAGTACGCTTGTTTGGTTATCTCTCAATACACGAACCTCATAGCCAAGATATACATAGCTGTGAACCCTCTCAATCTCATTATCCCCAATGTTGATGTTAGAGCTGGGAACAAGATTTATCATAAATTTTGATTTCTCCTTGTTGATATTTAGCACGACTCTTGCACACACCTCCTTTAAGTCATTCATCATTAGTTTAATCTCTCCAAGGCTATCTGATATAAGAACTATATCGTCCGCGATATGGTCCAATCCAGTTGTTTAAATGCACTCTGAGGACTGTGATGAACAATTTGAGTTCAACAGTGTCCCGCCTTGTTTTACTCACACTCAGTACTTTACTACTTTTACTCTCTTCAGTACTTTCATGCAATTTTACCGTCATTGTAGCATTCTTGGAGATGTTATAAATAAGTTTGGTATGTCGATAAGCGACTCTGCGTTCTTGAAGTCCTTGCAAAACTGCCATCAACTCAATTTAAATTAAATTTATAAATACCTCAAAATACCCATCTTGGGTAAATACCCCTGGGTATAGATCCAGGATATTTACCCTTGAAAATAAATACCCGGGTATTTAACAACACTGCTGATAACTGAAGTCTGTCGGACATTCCTATACCAGGCTGCTGCTCCGTATGTGGTCATAGGTCTAACCACAATCACATAGAGCCTGTACAGTATTTCAGGGGTAAGACCCCAATTTTTTCCACAAAGACTGCGACAAGTCTAGCCAAGAAGTCTAGACAAGGATAGTCTAGCTTTGTGCAAAACTCCCTCTAAATGTCCATTCCATGAGAGGGTTTTGACCAGGATTACTCTTTGATTTGCTTTGAGAAAGGGATTTCTTCATCTTGGATAGTTGGGCGGATTAGTCCATGCAACTTTCGTCTTCTGGTGAAGGGCACAACGATTATCTTTTGGTTTATCGAGAGATTCTCTCCCTTACAACAAGCGCAAATGGTAGAGGATATAGTCCAAAGCTGGTTTTGGCCGATTGAAGCTCTTCAAAGTAAGTAGATCTTGCCTATATGAAATCACACAATTCTACCGCATCACATTGTGTTGAATTCCTTATAAATTAAACGATCTATTAAGATATCACAATATTACAAATTATCCAAAAGATACCCAACCTAAATTTTAAACATAGTTTTATCCGATTGAAGCTCTTTAGAGAATCCAAATCTAACCGATATCAACTCGTGTGAATGTATTTTTTATAGAATAAGCTTTCTTTAGAGATATCATTCATGAACATGAACCATTTTGAGCAACAACAAGTACCCTGGTTGTAAACGTTCTAGATATTAGCATGAAACAAGTCATGTCAAATTCATATCCTTATCGATTAGGTTTTATTTTAAGATATCAAGCATAAATCTATCCAAAAGAGATAACTGCAAAAGTGATTTGAAATTATAGGTTTTGCTTTACTTCAGTTCATGAACATCAGATGGAAACGTGGAAGCGAACAAAGTTACATTTAGGTAGTGAACCCTCTACCATTCATGTATTTTTTAATATGAAATGTAAATATATTACTTGGTTGAATTGAATACTGAAATGGCCAAGAAGTTCGTCGCTATATAAATGTTCTTGTCAATCTCTAATTTTCAATGTGTGTAAATCTTGTATGTATTGTTGAAGATTTACCTTCACTTTTTATAATAAAAAGTGTTGTATAATAATCGTCTCTTTGTGCTCTTTGTATTAACCAAGTTTGTCAGTTTAGAGCATGATTTATGTCATCGAGTATGCATTGATGACTTAAATCGCGACCTGCCGACATGTCTGCCATACGCTCCTACCGTCATATCTGTCGTCTCTTTTCCTTCTAAACATAAGTAAACGCGCGTACGACAAAGGCAACAACTATCTCGGAAGGGGAAAGCGCCTTTCTTAAACGACGTCGGCCAACTTATATGTGTTAGTATGCTTTTACAGACTTCTATAGTAAGAAGAGTAGTCCGGAACGACGTCGGCGTCGAGCGGCACACCGCACCAGTGCGACGACGCCCGGCGCGGCGTCTGGGATTTCTTTGTTCCGGAGAGGGCTCAACGTGTTCCGGGTAGCTATTGGCGTCGCGACGCTCGCCATCGATCCGGACCCGAACTACACCGTTACGCAATGCTGAATGGACTTTTCGGGAGTATGGGTTTTGGAGTGGTAACGGTGATCGAGGGGAAGTGCTGGTGGTTATTTTTAGAGAAAAAGTAAATAAAGGGACTTTTCTATTGAAGTAAAACTGGGAAAGGAAATATCTAGGGGAAAATATTATTAAGACAATGAAAATGAATTTTATTGTTTAAGCCGACGAAATTTATTATATTTTTTCTAATGTTATTAGTGTTTTGGGTTGGTTTTGACCTCGAATATTTCTTGCTTAAGAAATTGCATATTAAGTATATAAAAAAAAATTATTAAATATATGAGCGTTATTTTTCGGACACCTGTACATGTATTTTGATTTGTATTTTGGTTTTATCTATTTTTGGTTTATATTTATTGTAAACAAAAATGGAAGGGATGTATTTATGCAAAATTATTCAAAATATTCGCATGTTTATGCAATGAGACGCGTTTTTTTATACAGTGAAGCGGTATGCAAAAGATTTGTATTTCCTGAAATTTCATCCATTTGCATAATTGCACCGGGAAAAGTCAACATATGCAAATGGAAACGTTAAGAATACAATGGTAATATTTTGAAAAAGTGTTTCAATATTTTTTTAATATACTAATAAGTGTTTATGTCTCCGTATAAGGGTCACCTTTACTTATCTATATTCTTTAATAACGAAATTATTTCAAGTAGCCAAGCCAGTTTGGTAACATTTCAATAAACAAAAATAAAATTAATTTTATTTATTTTGGTAAACCTATTCTATTTTCTCTTAAAAACGGGACACTTTTATTATGCATAAGAGAAAATAGTTTTTCTACAAGTGGGTTAGTTTCGGGGAAATATAAAATATATTCAATAACTACGTAATAATATACAAATACATATAATATATTTGGGATCCATGTTGCAAGTTTCACTTTCAAAAAACTTATAAAAAAAACTTCTTATTTGCTTTAAAATCATCAGCCGAATCTACGTTAAAAAACATATCATATGACTTAAAAACATATGAAAAACGTATGATAATTGAAAATAAAATAAGTAGAAAAAGTAATATATTCACAACTTACTGTCATAAAGTTAGAAATAAATACACAACTTCAATAACATTGGGTTGTGAAAGTTTCTTATTAAATAATTTACATAAACTACAGCAGCGTACAATGTAAAATAATTAATGTAGGGAAACACAATATTTAATAAGATTATTTTGGAGCTATATATTAAAAAACACTTTAAAATGAAAACACGAAAAGACGAAACAAACGACTTGGCATGAGGCACGAGAACAACAGAGACTAAAAAAGCAAAACCGGACACGAGAGTTCAAACAAAAACAGACAACAAAATTTTTATAACAACAACAAAATTTTGTTATTGTTATAAAAATTAATAAAATGTATTAAATTTCTCTTAAATACTTAAATAATGAGTTATAAACAATATCAATTTGATCATTTAACAGTGTATAACCATTATTTCTCCTGAATTTGTAAATCTCATACTGCTCCAATAAGTCCATTTTCGGACCTTTGTTACATTGGTGAACAAGTTTGACATTGTTGCAGTTTATTATATGTCCGGTGTCAATGTGATGACAATGTAGTGTGTCAATTGAAGTTCGAAAATTCTACACAATAAACTCCGCATTGTTCAAAAATGTCTTTCCTCCTAATCTCCTTTGAGATTAATTTCAAAATAGAATTATTATTGGAAAAACCAAAGATATATTATACCTTGAAAAAATATCTTTAGATTGTAGTATAATATTGTTAAAATAATAATAGGTTTGTAAATTTTAGGTTCTGTGCATTTAAAGTACATAATAATAATAATGCCTTTATTAACCCTTACAAATAATGTACAAGTCTAAGTAAAAAAAAAACAAAATGCAAAAACATAATAGTAATAAGTATAAAGTTAAAAAAATAAAATTACACCAAAATTGCAAAGGCTAACAGGTGGCTGGGTCAGACAACTCTACAAAGTAGTGAGGTCTGCTCTTCCCCCAGTCCTCATGAACACAACATATTTTGGTTCTAAGTAAATAGTGAAAATGAATACAGCGCATAAGACAAAAAAAAAACAATAAATAAAAATTGAACGCATGAATGACAATTAAAGCATATAAAAATTAAATATTACTTCAGAAAACCTAAATTGATTCCATCTGTCGTTCACAGAGATATCGCTTATATTTATACTTAAAACTCGAGAGATTTCATATTTTTAATGGACGAGGAAGAGTATTCCAAAAGTTTGTCACACAATAAGTGAAAGAATTCCTAAATGAAGCCGACGCGACGCGTGACGAGGAACTGTAAGTGCATCTTTTCGACGAATATTGATATTGTGGATGTCAGTACGGTACGATATCTTCCTGCTCAAACAAACAGGTGTTTTTTTATTTAAAATTTTAAAATATACTACTCCCCTGTGAAAAATGACCCTATTATACATATTTAGCCACCCACACAATTTTAACTTATGCGAGATTCTGCAGTGCTTTCGTATTCCATAAATTAATCTTAAATACCCATTTTGGACATACTGCATACTGGACCGAGTCACATTGATTGAAATTGAATAAAATCAAAAAATCAATCAGCAATCTTTTACTTCGTTCTCATTTAATACATGCCAATACGGATAAAGGGATTTGAATACGCAATATGACTTTTGTACTAGCTTATTTATATGTGAAGTAAATTTTAAATCATCTAACAAACCCAATCTTCTTGATTATTTACACAAAATTTTAAGATTGTCATTAACAAATTTTGTATGATTCCTATTACCAATACTATCACATTAGATTTGCCGGAGTTTCCTTTTAAGCCATGTGCCTCAGAAGTGCCAACAAGTGATTGCACATCAGAATTTATTTTGACAGTACCAACAACAATGTTTCAAATGCTTGTACAACATACTAGTATAAATGATGAAGAGGGACCGCATATGTATACTGCCCTGAGAGACTCCTTTCGAGACAAATTCTGGTTTACATAATAAGTCTTTAATTTTCGTATGTTGTCTTCTGTTCAGAAGATAATGTTTAAAAAAATCAATTGCCGTCTGACCGAGACCAATATAGTGCACAATTAATAATATTTAAGAACAAATGATGATTTATCATATCAAATGTTTTGGAATAATCTAATAATATCATTGTATGCATATCTCCCTTGTCGACACTCCACAACATCTATTAGTACAGTGTTACAACTATGACCCGGTCTAAACCCTGACTGGTTATCAGGTATGATGTCATAAACCAATAGGTCTTTATGTATCAGAGAACAAACTATTTTTTTCTAGTGCTTTAGAAAGAACAGGTAGTATAGCACTTAGCAGAGTTAACTTTTAGCAATGGAGTGACTATAGAAATCTTCCAACAGTCAGGGAAAACGGCTTCCAAGAGACATGTATTAATAATATGCGTAATCATATCTCATAAGAATGGACACGACATTTTTATTGTATTTATGTCAAGAAGATCGCTTCCAACGGCATTGGAGTGAATACATGATATAACTTTAGTCACTTCACTCGGTGTTACAGTATGAAAAGGAAACAATTCTTTAAAATTTCGTAATGTGGTGTTGTTATAATATTGTAATAAATTATTTATTTATTTTCGGAAATTTATTGACCATGAAGTTCGCCAACTTATGGAACAATGGATGAGAAGAATCATATAGGATTATAATAGGAACATTAGTCGGTTCACGAAAGATGTTATAACTGATCTTATTGTTCAAATTTCTATTATGTAAATCGAAAAAATTAAGAGACTTATTTTTTTCTAATTCTAAAAGTGAATCTTATAAAGATCAAGAAAGAAAATACACATAAATAAAACCTCGAATACACAACATTGGAATATTATAAAATCTATACAGAATAAGCTTGAAAAAACGCAATTTTTATAAAAGCAAACATAGGAGCTGGAATAGTAATTATCGAAAAAGATTCTTACATCCAAAAAACTTTAACTTTCATACATAATAATAATTACATAAAGTTGACTAAAAATCCTATAAACAACATCAATTGGAAAACAAAAAAAATAACAAACAGTTGTAAAGAAACTTTACTATACTACACCCCACTTTACTATACTTGGGGGTGTAGTATAGAGCTCTAAGTTAAACAATTCGAACGATTACTTCTTCTATAGTTACTTCAGTTATGTTCAACGTTTTCAAGCTTATTGACTTCCAGCCTTAATTTTCCGTTTCAAATTCACTATAATTCATTCAACATACCAGGAATATTGAACTTAACAATAAAATCCTTATTTCCTTTGATGTCACAAACCTTTATTCAAATATTCCTACAGAATATACGCTTCACTTAACATCACATATTTTTGAAAAATTTTGTAACTACACTATAGTGAAGCATTTGAATACAATTTTGAGACATGTTGTTACACAGAACTACTACTCTTTTGATAATAACTACTATAAGATTACTGAAGGCCTTCCCTATGGTTATGTCATATTGAAACCATATTGAAAACACTTTCATTATCAATGATTGCAACCCTTTTAAACAATACATAATCACTTGAGTTAGGTTATCTTTCGTGTTTCGAGCTCTTCCATAACTACATCAATCAGCTTCACTCTAATCTGAACTTTAGTTTAGAATTGGAAAAAAACAAATTTCTTAATTTTCTCGATTTACATAATAGGAATTTGAACACCAAGATCAGTTATGACAACTTTAACTTTCTCATCCATTGCCCCATAAAATGGCGAACTTACGTTTTTTATTCAATAGAGCCCTTAACTACCTAATTATCAGAAGAAGATAAAACAAAAGAATTCACTTATATTTATGAATGTCTGGCTATGGTCAATAAATGTTTATAGACTTTTTAGAGCAGTATGAGATTTACAAATTCAGGAGAAATTTAATGATAAAATGGTTATACACTGTTAAATGATCAAATTGATATTAAACCCATTATTTAAGTATTTAAGAGAAACTTAATACATTATTTTATTAATTTTTATAACAACAAAAAATTTTCTGTTTTTGTTTGAACTCTCGTCTCCGGTTTTGCTTTTTTAGTCTTTTAATAGTTCTCGTCACCCATGCCGAGTCGTTTGTTCCGTCTTTTGCTTTTTTTTATATTAAAGCGTTTTTTAATATACAGGGTGATTCACATAAGAACCGAGGCAGAGCAGGGACATGTAGAGGACAATAAATTAAGATGATTTAAAGTAACTTACCTCTATACTAAGTTGTACACCTGAGGAGTTATAGGACTTCAAAGTTTTAGAATTAAATTCCACATGAAATGAGGCAATAATGTGTTAAATCCACCAAAAGGTTAAAAAAATCTGTCAAAATTTAGGAGACCATCACCCTTAATCAACCCTTTGAAATGCCATAATCGGTCTCAATTTGCTACCAATTAATACCTTCAGTACACTCATAACGTATACCAAATTTGGTTTTTCTAGCTTAATGTATTACGAAGATATTCAATGATTTAAAAATTTAAGACCCAACTTTGAAGGCCTATAACTCCTCAGGGGTACAACTTAGTATAGAGATAAATTGCGTTAAATCATCTTAATTTATTGTCCTCTACATGTCCCTGCTCTGTGTCGGTTCTTATGTGAATCACCCTGTATATATATATTAAAATATATATACAGGGTGTCACACAAAAAACGCCCCAAGTTGTAACTCTGTCATTTACATTCCGATTTTCATGAGCGGGTTATCAAATGAAATGGTTTCATGAATACTATGATTCATACTACAAATAAATTTTTTCCAAGGCCGTCTTCAATTTTAAGCGATTATTAACTTTTGCTTTTCAAATTGCTCTATATATTTTTGCATGAACCATAGTATTCATTAAACCATTTCATTTGATGCCTCGGTCATGAAAATCGGAATATAAATGACAGAGTTACAGCTTGGGGCGTTTTTTGTGTGACACCCTGTATATATAATATACTCTAAAATAATTTTATCAAATATTGTGTTTCCCTACATTTATTATTATAGCGTACAATGTAGTAAATTGTACGCTTTTGTAGTTCATGTAAATTGTTTAATAAGAAACTATCACAACCAAATGTTATTATGTTATTATGTGACTTATTTTTAACTTTATGGCAGTAAGTTGTAAATATATTACTTTTTCTACTTATTTTATTTTCGTATACCTACATATGATATGTTTTTAACGTAGATTCGGCTGATTATGAGTAGAACAATACTCGAAACCGGTTCCGAATAAATATATTATTTTAAATAAAGTAAGAAGTTTTTTTGCAAGTTTTTTGAAATTTTTTCGGTCCGTTCAAAATTCCCTTGCTTATAGAATTTTGAAATCTTTGAACACGAATTTATTCATTTGATTAACCATACCTTCTTAAAAATGATATTTTATTATAACGTACTTCCTGATATAACGTAGAACTTTTAGATCCCGTGAGAGTACCTTATAAACGGAGTCTACTGTACATCTCAAGTTATGATGATGAGAAAACTTTTATTAATATTTAATTAATATTTCTTCCAGTCAGACAATTTTTTCTGTGTACTGTATCGCGTATTTGATTAGAAGTAATAAGCTTTTCAAAGAAAAGCAATATGTACATAGGTATGGCCATACATAATATCATCACATGTCTTTGTTTATACAGTCCGCGTTAAAAGTAAATAATTAAAAATCGACGTGTTTTGCCACTTAACAATATCTCGAATCGTAGTAACTTTTCAAATTTTTGCACACACAACGTATTAGTTGACGTGTGAGATATATATTTCTGGTTAATGATCTGTATAAATTTAATGTGTGTCGTTCCCAACTTATTTTTGATCTAACGTGATGTCCAAATAACCAATTGATCTGAAGTTATCATAATTAAGAACATAATAGGACCAAATACTGACCTCTGCGCACTTCATACTTCACTGGTAGATATCTGATTACTGCCAGTTAAATGACAAAAATTGTTGGTAACTGTATAGGTAAGAGTAAAGGAACATAACTGAATTAATATTAAAATTTAGGTGGAGTAATTTGTATAGATGATGACGAGATCAAACACATGACACTATCATAATATTGTGGTTGGCCATTGAGCCTATTCTCAAGATAGTTTTGAATGTACTATTCAGCTAGACTGTCGACTAAAAAGTAAGCCGTGATAAGACATTAAAACATAATTTCACACATTTAAGAAAATCTTTGTCTCTAATGCACTGGCCGAATAATTTACACAGAACATTAGCTGCTGTTTAATAGGAAGAAATCGTCTTGTTTGTTACACTACTAAAAAACATATTGAAATTTCTCGCATTTAAATTTTCTGTTTCTCACAATTACTGTTTCTAATAATATTCCACCTACCCATTGGACCATTAGGTTATTGTCAGTTTTGGACACATACCCACTATTGCATTCCTTTTTTAGTAATTACCTTTCTATGGGATTTTCAATAATTTCACAGTCTGTCGAGAATAGCCAGAATGCAATTATTCGTATTAAATATAAACATGATAAATCTGTTTTCAGAATATTATAAATCTGGATTTATGCCCAGATTCTTGCTGTTATTAACGAATGAGAAATCTATGTCATGTACTGTATTATGAAAATTGAACAGCTTTTTATTGTCAATAGGTCTATACATTATTCAATAAACTGATTATGGGTAGCATACTCTCGAACATCAATCTAAAAGAAGTAAAAGCCGGTTGGTTAGAGAGAGGACTCAACCCCATCTGACCATCATGTCATTTTTATTTAAACTAGTGAATATATTATCTAAACTGGCGTTATTTCGAGTACTTGCAGAGACTACCTTTCCAAGGACGTCAGATTTGAATAAATTACGTAAAGAGCTAGTTTCTCTAGATTTAGAAAAACGCACTGTGACATTGCCTATATTAATACCTCTTTCATGAGCTAATTTAAAAACAGTATATTAACCCTCTCCAAGAATATATGGGATTATTTTTATATCATTTCAACCGTTAAAAAATTAACAACACTAATTAGAGAAACACTAAACAGGGTTAACGGTAATAGACAAAATAACCAAGTGAACCATGCAAAATAAGTTTGCTGACAGGAAATCTATAGAGACATCAATTTCGACAGTTTTTAAAGTCTTATAGTCAGCTCTTAGAAGACCACTGGAAGACAGTCTGAAAAATTATAAGGTGAACTTGTATTGAAAGACCTTTTGAAACCCTATTATAAAGTGAACCGTAGAGAATCTACCGATAATTTCATTACATTCATCTCTTGTAAAGTCTTTTTACTTATTAAGCAAATTTCTTTCGGAAATATTTGCGAAAAAATAATCTCAACGAGAACTGAAAGTACAAAGAGAAATGACTATTCATTATTGTTTGCGTTTTCGTATGTTTCGTAAAATATTATGATTAATGATTATGTCATTAATTCCAAAAATCTAACATCATGATGAAGAGGTATCTGAAGATAGTCATGACAAACCAAGTATAATTTTGGTTTATAATTTTACCAAAGATAGCGTTGCTCATTTTGATTGTTCTTGAATATGTTTTCGATTGCTTCTTCGGGGTTTTCTTGTTTGCACTTCGTTCTATTTATATACTACTAAAAACATGGAGAAGAAGAGAACTTCAAGTTATGAAAGACGTAATTGGGCAAAGATTTCGCCATACCAAATACAAAAAGCGAATGATTAACAATCGTAAGTAACAATGCTCATATACAGGTGTCCCGTTAAGCGTACGGAGCGGTTGTATCTCAACAACGGTAAGGCCTAGAGGTTTGGGGAAAAAATCTTTATAAGCAAAGTGGGCAAGAGAAATAGCTGGAAATTATTTTGAAGTTCGTAATTCGACCGCTATTGGGCGTAGCTGCCATAGAGAAACATAAAATTCCCGCTATCTCAGAAAGTTAGACGATGAGCTATAACTTTGACAACATCATTTAGTAGCTTGGATAATACCGCATCGCTTTTGTTTTGCCATATTTTTCATATCTGTCATAATAAGGGAGGGGGACGCCAATGCGTTTTCAAATGTTTACATTTTAATATCTCCTGGACCATTCAACCGATTTGAATATTTTTGGTCTTGTTTGAAAGAGCATTTCATGCTCTTTTAAAAGATATTTTCAGTAAGACCGCTTGGTTTAAAACAAATAAGCTAGAGGGCGTTATCTGCAGCGGTTACATATTTTTGTGATTTTTGAAAAAAAGTTACTATTTACTTCACAGACCGTTAATCACCATAAAATTTGCTAAATATTAGTGAAAACCGCATCTCGATATCTCCATCCATTCTCGAATTATAAAAGAAAATGTTAAAAATTCGTATATCTTAATCGGATCAAGTTACCTTAGGAAACAAATAAGAGATAACAAAAATTTTATTATCTAGAACCTTCCTTCACACTTTATCCAAGCTTAGAACTGCTTCAAAACTACTTTTAAGGCGTGTTGAAAAGCCAACGGATCAATGAAACATCAACAATGATAATAAAACAAAATAAACCGAAACACTTAGAATAACTTAAATTTTTGGCAAAAATAGCTCACTAATGTTCGAAATGTCTTACATAAACCTCGATGCATTTATTTAATCTAGTTTCGACGAAAAAAAAGCGGTGCTAAGTCTCTTCCCTGGACACGTTTCTACTGGTATTTTGTGTTTTGTCATATTTTCCCTGGTTATTGGTTTTTCTTGAAAAGTCATGTCGTTTAGTCTACCCAATAGATAAAGTGGTGAAAGCAATGTGGGCTTTGCTCGAACCAAAAATGCATATTATGCAAGTTTACATCAGCTTGTGAACAGATGCTTCATGCATCCATAGCATTTGTGATAAAAGGTTTGGATTTGCCCAAATCATATTTAAAAATCAATGGTAATAGTTCAGTCTGTTATCATAATCGGTATCTGTTAAGGCCTGATGTAAAACAACGTGGTGAAGATATTATTCTCTTGAGAACTCTTGTGGACAATTGTTTTCGGAGTTCCCAGATTATGTGGGATCACATTGCGCACCAATATGATTTACGAATTCATAGAGACGTCTGAATGGGCTACACGTTGCCAGTTTTCCGTAATCGCTAAGTCAATCTTAAAAACACTTCTAGAGAAAAATGTCTTTCTTTGTCGTAATTGCATTACACATTTTTGCCATGCAGTTGGATCGTATTCGAAACATTGAAAATAAATCATCATACGCTCTATCATACGCTTCTGCGTTAGTAAATGACATGTTTACAGTTACCATGGTAATGTGATTTGCTTTTCTCGATGAGGTAACTGGATCCGATTGATGGCACTCGAGTTTTTAACATTTTCTTCTATAACTCGAGAACGGGTGGCGATATCGAGATGCGGTTTTCACTAAAATTTAGCAAATTTTAAGGTGACTAAGGGTCTGTGAAGTAAATAGTATCGTTCCATTTAACTTTTCTTCAAAAATCACAAAAATATGTAATCGCTGCAGATAACGTCCTCTAGCTCATTTGTTTTAAAGCAGACGAATATCTTTAAAAAGAGCATAAAATGCTCTTTCAAACAACACCGAAAACATTCAAATCGGTTGAATGGTCTAGGAAATATTAAAATGTAAACATTTGAAAACGCATTGGCCTCCCCCTCCCTTATTATGACAGATATGAGAAATATCGCAAAACAAAAGCGATGCGGTATTATCCAAGCTATTAAATGATGGTGTCAAAGTTATAGCTCATCGTCTAAGTTTCTGAGATAGCGGCAACTTTATGTTTCTCAATGGCAGTTACGCCCCCTAGCGGTCGAATTACGAACTTCAAAATAATTTCCAGCTATTTCTCTTGGTCACTTTGCTTATAAGGATTTTTTTCCCAAACCTCTTGGCCTTACCGTTCTAGAGATACAGCCGCTCCGTACGCTTAACGGGACACCTGTACAGGGTGTCTCAGCGAGACCGGTTTCTGGTGTTCTGGCCAAACAAAAAATTTGAGAATGCAGACTTAAGCATTATCAATTACGTTCTCTTCATCTAAAATATTTTCAGATTTCTAGCACTTCCGGTTATACCGGATACCTACTTTATTTCTTTAAATGGAACATCCTGTATATTTTTACATATTTGGATTTATTTGTTTTGAAGGTTTATAAATAACTTTACTTTTTGCAATTTGATTCGGCCGTTCTTGAGTTATTCGATTTTTTCTAGAAAAATCTGCTCCAGCGGACATTTGTTCAAAAAATCATAGAACACTCAATTTTTGAGATATCAATTTAGGATTCAGAACATGTTTAAACAACATGATGGAGTATGTTTTGGTGCCGAGTACGGCTGCCTAGAACGTTTGGTCACTTTACTATGGCAAGTTACCTTTTCGAAACTTGGAAGTACCATAACTTCATTTTTTTAAATGGCACCCCCCATATTTTATTACTTAGTCGTCTTCGGCGTCTCGTTTTACATCTTTTATATTCCATATGTCCTATGCCTAACATTAATAGTTTGAGAAATAATTATGGTTTTTTTGAAAAATGCTCACATATCATATCGATATTAACCTAGTGTACCATGGAAAACAAATGTTTAATGACTTATTGATAAACGTCAAAGTCTGATTTAAGTTGTTTGATGAAATATAATAAATAATAACGTAAATAATGTTTATACAAATGAAGAAATCCATAATTTATTTTTTGTGCACGAAAAGTGCGACAAAGTTCTTAGTAGAACTTGCAGAATGTTTAATGAAAATTATCCACATTTATCTCCGATGACAAAAGGTAAATTTAGAGGAATAGAAGCAAATTTTTTGCATTTTGGACGAATGAATCACGTGTTAAACTGACCAAAACATGTAGTAGATAATGCAACGGAAGAGGTGAATACCTTGGCTTATTTCGAGCCCAGTCCCAACACTTCAATTCGAGCTGCCAAAGAAGATCTGGGAATCATACTACGAACTTTGTCGCGCTTTTCATGCATAAAAAATAAATTCTTGATTTGTGTAAATATCACTTTTGTTATTGTTATCGATTTTAACTCGTTTCAGTACTAATATTAAGGGACATAACAGATAATTATTAGCTCACATGCATCAAGTGACGTAAACAAGTGAGTCTTTGACGAGAACTCATTGAGAAGGCTTGTTTTTCATGGCACACTAGGCTAACTATCCATATGATATGTGTGCATTTTTCAAAAAACCCTAATTATCTCCCAAACTATTAATATTAGGTATGGGACATATGGGATATAAAAGATGTAGAATGAGACACCGAAGACGACTAAGAAATAAAATATGGGGGGTGCCATTTAAAAAAATGAAGTTATGGTGCTTCCAAATTTTGAAAAGTTAACGTGCCATAGTAAAGTGACCAAACGTTCTAGACAACAGTTCTCGGCACCAAAACATACTCCATCATGTTGCTTAAGCATGTTCTCAATCCTAAATTGATATCCCAAAAATCGAGTGTTCTCTGATTTTTTGAACAAATGTCTGCTGGAGCAGATTTTTCTAGAAATATTCGAATAATTCGAGAACGGCCAAATCAAATTGCAAAAAGTAAAGTTATTTATAAACTTTGAAAACAGACAAATCCAAATATGTAAAAATATACAGGATGTTCCATTTAAAAAAATAAAGTTGGTGGCGACTTCCGGTATAACCGGAAGTGCAAGAAATCTGAAAATATTTTAGACGAAGAGATCGTAATTGATAATACTTAAGTCTGAATTCTCAAATTTTTATTTTCGCCAGAACCCCAGAAACGTCCAATGACCGGTTTCGCTGAGACACCCTGTAGTTATAGCTATTTAGACTTGTAGAAGCCTTCTAAGCTCGACACTGAAACTATTTACAAAGATTCTCGAAGAAAAAAGTTCGCTTCCGCCATCTGTGAGGTTGGGTTAATGTACCAGGATGACTGGTACATGAACGTGAATATTGAAATGCATTGTTATAGTTATAGAGCTCATTTGCAATTGACCAAGCCAAATATACACACAAGGTTGAATAGTTTAGGAATTAATTAAATTTTTTGTTTTTTCTACATTTTCAAAACATATTCCTACAAATATTAGAATTTAGTGATTTATAATAGTTCTTTTGGCAACATATTAACTTCTCTAGATGGACTATACTCTAATATACATTTTAAGTTTAAAAATATTTTAAATATTTCAATTATTTAAAAGTACAGGGAAAAATTCAAGTTAATTTTTAAACAAACTGGTTTTTCATGAGCATCCATTTCAAAATTTCAATAATACATTTGGCACACAGAGCACCCATACCAACCGACATTGACATAAGACAGGGAGACAACCTAAGCCCCGTATTCTTGAACTTAATCATGGACGAAATAAATGACATCAAAGCAGTCGGAAGTTGGGAAACGAAGAACTGAAAATAGTTTGGTATGGGTCCGATGCGGTCCTGTTGTCGCCGGATGATGATGATAACATACAGAGGATGCTATAGTAATTTGAAGAAACAGCAACAAAATTCAACATGAGTATCTTGGTGTCAAAAAAAAAAATCTCTAACAATAGCAAGGCAGTTACGTCGCGATAAGGCGTAAATATCTTGACGTCAATATTACGAGCAGCAGGAATTTTTAAGAAGAAGTTATAGCTCAAAGAAAGGAAAGCTTTGATATCAGGTTCCCTGAGAGTCATAATATGCCAAACAATTGAAGACCTTACGGCAACAACGGTACAAGCCACATTTAAAAAAAAAGTGAGTTATTTAATTTTTTTATATCAGTAGGCTATGACTTTTACTTAAAAAACAAAAACTTCCGATAAAAAAACGTTGACAGGTTCGTAAATAGAGAAAATCGTTTTTACATTAAACTTAAAATACAGTTTTTTTAATGTAAAAAGGGTACAAGCCGTATTTAGCGTTATTAAATTAAATTATGGCGGCGTCAAACAGTTTTCCGACTCAAAAAAAAACGTTTCACAACGAAAACTCAGAAAGTGATAGTGACTTAGACCTTGGGTCTGACGATAGTGCAAATGAAACTTCTTCAGACGAATATAGACAGGTAAGTTTTAAAATATGTGGCTTATTCCCTTCTTCAGTTAAATTAATGTGACTTATTTTATTTTATTTTTTTTTATATTTAAATTACGATGTTATATTTTCATAATGCAAAAATGTTACATTTTCCTATTCTTTGGTTCAAAATGCTTTAAAAATTATACAGGGTGATTCTCTACCGATGCGACAAACTTCGGCAGATGATTCTCTGGCGAAAATTAATGTCAGTTTCTATTATGAACCATATGCGCCTTCGGCACCCCTGAGGAGCTACGCCCCTCTAATTTGGTTTTAATTTTTTGCTCGGAAACCATAAGTACCTTAGGAATGAAATTTGGGGTAGAAGTTCAGCTCCTAGTAGGCCACGTTTTGAGCCATTTTTAGCTTTTAATCTTGCCCTCAAGTTACCAAACTTGACTACCACCTTCACTTAACTTCGGCGGTTGTAGTTACGTTTGGTAACTTGAGGACCAGATCAAAAGCAGAAAATGGGTCAAAACGCGGCCTACTAGAAGCTGAACTGGTACAAAAAAATCATTCTTAGATGCTTATGGTTTCCGAGAAAAAATAAAAACCAAATTTTCTTTGGGGGACCGTAGGTCCTCAGAGGAGCAGAAGGCGCTTATGGTTCATAATAAAAACTGGCCTTAATTTTCGACAGAGAATCATCTGCTGAAGTTTGTCGCATCGATAGAGAATCACCCTATAGATACATAATATATTAGTAATAATTTTAAGAAATTTTAAGAATAATAATTTAGTAATAATATTGTGACTTATCCCTTTATGCCTTCGAAAATATCTGAAACTACTTAGTACTATTTTTAGGAAAATGGTTTTACTAATCTTGAAGGTCCGCGTTCTTTAAATAAAAGAATTTCTTTTCACACGCCACCTAAAGCTATTCCTTCAAGAAAGCGCAAGGCAAACTTTGCAAGGCAGGTTAGAAATAAAAGAAAGATTAAACGAAATTTGGGTCACAAATATGTGAATAAACGACAAAAGCAAGTAGCTGAACGAGAACTTGGACCTTCGTGCGACTGTCGCCGAAAATGTCGAAATGCTTTAGAAGGAAAAGAGATGCACATTTGCAACACTTTTTGGGACTTAGCGGATTACAACAAACAAAATATTTACCTTTTTTCGCAAATGAAATCTGTACCGAAAAAAAGGTTATACCCTAAGAAAACAAAAAAAGAAGTATCGTCACGCAAAGTACTATACAATACTTTGTAAAAGTTAATGGCGTTGATGTCGAGGTGTGCAAGCAAGAATTTCTAATATAATAAGATTAGTGATGCTGATCGTGATAATGTGAAGGCACACATCAATTCAATTCCTAAATACACCAATCACTACAGTAGACAAAAAAAATCCTGATAAGGTGTACATAGATCAAGACTTATCCATTTCTGCTCTGTACCATGATTATTATCTTGAATGGTGTGAAGACAAAGGTTTACATGCCGTAAAAGAAAATTACTACAGAAACGTGTTTTGTAATGAGTTCAATATTGGATTCAAACTCCCTAAAACCGACACTTGCAAAACATGTGACTTTCTCAACATACAAATAAAACACGCTTTGAGTAAAGGCGAATTAGCAGATACCTTTAAGACTGAACTTGAACTACATCATTGTAGGGCAGAAGAGCTACAAACAAGTCTCAAAGAAGAAATAGAAAAAGCTAAAAACACACGAGATACCCTCGTCTTACGTTTCGATTTACAGCAGGCTCTACCAGTACCAAATTTAACGGTTGGACCTGCTTTTTATCTAAGAAAAGCGTGGACTTACAACTTAGGAATACATGACTGTATAGAGGATAGAGGATATATGTACATGTGGCCTGAAAATGTAGCCAAGCGAGGCAGCGATGAAATTGCTAGCATTTTATACAAACATTTTAAGAAAAATTGCAATGATCAGTATACAAAGCTTATTGTATATAGAGATAATTGCGCAGGTCAAAATAAAAATTGGACCATTGTTTGTTTATGGCAACAACTAATACGAGAAAATTTTTTTAAGAGCATAGAGCACAGATTTTTAGTAGTCGGTCACACGCATCTTCCATCTGATCGTGATTTTGCAGTTATAGAAAAATACAAGCGCAACTATTTAAAACAAGTATATTGTCCTGAGGACTGGTACCAAGCTGTTTTAAAAGCAAAAAGAAAGAATCCTTTCAATGTTATTATACTTGAACAAGAAGACATTTTATCTTTTAAAGACCTACAGATGAAAATAACAAAAAAAACTGCGGCTGATAATAAGGATAAGCTGAATTTCAGTAAAATCTGTGCTTTTAAATTTGTACAAGACAATGTAATGTTCTTTAAACACATTTGGAACGAAGAATATAAAACAGTAAATATAGGTAAAAGAGGTATAAGAAGATCTGTAAATATGTTAATAAAAGATTAAAAAAAAAATATGATGCTCCCATTCAATTAAACCAAAAGAAACTATCCAATCTTTTCGCACTTCTAAAGTATATACCTCCGATTTATCAAAATTTTTATAGGGAGATTGGTGTTGGTGAAAATAATAATGTAAATAGTGCACCGACTATAGATGATGACATAGAACATTTAGACAACTTCAGCGACATTGACGACGAAAAGTAAAATAAAATTCATCTTAATTTATTAGAAAATTTAATAATGTTTATTGTGTGTTATTTTTTGTTTTTTTGTTTGTTGTGACTATTTCATGAATTAAATGTGTTTTTGTTCTTATCTAGTTATTTTTATTTCAAATTTTCACTTATTTCAGACTCTTTAGTGTTGCCATTATGAATTTGATGTCTTAGGTAATAGCTACTGGACTACCTTCTCGACTTATCATTTTTGAATACATTTTCGTGTAATAAGGGTCTAAGCCACACTATTTTGACATAAATTAAATTTTGTCATTGAAAGCGCTGTTTTTCAAAAAAAATCTTCAGTTTTCATCGAAGAGAAATAAGCAAGTTTCAAATAGTAAATGTTATAGAATTTTTATCTTACTTCTTATTACTTCACGATTTAATTACAAATTAAAATGTTGATTTTCTCAAAAAGTTAGTTGTGTGGCATGTACCGTTGTTGCTCTAACGTCTTCAATTATGTCCCTAGAACAATACACGGTAGAGACAAGAACAGAAAGTGCTACTACGAAAACAATCTTCAGAACAGCGGAGGTGAAGGATATGATTAGAGGAGTATGAAATATCCAGGACATTGTGAGATAGGCTCGTAAAAGAAGACGGCAATGGAGAGACCATGTTCAACGTATGGAAGCCTCAAGCTACCAAAAATAGTCAAAGATAGTATGAAAGCATGAACTTCCTAGTATAAGTTATAAATAATTAAGAAACACGATAGATGTCTTAAAGTTAGAAGAAGACCAGAGTTGACCGTCTTCCAAGCTTTCGATCAGCTAGTTCGCTATAAAAAAATAAACGTTCTGATATAAGTACGAAGGCTTTCACGGCCGGTGTTAATTAAACTAAAACTAGAACTAACACTAGCACTATCACTAGAACTAACACTACACCTACAACTAGAAACTTTCGGGTTAAGTCGTGCGTCTTTTGAAAAAGTGTTTAACGTTTCGGATGCCATATTTTAATTTGTGTCTGAGCAAGATTTCAAAAGACGCACGGCTTAACCCGAAAGTTTCTAGTTCTAGGTCGAGTGTTAGTTCTAGTGATAGTACTAATACTAGTTCTAGCTTTAGTTTAATAAACGTACTGATTTAAACTTTTTAGATGTGACATATTTGAACAAATAAATTTATCTTTCGAAATTGATTTGCTTTTAAATATGATTACTTCATATCGTATAACGCTTTAAAATATCACAAAATTTCAGTTTAAATGACTCACCATTTACACTAAATAATTATTTACTTTCAAGGAAAGGCTCACAACACGAAAAATTTTAAGTTTGATGTAAACATAGAGGGCATTAAGGTATGCGTATAGCAATTTCTTTTAATTTTAGAAAAATGATATGCCGCATTTCATTCGCATATGTAAATGATTTTGTTATAGCAGCTGTTCCATGCGTTATTATTTATAAAACATAAGTGTGATGTTTACATTTAAAAAAATGTTTATAGTAAACGCACTTGTAATTCTTGGAATAAAATCAAACAAAAAGGTTTTAAAAATAGAATATTACAACTTACTTCATTCTAAATATACAGACTGATTCTTTACATATACAACAAAGTAAAGGTTAAGGTGATGGTTGATAGTTTCGTATGTCTTCACGTTTTATTAAAATGGACGAAAAAGAACGAAAATGTTAGTTCTGTTTGAGAATAATCAATTCATAAGAAATGCTAGTATTAATTAAATTATCTCACTATAAATCTTAATTCGAAGGTGTATCGGTTATACATTATATTAAATTATACGGCAATTATAATTTTTTTATAATTGAATTTTTAATTGAAACTTGAATTGATTGCTTAATAGTCCAACCTATGCAAATCAAACGACGATCGAACGGATTACCTGAGAAAGGAGTAGATACTACAAATTATTTGAACACTTTTATCTTTTGTAAAATTAAATTTTTTATGAGTTTGTGTTTAAAAGTGGTAATTACATGTAAGTTGTGTTGCCTAAAGTTCAGTCAGTATAGAAACTATTAGAATGATGATATCAGAATATAGCTATATAAATATAAAGATTAAATATTATTAAGTACTCCGCTTTTTGTATTTATAGTATTTTGATAAACGAAGGCAATAGAATGTTCACATCAACAAGAATGCTCTATATTAATTTATACATTTGTTTTTTTGATATGCATTGGTTTAGCACATAACGCTGGTTTAGATTTTTATTAGCATTTAAGAATTACTTAATTAATTTACAAAGTTACGCTTTATTAATATAACATAAAGTTCTACTATTTTAAAAGTATTTACTTATCCCTTTTGTTTATCATCTGACTTCTATAAACACCTAATAATGTTGGGACCTACGTCTTATCTCTGCATAAAAGGGCCCATACACCTGCGAACAAATTGCACAACAGAGGCTGTTGTGCAAAAATTGTATGGTGTATGGTGTTGTTCAACGTGATGCGCAACAAGTTGTAGAAATTCAAAATTGTTTGAAATTAATTGCGCAACGGATGACGTTGTGCAACTATTGCATCATATATGGGTCCTGGCTCGAGAGGTTGTGCAGTTAAGGGCAGGTTTGGACAAGTTCCGCATACGCCACACACTAGTAGTACTGATAATTTTAAAATGGCGAACTTTATAAACAACAAAGACTTTTGGAGCGAATTTATTAATCTATATCGCCAGTTGCCAGAAGTGTGGAAAGTGAAGAGTGATGTGTACAAAAATAGAAACAAGAAGAACGTCGCGTATGAAAAACTAACCGAAAAATTAAAGGAAATAGAACCTAGCGCCGATAGAGAGATGGTGCGAAAGAAAATAAATGTTTTGCGTACTGCGTATCGAAGGGAACTGAAAAAAAGTAGTGGCGAGCTATAGATCTGGCACAGGCACCGAAAATCTTTATGAACCAAGTTTATGGTATTTTAAAGAATTAGATTTCCTCAGAGACCAAGAAAGTCAATTACCAGGGACTTCTACCATGGACGAGCCCCAAGAGACTGAAAATGAAGGCAGGGTAAGTAATCAAATCAGTTATTATTTAAATGCTGTTATTATTTTGAAATAATTTATTTAAAAAGTAATATATTTTTAAGCACAACTGTGAAAAACAGATAATTTATAGTTAAGATATAATGTTGTCCTGCCAAGGAACAGCTCCAACAGTATTAAAGTAATTACTAAACTGTGCTCTTACTTCTTTTGCTGTTGTTGTACTGTTTCTCCCTTGAAGTGGTTGTAGTGTTTGTAACGTAGGATCTGCTCTCCAATCAGCATTTGTAAACTCCCCGGTATTTATATTTTCAACATCTATGCCGCCTTGGAAGTAACACTCTACATTTTTATGTCGTAAAAAGTTGTGCAAATAGCAACATGCTAATGTTATAGTAACAGCTTTTTCTGGACATAGATTAATTTGACTTAACAGAATTCTAAATCGAGAAGCTAGTATCCCAAATGCATTTTCAATAATCCGACGGCTGCGTGACACCCTGTAGTTATAAATTTTTTCTTCCTTGGTGAGGTTTCTCTTGCTGAATGGTTTCATTAAATTCTCCAGAAGTGGGAAAGCGTCATCCCCTACGAAAACATAAGGCACTTTGGTATTAGTTAAAGGCAAATTTTCCGGTTCAGGAAGGCCCAAGTTCTTTTCTACAAGTTTTTTATAGAAGAAAGTATTTGAAAACACCCCTGCATCAGAAACACGTCCATTAGCGCCCACATCAACCATCAAGAATTCATAGTTTGCATTTACAATTCCCATTAAAACAATACTAAATGAATGCTTATAGTTGAAGTAATAGGAGCCTGTTCCGGGGGGTTCAAATATGTGTATATGTTTACCATCTATTGCCCCTAAGCAAAGAGGAAAATTCCACTTCGTTTCAAAATCTTTACTTACAGCTCTCCACTCATTTTCACTTTGTGGTCGCTGAAAGAAACATATCGTTAGTGTCATTTATAGAATTGCATCTTGAATCATGCACAATTGAAGAGCCCACTGCAAAAAAGACGAAAGATTTCTTGAAATTCCGCCTTTTTGCAGTGGACTCTTCAATTATTATTTATAGAATTGTTTAATAAAGAAAAGTAGGAATATTATAAACCCATTTTGGCCTTTTATAGGATTCTTCTCGGGACGATGGTAACCCAGAAGCAAATGCAGCAGAAGAGGAAAATCCAGATACTTCTCAAGAAATAGAAATGCCGGAAGCTGCCACAGGACGCAGAGCTCCAAAACGAAAAGGGACAACCGAGGAATCTCAGACCCGAAATGAATTATTAAGAATGGCTTGCCAACATCTGCGTGCTTCCAACAATGAGGTAGACATTCTAGCGAAAAGTTGGGCACTGGAGCTAGTGAAAATGTCGCCCGAGCAGCAAATTCACGCGAAAAAGGCCATTAGCGACATCTTATATGAAGGGCGTTTTGGAACCCTTCACAGAAATTCTGTAACAATAAATGAGCCAAACTCACGTCTACTTGCATACGGATATTCACCTCATACAAGTAATAGTAGTCTATCTCAATCATACCCTCCATCTCCAGTACAAATCACCACTCTAGAGAACAGACCACAACATTCATCCCAATACGTGTACCCATCACATTCAAATAATACAAAAACTCATTATTCCCCAGCTCCGGTACAGATAGGCAGACCAGAAGACCCATATCCAGACCCAGATTTTATTTAAATATATTGTAGTAGGAGAAAGTTGCCCAACAATCAAATAACTTCAGTTTTTCAGGTTTTATATTACTTTGTTTATTTTTAGTTCATATTATTTGTATTGTTATTTTAATGAACGTTAATAAAGTAATATTTACTTACCTTTATATATTTCTTCAAAACCTTTATGATTGCGTCACAGGTCTCTATAATAATCTTTCCAAGTGTTTGAGCAGCTATTGCTGTTTCGAACTTTAAACCCTCGTAAGTAAGCCCAGAAGTAAGGTATCGTAAAGTTGCAAATAACCTTTACTTGGGTGATATTGCTTCTCTCATTATAGTATGTTGTTTTTCTATGTGGTGTTATCATTACCAATAATTCGCCAAAAGTAGTGGGGTCCATTCGTAAATAATTTTTGTAATCTAGTGGTGAACTCAATTGAAGTTCCTTGAGGAGATTTGCGTGGCTAAAAAGGGATCTTTTCTTCAACCACTCTTTCATCCATACTCTCCTCTTCCTCCTTCTTTTTTTAATACCAACATCCTCGGAGGTTATAGCAATTATTATAGCTAAAGAGAGACCTGTTGTCTTTGAGTCGTGAGGATGGTGGCTTTCCTACGTTCAAACCTGAAACAATGCAAGTAGAAATTCAAATACTTCATATAATTCACTGTTTCTGTTTAGTTCTTTAATTGATGTCTAAAAAGTGTTGAGGTACTCCTGAAAACATTGAGACCTCTGAAAGATATGTAGAATAAGAACTGTCTTTATGGACGAGACGCTTACCCGCTGTTTGTGAATCATTAGGTGAGTGTTGCTCCTGCGTTACTCAGTTATTGCGAAGTGGTGAAGGGAGTTGAATTTCGAAGTTCATGGGGATATGGATGGTTGCCAATGTAAACTCCGTGAAGTACTGATACAGAGAGAAGTATAGTAACGCATCGGTGTGGGTGCGATAAGTATTAATTACTCCGTAGAGAGCCAGACGAACATTTTGAGGTATTGATGGTATTAATCGGATCCTTCGTTACTTTGATACAGCCTAAAACAACTCAACAAAATCAGTTTTCTTAGTATTTTTCCCAATTCTTTTTACACTTTATCGCACCGTAACAAAAATATATATATATAAACAAAGAAGTTAGCTATTCTATCCTGTAGAATATTTAACTCTCTACATATCGATACATTGGCGCCATGGTAAAACGTATTTTATCGGAGAGATCGTTAATTTACGAGAATCGTGCAAAATTTCAAGTACTTTACTTATTGTAGTAGTATATGATTAGTTTTTGACAATTTCTTGTATGTCTTTGGGTCGGTTTTTTGATGACACTCTAGAGATAATCTACCACCATCCCTGCGTCGCAGTAACCTGGATAACGTCTATCCAATGTCATTAAATCTTGATGGAATCGCCCGCCTTGTTCGTCACTTTCCGCTCCAAAAAAATTTAAGTACGAACGGAGCAAATTTGAGGATTTTGAGCGACATATTTGCATTGGGTGATTGTGCAATAAGTTGGAAATTATTTCAGAACAATTCTTATCTTTATGGTTTCCTAAAAATTCAAAAGATGTTAAAAATGATTTAAGTTGCGATTTTTTGCTTAGTGACATTACACCTCATTTGGAGAGTTTGTGGGTGGAGGTGCGAGCGAATGGATTGTCTACGGTCGTGGGGGTGGCCTATAGACCGCCTGATTGCTCTTTTTGGTCGTTTCTTTCAGAGTTTCAATCTGCCCTGTCTTCGTTTGCTGTTCAATCGGATTCTTTTGTTTGTCTTTTAGATTTTAATGTTAATTTACTAACTCTGGATGGTGTCCAATCATCGCGATTTATTTCATTGATTGAGCAGTTTAATCTTCGTCAAATTATAACCGACCCGACAAGAATAACCCATAGTTCCGCTACATTAATAGATCATGTTATAGTTTTTGAGGATGCAGTTGTTGAAAATAGTGGTGTTCAACCTATTCATAATATTGCAGATCATAATTTGGTGTTCGTTGATCTCGGGATGCATGGAACATTAAAAAATGTATGCCCGAAACTTACATTTCGTGATTTCAAACACCTTAATGTTTTCTGCGGATTTGCTGTCAGTACCCTGGTGCCGAATACTCCAATTTCAGGACATTATACTTATAAGATTTCGTGATCAGGCTTATAGTAGATTCCGCCAGAGCAGGTGTCCCAATCACTTCCAGTATTATAAACAACTACGTAATTACACTAACTCGGCCATTCTGAGAGAAAAACGGGCGTTTTTAAACACACTGTTTCAGGAGCGATCTTGTGATCTTTGGATGAGTTTTAGGAAATTGGGTGTTGTCAAAAATAAGACTCAAGTATTGACTGATACTGGTTTTGATGCTGATACTGTTAATAATTTCCTTCTCAGCACTCAAACTAATTCAACGGGAAGTGCTGAGTTGATTAACTTTTATTGCAATAACATACTTCCACAAGTTACAGAAAAACTAACATTTGCTCTTACAAATGAAACTGAAATTTTCAGTATTCTATGTGGTATCAAATCAAACTTTGTTGGTATGGATGGCATAAGTGTTAAAATGCTTTTAATGTGTTGTCCCACAATTTTGCCCTTCTTGTGCCATATAATTAACTATTCCATTGAATGTTCTGTGTTCCCTGATATTTGGAAGATCGCCCAATTCCCAATTCTCAATTTTGGTAACTCCAATTCCAAAAACCCAAAATCCTCATGATATATTCATGAGGATTCAAGGTTTGTGAGAGGGTCATAGCGGTCAGACTTCGCTGTCATCTTGATGATTATAATGTGTTGCCCAGTTGCCAGTCTGGGTTTCGTCCGGGATTTAGTAGCGCTACTGCGCTTCTGGGTGTGACGGATGAAATCTTCAAAGCAATTGACGACAAACGGGTTACTATCTTAACACTTTTGGATTTTTCTAAGGCTTTTGATAGAATACATCATGATACTTTAGTGGTTGCGCTCCATTATATAGGTTTATCTTTAGGTTCGATTCATTTAGTACAAAGTTATTTGTCTGGACGAAAGCAGTTGGTTAAACTTAATGGTGGTACCTCCAATACCGCAGATGTTATATCGGGTGTCCCACAGGGCTCTATTTTGGGTCCTCTGTTATATCTGATATCTACAATTGGGTTCGCTAATGTTTTGGATCACTGCCATACTTTTATGCTGATGATACTCAACTGCTCTACTCCTTTAAACTGTGTGATATGGAAGACGCTGAAAGCAAAATTAATCATGACTTAGTTAAGGTCGAAGAACTTGCTGGCAAGCTTTGTCTACGGATTAATTCTAGTAAGTCATCGGTTATGGTTTTTGGGGATAGAGCTTCATTCGAGTTTGTAAAAACTAACTTGCAATTGGTGATGGGTGGAAGTCGTCTTAGCTTTGGGGAAAATGTAAAAAATTTGGGTATATGTTTCGATGAGCGCCTTCGCTTTGATGGGCATGTTCGGTCCCTTCTACGGCGAGCTTACTCTACATTAAGGTTGCTTTACAACAACAAATACATTTTGAACCAAAACCTTAGAACGCATCTGTGTGATACCTTGGTGTTGTCCATCTTCAATTACGGTGACGTAATATATCACTCCTGCCTTGACAGCGTTCACACTGCTAAAATTCAAAAGTTACAAAACTCTTGTCTGCGATTTATATATGGTATCCGTAGAAGGGAGCGCATATCACATACGCTGGCACGGGCTGGTTGGTTGAGCATGACACGGCGAAGGACTCTTCATTGCTTATGTCTCTACCACAAAATTATCTTAAAAAATTAAATTCAATTAAATTCGCCTTACCTTTATGATAAAATTAGATTTCGCACAGATATCCATAATATTAATATTAGGCAAAAACATACGCTAACGATACCTCACCACCGCTTAGAAATTTTCAAACGCAGCTTTACGTATTGTATGCCTAACTTATACAATTGGCTACCTGATTCCTTCAAGAGTCTTTCTCTGATTTCCTTTAAGGCAAGGGTTAGGGCTTGTTTAAGTGAGCGGCAGGTTGACTGAGCACTCTTCTTCTTTGTTTATTTTGATATGGTTTCATAGCCGGGGGGGAGATTGAGATTTATATATGTATGCTTGTTATATATAAGTATGCTTCTTATTGTGTATTTTAAGTTTGTTAATTTTTTTTTGCGCTTATAATCGGCTTGATTTCATTTAAATTTTATTTTTCAATTTTTGTCTTATTATTTTGCTGAGGGTCATTGAAAAACAGTGCGACAAAGGGGCCTTGGTCACATGACCCTCTTTAATCGGAACTGCCTTTTTATAATTTTTTCTATTTGTACATATATTATATCTTATCCGATTAATAAACATTATTATTATTATCTTGAAATAAAGAACATTTTAAAGCAAATTTGATAAAGATTTAATGTGGTATAAATGATTTCTTATTTCCCATAAAAATCGTTGTTATGATTTTTTAAATACAACTCTGCACGTTTCATTGTTATAGACATGAAATATAAATTTAAAAAAATCGTATCTCAAGAACAAATTAATGACTATAAATTTACCTAAAAAGCTTTCATTATCAATTTTTGAAATAAAACAAAAATTATATGATAAGTTTTTATTGGTACATTATTTCGATGAGATCTCGAATTTAACTACAAAAAAATGCAACTAATTTTACGTATTTATAAAAAAATCGGTTTTCTAATTTAAAGGGCTATATGTGTACACAGGGTAAGTCAAAATCTTAAAATCTAATTACAATTTTAAGGCAGTCATTCAAGGCTTATCATTTACATAAGTGGACGGTTCTTTTTTATTTTTTTTAAATTATTTAGTGTAATATTTTTATTAACAAAAGAAAAAGTAATTAATAAATAACATAAAAAACTTATCTAAAATTTGGTAAAATTAATACATAGAACACAATAAAAAGTACGGTAAAAAAAGATTAAAATTAAGATTTATTTAAAATAAGTTGTTCATTGTAGCATTATAGGTCTAGTTATTTTTTTATGTCGAGTTAAACTAGTATCACATTTTTTTATTAAACTCTTTATACAGTCCATTAAAAAAACGTAATTATCACATATTTACATAAAGCACTATTTTCTTCTTCCATATAGTTTTCTTTTATTTAAAAAAATATGATATTTAATTTTGATATTTTGTGTTGAAGTTCACATGGCTGTTTCTAAAGGTTGACTCTTACTCCTACTCGATTTACTTATAGGATGATTTTGGATCAATTCATCTGGCTCATAGTAATCAAAATCGGTTTCTAACAAAGCTTCCGATTTCGATCGATTTTTCGTTTTCTTCTCTTCAAAACCTTGCAAATCTGGTGAATAACTCGAGCTCCTTGCATAATGATGTTCGTGATCTTGATTATCAGGTGGAGGATCCGGCAATTTTTCCCTTTGTTTCGGTAACTTCTTATTTAATTCTTCCAAATAGTTGATTTTCGGTTGGGTGTATATATTTGAATCATTTTTTCTGTTCTTCAAACTCGATCCTGATGAGTCACTTAAAGGAAGCGTATCCGTTGTGTAATATTCACTCGGTGGATACGACATAGTTTGGGGATCTTGTGAGTGAATAATCGGAGTTTCCTCGTTTGTGTTTCCATCTTGGACGCTTTCAGCTCGCGATTGATAATTTGAGTTACTCGCAAACGTAGAGTTATCTTTAAAACCTTCGTTTTTGAAGGCTAAATTAAATTGGGGTTGAGCGTATTGGTTAGTTTCGGGTTTATACACTTGATTAAAGGAAGTGTTTGGGTTGTGAGCTGCGTAGATTTCGTAAGATTGATTATCATCAATTGTTGAAGTATAAGCGGATTTCTCCATGCTGTCTATTGATCCTTCGCTTATCATTTTTTTGTAATCAGAATTTTTTGTTAAGGTATCTGTTGATCTTGTACTCTAAAATAAAAAGAAAATTAACGGAATTTTTAATAAATAATTATAACTTACTAATTGTCCCATTCTTCTTCTATACCCAGGATCTGAAAATCCATTAACAGTTCCAACCGATTTCAAAGATTGCAAACTTCTTCTAATACTGCTTCTTCTTTCAAACCGCTGAGTTTGGCGATACTTAGATTTGCTCCACCAACAAACGGCTACGAGTATTAATAATAAAATACAACCAGCGATCGTGCAAATTATCGCTATTAATAAAGCATCTCCCTGCCATACTAATGGCTGGATAAAAACTTTAGGATCGATTTCGCAAATAAACGGATTTCGTTCGAAACAATCTCCCAATTCGATTGTATGGTAAGCAAATTGAGTGCATTGATTTATGCGATCGATGTGTTGCACCCAAACTTTATCGGAATACAAAAACCATTGCTGCTGTTTTCTTAGGAAATCATACAAAATGTAATAATTGGTGTTTCCAATTAGATAAGGCATCGTGGCGTTATCTTTTTGGCAGAAATCTCTCGCCTCGTAAAAGTTCATTGGTGCACCAATATAAGTGTAACAAGTATCACCGACTAACTCCCAACCTGGTGGACATTTCCCGTTTAATATAGATTTGTTGTTGAAGTGAAAAGGAATGTAGTCCACTTCCAATAATCTCGCATCATCAGAATAATCTTTGATTCTTCCAGTTACAGCTGGAGTGGTGTTGAATCCCCAAAAGTTGTATCTCGCGTCAATCTTGGTTTTCCACAGTTCCAAAGTACTACAAAAATAATTGTAATTAAATTATAAATTAAATTAAAACAGTAACAATTCCTTACAAAAAGAAGCATATTTAATGTTACAAAAAAAACAATACATCACAAAAAATGACGAAAATTAACAATAAATTGGATAAAAGATTGCGTAAGCTATATCCAGTGCAAAAATCGCTTAAATCTTACCTGTTAAACTCAAATCTGTTTTCATGCACCATGCAACATAGAAAAAATAAGTTTGAATTAGTTCAATTAAAATTGTATCTACAACTAGGCAAATTTATCTTGGCAGGTCAGTTGCGCAGAAGGACTGCGACAATAAATTTGAAAAACCCATCTTCAAAATATTAAATAGCAACTAAACTCGTTCTTGAGATACGATTTTCTAAAATTAACAATTCATATCTACGATAATCAAACATGCGGAAAAAGTCATAACAATGATGATTATGGAAAATAAGAAATCATCTATGGCATATTGAATATTTATCAAATTTGCTTTAAATCAGCCATGTCCAACCCAAATTACTCTTCGGGCCAAAATTTAGGAATGTACAAGGCACTGGGCCGCCACCCACCTAAACAAGAAAATTTCAATTCTAGCGCACACTCGCGCTCAAATGAGATACGTATACACAAACTAGCATGTACACAGATATACACAATAATATATAGGTATTTTAGTAAATTACAACAGATATTTAATGTGAAACTTGTTTATTTATTTTATTTGAAATTTTTTTAATATCAACTTCTAATTTTGTTGTGGCACAACGTAACTGATTCGTCAAATTTGCGTCGGTGAGCCTGTTACGGTCTTTGGTTTTGATTAATTTTAATCTAGAAAAAAAAGGACTCACAGAGATTCGTTGTGCCGTTTGCTGCCACAATACACATAGCTAATTTTTTCAAATTAGGAAATTTATCTTCCTGGATATATTTTCCATAAAAGTCGACTATATTGATGTCCTCAAACCTTAATTTCATTTCTGAGTTGGACTGCAGATCGATAAGTTCCAGTTGTAAATAACCTGGAGCTGAATTCACATCAATATTAAATGGACAATTAAAAATATTGAACATTTGTTCAAATTTTTCTAGGTAGGCAAATCTTTTTTCAAATTCCTCAAGCAAATCTTTAATATTATGCGAATATTCGGAAATGGGTTTATTTTCCATTTCGAAATCATTTAAGTGAGGGAAATGTGTGGCATTATTCGATTTCAGTTGATTTTGAAAATATTTTAATTTAGCAATGAATGTCTTTATGTCTTGATAGCAATTCGTAATTAATTTATTTTCTCCTTGAAGATTCTGATTTAGTTCATTTAATTTAATTGAAAAGAAAAATCAACTGTACTTTTTACTGGTTTTAAATTTATTAATCGTTTTGTCTTACATGTTTCGATAACAAGTTATCATCTTCAGAGACGTGCGTCAAATTTAATTAAGAAGAAACATTTAAATTAAGGTTCAACGTGAATACAATCAAAGATCGGGGTGTAAAACTAAAATTCTTGTTTGTAATTTGTTTTTGGTGTTAACATCTATGCTGTTGCTGTCGAAAAAAAAATTTCGAACATTTTTTTTTTTCGACAGCAACAGCATAGATGTTAACACCAAAAACAAATTACAAACAAGAATTTTAGTTTTACACCCCGATCTTTGATTGTATTCACGTTGAACCTTAATTTAAATGTTTCTTCTTAATTAAATTTGACGCACGTCTCTGAAGATGATAACTTGTTATCGAAACATGTAAGACAAAACGATTAATAAATTTAAAACCAGTAAAAAGTACAGTTGATTTTTCTTTTCAATTATCAAAAACTGGTCGATCATGGATCAAATAAACCCTTACGCTTTAATTCATTTAATTTAGTTGTGATATCTATTAAGAAACACAAATCCAACAACCATTTTTCATCGTATAATTGTGGAACGTCTTCGCCGTTCTCATTCATGAAAATTCTAATTTCTTCCCTGAGGTTCCAAAATTTTAATAAACATTTTCCACGACTCAACCATCGTATTTTGGCGTAATATATTAGATCACAGTACTCGGACTCCAGTTCGCGAAGGTATTCTTGAAACTGGCGGTGTTTTAATGAATTATTTTTTATTTTGTTAATAATATTAATGACAACTGACATCACGTGAAACATATTTAATGACTGAGCACATAGATTTTCTATATGTAAACAACAATGACAAATAAATAAATCCAAAAATGATGTATTTTGTCCCAAGCTTTCAATATGTTTGCAAATTAAAGTAACTGCTCCTATGTTTTTTCCTATCATTGATGGTGCTCCATCGGTTGTAATACCAATAAGTTTTTTTTAATCTAATTGTCAATCTTCCGCGCATTTTAGAACAGCATCTTTAATATCTTTGCCCGTTGTTGTATCCTTCAGACTCACAAGATCAAGGAGTTCTTCTGTTACTTTCAGCTTATTATCAACTCCGCGAATAAATATAGCAAGTTGTGATGTATCCTTGATATCGGTTGTTTCATCCAAAGCTAATGAGTAGTACACAAATTGTTTGGTATGTTCATTGAGGTTTAGGGAAATTTCATTGGAAATATCATCAACTCTACGTGCAACAGTTTGATGAGACAGACTTATTTGTTTATAAATATGAACTTTTTCCGGGCTAATATCTTCAGCTGCAGCAATTAAACATTCTTTGATGTATTCTCCATCCGAGAAAGGTTTCATTTTTTTAGCAATAATTTGAGAAATTTTTAAACTTGTACTGACAATGTCGTTTGATTGTTGATTTTGTTTTTGAAACACATTTTGTTGAGACTTTAAGTTAGCTTTAAGTAAGTGTAATTTGGCCTTGCGTTCACCACCAGAAAGTACAGAAAGTTCCGTATGTTTTTCATAATGTCTTCGTATGTTATAAGTTTTAGCAGTAATCGTTTCACGACAAACTAAGCACACAGCATTATTTTTTACTTGCAAGAAAAAGTAGTCATCTTCCCAATTATTTTTAAATTGTTTGTTTTCATCTTCTAGTTTTCTTTTCTTCCTACCCGACATCGCACGTCAATATTATGGACAATTTTATTTATTCTGGTATAATTAAAGAAACGAATAAATTTTTGTAGGACTGCAAATTAAAATAAAATATTACTTACTTTTATTTTCACAACCTTTTTAAAACAATAAGTTTATCAACTCTGTGATTAATCAACTCTCTACGAAGAACTCGCATAAACTGAAGGGACTAGAAAATTTTATGATTCAATCCACTTTTGAGCGAAACAGGGGAATACCCGACAAAACGGACAAATTCGCAGTTACGTATCTCCGAATCTACGTAAGTCGGGTTTACGTAGGTCGGGGTATTTACTGTATTCGTAAACGCCATACATCGGGATTCGCTATTGTGCAAATTATTTTTTTAACATCGTCATTGCCGACACCTCGGCGGCGGTGTCAAAAAAATTAAGATGAAAGGTTCTTCCCAATATATTAAGCTATGTGTTTACCAAATTTGGTGAAATTCGGCCAAGGAATAACTGAGTAAAATCGGTATATAGGTACCCACATACATACAAGATTCCATTTTTATATATTAAGATATAGGAGTTTTATAAAACGTCATTCGACCAAGTAATAAAAATTATTTGTATTATCGATTATTAAAATTTAAATATTAATTTGTGCGATTTCCTTTTTTTGTTATCGGGCCGCACAAAAATCGCAATCGGGCCGCAGGCGGCCCGTGTGCCGCCAGTTGGACATGGCTGCTTTAAAATGTTCTTTATTTCATGATGATATCTCAATTCGTTCTTCAGATACCATTTTTTAAATTTATATTTCATTTCTATAGACATCAAACATGCAGAGTTGGATTTAAAAAATCATAACAACGATGATTATGGACATTGGATATTTATAAAATTTGCGGTAGTTAGTCAAAGTACCGGCAGTTTTAAACACACATTTTAATCTGTAGTCATCTATTCGTTGCATTTAGAGCTGTCGGTATTTTCTACTATACAAGAAAGAACCTGCATAGAAATTGACGCAATTCGCACTGTAGGGTTTTTATGTATATTTAAACTTATTCATCCAGATGTGAGGTTAGAAGTTTAGTGAAAAGTGGTGTTACTGAATTTTGTTGTTGAAAAAGGTATCTCTTTGATAAACGGTTATTAGATGTCATTTGTAAGCAGCTTCGTGTATTGCAATTAAAATTTTCAAACATTTCTTATTTTTATCCCAAAAAAAGTTACATTTTGCGAAAAGTTGCAAACATAAAAGTACCGTCAAAATAATAACAGGTACAATATTGACATTGATGAAAAATGAGCCAAGCGAATACACATACGTTTTGGTACTTGAACAAAGCTTTGACTAATGAAGAACTTTTGGTTGAGGCTGAAAAAGTGTGTGTTGAATTAGATAATCTTCCGTTGGATAATTTTGAATAGACAGACATAGAAAATGAAGAAGATGACATTGTTATTACTGGTGCTAGTAATGTACCTATGCTGCAAGATGAAGTAGAACAACTAACTAATCAAAATAAGGAAAGTGACATTCCAGAATACGATTATCCAGAAGGTATAATATAATGGGTAATACTTTTGCAACTTGCAATAATCCTACAGATTATTTTCTAACACTGATGGGTAATTGTGTGAAAGATATTACCTTTTAAAGTATAATTTGTACGCCACCCAAATAACTAAAACGCTAAATTGGAAGAAAGAAGAGTTGCTATGTTTCCTTGGCATAAATTTTTAATGAGTTATCACAGTTTGCCAAGCTATAAACTATTCTGGAGTAATGCTGAAGACTTAGGTGTACCACTTGTCATTCGAACAATGTAACAGGTTTCAGGAAACTTTATCATATCTGCATGTCAACGATAACAGCATTATTCCTAAGAACAATACGGACTAACTATACAAGATCCGTCCGTATTTTGAAACACTTAACCGTTAGTTCTCCAGTTGTTATCATGGCACTAGGACAGCGTTTCTCAACGTTTCAGTATTCGGACCCCAACCTTTCTTTTGCGTCATTTGTTCAAAAATTTTGGCAGCAGACAGCATGAAACCTAATAAACTTAGACGCCATTTGGAAACACTTCATGGTGAGTACGTTAACAAGCCCCGAGAATTCTTTGAATTAAAATTAGTCATATGAAGAGCAAACATCATTCTTCAAAAAAACTTTGTTTGTGAACGAAAAAGTTTTACTTGCCTCTTACAAAGTATCATATAAAATAGCCAGATATAAAAAGGCTCACACCATTGGTGAAGACCTTATTCTGCCAGTTGCGATGGAGATTGTAGAAACTATGTTTGGAGATAATTTTGCCAAACAATTACAATCCATACCTCTTTCAAATGATACTGTTGCCCGCCGAATTGGTGATATAGCCGAAAATGTAACAGCTTCTTGAAAAGTTGTCAAATTGTTTTCGATTCAACTTGACGAGGCAACAGATAGCAATAAAGACGCTCATTTAATTGCCGATGTCTGATTTTGTGATCGCATATCGGCACTAGAAGAACTACTTTTCTGCAAACCTATAGAACTCAAAGCAACAGCACTCGCTTTGTTTGATATTTTAATTGATTTTATTAATGAGGCAAACATAGAGTGGAAGAATTGCGTTGGAATATGCACCGATGGTGCTTGTACAATATCTGGAAGATTCCAAAGCGTACAAGCACTTGTGAAACAAAAATCTCCGCAATGTGTCCAGACACCGATCATCTATAGAAAGGCTATAGAAATCTATATATAGAAAGGCTCAACATTGTGCTAACGACGGTTGTAACTGTAATAACTTATATAGAAATGAGACCCGTAAAATCAAGAATCTTTAATGCACTTTGCAAATATATGGGTGCAGAACATTCAACGTTGCTATTTTATTGTGAGGCCATAGCGTGGGAAATTTCTACAACGTGTTTATGAGTTAAAAGAGGAAATTGCCACTTTTCTAGAAGAGGAAAGCCGCCTGGAAGCCAAAAAGTTTCGAGATGCTTTATTTGTGATGAAATTGGTTATATATTCGAGAAATTAAATACCCTGAATCTACAACTCCAAGGAGCAAACACACATATGTTGGATAGCAGTGATAAAGTTAGTGCATTCTGTAGAAATTTGGAGCTGTGGAGCAGAAATGTGAAACAAAAAAAACTAGAAATGTTTGCAAATGTGAATGAGTGTGTCAAAACATACAAGGAAGAAGAACAGTATGTGAAAGTTGTTTTTGTAACAATAGAAAGTCATTTAGCCATGTTGGCACAGAATTTTAAAAAGTATTTTCTTGCTGACGACAAAATGGTAACAACTTACAAGTGGGTTAGGGATTCATTTCGAACTATTCTCTCAACTGCAGAAGAAGAAATCTTCATAGACTTTACTGTAAGCGGCGAAATTTAGTAATAAAGAGAATTTAGTAATAAATCTCTCTTGAATTTTGGACTGGATTGGATGATGAATTTTCTCCACTGAAAACAAGAGCATTTCGTATATTATTACCATTTTCAACATCCTACCTTTGTGAAGCCGGATTTTCTGCGGTGGCTGCTTTAAAGACAAAATATAGGTCTCGACTGAAGATAGACCAAAGAATTGAGAGTGGCTATTTGTAATATAAAACCTTCTTTTGAAAAACTTTGCTGTGCGAAACAGGCCCAAGGGAGTCACTAATAATTATAATTATTACAGCTACTTTTAATTTAGTACTGATGAGTCTATTATTAGTTTCATTTGGCATTTGACAGTACCTACTGATACAATTATATTTATAGTAATTAAATACCTAGGTAATAATACGTGTGTATTAGTTTAAACGTGTACTGTAGTTACTTAATTTTTTATTAATTATCTTTTTTTTTCATTTTGATGTGTTGGCGCCCCCCATGTAGAATTATGACGCCCCCCTATGATAATGTTCAAAAGAAGGTCAAGTATGAAACAATTCAATCCAAGTTAATACAAATGGAAGGACAGTAAGTGCGTGAAATTTTGCTCTAACTTTCAAGAAACAGAAGAGACCACCGTAAAAAGAAAGCAAAAGAATGGAACGAAAATTGATGTGCGCTGTCCTTCAGTCGTTGATTACAATAAAAACATGGGTTCGGTAGATCATGCCGATCAACTTCAACAAGTGTATGCACTCGATCGCCGTTCCAAAAAGAGGTGGCACAGGCTTTTATTTGGTTTTACAGATATATGTTTCGTCAATTCTTTCGTCAAATATTCTGAATGTGAAGAGGAAAAAATGACGCTATTAGATTTTCGTCGTTCTGTAGCTACAGCTATGATAAATAAATATACAAATTTTCTGCATCCACGAAAATGTCGTAGCGCAAGTACACCAACCCAGTTACCCAAAAGACGAAAGTACGGCTATTCTGTTACTGACGACATAAGACTTGGGAACCGTGGTTCGCACTTGATTACTTTTAGAAAAGAAAGAGAAAGGTGTGAAAATTGTTCTGCCAAAGCTATTCAGTCCAGACCTCACTCAAAATGTACTGCGTGCAATGTTTATTTATGTTGTAATGAAAGAAAGAACTGTTTTTCTGAATATTATAATGTGATTTAGCTACAGCAAGTGTTTCTTATTTTCTAATGTAATAAAAAATGTATTATTTTTATATTAGCAATAAAAGTTTTTGTATACTGCAACATCACTAGAATATATTTTAATGCCTGACGGTACTCTCAAGTACCATTATCCCCCTGGAATGGGGAGATTGTCATATTTTGCTAAAATTGATTCCAAAGGCCTTTACTGAGTGTATTTTGATAGCGTTTTAATTCTGTCAAAAAGTTTCCAAATTTTTGACTTCTTGAGACACAATATATGACATAATATATTAAATTTATATTCTTAAAATCTGCAATAATCATATATGCCGAGTAGGTTATACCGTATTTTCTCGAATGTAATCCGCACCTTTTTTGCAAATTTTATGTGCTCTAAAATCAAATGCGGATTACAATCGGGTGCGGATTAGATTCGCTGTCGTATAGTTGTAATTTGGAAAATAGTAAAATAAAATCACATTATAACAATAAGACTTATTAAGGGTTTTAGAACGATATTTACATTTTTATGTGTCATTTTCTTCCCATACTACGTCATCTTCGGATTATACAAAACTTCTTAAATGATGTTATAATATTGTTTTCAGGGATCGTTTTCCCTCCTTTAATTGCTCCCGGTTTTGTTAATTCTCGAGTTTGTTAATATACATATACATACACAGGTTGTAGTATGGATGTTATTCCACCAGGTATTATTATTATGACAAGAAGTCTAAACCAAGGCCAATCAGTCTATGATTAATTAATATCCTTATTTAATAATCCTCCTGGTCTAAGACTCCATACTTGTCTTAATCATTCCATCATCAACTTTTCCATTATCCATCCTTTTTGTTGTGCCCTAACTAGGACGTCATTCAGGAAGTCTTTCAGATTTCAGAATGGTTTTTTTCTCAATATTAATAATGTCAGCAATTTTTCCCTATCACTTGTTATTGCTAGCATCAACGTTATGCGCAATTTTTCGGAACCACTCGTTTATAAAGAAATTTCCCACACACCTCTTCTTTCCAGTGTGTAATTGGGTGGCATATCCAGATATATTACCATTTCGTTGACATTTACAGTTTGAGACAAATTGAAATTTTCTTGAGAATCATTAGGAGCTTTTGGGAAATTGTAGTTCTGTGCCTCAACGATAACACCATTCGGCGCATAAATCCCACAGTCCAACCTTAGCTAGTATTAAAAATTTTTTAGTCCCTCCTTTCGTTTTTCTTGAGAGAACTAGAAAACTGCCTCGTCAATTTCATGAAATCATCTCTTTTTTGGCCCGGTAAATTTTTTGCACGATGCCTCACAGTCTGCAATAGCTACCTTGTCTTTCCGCAACAGCCGCAACGGCCGCAAGGTTACTCTCATTAACAGCAAAAATTGTACCAGCTTTTCGGTTTCCTTAACGCTAACTTAATAACATCTCTTTAAACTTTGCTGTATAGAAGAACCTTTTAGATTTTTGCTACTTTTTTTTATAATTACGCTATTATATGTATAATTAAGCACACACCACGTTCGAGCTACTACGAGGGCAGTATATGAACGGAATTCGTGCTAGGCATTACTATTTATTTGTAAAATTATATTTATTTTCCATTTTTTTCTGGCTTGGTAAATTTAAAGTCTAGTCTAATAAAAACTCGTCGTAAGCAAGGTTTCTTTAGGTACATCAGCGTCAGTCAACAGAAAAAATATATATTTATGGTTAACAACAAGCATCGCATCGTTTTGGTGTTGTTGAATTACTCAAAGAAAGATGCGGATTACATTCGCAAACTAAATTTTTTTACCACTATGCATTTTTAAAATGGGGGTGCGGATAAGATTCGAGAAAATACGGTAATTATGGAAAATTAAGAAATTATTTATGGCACTTTGGATCTATATTAACTTTGCATTAAAAGGCTGTTAATTTTATCATTACATCTCAAATGATTCTTGAGACACGATACTTTAGTGGAATGATACTAAATACTAATTAATCAATCTGTAAGCATTTATTATCAACTTGTCGGCTCTCCCACTAACAACAACTCTTCCAATTGATTGACTTTATTTACTATTAACAAGCTCATCTTATTTGTGAACTACTATTTGCAAATAACATATTAGATATTCTTGTAAATTCACTGAAATCTACAATCTCAGGCTCTCCTTATGTGTAGTATAAAGTCTGGTTGCAGCAATCAATATGCCTTTTTTAATTCTTTATAATTACTACTGCGAAGCCTACTTTATGAGAATTTAGAAAGGATTGTGTCTTACATTTTATGTTGTTTGCTACCGCGCATCTGACCGTCACAGGCTAAGATAGATTTGCCAAGCTATATTTCTATTTTTTCTATTTTAAAAAGTGTCTATTTAAAACAAAATTTTATTAAACAAAATCTACGTTTTTATAATTGACTAATATAATAATAAAGTTTTTGGAATTATACTTACAGTGATTTATTGACTGTGATCATTTCGTAATCATTGTCGGGATTGAAGAAAATGTTGTCAACGTAGTGTTGGCCAGCAGTTCCAGCGACAATAGTTGAGCGGCTCTCGCGTAAAACAGCGAAATTACTAAAATGTAAATAAATTACTAACCCAAATAATAAATGTAACTTAATAAAACCTCTAATTTTCTCATCCCTAATTAATAATACCAATATTACGAGATATGTACTTACTCATAAAAACCATTATGCGTAGTTGTTTGGTAAATCGGCAATCGAACTTTATCGAAACCCGAAACGACCAGATTGTGAAGTCCCACGTTTCTCTTAACGTAATTCCACGTAAAATTAGAAACAACCTGCTTTAACACGATGTTGCTTTCGTACAGAGCATAATTCCTGGTGAAGTAGTTCCTGTAAATCGTGACTTCCTGATACGGAGACGATTGTCGACCTTCGACATGTAATGCTGGACGGTTTGTGTTGTTCACGAAGAGATTATTATGGACGTAACCTTTTAGGGAGGTTGCGGAACCTCTCGAATCAGCTCTAATTGAGAGCCCACCTTGGTTGGAATCCACTAAGTTATTCTGAAAGAAATAAACAGGTATATTAAGATTTTAATTTTAAGATGGGTTTAATTACATAAATATTAGATATGTGAAAGAAAAGAAAAGAAAGATTTAAAAATATATATGTCAGAAACTTATAGAACAGTGTAATTTGGCTCAGTTTATTTCGATAATGCTATTAATAATAGCACTAATGCCAAGGTTCATTTAGTGTTTTTCGGATTGGTGGTACGAAAACTATAGACAAATAAAATTAAATCTTGATGATCTCATGGCCCAACCAAACACTGAAGGAGTTTTCATTTAGATACTGACGCACGCCATTATGTCAATGAGGAGGAGCTTCATTTTGAGTTGCTGCAATCTTCTATTAGTTATGGATGTAGCGTCTATTAAACGTAGGGTATACATAAACTCGCAATAACACCAATACACGAAGCAAGGTGACTAGGCAACGGTGTGACACACACGATCTTCTATAGTGAAAAGGAACAAGTGAATTTGGAGTAAATGTTCATGAAAACGGTGAATTTCTAATAGACTTTTAGAGCGGAATGGAAGAAATTGAGATGAATGAACAGTGGAACAACCTAAAGGAGTCTGTAAAAATCGAGCGAAAGGAGAAGGATCTTAGAAGATAGCCGCAGAAGAATGGACAAAATAAATATGTAAAAAAAAAGAGAAACACGAAAAATAACCCAATCCTTGAAATGAAAGAGTATTTTGATGCGCATGACACGAGGAAGCGTATAAATATTTCAAGCAACTGAGACAGGGATACAAACCAAACATTATCCTGTGCAGAAACGATTCGGGACAAATAATAAGCAAACAAGAAGAAATTAAGAGCACCTGGAAACTTTTTTTAAATAGAGATCTGTTGAACACGAAACAAGGCTTAAAGTTGAAACAGGGACACTTAATTGAAAGGCAGCAACCGGAAAACGACCTGATTATGAACCCTCTTACAATAGAAGAAATCGCGGAAGCCTTAGGGTCAACGAAGAATAAGACTCTTGAAATTAGTGGAATGCTAGCTGAAATTCGTAAATACGGCAGTCGCGAACTATCCAGTCAGCTACACTTACTGGTAGAAATATGGGAGCAAGAAGTGATCCTAGATGAATGGAAAAAAAGACATAATATGCCCAATATATAAAAGGGGGGACAAATTGAGGTACTGCAACTAGCGTGGGATATCGCTGCAGTATGTAGAATACAAGGTCGTACAATCATAGAGCTCTTGACTGGTGAATACCAAGCAGTCTTCAGGCAGGGTAGGTCAACCACCGACCAGATCTTCACAGTGAAACAAATAGGTACTATAGAAAACTCTGGGAACACGACATAGATGTTCACAACATCTGTGTTGATTTTCGCCAGGCATACACAGAGAACAACTTTATTAGATCATGTATAGGATGACGATTATTGACTCGGAGGATTGTGTAGGAATTTAAATAATTAATTTAACTCATTTAAAATAACGCAAGACTTGAAACTGACTCTATTCAATTTAGTTCTATAATACGTTATAAGAAATATGCCAGTGAGAAGAGATGACGTACAAATAGTAATGAGCCGAACAAAACAAGCGGGAGAAGATAAACATAGATAAGATAACAAGCCAAACATAAACATATGTCAATCTGAAAAAGTGCGCGAAAATAATCGGTCTTGACATTAACGTGAATAAAACAAAAGTGATAACAAAAGAGAGCAAACCTCACTCATGGCGACTTTAAATAACATTACCTGTTTAATTTGACCTATTTAGGCGTGGAGCTAACGGCTGACGGAACAGAAAATGATTAAATACATTTTTTGCTGACATATAGGATAAACCATACAAATATTGGACAGTTATTGGACTGCCCAGATTTATTTTTTAAGAACAAGAACTTTACGCAGGTTTATGTATCATAGTCGATTGTTAGTGGTAGATTGTTATCTAAACTATGAGATGGCTGTGGTGTTACTGAAATGTGACGTAAAGTTGACATGTTAAGTTAATCTGAACATCGTCGTTGCTACTGCAAGTCATTTTGTAAAAGAGTTTTGGGCTTTGCAGCGTTTTAACTGCAAACGAGGAAACTTGTTTAGTATATTAGATAAAGGAGATGGCTAATAGAGGTTTTCCTAGGAATAAAGAGAATATATTAATGAGCGTTCAGAACTTTCTGAAAGAAAATCCAAGGAAAAAATCCTTTGCAAATAACAAACCAGGTATCGGTTGGTTCATAGCATTTTTAAAACGTCAGACAGAAAACGATATAAGAAAATGGTTTAAAGAGATAGAGGGATACATAAAAGAGAGAAATTTAGAAAGTGTATTGAAAGATCCTAATAGAATATTTAATGGCGATGAAACATGATATGAGTGATAACGGGTATATGACTGCGGAAACATTTTATGAATACGTTGCGAATGTATTCCATGCATTTCTATGATGGACATAAGTCACACGTTACGTATGAATTAAGTCTGTTATATAAAAAACTGCAAATAGAACTTGTAGCTCTGTATCCAAATGCAACTAGAATAATCCAACCAGCAGATGTGGCAGTATTTGGGCCTCTTCAAATTGCAAAGAGGAAAGAAGTCCAAAAGTGTCATGACATGCATCCAGGTGAAGTAATGACCAAAATTATATTTGCATCAATTTTTGAAGCTGCAATTGGGGTTATACAACCGCAAACATTAATAAACGGATTTAAAGCATGCGGTTTAACTCCAATACAGTGGATTATACAAAATGTTTAGACAAAGGAAAAACATCACAAATGATCACACTATTTATGATCGAGTATTTAACATTTGTCTCCCTTTTGGGAGAAGAGAAAAAGGCTTGAAGTTATCGATAAAATTGCGAAAGTGTTTTTTTCACTTGTACAAAATGCAAATGTTATGTATGATCAGGATATGAGATATAGTGTTGAGGACGACGGGAATGCAATACAAAGGGTTGACAACAACGGAAATGCGATCGAGAGTGTTGAGAGCGACTGGAATACAGAAAATATGATCCCTAAACAAGCAAATGATAATATTCCAATTGTATCAAATTCTGATCACTATCAAGGTCCAAAAGTGCATATAATTACAAATGTTACCATAAACTCAAATGATCAACTTTCGTCCAGCGATGAGGACACCGCAACGAGTTTAGTCAAATCAATTAATCAACCCGATGTGGCCAAATCAGGTTTCTTTGGCAATTATCTCACCTTATCGATTACATCGAAACGTAAAGGCAAACGAAACACCGAAAGGCTACCATTTTCAATATCATAACCAAAATTTCAGGAAATGCACGAGAAGAAGTGAGTATTACAGATAGAAACAGAACGACAAAAAGAAGCGAAAAGAAGAAAGCTTAATGAGAAAAGGAAGACGACAATCACTGAAATGTTTTGTTTGCAAAAAACCGTGTCAAAATAAGACTAACTTGAAGTGTGAGGAATGTAAACATAGTTTCATAAGAAATGAGTTCCAAAATCTCTTCGAATTCTTATTTCTGATGATGACGATACTTATCTATGCCATAATTGTTACGGCGAAGAGACGGTGAGCTCAGGAAATGAACTTTATAAGAACTCTTGTGATGAAGACTTATTAAATACAGTCGAGCTTGAACAACTTGAAACTGGTCAGGATAAGAACATTAATCATGATCCTTGCAATATCAGTAATACAAGAAACAACAGGAAGGCGACAAAATACAACTTGATGGATTGGATGAAGATGAACAAATAGGTACTTTATACGATGAGTACATACGTGCGGTTTACGCCGACTTTATAGATTTGTACTTTGCTTTTTACCGTTTGTGTTTGTTCCGTCATAATATGCATAATAATCTTGCATCGTATTGGGGCTTTGGAAATAACTATTGATTATGTTTTCTGGGTAGAAATTTGCATGTTAAATTGCTCTCCGGTTGTTTTCAGTTTGACAGTATTTTATAATTTACCGTTTTGTAACATAAATATATTAGTGTTCTTGACAATACTTATAATTTGGTTCATAATGATATTAAAAAGCGCAGGGCTTAGACTATCCTTTTTTTAATGGCAGTTGATTCCTGGATTGTTAGAAGAGATCCGTTCTAGATAAGAAGGAATGGAGAGGCTGTAGCGCCATAGGAGGATAACTTAAATATAAGTCGAAATTCTTATGTTATTATTTGAACAAGCATGAGATGTTTTAGTTGAGTTTAAGTTGTTTGAGAGACCAAAAAATTTTTAGTTGAGCGAGTTACTAATTGTTTGCTAGCAACACAAATAACGCATTGAGTAATAAAACCAATGAAATAATTAAAACAATAATAGTAAATAGTAATTGTAATAATAACTAAAGTAAATGAAATAAATCTTTTACTTACCCTAAAGTATAAAGTTTGCGTATTTTGAACATCTATATCAATAGAGGACTTGCACGTCGAAAAATTTCCATACAATTTTTGGCAATTTCCTCTATATTGATTCTTATCAACTGTTATTATAGGATTAACTTCTCCAGCCGAAATATAACTCATCCCACCTTCACGATTATTCTGGAATATACTGTTAGTGATGTTGTGTTGTACATCTCGATCTACATAACAAGTTCAAATTACGGTTAAACCCAATTAAAATTTATTTTAAACTTAAACTTACTAAATCCAATTGCAGAAATAGGTAAAGTTACAACTTCAGCGATGAATCCATGACTTGATGATGCACCGTTTGCGAAAAGCTTTATGCTAAGACTCGGTAATTGGGTTTTAAACAATTTCTTCTCAACTTGTGAATCTGTGGTTAATCTTCCAATTACTGTTGAAGTAACGTTGTAGATGTCTCCATTGTATAATTGTATAAAATCGGGGATTCCGTATTTATTCGTTGAATTAAAAAGGTTGAACTGAAGCAATCTAAATCCGAAAGGTTTTATGTTATAGGCACTCCTAAAGATTTTCACGCAATTTACAGGATGATTATCGTATTTATAATAAACCAAAACGCGCTCTTCCACGATAATTTCTTTTGTTGTATCGCAAATGTCAACCAATCCGAATAAATGATATGGTATATTTAAGTCTTTTATTGGGGCAAAACTACTTTCATCCGATTCCCTTCCTTCTCCGGTTATCGATAAAATATTTAATCCAACACCCAAAGAAGTATTAACTTTATTCGAAACTAAATTCATTGTATTCGATGGCGATATTAAATTAATACCGTGCGAAGCCGAGTTTTGAACGTTAACATAACTTATTGATGGACTTTTAATAATACTCTGAATGGCTGGTGATTTTTCGTTATGCAAAATCCCCGCTCCGATAATATTCACGAATCTTAACGTTGATTCTTCGGTTTGTCCCGTTTCATGAGTGTTTATATCATGAATTCTGTGTTCGTAAAGATGTTGTTCGAATTCGGAGTTTGCAAATCTAACACCGCCCCAATATTCTAATCCTGGGTGCATATTTCTTTGGCCACAATAAATAAAAACGAATTTTGAGTTCCATTTACATTCGTGTCTATGCCCGTATTGTTGCCCGTTTAACCGTATTGGGCAATCATCGTATCTCGACTCGGTACCTTTGCATTGTAGAGGTTGAGGCCAAGACCAAATTCGCGACAAGGAATTGCTATGAAATTCGATTCGAATTCCGTGATCGAAAAATGCGTTTAAATGATCGAAACCGAGTTCTCTACAAACAACTTGCGCGTTTCTTTCGGTGAATCTTGGATCGCACATCGGAATCCATTGCAAAGTTGTTTTGTTGAAGTACTCTAAAAATCCTTCGTTATTAAATTCGGAGTTTAAATGGCAATCTTGTCCTTGGCATAATCTTATTGTACTCCCCATTTCGAAATGTTCTAATTGACGCTTGTCGATGTTGTGTTTTAAATTTCCCGTGCGGCGAAGTGGTTTTAACGTGATTTCTGCCCCTTTAAAACCTTCTGCTTTTAATGTCCCAAGAACTAAAATTCCTACATTTGGGGCGAATTCTAACGTAACTCCAGGATTAATTGTTAGTGTCGTTTTTGGCATTACCGTTATGTCGGAATTAATGATGTAGGGGGTTTCTCGTAAAGTAATCGTTAAATTTTCGTTTAATCTACCACCTAAGAAATCGAAGTTTATGGGATTTTCGGATTCGGTTGCTGTTGAAAAACTTGCCTCGAAATTATTATCGGTTAGGTACGGTTTAAATTTGGCGATGGCGTGATTGTTCCAATCATCGAAATCGAAGATTGTGTGTTTTATGTTTTCTTCTTCGTTGGTTCCCCACCAATTTTCGGTGACGTCGAGGAAATTGTTGATTTTGGCCGTTTTGATTCCTGCGATTAATTGATATTCTAAGTTGTTGTCGGAGAATAAATTTCGGTTGATGTTAACTTTTTGGATTCCTTTAAAATTGACGACGCTACTCGGCATATCTCTTTGTTGGAACACCCCCCTTAGCATAGAAAAGTATCGATTTTTAGTGAGTTCGTTAAAAATAAATTTAGCGGGGACTTCCCCGATTATCTCCGATTGGGAATCCGTGCTGAAATCGATGATGTATTTCCCATTATTTGATTCCATTTTATTAAAATCGATTAACATCTTTTTTTCCATTCCTCGCATCGATAATAAAGTGTTTTTACAAGTGTTTTCGAGGAATAAACTTTTCGTTATGTTAACTAAAGCGAAATGGCCGTCGATTATTATGTTGAAATTTGAGTTGTGCCTCCAAGTGTTGTTGTTCATGTAAACGGAGTGGGTGAAATTTTCGTTGTATTGCCAAACGTACGGGAGATTTATGTGAAAACCGCCGGCGAAGTTTCGTTCGATCGTGTCGTCTTGTAAAATGTAATGGAATAAATTATTTGAAGCTCGCATATCCCTCGAAAAATGATAAATCCCCGCGCCGTTATCGGTAATGAGGGAATTATTTATCATAAAAACAATCTCGGAGATATTACTTTTATGGAGATCCCAATGCGGGGAATGAACAAACATGGCTTCTCTTGTGTTGTGAGAAATTTCTGATTGAATGATTTTTAAGCTTTCATTCGATTTTCTTAAGAAGTGGTCTCCAAGTTCGTTTAAGTATCTGTTGTAGTAAGAAACAAAAATCCCGTAAGTGTTGCTTTTAATTTTGCTGTTATTTATAACTGTCGTAGGAATCGGCCCTTTCACTATTTTATTATAAACGTTTTGAACTGGTGCTCTTATAGCGCTCAAAACAATTACAGTTCCCCCCAAAGAATAACCCCCGCTCGAATATTCCAAAATAATTCCCGGGCTGCTTGAAGTCGTTGGGAAAACTGTTAAATCGCGTTTTAAACTCCAAATATCCGATTTAATTTGATTCGAATTGATGGGGTTAAAATTATCTAATAAGGTGTCTCGAATTAAAACGTTTTCCGTGCTTCTATTTGCGATGGGATTTAACAATTGGATCCCGATAACGAATCCTGGGGTGCATCTTATACGGTAAGTCCTATTAATTTCATCCCCTATAATTTGGGAAGTTACGATATACTTAGTTTCTCCTTGTTCGACGTTAATTTGATTCGCATCGTTGTAATGTGGAATATAAATCGGTTTATAATTAATTTCTGGTTCATTACTCGTGAACCACCCCGCTAATTCTCTTTGTTGCAATCCGGATAACGCCGGGTTATGTTCGATTCCAATAAAATTCTTTTCGATTAAACTCCCATAAACTTTTAAACCTAATTGTTTAAAACTAATTCCCGCTCCTTTATTATTTATAAACTCCGAGTCTTTTACAACGTTAACGGAGTCTTCCGTGTAAATATCCGAATACATTATTCCTAAACCATCGTGGAAATTATCTCTTATTCGGATATTTTCAAAGTTATGTTTAGCAAAATCCATTTGAAGGGCTGGTTTAAATGAGTTCGTCGCGTAATCCAACAATCCCGATTTTTCGATTGTGATAAACTGCAAATTTGAGCGCTCCGCTAAAACCCCGAATCGAACTCCAGCCCAAGAAGTCGGATAACATCGTATTCCAACATCCGAATCGTGCGTGCAAGAATTTTCAAACTCCAATCTCTGCTCGGCCCGACATTTTGTTATATCAACATCGAAATCTTCACATTGCACATTCGATAGAATCACATTTTCGCTTGTTCCAGCTGAAGGAATTTCATTTCGTTCTAAATTCCAATCGTTAGGATTTAAGGCTAAACCTAATTGGTGACACACCAAAGCGGCGTTTTTAATCGTCCAACCATAATTACAAACAGTCCCCCATTCGTTATTAATTTTTATTTGTAATCGACCTTCGTATTCGGTTTTCCCCCCTAATAATCGTAATGGTTTTTGTGATTCAATCGAAACTATTTCTGTTTCATGATTTATGTCGGTGTTTTCGATTCCCGTTTCAGTTTGAATTTCATAGGAGGTGTTTGCAAAAGATAATTCTTCTTTTAAAGTGAACAAAATACTATCAGGTTCGATTCCCCTTGCTTCTAATTTCCCCCCAATCATGATTCCAATAGAAGGAGGGAATCTTAACGTAACTCCGGGTTCGATTATTAATTTTCCACCCGGGCGAATATTTATATCTTTCTCCACGGTGTAATCCCCGGGAGTTAAAATCTCTTCGCCTTCAATCTCACCACCAACAATGGAGGAATCTTGAGTTATAAATAAATGCACATACATTTGGTTGTAATAAACCTTATCGGTTAACGGATTCGAATTGTGTAATAAATAAGGCACAAAGTGTACTTTAGCTAAGCTGTAACGATCATTTCTGTGGAAGATGCGATTAAAAATGTGTTGCTCGCGATTCGACCCCAACCAATTAAAAGTACAATTAATAGTTTTACTTTGATCTTCAACTTGACTCCCAATTTCGTATTTCGATAGAGGATTCTCAATGATATTCCGAAAAACATCGACGTTACTTGAACCAATTACGATCGGAGCTGCGACTCTACTCCGTGGATTTAAAGAAGACGTTGAATCTTCCGAAATAAACGGTTCGGTGATGTTGTTATCTTTAACGAAGTTTCGCTTAAACAATAAATATTGATATTGCGAATACGGCGATAGAGCCAAATTTACAGCGAAAGCCCCCGAGTTTTGTAAAAAATAATTTTGGGTCACCAAAAATTGAGTTTTTAAAATGTTAAATTCCTCAAGTGGCTTATTTTTGATTAATAAAGCGCCGAATAAACCTTTCTTGAAGTAGTTAAATTCGATTTTTCCGTCGATGTTTAGAGCGGGGTAAATTTTCACCGCAATTTTTTCGTTGGAAATAAAATAGTTGTGGCCGATTTGAAGTTTTAAAGAATTATTTGTTGGGATCCAACAAGATAAGATTTCGAAAGCATCGTTTTGATTTGAGCTGAAATTATTTCCGGTGATGTTTACGTTGGCTTCGCCGCAAAAATTCCCGTGGAGGACGCCGATATCCAAATTTTTTACAAAGTCGGAATATTGCACCACTGAGGATTGATTTAAATAAATATACTCGGTTTCTTCGGTTTGATTTAACCAAATCGCTAACCCATATCCTTCGTTGGAGCTTATCGATGATTTAGAAATGTTTCTGCTTCCTCCGGTGTAAGTTATATTAATCCCATCGCCTTCGTTAAAAGAAATCCTACTTTGGGTAACGTTAATGCTTCCAACTCCACTTGTTACATGAAATCCGTGCGAATTTTTAGAAATTGTCGATTCATAAATATGAACCATCGATTTTAAGTTGTCCACCAAAACACCTCTTCCATTATTTTCAGAAATATCCGATCGGCTAACGTTTAAATCGTACGTTTTTTGATACCCCGATAATAATCTCATGTACATAAACATTTTTGTTCGCTCCTCCGCTTTAAAAGTTATATACATTTGATTGCTAATGCTGGTTACGGATTGGGGACGAGTGTTGTTTCTGATATTAAAACTAGTAAGAAGTCTTCGATTTATAGAGGAACCATCGTAAATTTCAATTGAGGCGCTGTTATTTCGATCAGTTTCGGCTCGCAAAAAATTTAAAGTAATAACATGCCCATATTTTGTTTGGAAACTTTTTGAACACGTTTTCGCCCCGGCAAAAATCGATTGCTGTACGAAAAAGTGAACCGGATAAGTTTGACTCGAAGTTGTAGCCGAAATACACATATCATCGTATTTATCTTGACCATCGAACTTTTCATCGGGCCTCTCTTCGGATTGAACATATCTAACTCCATCACCACCATTTTCACTTATCACGCAATTATCTAATTTAGCTAAACCATAAGTTGAATTGATAAAAACTCCGTATCCTCGATTCCTGGTTATTCTTGAATTAGTTATTTCAAATCCGCCATCGGGCAAAGTTATATTAATTCCGTTATAAGCGGATTCCATAACATCCACTCGATCCATAATCGGGGGAATTCCCATAACTTCAATGGCACTAGTGGCGTTATGAAATCCTCCATTTCCCGCGTACTTAATCGTAACGTATTGCAATCGAGATAAAGAATAAGGAACTCGTAATGTGTTATCCACAGCTAATACTTTATCGGAAATTGCGTTTTCGAATCGGAGACCTCTCCAATATGGGAGAGGTTGATCGTGTCTTGGAAGACACTGAATGGCAAGATCGGGATGATAGTCGCAAACACCGGAGCCCATTTGACGCGAATTCCAGTTGCAGTTAATTATGTTGGATTCAGAGCCGCGACAGCGAGGTTCTTCGTATAACAGGCGGGGTTTTAATGGCATCTGGCGATTGAACCAGTTATAGAAAGAGCCGCCTTGAAAACCGAGTTGTCTACAGGCGGTTTCCATATCTGATAAAGTCCAACTAAAATAAAAATTAATAATAAAAAAAATAATAATAAGATTAAAAATACGAACTTTTTCGAATTTGTACAAACGCTTCTCCACACTCCATAATGTTTTAACTGGACTCTCCCAGCGAAAATACTTGGACCATCAATTAAACGGATATCCGGTGTTGAAATCGTTCTAGATGACGCATCTTGTGTTGTTGTTAAGGTTATTCTCTCATTGTCAGTTCCCTACAACAAACAATTTTATTTAATAGACCTATAATAATTGTAACATAATTCAGATGTTATCAGAAGGATGTTTCCTTCTTTTAACCATTGTAATGTTAATATGCGTATGAAGGTATGAAGTGAAATCGGGTGATAAGAATGAGTAATAACGGATCATTTCTTATTCTTCTATGAAAGAGGCATTGTTTATTTACACCAAGGTTGAAATTTGCATTTTTGGTTCACGAGGCGTTTCAATAAAACCTAGATATCGTGTTCTAATAAGATGAGTTGATCGCGTGGTTACTATTTTATTGTGATGATTAGATTGAAAAATACTTTGAAAAGATTTTTTTGTAATTCGCTACGGTAATGGAAGCTGTAACAGTACTCAAACGGGTGCTGTAATGAGACTCCTTACAGCATCCGATGCTGTAATGAGATTTTAGTAACATTTTATGGAACCAGTTTAAGTTGGTGACATTGGGTCATTAATTTTTCTAGTTGTCAATGTGACAATTTTTGTCTATGGATGTTTAAACACGTTCTTAGCATCGAATACAAGGTCCACAATGATGAGGACATTGACCCTGAGCAATTTCTCTTATTTTGGGAGGTGTACATCAAACATTTTTTTCAGGTGAATATATTTTGTGTTTTGACAGTTTCTAATTGTCAATTCAGATTTCTATTTTCAAGTGTTACGGTTTTACCAACTGCTGCATACCTATTTCCCTACATTGTCAAAATTTATTTTATTTTTGTTAAAAAAAAAAAAGGATAAAAACGCGAATTACAAAAAATAGCATAAAAAACACGTTTCATAAGACTTAAAGCACTCATTCATTAAAAAACTCGTGGCTTCGCCACTCGTTTTTCAACTTGAATTCGTGCATTTCAAGAGTGTCTTACGAAACTTGTTTTTTAATATACTATTATTTTGTTCAAAAGATTTCTCTTCCGCCAAAAGGTAGGCAACAGCATGTTGTTTTTGGTTCTATAGCATCTACGTCGCATCTATCAAACACTTATTTACTATCGAAAGTTAGCTCAGGTAAAAAACTGTTTGCAGATGTACGCACAGATCATTTACAAAACATTTTCACCTTATCAATCAGAACATGGAGAAAATGAATGTGTATAAGAAAATGAAGCAGAAGTTAATGTATTAAAAAAGAAATTACTGAAAAATCTTAGCTTAAGTATGTATAAGTAGTAAGTTTGGCAGATCAGTACCAAATGCTGCCCTTGTCTAAAAACCATATGAGGCTAGGTAGCTTATATCATGTTATAGACAGAAAGAATTCTTCTTCTTCTTCCTCTCTGTATTTTTAGACGTAAGTATCTGTTTTTTTATATTCTCTATTTGTCTATCATAAACAAGGTGGATCGTATCGTTCGGTGGAAAGCCTTGTGCAGATCCAACTTTTCCATTATTTGTCTTACGACAAAGATGGCGTCTCACAGTGGTCCACAAGCGGTAAAATGTGAACGAAAATCAAATTTTCGAAATTTCTTTTTTCGTTTTTTTTAACATGTTACATGTACTTTAGGTCCTAATAGACTGAGAGGTGAAAGGAATAAAGTCTTATGTACTCTCTAGTGCCAACTGTACGCAATAAAACTGTACTATAATACTTATATATTAAATATCATAAAATGCTACAACTTTAGATGAAGAAAATATATTGTGTTCCACTTTTTCAAGACAATGCGTTGTTGCTATCTTGAACAGTATAGAAAGGTCTTCATTTGGCACTTTTCTAATTTTTAAAATATTTTTGCAGAAATACGCAATAAGCACTTCTTTTAAAGCTAATTAACACCTACTTGAAGTTACAACCAAATGTTTTAACATATATATGTCGCAGAAGACGCAAGAAGAGCTTTTGTCGCTAGAATATTCTTATTCTTTGAGATGTGCTCTATATAACATGATAACCACATCTTGCTTTAACTTGCTCCTTACCAAGATATTAGCGATCAAAGATGATCAGTGCCTGAGTGTGTTATTTGACTGTTTTCATATAAAATGCTTATATTCTTTTTCTTAAAAGATAACTCTCGTATATTTGGTGTAAACCCGCATAACAATAATAGAATACCAGACCTAAAGTTTCAGGCATATCTAACAACCGGAAGTGGTTGTTAGATACAGTGCGGCAAAAAACTGGAACTCTTGAAATATCTACTTTTTTTATAAGTACGAAGGTTTTCACGGCCGGAGTTAATTGAACTAAAATTAGAACTAAAACTAATACTAACTCTTAACTAACTAAACTGGTTCGAAGTGTTTCTGAAGAAGGTTGCAACATGGCATCCGAAACGTCAAACCTTTTCTTAAAAGACGCACGGCAAAACCCGAAAGTTTCTAGTGTTAGTTGATAAACGGTAGAGCTAGAAGGTTTTAAGTTTGATTTGTCTGTTCTCCATGCATACATTGGGTTTTTTGTGTGTCTGCTTCACATTTCATATAGATTAAAAATTAGAACTTGGAAGGTGACTGGTTCATACGTACTTTTACTAAATTATCATTAGAGATTTCATTAAACAGTGGGTACAATATTAATTGCAATGAATTTGATAAATACTGTTTCAAAACTGCCGAAAAGTGTATATATATATGCCAATCAGCGTTCATAAAATTTTGATACATGAATCTGCAGTCATTAAAGAACCTCTACTACCTATTGGAGAGTTGTCGGAAGAAGCGCAAGAAGCTAATAACAAAAAAATCTGAAAATTTAGAGAGAGCCACACAAGGAAATGTAGTAGACTGAATACGAATGAAGATCTATTTAAAAGACTGCTACTCAGCTCAGATACATTTATAAGTAATTTTCAACAGCACATTCCTAGAAAACATAGAAAGATGAGTATGGAGACTAAAAGATTACTTATAATAGACAATGTAGAAGAACAAGAATCAGAACAAGAGCTATATGAGGCAGGATGCAACGAAGATGACGAAGAATGGTCTGAAACAGAACAAGAAGAAACACACATTGTTAAGCAACGTAGATAATTAATAGAGAATTAAATTCCCTTTCTGATAGGCTAAAAAAGCATGGTGCGTTCCATTTAAAATTTTCTACTTTCTCGTTATTGAAAATGGAAAAACAATAATTCAATTTTTGACCACCCTGTATAAAATACTCCGATACAACAAATGAAAATCTATTTGACAGCATCTGAAGAATAATCGTGCCAATTTAGACCTTTTTTGAATGAACGTTGGCTGAGATATGGGGTTTTAAACAGCATGGTGAAATTTACCAAAAAAAAATTAGAACCAAAATAACTCGAAAACGAAAAACGCTAGGTACCAATAACTTTTATCAAAGCTAACCTATTTTTTTACGTACAATTAAATAGTGTAATAAAAACTATAGCATTCTATTTAAAATAACGAAGTTATGGTCTACTTCCAGTAGACCGGATGTGGCAGAAATCTTGAAAATATTTTAGATTGAAAGTTCCGAATGGACAACCCATGCTACCAAAATTTCAAAATTGTACGAATAGTGGACCCTGAAAAAGTTCTAACGAACCAGTTACGTGAGACACTCTGTAGTTAAAGATTTATTTATAGAAACCTTACATCGAAGTAAACTATATAACCAATTTAGTTTAAACAATTTTGTATTTAGCTATCCTTCACGATTTAATAGCGTTGTATAAAATTTTGTATTTATCCAATTCTAAGGACCTAAATTATATGAAAAAAATAGAATGTGACCTCAAGTAAATTAGTACTTCCGGTTGCCATATTTGATCCAAAAGTTCACAAAGTCTTTAGCATATAGTCCTATAGCCACATACCTAGTTTCAAAAAATTATCTCAACCCAACCTGCGTTAAAATATTTTTGTTCGGGTTTTTTTGAATTTAGACCACTGTGTGTCTGTGCAAGATTTTCCTGATTTGAATCCTTATTATTCGTCTGATAATGAATTCTTGTAGCTTTTCTGCTTATGATTCTTGTAGTTAAATTCAGGATGGTGCAGAGTAAATTTATTAATCTGTATTTTTTTTGGCATCTTTTATCGCCTCTTATAAATAATATTCATTTAGGATTCTAAGTTGGGAAAAATATTCTCTTATATTCTTCGCATATTAAGGAACAACTACATTGTTGTAAAATCGTTGCAGAGCCAGTCTGTTTTGTGTAGACCTTGTAGTTAATATCTTTTTGATTTTCTGATAATTTTGCTACACTAGATACCAACGATATTATCGCCTCTCTGAATTATTATTTGAAAAGCATCAAGAAAAATAACCACCTTGCAATCTTTATACTCCATAATTCTAAGCAATATTGTATATTAAATTAAAAAAAATAGTTCTGTTTAACTACAATATTTTTTTGTTTATCACGTCTATTTCCTTGTAAGTTTATTATTTGTTATATACAGGATTACCTTTCCTATCTTTTTGTTAATCTTATCAGATTGATTAGCGAAAACAACAGTAATGGAAGTGGCATAGACTGCAATCTATGACTGTTTACACTGATATTGTGAAGAGAAACAACTGAATATTTTAAAGAGAAAACGTCAACTAAAAATTTTTTTACAACTTCTACAAGTGAATAACATTTCTGTTTGACGAAATTTCTAGTGTTGAAATCATTCCATCATTGTTATCTAAATTCGCAAAGTTGCAGAAGATGCAGTCGTAAACGATGTGTAAGCGATCTTATCGCGTTTCGATTTAACGGTTACAACAATAGAATGTTATTTGGAAAAAAGAAATAACTTGAAATTTGGGTTAAACGCAAACCCATTTTTACAACCTTTGTTATCTGCTAATAGAAGTTTCTTTACGGTAAATTTTGGAGTTATCGACACAGTAACGTTTATAGCTTGGTCCTTTTTTTATATCCATCACTAAATTTAAGCCAATAAACCCGTCGATTTTATCTGGTATTGTTGATATATTTACCACATTCAATAGGATACAAGTTAGTGAGATAAAACGATTTAAGCTCGGTATTGCATGGAATAATTTTATTTTCGCTTTGGGAGTTGAAAAGTGAAGATAACAATCAACAATTTATTATATCAAGCTGTCTAAATAGCTATGTAACGAAATAGTTATACAAGTAATTTTTTAATGAAATAGTTTCTTACAGTATTTTGTAAAATTGTTAAAAATTATTTCTTCACTTATTGTAAAATTGGTTGCAATGAAACTTAAATTTGCTATAAATCAATTTACTTTACTGGCAAAATTAAGTCAAACTACTTCTGCTTAATCAATTAGGATTAAATAAAAATAGTAACATTTGCGACAAAACGGTTTTTCTTTTCAAAGCTTTTTCATATAACATATTTAAGAATTATACATCAAAGTTTATCCACATAAAGCATATAAGAGTACATCGTTTTAAAGACGAAACTTTGAACTTTAATTTGGTACAAAATCATAACTCGCAAAAATAAGGTTGTTATGATTTTATGAAATTAACTGTATTTTTGTTAGACATACAATTATGTAGATACGTTTAGTTTATTGTAAAAAGAAATTTCTAAAAAATTTTTGGTATAAACTTATTAAGTATTATACGCCGTTTTAAAGAGAAAACTTTAAACTTTAATTTGGTATAAAATTGATATCATAACTCGCAAATATAAGCCTGTTATGATTTTATAAAGTTGACTGTATTTATGTTAGACATGGTTGTAGTGAAATAGGTAGTTTTATTATAAACACAAATTTTTAGAAAATTTTTGGTATAAACTTATTAAGTATTATACGTCATTTTAGAGAGAATTTTAAGCTTTAATTTGGTTTAAAATCGATATCATAACTCGCAAAAATAAGTCTGTTATGATTTTATAAAGTTGACTGTATTTTTGTTAGACATGGTTGTAGTAAAATAGGTAGCTTTACTATAAAAACAAATTTCAAAAAAAAATTTAGTATAAACTTATTAAGTATTGTACGTCATTTTAAAGAGAAAACTTTAAACTTTAATTTGATATAAAATCGATATCATAACTCGCAAAAATAAGCCTATTATGATTTTATAAAGTTGACTGTATTTTTGTTAGATATGGTTGTAGTGAAATGGGTAGCTTTATTATAAACACAAATTTTTAAAAAATTTTTGGTATAAACTTATTAAGTATTATACGTCATTTTAGAGAGAATTTTAAGCTTTAATTTGGTTTAAAATCGATATCATAACTCGCAAAAATAAGTCTGTTTTGATTTTATAAAGTTGACTGTATTTTTGTTAGACATGGTTGTAGTAAAATAGGTAGCTTTATTATAAAAACAAATTTCAAAAAATTTTTTAGTATAAACTTATTAACTGTTATACGTCATTTTAAAGAGAAAACTTTAAGCTTTAATTTGGTATAAAATCGATATCATAACTCGCAAAAATAAGCCTGTTATGATTTTATAAAGTTGACTGTATTTTTGTTAGATATGGTTGTAGTGAAATGGGTAGCTTTATTATAAACACAAATTTTTAAAAAATTTTTGGTATAAACTTATTAAGTATTATACGTCATTTTAGAGAGAATTTTAAGCTTTAATTTGGTTTAAAATCGATATCATAACTCGCAAAAATAAGCCTGTTATGATTTTATAAAGTTGACTGTATTTTTGTTAGACATGGTTGTAGTAAAATAGGTAGCTTTATTATAAAAACAAATTTCAAAAAATTTTTTAGTATAAACTTATTAACTGTTATACGTCATTTTAAAGAGAAAACTTTAAGCTTTAATTTGGTATAAAATCGATATCATAACTCGCAAAAATAAGCCTGTTATGATTTTATAAAGTTGACTGTATTTTTGTTAGACATGGTTGTAGTAAAATATGTAGGTAGTTTTATTATAAACACAAATTTTTAGAGAATTTTTAGTATAAACTTATTAAGTATTATACGTCATTTTAGAGAGAATTTTAAGCTTTAATTTGGTTTAAAATCGATATCATAACTCGCAAAAATAAGTCTGTTATGATTTTATAAAGTTGACTGTATTTTTGTTAGACATGGTTGTAGTAAAATATGTAAGTAGCTTTATTATAAAACCAAATTAAAAAAAATTTTTTAGTATAAACTTATTAAGTATTGTACGTCATTTTAAAGAGAAAACTTTAAACTTTAATTTGATATAAAATCGATATCATAACTCGCAAAAATAAGCCTGTTATGATTTTATAAAGTTGACTGTATTTTTGTTAGACATGGTTGTAGTGAAATGGGTAGCTTTATTATAAACACAAATTTTTAGTATAAACTTATTAAGTATTATACGTCATTTTAAAGAGAAAACTTTAAACTTTAATTTGGTTTAAAATCGATATCATAACTCGCAAAAATAAGTCTGTTTTGATTTTATAAAGTTGACTGTATTTTTGTTAGACATGGTTGTAGTAAAATAGGTAGCTTTATTATAAAAACAAATTTCAAAAAATTTTTTAGTATAAACTTATTAAGTGTTGTATGTCATTTTAAAGAGAAAACTTTAAGCTTTAATTTGGTATAAAATCGATATCATAACTCGCAAAAATAAGCCTGTTATGATTTTATAAAGTTGACTGTATTTTTGTTAGACATGGTTGTAGTAAAATATGTAGGTAGCTTTATTATAAAAACAAATTTAAAAAAATTTTTTAGTATAAACTTATTAAGTATTGTACGTCATTTTAAAGAGAAAACTTTAAACTTTAATTTGATATAAAATCGATATCATAACTCGCAAAAAGAAGCCTGTTATGATTTTATAAAGTTGACTGTATTTTTGTTAGACATGGTTGTAGTACAATAGGTAGCTTTATTGTAAAAAGAAATTTTTTTAGTATAAACTTATTGAGTATTATACGTCATTTTAAAGAGAAAACTTTAAACTTTAATTTGGTATAAAATCGATATCATAACTCGCAAAAATAAGCCTGTTATGATTTTATAAAGTTGACTGTATTTTTGTTAGACATGGTTGTAGTAAAATAGGTAGCTTTATTATAAAAACAAATTTCAAAAAAATTTTTAGTATAAACTTATTAAGTATTATACGTCATTTTAAAGAGAAAACTTTAAACTTTAATTTGATATAAAATCGATATCATAACTCGCAAAAATAAGCCTGTTATGATTTTATAAAGTTGACTGTATTTTTGTTAGACATGGTTGTAGTAAAATATGTAGGTAGCTTTATTATAAAAACAAATTTAAAAAAATTTTTTAGTATAAACTTATTAAGTATTGTACGTCATTTTAAAGAGAAAACTTTAAACTTTAATTTGATATAAAATCGATATCATAACTCGCAAAAATAAGCCTGTTATGATTTTATAAAGTTGACTGTATTTTTGTTAGACATGGTTGTAGTGAAATGGGTAGCTTTATTATAAACACAAATTTTTAGTATAAACTTATTAAGTATTATACGTCATTTTAAAGAGAAAACTTTAAACTTTAATTTGGTTTAAAATCGATATCATAACTCGCAAAAATAAGCCTGTTATGATTTTATAAAGTTGACTGTATTTTTGTTAGACATGGTTGTAGTAAAATATGTAGGTAGTTTTATTATAAACACAAATTTTTAGAAAATTTTTAGTATAAACTTATTAAGTATTATACGTCATTTTAAAGAGAAAACTTTAAACTTTAATTTGATATAAAATCGATATCATAACTCGCAAAAATAAGCCTGTTATGATTTTATAAAGTTGACTGTATTTTTGTTAGACATGGTTGTAGTGAAATGGGTAACTTTATTATAAACACAAATTTTTAGAAAACTTTTGGTATAAACTTATTAAGTATTATACGTCATTTTAGAGAATTTTAAGCTTTAATTTGGTTTAAAATCGATATCATAACTCGCAAAAATAAGTCTGTTATGATTTTATAACGTTCACTGTATTTTTGTTAGACATGGTTGCAGTGAAATGGGTAGCTTTATTATAAACACAAATTTTTAGTATAAACTTATTAAGTATTAAAGTCATTTTAAAGAGAGAATTTTAAGCTTTAATTTGGTCTAATTGTAAAATCGAGATCATAACTCGCAAAAATAAGCCTGTTATGATTTTATAAAGTTGACTGTATTTTTGTTAGACATGGTTGTAGTAAAATATGTAGGTAGCTTTATTATAAAAACAAATTAAAAAAAAAATTTAGTATAAACTTATTAAGTATTGTACGTCATTTTAAAGAAAAAACTTTAAGCTTTAATTTGGTTTAAATCGATATCATAACTCGCAAAAATAAGCCTGTTATGATTTTATAAAGTTGACTGTATTTTTGTTAGACATGGTTGTAATACAATAGGTAGCTTTATTGTAAAAAGAAATTTCTAGAAAATTTTTAGTATAAACTTATTGAGTATTATACGTCATTTTAAAGAGAAAACTTTAAACTTTAATTTGGTATAAAATCGATATCATAATTCGCAAATATAAGCCTGTTATGATTTTATAAAGTTGACTGTATTTTTGTTAGACATGGTTGTAGTAAAATAGGTAGCTTTATTATAAAAACAAATTTCAAAAAAATTTTTAGTATAAACTTATTAAGTATTATTCGTCACTTTAAAGAGAAAACTTTAAGCTTTATTTTAATATAATTTCTTAATCTTCATAAATACACGAGGAACGATTTTTTAGTTATCACTTCTTTGCTAGTTTATAGAAGTTTATAGTGGTTTCGCAAAGAATTTTTTCTAGAAAATTTCAACATAAAATTATCAATTATTAGATGCCATTTTAAAGAGGAAACTTTAACCTTTAATTTAGTGTAAAAATCATTTCTTAATCTTCATAAAAACCTAAGTTATAATTTACTGAACAAAGTCAAATATTCTCCGCTATCTTTGAAATGGCCACTAATATTTTCCACAAAGAATGAGCAGACATTACGTTTGTTAAATTTGTAGTGATTACCCTCTATGCTATTCACAACATCTGAATTCAGCCTTTATCCGAATTATTGAACCGGAACGCATTGTGAGCAAGCCTAAATGACCACAACGTTCTAAATAACGTTCTGGTAATTATTTCCACCACCGAAGAGCGAGAACTACCCGGAACGTATTATAGGAATTTATATTTATTCTATACCCAGAAGAACAAATTAAAAAATCGTCTATAAATAGTAAAGAATCTTAAATGGTATTATTAGAGGTGAATTATACATTGGTCAATGTATAAGGAATGATTGTTTTCCTATTAAGAAACAGGAAATGATTTTTATGATTTTAATTTATTTTTGCGTAATGTTCTTTTAAGTTATCATATACATCAAACCAAAAAGAGATATTTCAAGGATTTTCGTAACATAATTTTAATAGATAAAATGTTAATTTCATTCAAACTCCAGTACAACACAAAAACACTGCTGCAATTCAACTCGATAATTACAATTCACAAAATATTCAATGAGTCACAAATACACACTTTTCTCTATTGCGTCATCACATACATAATCACTGGATTACTCATTGTAACCTGTTATAGATTGTTGTGGTAAATAAACGCTACTGATAAAGTTCTGAATCAAACGTTGTGGTAATGAGAAATTCTATGTATCCGATAATGTTCTGAAAATCCTTAATATTAATAAATTTTTTTAGCTTAAATTTATTGTCAAGCTTAGCTCATAACATTTAATGAGCTTTATGACGAAATTATCATCTTTATTAAAAATTTCCGCTACGCCAACCATCCAAAGAGAGAAGATAACAACGAAATAATAACCATGTAAGATTCTTTTAAGCTCTATCAGAGCAAGAAAGAAATTAACGGTAAATGAAACACTGAAACCAAAACTATAAACTGTTGTAACCGTTATCATTTCCGGATTAATATTAACTTCAAACTCTTTAAAAATATGAAACAAAAAAACACATTCCAAGATCCAGAGTAATGACAGTTATTTTTTCAAGAAGGAAATAACCAACATCCTGTGTAGCGCCAAAAACCGTTTTCACGTTCAATTTAAATGTCCAAAGCCACGTTGCTAACCTGGATCGATCTGGTTTGACCACTCTTTCTTTTTCTCTACCTCCTTTCCCACCATCTCATCTTCCTTTACAAACAAAAAAGGAAAGGGAAAGAAAGAAAATAGAGGATAGACGAAAGGAGAAGACAAGATATGTCTTCTGAACTCCTCCCACCTCCCTACATTTTTTCCTCCTTCTTCTTTTCCTTGGTGAAGGTAAACTTGTTCGTGTTGTGCTTAGACGAGAAGGCACAAAGGATGCGGATTGCATAATGCCATTGACCCGGTTGGAGTTAAAATCTACAAAACGAAACGTTAACGTTCCGCTTCCTAGGATCTATTCGACCAAGCGTCTTCCAGATCCACGTGTGGGTTCCGTACGATTGCGGTGAGTGTAGATGAAGAAAGTGGATCGCAAAAGGTTCTTTCCCTTCTCTTCCTTGGTTCTGGGACATTTGATCGTGTCTGCACTTCTAACGGGATTTGGAAATTTTATCTCCAGCTCGATGAATTTTCTTTCTGGTCGAGAAGAGATGATTGTAAAGAACTTAGAGTACACTGTGAGAAGAAAAATGAAATGGACCAAAAAAGACTGATTAACCTTTTTCTTCCCAGATTAGCTAATTTATAAATTATGACACAAAAGAGATCGTCAATTTCATCTCGAATCTATTGTTTCGCAAATATTAAATTTCTAAATTTACCACACAATGCCTATGATGATAAATATTTTACTTTCTAATCACAATAGAATGCCACCATTCAGTTTAGATCAAATTGTTAACTTAATTTTCTTTGTTAAGAAAGTGTAAGTAATCGTAATTCACAAAAATTCTTTAACTTGTATCTGGTCAAACAACTTTCACCATCATTTAAATTTCAACACCAATTTAAAGTTTCTTCTATAATACGAGTGTTAGGGATTATATAGCACTTGAAATTAGAACAATTCAATCCAATGTTACATAAGCCTTTATCATCATGAAAGATGTTCAGACATAAAATTTCAATGAAATGGCTTAAGCGTAAGTGGAAATTTACCTGAAAATTTAGCCATATTTTAAATATCTGCATTTTTAATCAAAATCATACAAAAATGCGAGAAAGTTGAGATTAGGTCATTACAGCTAATTTTCTATCTCAAAAGAATGCGACGAAAAGTTTAAAAGCCTTTACTTCCGCCTTTGTCGTATAAAAGCTCAATAGAAGGGAGAACTACGATGAATGGTTTTTAAAAGTTATCAAAAGCTACTTGGTATTGAGTGGGTTGGTTAAATGTATAGTTGGAATAAAAATTGATTAAGATAAAACAAAGAAAGCAAAATCCAGAAGTGACTACTGTGATGGACGTTGGTTCAAGTTAAAAGCTTTGTACCACGACAATCGATTTTCAAGGAAAAGCACTTCAAAATTTGATAAGTATGCGTCTGGAAAATTGCGATGCAATGAAGTCGCATTTAAATCATATCATAGATACGGATCAGAGATTAAGAAGGACTAGTTTTAAGTTTGCTGTAGACTGGATTAGATCGTTCTTGGAACTTTTATGAATGAAAATATCTAATATGGTACAACATTCTGTATAATGCATGGATAATGAAAATGTACCTAAATTTGTACCTAAGCTGACAATATTGCTTTCTGCAAGTCAGTTAGATCTAAAATTATATAGTCTCAATCCACCGTCGTCAAACTTTACTTTTGGCATAATGCATTCGGATAAGGATGCGTTTTCTTGGCTAATATCCAAGCCCTGCTATCTGAACGGTAGAAGGTGAATCTTGATTTATTCTGTTTCCATTGATCTAGTATCCACTGTCAACGTGTTTTACAAAACATTAACCGAGCAGCTCGGTTAGACTTAGTGATCAAAGACTTATGGGTGGTACCATGACCATTAAAACCAAGCAGATGTGCTTTCTTGCGGATCAACACGTTCGGACGCCTGTTGAAACTCCTAGCGTATTACTCTGGACAGCAGTCGCCGATATTTATCTATTTTTTTGAATCTACCGACTCGGGAAACATTTTGCCAACCACTTCTTTACCTTCCACTTCTGAATAACATAAACCATTCTCGAGTTTGGGTTATTTAACTCGCTAGTGTTGTTTACTACACAACATTAAACAGCGGAGAGGGTGGCCAAGTCAAAGTTTTCAAGAATAATCAAGAATAAAAAAAAACTTTTCAAGAATTTCACGATATTTTTAAATGATTGAGAATTGAAGGGCTGATGAGAGGTAATATGTAAATTTAAAAATTTTTTATTATTTGCTTTAAGAAAAAGAAGGCAGATACCATTCTCGATACGAAACAATTGGTCATTAACTTTAATTTAATGTCATATAATCTTTGCCGCGTTCCTGAACACACTATATCATTTGCGATTGGGCATGGACAAGTACGTGTGTCTTGAGTTTTATGGATGTGTAACGATAGCTGGACAAAGTCGGTTGTGCAGCAAAGAATTGGGTATACATTACACAGAGTGAATTTACTTATTACTATTAGTGACTATGTAGGGAAATTTCTACTAACTGAAAATAATTTTGTTAATGTATGAATACATCAATAAAATTAGCGTTACAATTTATTTCGTACCAAACACAATATTATTTGCATCATAATAAGTGTCCGTTATAATAACCCATTTGTTTTTCAATTTGAGCTAATATAGGAATTAACTGCGTTTCAACCCAAGTTTTAAAAAATTACGTTCGTTGTCTTCAAATCACGGGCTTCAATCTTTGCATTAACCAACAAATCGTAACCTTTTGCAAATCCATTATTACAAAAAATCAAGCAATTTAGTGAAACATTTCCTTCTAATTTTTTTCTTTTTGGTTTGTTTCCAAATCACTAAATAAGTTAACTCTGAACCTGGGAACTGTTATGGTATAATCATGTTTCATTTAAAAACACGAACATGCTAGTGTGAATTTTCATATTGTATTGTTATCTAGGGAAGGAAATTAGAATAAGAAATTGCATTGAATAGATGAGGTAACAGGTCCAGAAAACATGTTTGCGGCATTTTGAAATACCATACAGGTATTTGTTTAATTTAGAATTAATCTCTATGCAACATCTGCTTTTTCTCTAGTTAACAGCAAAAGTCTGTTATTTAACATGATTGATTGATGACAGTTAATTAAGCTGCAATTGATTTGAAAATTGCAACCATAACCAACATTAACATATCGGGAGTTTTGTGAACTGATTAAACTGCAACTAATAGTAATGCAACTATGGTCATGGACAGGAAAGACTACGACTACAAAATGACGTGCCTTTTGGGTCCAGTTACTTACAAGAAAATCAAGAAAGATCCAACCGAGAAGATAATAAGAGAAATGAAAGAATTGGTGAAAACTAGAAAAATTCCAACAGAACAACGCAGAAGTTTGTTTGTCCAGATATTTTCAGTGCCATAAATTCTCCAACGCATCAGCTAGCAAACACCTTACCAAGATTTAAGAAAAACAGTATCATATGTTAGAAATTCTATACGTTCTGTGGAATATCGAAAGTATGAAGTTAGATCCCCGGCATATCCTGGTAGGTTTCGATTTAGAATCTTTATTTACCGGAATGTGTTCCAAGAGGAGTTTATCATCGACATATTGGATGAGCTGGAAAAGAAAAACTTATAAGAAACATGAACGGGTAGCTATGGAATCACTGTTAATCGCCATTTTTACATGGAAATATTTGAAGAAGAAGCGTCAAAGAATTGCTAGACCACCTGATGAACACTAGAAAACCCCATGATTAAATTTAATATAGAATCTTCTTCGACTTCACAACGGGTGTTTGTGGCCCAGAAGAAAGTCATTAGGTCGATGTTTGATTTGTCTTATAATGAATCATGTAAGGAATCATTTCGAAAGAATCGCTTATTAACCATGCCTTGTGTTTATATTCTGCAATCACTCTTATATGTAAAGAAACACCTTACGGAGTTTGCTAGGAGTGGTGATATAAATACTCAATACCCCACTAGGCAGGCTGGAAATCTGTACATACCGAAATGCCGGCTGTTTCTCACCCAAAATAGCCCTCAACATATGATGATTCGCTTATACAATCATTTGCCGATAACATTTAAGAGGCTTGATTTCAACCGTTTCAAGTATAAATTGAAAATCTTCCTTACATCCAAATGCTTTTACTCAGTGGGGGAATATTTACTAAACACGGAATGGGACCACGACGATGACAGAGAATTGCAGTAATTTGTTTTGTTTCCTTTTGTGATAGTTTTTTGTATTTTCGCTGTGCATGTTCGCTGTGAGATGACGAAACGTACGTATTGTACTGACTATCTTTTGTAATCATTAGCGTAATGACAATTTCTGATGCTGTACAGCCTATGGAAATAAAGATATTATTATTATTATTATGAAGCTGCTAAACAGTTACCTTTCCTGGATGTTTTGGATACTAACCCGTACAGTTAAGACAACATTTAAAAATCAAAATAATCCTTTGCAAAATCTGATTGGTTTTGCATCCGATGGAACCAATACAATGATGGTTATAACTTTTGAACGGTTTAAATACTGTCAACGAACAATGAAATGCTCTAAATTTATTTTTTACTTCACAATGGTTAGCAGATTAGTTAGTCTGCTGACAAAATTATCTTAATACTTTTTCGAATGGATACTTCTAATGTTAACAACTTTAAACGTATAGTTAAACAAAGAAGCGTTAACGAAATCAAAGATGATGATACCTTTGATGGTAGCATGGAAAAGAGCGTATCCAAGAATCCCCAGATCATCTGAGCTCGCAACACAACGTGATCAAATTTATCGGTGAAATGGAAGTTGCAACAGTTACCTTTTTCTTACCAGTTTTGATAAATAGGAAGACTTGGGAGTATAGAACTACAACGATCTACAGGCTTCATCCCATCATCATCTACAACGGAACATGTTAGTGATCCAAGCCTTATCCAGCGAGTAGAAAGGATATGCGACGAAAAGAAATTAATGAATGACAGATTTCTAGAAGATTTACTCCAGAAGAACAGCTACACTCTGAGGGATATCCAGCGAGCCTCCAAACAACACAAGCAGCGGGAAGACACGGTAAGTATTACACCAGCCGGTTTTATCTGCCTCCCTTATGTTTCCGTTTTGATGGAGCGAATTGCACGGTACTTGAAGACGAACAATATCGTGGCAGGATTCGGTACGGTGTGGTAGTGTGACCCAATTGTATTAAAAGAAGCGGGAGTCTATCGACTATCGTGGAGTTGTTGGAAGTATCGTTGGCCAAACTGGACGTAACGTTGAGTAACGTTGATAAGATCCAGCATTCGGCAGTTGCAGAGTATTACCACAAGGTGTTAGCAAGAACCGGACATTATTACCAAAGTATGACAAGAGAGGCGATTGAAATTCATCACTTACAAATGTAATACGATGTAGTTCAACCATTTTAATATGTAACGTGCTGTTTAAAAATGTTTTAAAGTTTTATATTGTATTTCGTAAATAACTATTAAAATGTTTCATAAAGTCCTCTATAATATTTTTCAAAATTCGAATGTAACTTAATTATATATATATCGACAAAGTCTCTGAAGATGCCTTTAGGGCGAAACTAGTTAGACGAACAAATAAAATAAAATAAACCAGTCAAAGTACAATAAAATAATTTATTTAAACCTGAACAATATAGGTGATAACATCGTTATCATGTTAAATGAGATCTCAAATAAATTATTGTCTACATCTGTGTATTTCAATTTTAATGAAATCTGCGCACTTTATTAATTTCATTACAAGGTTTCTTAATGAACACCTAGCAATGCAAGTGCCAATTTATAACTCGAAACATATTAAATACTAACTAAAATTACTTTAAACTGCTTTTTATTTTATAATGATATCGTAATTAGTTTTTTAGATACGTAAAGATTACGTAAAGAATGCGAAATTTATTTTGCATAAAAAGTGAATTATGGAAAGTTAATAGAGAAATTTTATATGAATTAATTGTGATTTTCGATATTGATGTAGGTTTTAAGTGGTTCAATGCTATCAGTATTTTCACCTAGACAAAAATAAAACAAAACACAACCAAATCGCTCTAAATAAATAATGAAACATTTGAACTAACACAATACTTAGAAGTAGAATCATTTGGGTTTAGCCACACATCTCTAAAGACGGCTAAATCCGAATGATTCTAGTTCTAGGTCTAGTGTTAGTACTAGTTTTACACTTGTATTGTCATTAGAACCAACATTAGACCTAGAACTAGAAACATTTGGGTTTAGCCGTACGTGTCTTAAGACGGCTAAACCCGAATGATTCTAGTTCTTGGTCTAGCGCTGCATGACAATTAAAACTAACACTGTTATACAGGGTGTCTCAGCGAGACCGGTCATTAGACGTTTCTTGGGTTCTGGTGAAAATAAAAATTTGAGAATTCAGACTTAAGTATTATCAATTACGATCTCATCGACTAAAATATTTTCAGATTTCTTGCACTTCCGGTTATACCGGAAGTCGCCACCTACTTTATTTTTTTAAATGGAACAGCCTGTATATTTTTACATATTTGGATTTGTCTGCTTTCAAGGTTTATAAATAACTTTACTTTTTGCAATTTGATTCGGCCGTTCTCGAGTTATTCGAATTTTTCTAGAAAAATCTGCTCCAGCAGATATTTGTTCAAAAAATCAGAGAACACACGATTTTGGGATATCAATTTAGGATTCAGAACATGCTTAAGCAACATGATGGAGTATGTTTTGGTGCCGAGAACGGCTGTCTAGAACGTTTGGTCACTTTACTAGGGCACGTTAACTTTTCAAAATTTGGAAGCACCATAACTTAATTTTTTTAAATGGCACCCTCCATATTTTATTACTTAGTCGTCTTCGGTGTCTCATTCTACATCTTTTATATCCCATATGTCCCATACCTAACATTAATAGTTTGGGAGATAATTAGGGTTTTTTGAAAAATGCACATATATCATATGGATATTTAGCCTAGTGTGCCATGAAAAACAAGCCTTCTCAATGAGTTCTTGTCAAAAACTCATTTGTTTACGTCACTTGATGCATGTGAGCTAATAATTATCTGTTAGGTCCCTTAATATTAGTACTGAAAAGAGTTAAATAATATTTACACAAATCAAGAAATTCTTAATTTATTTTTTATGCATGAAAAACGCTACAAAGTTCGTAGTATGATTCCAAGATCTTCTTTGGCAGCTCGAATTGAGGTGTTGAGACTGGGCTCGAAATAAGGCAAGGTATTCACATCTTCTGTTGTATTGTCTACTACATTTTTTGGTCAGCTTAACACGTGATTAATTCGTCCAAAATGCAAAAAATTTGCTTCTATTCTTCTAAATTTACCTTTTGTCATCGGAGGTAAATGTGGATAATTTTCATTAAACATTCTGCAAGTTCTACTAAGAACATTGTCGCACTTTTCGTGCACAAAAAATAAATTATGGATTTCTTCATTTGTATAAACATTATTTACGTTATTAATATCTATTTTAACTGGTTTTAGACTCACAAGCATCAAACAACATAAATCAGACTTTGACGTTTGTCAATAAGTTATTAAACATTTGTTTTCCATGGCACACTAGGTTAATATCGATATGATATGTGAGCATTTTTCAAAAAACCCTAATTATTTCTCAAACCATTAATGTTAGGCATAAGACATATGGAGTATAAAAGATGTAAAATGATACGCCGAAGACGACTAAGTAATAAAATATGGGGGGTGCCATTTAAAAAAATGAAGTTATGGTGCTTCCAAATTTCGAAAAGTTAACGTGCCGTAGTAAAGTGACCAAACGATCTAGACCAGCGGTTCTCAAACTTATATCCTTGCGTACCACTAAGGCTATTTTAAAAATCAGGTAGTACCACTGAACAAAAAAAAAACAATAATGATAATGCAAATATAAACTGTTTTGCGTACCACTTGAGAACTTCTCGCGTACCATCAGTGGTACGCGTACCATAGTTTGAGAACCACTGATCTAGACAGCTGTTCTTGGCACCAAAACATACTCCATCATGTTGTTTAAGCATGTTCTGAATCCTAAATTGATATCTCAAAAATCGAGTGTTCTATGATTTTTTGAACAAATGTCCGCTGGAGTAGATTTTTCTAGAAAAATTCGAATAACTCGAGAACGGCCGAATCAAATTGCAAAAAGTAAAGTTATTTATAAACCTTCAAAACAGACAAATCCAAATATGTAAAAATATACAGGGTGTTCCATTTAAAAAAATAAAGTAGGTGACGACTTCCGGTATAACCGGAAGTGCTAGAAATTTGAAAATATTTTAGGCGAAGAGAATGTAATTGATAATCCTTAAGTCTGAATTCTCAAATTTTTATTTGGGCCAGAACCCCAGAAACGTCTAATAACCGGTCTCGCTGAGATACTCTGTATACTATGTAGAACTAACACATAGTGATATCATCGTTATCATGTTAAAATGTTAATTGAGATCTCAAATTGTCTACATCTTTGTATTTCATAATGATATCTACGCATTTTATTAATTTTATTACATGGTTTCTTAATGAGCACCTAGCTATGCAAGTGCCAATTTATAACTGGAAGGGAATTTTCTGTACCATTGTATAAGCAAGAAATGTTAAATGTTACCTCAACTTTAAAGACCATTTAGATTTAATTTATGGGAATAAGAAAACATTTTATATAGCGAATTCAAAAAGGAAATGTTAAGATGAAATGCTAGTTTATAAATATTCATGAACTTCTAAAAATTACTGTTATTTTTTTTTAATTTTAAAGTAGTTAATTTACAAACGTTTCTGTATAATTATTACAAATGACATGAATACGAGACAAAAAGGCGAACGAAAAACGATGAATATCGCTTTTAAAATTGCTATGTAAGTAATTTTACAACAATTATTGTTTTAATACCACGAACAAGACAGCTTTTCAAGCAAAAGTTAAATATAATGCACATAATTACGTATATAAATAGTGTGAATCATCGAGTTGATTCATAAAAAAGTACTGGACTTGGAATTTCGACGTTAATTGAACCTATCTCGGCTTTAAAACCTTCCGGCTCGATGTTTATGGTTTTTGCCTTTCTCTTTAAACCGAGTTTGAGCGAACAAAACACAAGAATGACGACGGTTGAGACACCTTGAAGTCCGTTAAGTATTTAAAGGTGATTTAACGTTCTGACGTTGTCTAGAGACTATAGAGAATCGATTTTAAATGATGAATCATTTACCAAGAATCTATACCATATCACTATAAAGATTGTTTTTGGGAAACATCTTAATTACCTCTAATTATTTTTTATCTTAACTTTTAAAAAATATATTTGCGAACATAATAAAATAAAACTTTGAAAATGGTTACAGCAAATGTTTAAATAGTACTCTAAATCACATTTTAGTAAGGTTATCGAAAGCTTATCAAATCTAGTTAATTAGACCAACCCTCATAGACGTGCGGTTTTATCGCGTTGCTCACTCATCTGTACACATAAGCACGTGTAAACAGTACTGTTTACATTCGCATTTACTAATATGTTGATATAATTCTTTTTAAATCAACATTGCATGAATTCAGGACTTTACAATGTTTGAAAAGTGCATTCAACTAATAATATTTAATATTTTTAAGGTGTTGAGTTGAAGAAGTAGTAAAAGGAGGAATGAATGAAAGAAGCCGACTATAGAGGGAAATTTAATCCATTACGATAGATTTTTTTTGCTCACTTGTCCACTATAACCGAGCGAATTAGTGCGTAAATTGGTGAGTAAATGAACTTTAATTGAATCATCTTTAATCTTCTTAGGTCGTGATCCTTTAAGGTAGTACAATTTTAAGTCTATAGTAATTTTTACTTGTATACATTCACTCATCATATCATTAAAATTTTAAGATTCGAAAAAATGATCTTTAATATATTAAATACCAAATAAATTTGCTTCAAATTGCTTTTTATTTCATAATGATATCTCAATTAGTTTTTGAGATACGAAAAGATTAATTACCCTAACAATTATTTTTTAAATTATGCAAGGTTGCCTTGAAAAAATCATAACTTCAAAATTTGAAGATTCCAAGAAATGATGTTCAACATATTAAATATTAAATAAATTTGCTTTAAATTGATTTTTATTTCATAATGATATCTCAAGTAGTTTTTGAGATACGTAAAGGTTAATTACCCTAATATTTATATTTAAAATTATGCAAGGTTGCCTTGAAAAAATCATAACTTCAAAATTTGAAGATTCCAAGAAATGATATTCAACATATTAAATATTAAATAAATTTGCTTTAAATTGCTTTTTATTTCATAATGATATCTCAATTAGTTTTTGAGATACGTAAAGATTAATTACCCTAACAATTATGTTTAAAATTATGCAAGGTTGCCTTGAAAAAATCATAACTTCAAAATTTGAAGATTCCAAGAAATGATATTCAACATATTAAATATTAAATAAATTTGCTTTAAATTGCTTTTTATTTCATAATGATATCTCAATTAGTTTTTGAGATACGTAAAGATTAATTACCCTAACAATTATGTTTAAAATTATGCAAGGTTGCCTGGAAAAAATCATAACTTCAAAATTTGAAGATTCCAAGAAATGATATCCAACATATTAAATATTAAATAAATTTGCTTTAAATTGCTTTTTATTTCATTATGATATCTCAATTAGTTTTTCAGATACGTAAAGATTAATTACCCTAACAATTATGTTTAAAATTATGCAAGGTTGCCTTGAAAAAATCATAACTTCAAAATTTGAAGATTCCAAGAAATGATATTCAACATATTAAATATTAAATAAATTTGCTTTAAATTGCTTTTTATTTCATAATGATATCTCAATTAGTTTTTGAGATACGTAAAGATTAATTACCCTAACAATTATGTTTAAAATTAAGCAAGGTTGCCTTGAAAAAATCATAACTTCAAAATTTGAAGATTCCAAGAAATGATATTCAACATATTAAATATTAAATAAATTTGCTTTAAATTGCTTTTTATTTCATAATGATATCTCAATTAGTTTTTGAGATACGTAAAGATTAATTACCCTAACAAATATGTTTAAAATTATGCAAGGTTGCCTTGAAAAAATCATAACTTCAAAATTTGAAGATTCCAAGAAATGATATTCAACATATTATTAAATATTAAATAAATTTGCTTTAAATTGCTTTTTATTTCATAATGATATCTCAAGTAGTTTTTGAGATACGTAAAGGTTAATTACCCTAATATTTATAATTAAAATTATGCAAGGTTGCCTTGAAAAAATCATAACTTCAAAATTTGAAGATTCCAAGAAATGATATTCAACATATTAAATATTAAATAAATTTGCTTTAAATTGCTTTTTATTTCATAATGATATCTCAATTAGTTTTTGAGATACTCAAAGATTACGTAAAGGATGCGAAATTTATCTTGCATAAAAAGTGAATTATGGAAAGTTAATAGAGAAATTTTATAAGAATTAATTTTGATTTTCGATATTGATGTAGGTTTTAAGTGGTTCAATGCTATCAGTATTTTCACCTAGATAAAAATAAAACAAAACCCAACCAAATCGCTCTAAATAGATAACGAAACATCCCAACAATAAACCTTTCATTCAGATTTTAGATTAAGATAGGATTCAAAGAATTTTATTGTCATTTATTTATTTCGTTTTTCCATTTTAGGTTATTTCTATACGTTACTTTTCCATTTTACCAGCTTGTACCGGAAAAGGATGTCGTTGTTGAGAGACATGGTTTGAATTTTTAAAGCATTCGGATTCCACTCTCCCAACTCTTTGTCAATTCAAATTCTAACTGAATAATCAATTAAAAAGAAATCAAATAAAATATCGTTTTGATTTTATCTTATAACCACATATTGACTAACATGAAAAATCAACTCTTTATCTCCACCAAATATTGACCTAACAACCTGCACTTGACTTCCAGCTCTGATCTAAAAACCTCAAAATCCAACGAACACAAAAAATGGGTTATAATACACAATCTAACCTAAAAACTCAATTCAGTTGTAATCAGAACAAATATTGTAATCAATTCTTGCGGCACCTGCTTAATTCACATTCGCGGGTTTAGTGATAATGATAAAAAACTTTTGTTGGTTTTATCAGGTGAATCATCGAATAAACATGCGTGAATAAAGGTTTTAATTAATAACAGCGGTTTGTTGCATAAAGAGAAATAATAAAAAAGATACTAGGATTATGAGTTTGAAGACTTACCACAGCGTTTAAAACTCCAAGAACTGTTATTCCCGTTTGAGGTTCAAATCTAACTTCAACTCCTGCCTCTATCACCAAACGAGCATTTTTTTCAACAATCAAATCACTTCGCACCAAATACGGACTTTTTTCTTTTGTAAAATACAATGTGTCTTCTAATAATGTCCCTCCAGGGTGTTCTGTTAAAATTGGACGATTTTCCCCATTATCTGGGTAAGATTCATGATTTTTCTCATCGTTCTCTACATGATTTGATCCTGAATAAAATCCTTGATGAGCTTCTGGATAATTTTCAGGGTCATTTTGTGGATAATTATCTGGCTGATTTTGTGGATAATTATTTGGATAATTTTGTGGATAATTATCTGGATGATTTTGCGGATAATTTTCTGGATAATTTCTATGTGGGTCCGATTGAACATCGAATTTTTGATTTTCTAAAACATTTTCTGAACTCCATTGCGATCTTCCAGGAACGAATAATAAAATTGAGAGAAAAAAAGTCACCGAAACGTACATTTTCTTTTAACAGATCACCATATCACCAAACCAAAAAAATATTTCTATCCCCACTTAAGATTCTCCTTTAAAATTTTCAAAAATCGCCACAAACACTCAAAAATGGCGCACTAATTTCTAAAATTCACCAAGTTTACCACGAAAAATCACTAAAATCGTGCAAAAAATATGAAAATGCGAAGAAAATACGTTTGCGATCGTTGAAAACTGCCGTCTACTGGTCGGTTCGGAGGCGCGGCTTTGCTTCTTTTTACGTAAAAAATAATTCTCCGAGCGGTCACGTGACTTCCCCACCTTTGCCGTTCAGGTAGAAATGGTTTACAGGTAGGAACAGGTGTAAATGTTTCGGTTGTTGGCCGATAGATACCGGCGTTGCTCAGCAGTTGCTGTTAAAATGAAGTCAACTGTAACTGACGAACAAGTGAGCAAAACAAGGATTGTGGAGAGGTACGGAGTGGGGACTGGATGAGGGGGGAAATGGGAAATTGAGTTTATTTTAGAATTCATTCAGTTTAAGTGCAAATGAGTTATTTAGAATTACCTGCACGAGATAATGATTAAGTAGTAATGAAATATTAATTTTTTCATTTTTCCTAAAATTACTTATTGTTAGAGTGAATGTCGATATAAATACACGTAAATTGAGTAATGTTCATTAACTGATGATTAATATATCATAAATTGATGATCTAATATATTTGGGGCATGTAATGTGCAGAATTTATTGTTGTTTGGAAATGATTTTAGTTTTTTTAACTTATTATACTATATCTATTTCGCTAAATTTTCGATTAACTTCTTTACTTGGAAGAATAACTCGTAATAACTTTATTTAATAACATAGCATAAAACTTATAATACTTGAATCACTTTTTGTCTTTCTTTGTCCGCTTCGCTCATCTATCGACCTTCATTTTATCGACATGGTCTCGATCTTGTGAATCTAATAATTATCTTATTTCTACACCTCATTCTCATGATATGTCCTATATATAACGGTTTTCTTCGCTTAACCGTTATAATTACTTCTTTCTCGTATATAGGGACTATAGACAACATATTTTTACTGAGACATCTGCTGAATAGGGAATTAGATAAAAAGAGGGATTGTGTGCACTATTCATAGATCTAAAAGGGGGATTTGATACGGTATATAAGGAGAAATGGTGAAGGTGAATTAGGGAATATTTAATAGAGAGGATGGAAGATATTCAACTGGAGGTGTGAGGCAGGGATATACATTAAGGTCGGATTTGAATCTAGAAGAGAGATTGAAGAGAAAACGAAACGAGGCAGTAATGGTGACGGATGAAAAGATACATTTATTAGCATAGTCAGATGACCTGGTGGTGGTGGTGCCAACAGACGCTACAGAGTTGAGAAGGATGATGAGGTCAATGGAGGGAAACGGAAAAGGGAGAAATGGGAATGATGAAGTTGAGGCAAATAATTAGAAAAACAAGTAAATTATTTGTGAAGGAAAGATTTGTGCAGACGAAAAATAATGTTTGTTGAATTGGCGAAGAGTGTCACAATGTATGTAGTGGACATTCAGGAGAGATATGTAGTGAGAGAGGAGAAGTAGGAGGATTTGCTGAAGCAGAGGAGCGTCTTTAAATTTTTTGGAGAGTGTGGTGGGATAGTATAGCCAACAAGAAAGAAGGCTCAGTTGGAAGAGAGAACTATAGAGAGATACTATAATAAGTATACAGGGTGATTCACATAAGAACCGACACAGAGCAGGGGCATGTAGAGTACAATAAATTAAGATGATTTAATGCAATTTATCTCTATACTAAGTTGAACCCCTAAGGAGTTATAGGCCTTGAAAGTTGGGTCTTAAATTTTTAAAATATTCAATATCTTCGTAATACATAAAGCTAGGATATCTAAAGTCCTCCAGGTGACCCTAGATACCATTTGCGCTTGGTGTAAGGGAGAGAACCTCTCAATAAACCCGCAAAAGACAATTGTTGTGCCCTTCACCAGGAAGCGAAAGTTGGATGGACTAATCCGCCCAACTATCCAAGGTGAAGAAATTCTGACTGTGGTTAGACCTATGATCACATACAGAGCAGCAGCATGGTATAGGAAAGTCCGACAGACTTCAGTTATCAGTAAACTTTCACGAATTCAACGAGTAGCTGGATTGGCAATCTCTGGTGCGATAGGCACAACGCCAACTCTAGCAATGAAGGTTCTGCTTGGCCTATCTCCTCTGTATTTGCATATAGAGAAAGTGGCTAGAACAACCATTTACAGATTTAAGCAATATGCTCAAAACTGTTCCGACATGTCCTACCAATGGGCTGCGTAAGACATTATAAGCACTGATACTGTGCTATCAATGCCGTCAGATTTGACGGTATCACTATCAGTGATTAATGCTCGATACCAGATTGACATTTGGACATTTGCTGACATTTGCTTGTACACAGATGGATCAAAAACGCCTGAAGTGGTAGGAGCAGGAGTATACTGCCAGACACCTCGAATTAAGCAAGCCTACAGCCTGGGTACGTACTGTACTGTATTCCAGGCGGAAGTATTTGCTATTGACATGGGTACTAAAATCCTTCTTGAAAGAGGGGTGAAGAACATGACAGTACGAATTTTCTCAGACAGTCAAGCCGCTCTCGAGGCGCTGCAAGCCGTGAAAACGGTGTCGGCTCTGGTTAATGATTGTAAGAGAACATTAAACACACTGAGTTGTGATAACAGAGTCTCTCTGATCTGGGTCCCGGGTCACTCTGGGGTTGCTGGCAATGAAGCAGCATATAAGCTAGCACGAGATGGCAGCGCTGAAGCGTTTGTGGGGCCGAAACCAGCAGTTGGTGTATCATTTGCGATGGCCAAATATATGATTGGACTGTGGGCTGAAGAGAGACTTCGCCTACTGTGGACCAGTTCTCCTGGAATGAGACATGCTAAGGTGTTTATTAACATCGCCACTGTCAAACCCGGGAATATTTTAGGACTTGCCCGTAGTAGCACAAAAGTTCTAATGGGTGTTTTTACTGGACACTGCCGATTAAAAGCACACCTCAACTTGTTGGGTTTAGCCGACGATGTTGAATGCCGACTATGTGCGGAGGAAGCAGAGACGGTTGAGCATGTTTTATGCCACTGCCCTGCCGTTAACCGTATCAGATTCTCGATGTTTGGGTCGCAGTTTATCTCCTCAAAAGATCTGAATGACGTTTCGCCGAGCAAGGTGCACGGTGAAATTTGATAACGATATCTATCGGTAGGGTCGCGGTGCAAGGATGGTTGGTCCGCCTACCCGATATGTATTCTATGTAATGTAATGTAATGTAATACATAAAGCTAGAAAAACCAAATTTGGTATACGTTATGAGTGTACCAAGAGTATTAATTGGTAGTAAATTCAGCTTAATTGAGGCATTTCAAAAGATTGATTAAGGGTGATGAAATTTTGACAGATGTTACTTAAAATAAGCGAAAATTCAGTAGTCGGCTATGAAATTGTACGTCCAACTTGACAAATAGGACAAATAGTAAATTTTCTTAATCTGTACTCTTAAACTGGTTTTATTTAATTTTAGCCTGACCAGTTTCGGCCCGTGGCCGTCTTCAGAGAATCTACAATAAGATTAACATTTTTTCAAGTCAACTTTTTAACAAACGAGTTTCTTGAAAATTAATATTAAAGTTAAATTCATAAAAATATAATAAAAAAGATTACTTACATTCCACAAGAAATCACAAAAAAGTCATATCATTAAATATTACGTTTACAAAAGTTATAGTTCCGCAATTATTTAAAATAAAATTAAGGACAAAATTTAGACGTTGACAAGTTAAAATTTAAGAACGTTCTGAATCTAAAAATACAGGGTGTCTCACGTAACTGGTTTGTTAGAACTTGTTTAGGCTCCACAATTCGTAAAAATATTTTCAAGATGGCTGCCATTTCCGGTCTACCGAAAGTAGACCATAACTTCGTTATTTTAAATGGAATGCTATAGTTTTTATTACACCTTTTAATTGTACGTAAAAAAGTATGTTGACTTCCATTAAAGTTATTGGTACCTAGAGTTTTTCGTTTTCGAGTTATTTTGATTTTAAGTATTTTTTGGCAAACTTCACCATGCTCTCTAAAACGCCATATCCCAATCCCAGCCAACGTTCATTCAAAAAAGGTCTAAATTGGCACGATTACTGTTCAGATCCTGTCAAATAGATTGTCATTGTTGTATCAGCTTATCTTATACAGGCTGGCCAAAAACTAAATTACCGTTTCTCCATATTCAATGGGGAGAAAGTCGACAATTTTAAATGGAATGCCCCATATTCTATTAGCCTACCCGAAAGGGAATTTAATTCTCTACAAATTATATGTGTATTGAACAGAATACACATATAATAGGCAACCCAAATTACACATACACAAAATAATGTTGTGGTATTGTTGTTTTCTTTAAAAGATTTTACCACAATTAAAAACTTTTCGTGTTATACTTTATAAATAAATTATATTTTACAACATATGCATTATAATTTTAGATACAAGACACGAAACGAAGTATTTATAAAATTGTCAAGTCTATTATTGTTATTATTTTCTTTTGTTTTTTTAGTAATTCGATCTTTTGAAAATCATACAAAAAATATATTGTAGCACATTTGGATTTTAGGGAGTAGATTTTGTAGACTGTCTTGTCAATTGTAAATAAATTCTAAAGAATCTAAATACCGGGGAATTTGATGAAAGAGCGTAGAGAGATGGAAGAAAGTACACTGTGTTAATTAATTATCGTAACCCACGTGACCTGTGTAATATTGGCTGCATATCTCAATATGTGGTGATGGCTTGGATAATTTTTAATTATTAACCAGATATTGACAGCTGATCGTGCGTTGTTATTGTGATTGTCGTACGCTTTGTCCGTTTCCGTATATTCTTTGTTCTTAACCGTTTTTTGCTGCCTTTATATTTTTCGAAACAGTTCTTTTAGAACTATCATTGCTTCTAACGGTTGCTTTAAGCGGTAAATCAATAAACAAATCAAAATTACTACTTTCAACATTAATTTCAATCTATGGGTACACTAAAAATTATTTTATATAAAAGGACAGAAAGTTGGTCTTTTTTTATATTTAAAATATTTTTTAATTATTAAAATATATCAAAATATATTTTAAACAGCTTTTTAAGTTAATGAATTGTCGCCATAGTTTTTAGGAACTATCGTCGCGTTGCAATACCAATCTGTGATATTGGTTGCATACTTTGTCGGATACGATAATTAATTAACACACTGTATGATTGATGTAAGATGCAATTTAAAAGGTTCACAAAAATAAAAAGAGAAAACGGCACGTACCAAAATTATTAACAAAACTTGTTCAATCACAATAGAAAAGAAACGAAATAAAGAGTAATTGAAAATAAAGAAAAGTTTTAATATTTATGTACGAACATTAAGAATTAATCAAAACAATTGATAAAAAAATAAAGTATGAATTTTAAAGAACCATGTTACCTATTTTTTCCTTTTTCTTATCCCTTTCATCTTATTTATTTTAGAGATACAAATGATTTTTTTTTATTTGTAAAGAAATGTTTTTTTTTTTTGTTTTTACAGTAACATTGATGACGATCTTCACAACAAAGCAGATTCCTATTTCCCTTAGCTATTATTAAGTTTTCATAATTCAAATTATTTAAACAATCTGTTGTTTAATTTATTTTTTTAATTTTCAATTTCATTTAAATAATTTTAGTAGAATTTTAAACAAAATTTCATATAGTAGTAGTTTTATTGGCGTTAAATTCACATTTTTTATTGCTTCTGTATTCAAAGAAATCCGGATATTAATATAATATAATATCTATCTATAATATCTACAGGGTGAGTTTTTTTCCATGTTTAGTATAGAAATCTTGAAAACTAGCGCAAAATTGCAGTTTTATGAACTTAATTTAATGAGCTTTTTGTTTTTTTGATAAAATGCATGACTAACTAGATATCTCGAAAAAACCGCTTTTTTGTTATATCGTTAGATACCTATGGCTCCGCTATTATTTATTTTAGGAAAAATGTGTAAAAGAAAAATTTGTAGGGTGAAGAGAAGGCTGGCGACGATCAAAATGTTTTTCTGCAGCATGTATTGCATTTTTATAGCATAAAATGTAACACTTAATGATATCACGCTTTTATTGTTTAGAAAAATTCATATTGATTATAATTTACAAAACCTCAATCAACGTTAATTAGCAACTAAACGACACATACGTTTGCCTTAAGCTGTCATAACCAAACGTATCTATCAACTGTTTCCATAGCATACTACCTGAATAGTTTTCTAATTAAAAGAATAAATGGCTATAAGTTATTTATTAATAAAAATATCTGTGTCAAGTGGTATATCATTAGAATCGTTGAGAAAAGGCCTTTTCTACCATTAGAAAAATTACAAGTTTGTGTCATAACTCAAAAATTATTGCTTAAATAAAAAAATCAGTTAGACTGCTTTATTAAACATGTAATACCCTACAAATTTTTCCTTTACACATTTTTCCTAAAATCAATAATAGCGGAGCCATAGGTATCGAACGATATAACGAAAAAACGGTTTTTTTCGAGATATCTAGTTATAGTTAGATATCTAGCCATGCATTACATCTAAAAAACAAAAAGCTCATTAAATTGAGTTCATGAAACTGCAATTCTTTCCCTATTTAATCGTCTCTCTATCTCCGCTAGTTTTCGAGATCTCCATACTAAACATGGAAAAAACTCAACTGTATATAATTTATATTATAAACGTATTAAGTTGATATAAATATATGAAAATTTAAACAATCAGCGCTATCTATTTGTGAGAAGCGGTGGCCATCGCTGTTACCGTCTTCGCAAAAGGAATCCACAATATTGATATATCCGGTGGCGATCGGATATCATCATTATCTGTTTTTAATTGATAATATTCTCCAGAGGTGGCGCACTTTCTATTAAACTTGTAATTAACTCGAAAAAAAAAAACAATAATAGCCATTTATAGTTATTTTTGATACAAAATAGTAATTGCAATTTGATTCGGCTGTTCTCGAGTTATTCGAATTTTTCTAGAAAAATCTGCTGCTGCAGACATTTGTTAAAAAAATCAGAGAACATTCGATTTTTGGGATATCAATTTAGGATTCAGAACAAGCTTAAGCAACATGATGGAGTATGTTTTGGTGCCCAGTACGCCTGTCTAGAACGTTTGGTCACTTTACTATGGCACGTTAACTTTTTGAAACTTGGAAGTACCATAACTTCATTTTTTTAAATGGCACCCCCCCATATTTTATATTTAGTCGTCTTCGGTGTCTCATTTTACATCTTTTATATCCCATATGTCCTATACCTAACATTTATAGTTTCGGAGATAATTAGGGTTCTTTGAAAAATGCACACATCATATCGATATTTAACATAGTGTTCCATGAATACCTAGTATGGCCTAGTGAATAATCAAATGAAATGAGGGGTTGAAAATTTCCACACTTGTGATGGAAGCTATGATTTATTTTTGTTGGTGTGATGAGTAGATTACTTTTTGTAGTGATTTGTTCTCAAGAAATGCCACGTTTGGAATTTAGTAATGAGGATTACTTGAATCTGATAATAATTTATGGAGAGTGTAACTAAATAATTGCGCGTGCGTGTCGGCTTTGGTTGCACTCTCTATAAATTATTATCAGATTCAAATAATTTTCATTACTAAATCCAAAACGTGTCATTGTTTGGGAACAGATCACTACAAAAAGTAACCTAGTCTTCACACCAACAGAAATAAACCATAGCTTTAGCAAATGTCAAACTGTTTATTTTTTCCTTATTGATCCTCCGATAATACATAAACACCACAACATTTTTCCAGCGGTCAAAGTAGATGATTTATTTTTTGATAACAAAAAATTTAAATCTCAAAAATGACTCAACTTAGGTATAGTGTTGTATGTAACATAAAAGTTGTCTAAAATTGAACAAAAATATCAAAAATGTAATAAAATACAGGGTGCTCCATTTGAAATATGAAAATTGTCACCTCTTCCGGTGTAACAAGTATCCGGAACTTGAAAATATTTTAGTTAAAAAGCTGGCATCAAACATCACAAGTCTACAATTTTTACCAACACATACTGCATCATGTTACTTAAGCATGTTCTGAATCCTAAATTGATATCCCAAAAATCGAGTGTTCTCTGATTTTTTGAACAAATGTCTGCTGAAGCAAATTTTTCAAGAAAAATTCGAATAACTCGAGAACGGCCGAATCAAATTGCAAAAAGTAAAGTTATTCATAAACCTTGAAAACAGACAAATCCAAATATATAAAAATATACAGGGTGTTGCATTTAAAAAAATAAAGTAGGTGGCGACTTCCGGAAGTATAACCGGAAGTGCTGGAAATCTGAAAATATTTTAGTCGAAGAGAACGCTGTAGTGTAGTAATTAATTATAAATAATATATTAATTTAATTGTTAAGTAGGTTAAGTATTCTTTTGTGCGCTATTGCAAATTCTTCGTAATCGATCACAATGTAACGTAATCACTTTTCGTTATTAAAAAGCGGTCATGATTGCGAAGGATGAGTAGTAGCAATCAATACATTAATGTAATCATATTTTAATAAACATTTATTCTTACATCATGTTTCAATCAAAAAAGATCCTGAACCATCGCAACGCAATTGATAATACTTAAATCTAAATTTTCAAATTTTTATTTTGGCCAGAATCCTGTTTAGTTTTAATGGGCGTTCGTCGTGGATGACCCTGTATAAGTACGAAGGCTTTCACGGCCGGTGTGAATTGAACTGAAATTAGAACTAAAACTAGAACTATCACTAGAACTAATATTATAAGTAACACTAGAAACTTTCGGGTTTTGCTGTGCGTCTTTTAAGAAAAGGTTTACCCGAAAAAGGTTAAACCCGAAAGTTTCTAGTGTTAGTTCTAGTATTAGTTCTAGTGATAGTTCTAGTTTTAGTTCTAATTTTAGTTCAAGATAGTAATATTCAAAATTACTTAAAAGACCTTACTGACGATGCCAGTACTGATTATTCTCTGTGGAAGGCAACAAGAAAGCTTAAAGTTTCAAAAACACATACACCTCCAATTCGAAATGGTAATGGAAATTTGTTCTAAGAGCAATCAAGAAAAAGTTAATTTGTTTGCTGAACATCTGAAAGAAACTTTTACATCAGACAGTCCAACAACTATGCTAAATAGTGTTCCTAGCATAATTCTAAATGATCAGCAGAGTAATATACCATGTGTAAGAATGAAAGAACTGTATCATGAAATAGAAAAACTAAATATAAAGAAATCAGTAGGTTATGACCTAATTAATGGAGAAACGTTGAAACATCTACCAAAACGGGCGATTGCAAAACTATTACACATAATTAATGCTGCTTTTAAACAGAAATACTTCCCAAGTATATGGAAAGTTGCTGAAATAATAATGATACCTAAACCTGATGAACCCCCCACAGATGTTACATCATATAGGCCAATCTCATTATTACCCTTACTATCAAACTGCTTGAAAAATTACTATTAAAAAGACTAAAACTTGTCATAGAAGAAAAAGCCCTAATACCAACACATCAATTTGAGTTTCGGAATAAACATGTAACAATAGACCAAGTGCATAGAATAACGAATACTATCGAAATAGCAATGGAAGAAAATAAAGTCTGCTCCGCCGTATTTTTGGATGTTGCGCAAGCTTTCGACAAAGTCTGGTTAGATGGTTTAAATTACAAACTAGACAAATAGTTAGTTAGACGTATTTAGAGTAAAATACGATAACTCTTATTCACTACTACATGAAACACGAGCCAGAGTTCCTCAAGGAAGTGTGCTTGGCCCAACACTGTACTTAATAAATCCACTGTACTAAAAACAAATAAATCGACATACACAAACTTTACTTATTTATTTGAACTTGCTTACAAAAAGTTACACTGAATCTAATACAATGTGTATTGATACTAGAATAAATTATCTCTAGTTGAGCGCATTAATTTATTACGGCGATTATAAAAGAATCTGCTCATTATTTCTTTTATATTTCCTTTGTTCTCGGCTTATAACTTATATATTCTGTTGTTATGTTTGAGGCACGATGCTTTGGGTTCGTCCCGTTTCCGTGCTCAACTGTATGTAAATAAAATAAATAAATAAATAAAAATATGGACACTTTATTACAGAGAATTTGATGACGTAGTCAAAAAAAATTTTGCGGTTTTAAATTTTGAAATATCATGACATTTCGTTTTTTTAAATGGAAACAACCACTGATTATTTAATTATTAAATTCCCCTTATTAAATTCGTTTCTTTTTGGTGATTACAAAAATATAGTTCGACAGGTCTATTTTTTATTGTTTCAGAATAAAGCTAAAAATAAACTTTTTTTATAAAATTTCCATCTAGTGTCGTCGACGAAATTAAATTTACAGTTTCCTGTAAATTACGGTACTATAACTAAAAATTAAAAAAACATATTTCTGATATTTGAAATGCATTTGTTAAACTATTTAATTTATATATGTTTTACACAAAAGTTGGGATAGATTGCATTATTTCACATTTTTTATTAATATTTAATATTATTATAAAATGACTTAATAAATTATTGATAGATGGCGCTCATATATTTTTTTATAAAAAAGTTTATTTTTAGCTTTATTCTAAAACAATAAGAAATAGACCTGTCGAACCCTATATTTTTGTAATCAGAAAAAAATAACGCATTTAATAAGCGGATAATCAGCGGTTGTTTTCATTTAAAAAAATTAAAATTGTCATGATATCTCAAAATCTAAAACCGAAAACATTTTTTTGACTACGTAATCAAATTCTCTGTAAAAGAGTGTCCATATAATGTCTGAGTTATAATACTCCACCTAGAATAATAACGAAGATAATTCCACTTGCTGGTTTTACGATATTTTCAATTTTGGCCTCTAGGGGAAAAACAAAAGACGATAGCGCTATGAGGTTTTCGACATTAGCACTTTCTCGAAAAACGAGATCATGATATGTAAGCTCAAGTTTCCGAGTTAGCCTATTCGAACATCGAATTTGAACCACCTTGTACTTTCAAGGGTTGTAATTACTTTGTACTGGGTATTTGAAATTTTAGTTTCAAATAAAATTACTTATTACTCCAAATACCTTTTTAAAAATACTTGTTACTTATTACTTGGAGTAAAAATAACTTATAGCGCTACTTGTACTGGTTACTGGGAATACTTTTCCTTAAAAATTAGAGTTTTCGGCGAAGTTACCAATGGTTTGAAGACAACGAAATTGTATTTCTCATAGACTTTTCTAGATAAAGCTATAATAAACTAAATAAAATTTGAACAAACATTTAGTTATACGATGGCACTCTGTTATTAATAAAAATAATTAATAGTAATAATTTCCAATAGTGGGAAATAGTAGTACTTGTTAGGTTAGTTTTATTTGTAAATTCGTTATTAGATGTATTCGTTTCATTTCGTTTGTGGATCTGTTATTATGTTAAAACCGTCTAAATATTGTACTACATTTATTTTATTTATTATATGAATATATTATACTTATTAAAAAATGTTTATTAATTATTACTTTTGTATATTTCTACATATTTTTGCATATTTTTTGCATATTTCCAATAAAAAGCTTGCATATTTATGTACATATTTCCTACAATTTGACTGCATAAAAATCCGAACTTTAATTATAAAGAATTAAATTTCGCATCCAACAATTTTCTACGGAGTAGTTTTTTTGTTATTCGCGTTCAAAGTGAGGGGCAAAAACTTTTGAATCCGATAATAGCATTCCTCTTTATAAACCCATATAAATCTTGAAATTGTTTTGATGATTTTTTTGTTAATTTTTATTATTATTATTATCAATTTCTTGTTTTAGCAATTTTTTATTTTTGTTCAGAACTAGGCTTTTGCATCCCAAATATAATAGATAATAATATATTATTCAACAAGCGTATAATGGCGGCTGTTACCCACGAAGATGAAGTTGTAGTTGCAAGTTGTAATCTGAATGGGTAACATCCATTATACGCAAGTTGAATACACTATACTTTATCTACAACTATTTAATTTTGAAAAAAAAATTAAAAAAAAGAAAAAAAATAAATTTGATAGACATTTCAGACATAACCTCAATATAAAAAAACTGTCATTTCTGATAGTATTTTATTTTTTGATTAGTAGGCCGTGTCAGAACTGTGGAATAATGGCTTCATTATTCAACACTTTGTCAATGCGTGTCATTACCCGTCAAAAATCAAATGTATAATGAATAGATAATTCAATAGTTGTATATAAAGTAATTTTATCAGCAGCAAAGATCGATTTCTATCCAAGATAGATGAAATAATTTATCTCTAGATTCTTTTTTCGATCATTAATTTATCTCAAATTAAAAGACAAGTATTTAAATTTTTATTGGATTTTCGTTTGTTCTTGAGTATAAGCTGCGAGATATGTTCTTTCTTGTCTTCTTCTAGCGTATAAGATTAGTAGCACTGTCTCGTTCTCTCAATTTTTATGGATTTTTACTTTGTTTATAGAGAATATATACTCTATAATAATTAATATACTCTATAAACAATGATTTTTATAAGCTTATTTTAGACGCGAGAAATTTGATGACGTAGTTAAATTCCCCGTGGATTTTTCAAACCTAAATATTTTTTTTGGGACAACTAAGCCTCGGAATCAAAAATAAATAAAATATGGGGCTAATCAATTTTAATCAAAAATAGAATAAGCCAAATAATAGTTTTTACAATTTTTTGTAATTTGCGTGTTTATCCTTTTTTTTAACAAAAATAAAATTAATTTTAACAATGTAGGGAAACAGGTATGCAGCAGTTGGTAACACCGTAACACTTGAAAATAGAAATTTGAATTGACAATTAGAATATCCTGTACACAGCATGCTACATATTCCTCTTTTTGAGGAATATGATTTGGATTTGAGATGGAAAGATTGATCCTAGTGCAACACCCGTTAGTAGTAGTATCGTTGTTCTAGTTTTTAAGAGAAATTGCATTGTTCGTTTTCTAATCACTAGTGCCATTTTATTTTAAAAACTTTGTTTCGAGGGAACACTTAGTTTATATAAAAAGAACTAGTAAAAAAGAACCAAACGAGGGTTTTCAATTAGTGGGTGATATCAAATGTCAATATATATTTTTGTGTGATAGTTATCAGCAACATCACTTAACTAAAATTGAAAGTGTAACGACCACTTGTAATTACCCGATAAAGATGACCTTACGCAATAATACGGATGTGAAAATACGAAAAAAAACTGTTAGATTTCTATGTTTCGATAAACTTTATAAAAAACATAAACATATACTGGGTGTTGATTAAACATACGGCAAAAATTCAAGGGGTTATTCTTTGAACTATTCTAAGAATATTTTAACCTTTGATAATTTTTGAAAAACCAGTTTGCTTCGAAGTTACAGAATCAATAAAGAATTCAACAACATTTTATTAGTGAAAATTACAAATATAAGTGTTGAAGTTTATGCAAGGTTGCCTCATTCCCTATGCCTCTGTAGTATCGATTATTACCCCGCAGATTGACGTCACTGGTTCGATACAGTCAGAATAAAAGATAGCCTATACGTGCTTATACTATGGTACAGTCTGTATAAAATATTTAAACCTCGCATCGTGTTGTGTTGTTCATAGAACCAGCTACGTCACTAACCCACCTTGCCTCTTAGAAGAGGAGAATCGGTATTGGATAACCTTATGTTCTATAGACCTTGAAGTTTATGTACAAGTGCCGCCATCTATGGTATCAATGGTAAATTAGAATAAATAAAAAAGAAGTACTTTTAAGTCGGTAAAAAAGAGTAGTAGTAAAAAATGAATCAAAAGGAGAATAAGTGAATGTAAGACTGTGTTAAAGTTAAGAAGATAATAATAAAGAACTCAAAAAGGACAACTCCCTGTTTTTGCTAAGCACGTTCTGCGGACACAAAACTACAAAAAGCTTCCTAATCTACAATAACTGTTGAAAATGATCACCTCCAGGCCTCCAGCAAAGATACAAGAATCCAATCTCCTCATGATTGCCGAATTTGTCGTATTTTTCCATTCGTATTATTACATACGGTCGTCTTTATTAGGTAATTACAAGTGGCCGTTACGCTATTAATTTAAGTTAAAAGTGATGTTACCGATAACTATCACACAAAAATATATATTGACATTTGATATTTACCCATTAACAAAATTGAAAACCGTCGTTTGGTTTTTTCCTACTACTTCTTTTTATATTAACTAAATGTTTCCTCCAATAAAAGTTTTTAAAATAAAATGGTACTACTGGTTAGAAAAGGAACAGCGCAATGTCTCTTAAAAACTAGAACAACGATACCACTACTAACGGGTGTTCCAATAGGAATGAGTCGATGCTGAAATGGAATTAAACAAGCTGTTGGTGTGAACGACAAGACCACAAGAAAAAAAACCTAAAGCGATTAAATCGCACAATCTTAACACCCTCAAATCGTTTATACAAAATATCCATTGGCACGTACAGGGTGGGCAAATTTGGGTGTTATTATAGGCTATCTTAGAAACTATAAGAGATACGAAAAAAGTAACTCTATTCAACTAATTCAATCCCGCAAACATCAAACCTCTATCTTCTTTTGTTTTTAAGCTATAGCCAAAAAGTCAAATTTTCGTGATTTCAAAAAATGCTCATATTTCGTTTATTTTTCAAATTAGAGAAATGGGGTTAATGCATTCTTAAGACACTTTTTTCAGTAGAAAATACTGCCGTTGAAAAATTTTTAACATAGCTGATAATTTTTGAGATATAACATAAAGTTGTATTTTTTTAAATACAAACTATACTTTATTATGATGTTACTGAAAAGAGTATATTTTTAGCTTTCCAATGATGTATCGCACGCATGATGTTTCTGCGAAAAATAAGCGTTATTTTCTTTAAATAAAACGATAAAATTAAATTTGGTGTCCGCTTTGAACATGATACATAAGTCTTCATATCCCCATTCAAACATGGAAAGTCCGCTCCCAGTTTAGAGAGATTTGGTGTTTACGGGATTGGATTAGTCTCGGAAAAAGAGACCGGGACATGGCACCTACTTTTTTTGTATCTCTTATAGTTTCTGAGATAGCCTATAATAACACCCAAATTTGCCCACCCTGTACATACCATATGTTGTCCACGTCATTGTTTATCTGTAGCGCTCGCCTTTGATGGTGATGGCCTCGCCTTCTGAATCGCTTCTGAAGAACTACGGACCGGATATATGATACCGCCGATGATAGGCCTATTCGTCATGTGTACAATAACAATCGAAGCGAATTACATTGTCTTTACCGGCGTACCATTTCCATAGATATTTATTATCCGTAAAGGTCCAATCTCGACAATGAAATGTTTCGCAGCGAATATAAAAAAGAAATTCACTTATATCAACATATTTTTCCATCAAAAAGTCTTTACTGCGCTTGACTTCCGTCCTGGAATCGGCATTCCTATAATGATTGTTGAATATGTAAATCCATAATTTTAACCAGTGCGACGATTAAATAAAATCCAAAAGAAGTGTTTTACTACTGGTTTTATTTCTCAATTTTAAATCAACGTGACATGTATCGATCATCGGAGGTATCGTTAAACACAAAAATAACCTACTACGAAATTCAACATGAGATAATGTTAATGCTGGCAGAAATTATATGTAAGTTTTTTTAAAAACAAGAAGAATGAATAAATTGCAGGAACCACGTTGTAACAGCCTGACATATTTGTTACTATTTGTTAATTGAAATATTCTCAATATAATTGACGTGGTGTCTGAAGATAGAAGAATAACGTTTTTACTCGAAAGATATGCTTTATCTTCTATTATTTTGGTTTTGAATTTTCGACGATGAATTTGGGTACAACATTAATTTATTGTTAACAGTTTTCATCTCTGTGGTTCTGAGAAGCTTTGATCTATGGTTAAACAGTTTTAGTTACAGCTTTTTGATTATTTGACTATTGTCAAGAACTGAGAGTGTATAAAGCAGAAACCAAAAATCAATAATAGATTACGTGCTGATAGAAAACGCGTACAAGAAGAAATTCAAATATAAATATACAAACAATAAAATTACACACGGAAATGGAAAATACAACGAACAAATTTGTGCAATTTATGAATAGGAAAGTGGACAGTAACACAAATCACATGAAAAATGGAAACATAGAGTATATATAGCATCATGCATCATGGTGGAAAGAAGAGATAAAAAAACATATAACGATGAAGAATGAGGTTATGGAAGAAGTATCTGACAAAAAACTCAAGAAAGTTACAATAATTACCAAAAAGAAAAGAAGAAGGTAAAGGAAACGGTAACTGTTGTCAAAAATGAACAATGGAAAAAGTTGCACAGAAAGCCTGGAACTATTCCATCGAATACTGAAATCATTAAGTACAGAAAAGAGATAAAATGTACAAAGTATTAAAGATAAAGAAGGGCAAAGTAGTGACCGAAGAAGAGTTAAAGGGGAACCGTGAACGAGGAGGACCTAGATGGTAATAAAAGCATTCAAAACAGTAACAAAAGTAAGAACCCCACTTGAACTTCTAAGAAACAACAAAATCCGATGGCATTCTCCTCAAATCAAGAACGGATTACCAGGGAGTATAAACAAACTTAAGCGTTTTGAACCCGTTACCGAAATCATAATTGGGGCTAATTTTAGAGTGAGAAAGTTGACCACGGATGAACTGTTTACTATTAAGCAAGTGCTAAATAAGACTAATAATACCTTTCTTCCGATTCGATTACCCAAGAACAATTGTACTATATGTTGCATGAATTGGGAGTACTGGCAAAGATGGTGTTAAGATTTATTTCAATTTATTATCAAATTATCAGTTTTAGGGTTTAAAACTAATAGCAGTTTGAGTTGCATAAAGTACTCAATTTTATTTTCAATTTTGGTTAAATAGAGAACCACTTTTTGTGTTCCCAAAAAGGTTAAAAGAGCCTGTGCGCTCAAAATTGAGTACGTCTTTCGATATTTTTCGTCATACCAGTCATATACAGGGTGTATCTCAATGACTGCAACAAACTTCGAGGGGTGATTCTTTAGTGAATTTTAAGGGTACTTTCATATATGAACCATCGGCGACTTCGCCCCCCCTGGGGAGCTACGCCCCTCCAAAAATGGCGGAAAATTTTGGTTGAATTTTTTTTTTCTCAAAAACCATAAACGCTAGGAAACTGAAATTTGGGGAATATGTTTAACTCATAATAGGGCATGGTTTGACCCTATTTGTACTTTCATCCTACCCTTCTAAACTACTAAACGTAACCACCCCCTTTACATTTTTGCTTAAATTTTTTGTATGCAGATGATAAATACATTAGAAAAATTTTACATAGCTAGATGAAAGTATCCTAAAACTTTTTTGTCTCTCTAAAATTTTCTCAAAAACGACTAATTTTTGAGAAAAAGAATAATAAAGCAAACACTGCCCGTTAAACAACGAGGTTGTTGATCAAAAGTTGGAATGAATTTTTAATGAAAAAATCTTAGTGGGCTTTCCAATCTTTATCAGAAATATTTTTGACGTTTAAATGTCAATGTTTTTCTTACTATTATTATTGTTTTTCAAATTAATTTTAGAATAAAGTTCTATGGCATTTAGGCTCAAAATTTTAAATAAAATAATAATAATAGTAAGAAAACCACTGACATTTAAACATCAAAAATATTTCTGACAAAGGTTTTTTTTTTAAAAAAAAGACCACTTTTCCTCCGTAATTGTTATAAATTAATCAATCTGAGACGTTTCGGGAACACCTCCCATCTTCAGTCTACAAATAGTCACTCGTAATATTATATAAAATTAATCGGTGTCGAATGTTAAAAAAAAAAAAAAAGTTTACCTCTAATCTTGATATGATAATTTAAAAAACAATATTTTAAAATTACTTTGCATATATGTATGTGCGTCACATTGTACAACTGTTTTGAAATACCATTGTACGGAGTTTCAAGGTTAATTGTACTACCCAAAAGCTGGAATTCGTTCTTCCTTTCTACCACTCCCAAACGTCTTCTATCTATCTCGCTTTATATATTTAATCTATCTAAGATATTCGCGTAATGCGCTCCAATTTTCCCAACATCGGTTTTGAAATTGACTGCGTGATTGATATTTTTTGTTATATAAATTGATTCTAAATTTTTCCTTATTAAGGTATTTTTATTTGTATTGAGAATCCTGGGGTTTTCAAAGTCAAATTTGTGGTTTAATAGTACAGAATGTTGACACAATGCTGTTTTATTATTTATTTTGATCTGTTTTGAGTCATATTGATGTTGTTGAATTCGTTTTTTCAGGTGTTGTTTTGATTCTCCAATATAAACTTTATCACAATTCATACAATTTAATTTGTAAACGGTATTGACTTTGTCTATCATCTTAATTTTATCCTTCATATTTGAAATCAATGTGTTTATTTTATTATCATTGTATTTTGCAAATTTAATTTCTTTAAAATCATGATCTCTGAATACTGAAGTTATTTTATTCGTTAATGACGGTATGTATTTAATCTTACAAAACTTGTTCAAATTTGTTATTTTATTAGTTTCGTCATTTATATTTCTATTATCTTGTTCACTATCATTCTTCTGATTATGTTTATCGAAATATTGTGTAATTAATGATTGCCCTTCTGTTTTTTCTTTTGTTTTACTTCTTAAAAAATATTCTTTTTTATATTGTTCTGTAGGTCTCGATATGTGAGAAGTTGTATTGTTATCTTGATTATCATTGTCAATAGAATTTTTAATTCTATACCAAGCATCATTGACTAATCTTTTAGGGTAGAAATTTTCTAATAAAATGTTATATAATTGTTTTCTTATTTCTTTTAAGAAGGCATTGTCTGTAACTGAGATAGCTCTTTTTATGTAATTGTTCATGGTATTAATGATTTGGGACTTAGGGTGATTGCTATGAAAATTTAACAATCTATTGCTAGCAATTTCTTTTTTATACCATTTCGTTGCAATTGAGTTGTTGTTTCGATTCATTACCAGAACTATATCCAAAAAGGGTAATTTATCATTATCGGGCGTTTCTACTGTAAATTTCAATCGATCATTGTAACTGTTGAATGTGTCCAATAGTTTTGGATATTCATTCTTGGGTAAGATTAGTAACAGATCGTCTATGTAGTACTTAGCAATTAGTATCGGTTTTATTTTGGTTGTTTTTAATTGTGTTGTTATTAAATCGTTCAACACTATACCACTCAATATTCACGCTCAAACTGGACCCCATTGGAAGACCGTAAATTTGTCTGTAATAGTTATTATGCTGTTTGAAATAGTTATTAAACGTGCAAAGTTTAATTCCTTCAATAAACAATTTTTTATTTTTAATTACAGTGTGATCTTCTATATGTTCCCAGTTTGTTTCTACTAATTCTATCATTTTTTGTAAAGGTATGTTTGTGAATAAGGACTGTACATAAAAGCTTACAATATCATATTTAATGTGATTATCCAGATGTAATGATTTTAACTTTTCTTTTAACTCTAATGAATTTTTGATGTCGTAATCATTCATTGAGTTCAGGTTATTCAAAGAACTATTGAGAAATTTTGATAATGCGTATGTGGGTCCATTAATATTATTAACAATTGGTCTCAATGGCTTGTCTTGTTTATGAATTTTAATTAATCCATGAATTCTCGGTGTTATGAAATGTGTTGGTGCCAATTTTAATTTCAGGGGTTTATCTACAATGTAATTCATTTTTTCAAGTCTTCTTAGGTAATCGTTAATTTTATCAACCAACGGAGGTACTGGATCTGACCTATTCGTTCTATACGTTTTATTATCATTTAGCAAATTAGCAATTCTTTCGTTATACGACTGTTTATTCAGGATAACCAATTGTTTAGTCTTATCTGCTTTAATAACTATCAAGTCTTTGTTATTTAATAGGATTTTTTTTTAAATTATAATGTCCCTGCAAATTTGTGCCTGCAAATTTGATTGCCAATGTAAATTCTTTTGCTTATATAAAAAATTGGTAATTTCGTTGACAATTTTATTTCTTGTAACATTTATGTGATTTTCCACTGTATTAATGGTGGTAAAAATCTTTTCAACGTCTGCAATGAGATGAATTATATCTTTATGGAACGATTTCTTGAAACCAAATGTAAGAAAACTGAAATTATCACCCAATGATAATAGATTAATAATATTGTTTGGAATCTGTTTTTTGGTTAAATTTATTACTCTGTTCGTTTTATATAATATGAAATATTTCTCTAATACATCTGAGTCATAATCAAAAATATTTTTGGATGTCTGACAAAGATTGCAAAGCCTACTAAGGGTTTTTCATTAAAAATTCATTCAGCGTTTATGGTTTTCGAGAAAAAGAAATTAAACTAAAATTTTCCGCCATTTTTGGAGGGGTGTAGCTCCTTAGGGGAGCCGAAGTCGCCCATGGTTCATATATGAAAGTACGCTTAAAATTCACTAAAGAATCACCCCTTGAAGTTTGTTGCAATCATTCAGATACACCCTGTATATAATATAGCAAAACTTCGCAAATTTCACAAACTGTTAAATATCTCAATCAACTAATTATAAACAAGTGGAAAATAAATAAAATAAAGAATAATTTAAATACAATAAAAGAAGTGTGTTTGAATCAGCGCATTTCAGAAAAATTAAGTAACAGATGGTAAACCAAAAGTGACACCAAAGTGCTTACCAAAATGACAATAACGGGTGCTAGACCTTCTTCAATCTGGCATAAGAAGACATGATAAGGAAATCAGAAGGCACGCGGATGACATCAATATAATGGGACTATATATAATGGGATTCCTATACAATAATAACTGATGATAACATAAAACGTTTGTGCTGCCTGGGCATGAATCTTACTAGCGATGGAAAGCAAGATTCGGAAACTAAAAGGGGCGTCGATCTTGCTAATAAAGCCTGTACCAAAATGAACAGTGGAATGCAAGAAAAACGGCCAGTAGGAAAGCCGCGGAAAGGTGAAACTAGGCAGTAGACGCAGATGCAGTAATGCAGTACGCAGATGATAACGCAGTACTGTTATCATCTTTAGCATCTTTGTCTTCGTCGTCATAGTATTTGTCCTAAACATCTTCTTTCTTTTTTGGTATAAAAAGAACTAGCAGACTGTAAAAAACCAAACGATGGTGTGTGATAGTTATCGGCAACAGCATTTTTAACTAATCTCGATAGCGCAACGACCACTTGTAAATACCCAATAAAGACGACGATACGAATAATACAGATGTAAAAATACGACAAAAAAATAAAGTGTTTGATTTTGATAAAATTTGTAAAAAATGCAAACGTATAAATATCAATCGTGCAAACTGTACGCTTTAAATTTGATAGTTTATGTCTATACTACAGTAACGGTAACAAAATCACGATGAAAGTTTGGATTCTTGTAGCTTACGGCTTGGTTCAATTATTAATTGGTAGCAGTAATGCAACCCCTGTTGGTACCTATGAAAATGCTAGAGTGGTAAGTTTCATTTCGTTGCTTTTACCATATACATTTAATATAGTTATTTAGTATTTGTATTATACTTTTTGTTTGGCACAGTAAGATTCGTTTTAATGTTTATATTGCTTAAAATTATAAATTATGTATTTCAGATTACTGTTCTAGACTCTAACATGGATGAAGACCTAGAAAGGGACGTTAAGAGTATCATTACTGACATGTACGAAAATAACCCAACTGGTGATTATATCAAACTTATACAAAATGCAGTTGCTGAAAATTTAAGCAACTTGATATGGATCGTTATTGAAGAACCAAAAGCGCAATATTTCGGTGACTATTTAGACCGTCCCCCAAAATACTTGTACCTCAAGAGAGATGCACTAGGCTACGAGCCAGCAATATACCTCATTGTCGGATTTTGAACTTAAATCAATAGTTTACTATAGACTACTTAAGAAAAATAGTCTAAAAACTACTTTGTATTGATTACTTTGCCCAAAATTATCTAATTATAAAATAAACACATTTTGTTAAAAAATCGTATCTTTTTCAATTAACAATTATCCTTAATATAAGTACGAAGGCTTTCACGGCCGATGTGAATTGAACTAAAATTAGAACTAACACTAGAAACTTTCGGGTTTTGCCGTGCGTCTTTTAAGAATAGGTTTGACGTTTCAGATGCCATGTTGCAACCTTCTTCAGAAACTGGTTCGATGCAACGAAATCGAAAATAATTAAACAATATATAAGTCGGAAAACTGATTAATAATCAATTAACGCTAATTACAAGCTAATTAGGTATAATTTAAGAATAGAGTATATTTAGTAACGTTTTTTTTCAACAAGACCATACCAATATTTCACCCACACCCTTCTCCACATCTAATCCGACATTTGGGAAATTCTCACTAGTTTAAACGGTCTTTTTTCAACAAGACCATACCAATATTTGACCCACACCCTTCTCTATATGTAATCCGACATTTGGAAAATTCTCACTAGTTTAAACGTAAATTAACCTAACTCAAAATCTAATTTCTACACAAATTTCGGAAATAAATCAGTATATTAAGTGGATCCGAACGAGTTTCAAATCGTGTCGAGCGGTTAAGGTTTTTAAAAAGAATTTATTTTTTATTTAAAATCATATTAAATCGAAACAACTTTTAAACTTGAAACTTATTTGTTTTATTTTGTTGGAATTGGAAAATTAACATATGACCCGACGCCCACGGTATAGCGATTAAAAGTAGACTTAATTAATTGTAGTGCTGCATCTAATTATATAGACCGCTACTTATCTCTAACTCCTACTTCTATTTTATTGCAACCCTACAGGATTGGCGAATATAACTAACGTAACGTTTTTTTTCAACAAGACCATACCAATATTTGACCCACACCCTACTTCACATCTAATCTGACATTTGAGAAATTTTCACTAGTTGAAACGTAAATTAACCTAACTAAAAATCTAATTTCTACACAAAATTCGGAAATAAATCAGTATATTAGGTGGATCCGAATGTAACGTTTTGTTGTAAAGCCCTGCTTTACCTACTATATAATATAACTCGAAGCGTAATCGTGCAAAGCTATTACCACAGTATATATAACAGACAGTACTCTCAGTCAGTGGCGGCACATTTGATGTGGCGCATTGATTTTCAATGACCTCGAAGCCATTATTCTGGCATGAAACGCAACAGGTCCGCATTAAAAATATTTAAAACGTCGAAAATATTAAATTAAAAAAGTTATTCGCAATTAAATTTCTGAACTGATAAAAACATTAGTTATTGAGTTATATATTATATAAGTAATAACGTCATTATTTATAATATTTGATATTTTATTTTAATCTTTACACTTGTCGTTACGGCTCTGCACAAAAACAAACCTCACAGACACACTGGCGATTAGCAAGATTTAAACCAGCCTAATGGCCGCTCGCCTGCGTAATGAGGGCTGCGCATATCTTCCCGCCAAACCGAGTGAGAGTACTGTCTGTTATATACCGGGTGTCCCTCAAAAGGGGGACCCATATATATATTTCTCACCCCCATATTTTTCTTTATTACTGGTGATATAAGAAAACCATTTAGAATGCATAGTTAGGTCGCTAAAACGGATTATTACGACATGAAATCATTCTTTTTGTACTTCCGGTTATACCGGATGTGAGTACTAATTTCGCTATTTTTTTAAATCTATAATTTTTTTTTTCTTCAGTTGGGTTTATAGTATAATTTCACATAACTTTTACTTGAAAAAATTTTCACGATTGCTTATAATTTTTGAAAAAAAATTATTTTCGTTATTTTATAAGGTTTTAATACCTTCGGAAAATGTATTACAACTTTTGACGCATAGTAGCTAGGTTAATAGTATAAACTACGTTATGTCCCTCTTGATTTGCTATTTCTCGAGCAGTGATCACTGCTATGCTTTAGCCAGTGGTTCTTTTTTAATAATGGTGTAAATTAACAGTTGTATTAAATTAGTTTTAAAAGAAAAACGCGATCAAACAATTAAGTTTAATTTAATTATTTTTGATTTTTTATTTTTTTCTTTATTTTTTGTTCTTTTACACTAAATGTTCTGTAGCTGATAGTAACTTACAATGTCCATTGTACATTATAATTTGGATTGTTTACTTTATTTTGGTTAAACCCTCTCAGATCACCTGACCTCACACCTTTAGATTCTTTTTATGGGGCAAAATCAAAAATGAGCTGTATAATACACCAGTAAGGTCTCGTGAGGTATTAGAAAATAAATCGAGTTAGAAATTGTATTACCTAAATATCTCTGCAGGAATAACGTCGAGTCGTTAGATCGACAATACGCAAGATACAATTATGTCAAAATCGAGGCGGGAGCATTTTGAAAATTTAATTAAATTTAATTGTTGGATAGCGTTTTTCTTTTAAAACTAATTTAATACAACTGTTAATTTACACCATTATTAAAAAAGAACCACTAACTAAAGCATAGCAGTGATCACTGCTCGAGGAATAGCAAATCAAGAGGGACATAACGTAGTTTGTACTACTAGCTACCTAGCTACTATGCGTCAAAAGTTGTAATACATTTTCCGAAGGTACTAAAACGTTAAAAAATAACGAAAATAATTTTTTTTTTTCAAAAATTATAAGCGATCGTGAAAATTTTTTCAAGTAAAAGTTATGTAAAATTATACTGTCTACCCAACTGAAGAAAAAAAAATTATAGATTTAAAAAAATAGCGAAATTAGTACTCACATCCGGTGTAACCGGAAGTACAAAAAGAATGATTTCATGTCGTAATAATCCGTTTTAGCGACCTAACTATGCATTCCAAATGGTTTTCTTATATCACCAATAATAAAGAAAAATATGGGGGTGAGCCACTTTTGAGGGACACCCGGTATACTGTGTTATTACTTAAACGTATTCCAAATACTATTAATCGTGAAAACTATAGGATCTTGCGTAACCGTTGCAATCACCAATGTAGAAATGCCAAAAAAATGTATTTCTACCGGAGACTATCCAATGCTAATCTGAGGACGTTTTGGAAGTTGATGCGTTCCTTTAGGGCGGTTGAGTCTCCCTCTGTTCGGGCTGCTTGTGATGTGGATTCATTGGCGAGGTTTTTTGCTGACCCTCCTCTGCTCATTAGTGGTGGGACTAGGATGACAACTATTTCTGAAATTCTTGCCTCATCTAAATCCTCCTCTTTCTCCTTTGTCCTGGTCACTGCTTCAGAAGTCCGCGATGCCTTGAATCACTCGAGGTCTACGAGTGTGGGAGCTGATGGAGTTGGTCTCAAACTTCTTCTTCCTATATTGGATATTGTTCTTACTCCTATTACCCACATTTTTAACTTCTCCATTGAACGATCCTCATTCCCTTCAATCTGGAAGGTAGCTCATGTTGTCCCTATACCTAAATCCAAGAGTCCCTCAAGTTTAAATGATTTTCGCCCTATCTCCATTTTATCTGTTCTATCTAAAGCTCTCGAGCGCCTTGTTTATCTACAAGTTCAAGAGTATTTACAAGAATTTAACTTGCACAACGACTTTCAATCGGGTTTTCGTAAGGGTCATAGCACGACAACAGCGCTTATTAAGATTACAGATGATATTAGGTATGCTTACGACAAACGTTGTGTTACCATCCTTGTATTACTTGATTTTAGCAAGGCGTTCGATTCGGTTGTTAAATGTGGTGTACCCCAGGGTAGTGTGTTGGGTCCGTTGCTCTTTTCGATTTTCATTAATGCCGTCACCCACTGTATTTCTTGTAATTATCATGTGTATGCTGATGACCTCCAAATTTACACTACGACAACTATTGATGATTTTCCCGAAGCAATTGCACGTCTTAATCATGACCTTTCCAATATTTTGGATTGGTCTAAACGTTATGGTCTTAAATTAAATACTGTTAAAACTCAAGCAATTGCGTTTGGCAGTCGACCTTTACTGGCAAAGCTGAATGATGTTTCATCCATTCACTTAATGCTTGACGGAGACATTATTCAGCTGTCAGACACGGTTAGAAACCTTGGAGTGGTTATGGATTCTACAATGTCCTGGAAACCTCAAATTCAATCCGTCTGCAGAAAGGTCTATCATTGTTTCCACTCACTGAAAAGTCTCCGTTGCTTCCTTCCTTCCATGATCCGTCGTAATCTTTGTTTTTCCCTGATTTTCCCCCATATTGATTATGCTGACACGGCATATCCTGATCTTTCGGTAACACTACGAAACAAACTGCAAAGACTTCAAAACAACTGCATACGGTATATCTTTGATCTCGAGAGATCTCAACACATAACCCCATACCGTAATTATTTGCAGATTATATACTGTATTTCACAATCAAACCCCGATGTATCTGTATTGTATATTTCAACGCTTGTCGTCGCATGGTTTACCCACTAGATCTCAGTTAGATTCTGTGCTTATGTTCCCGACCCATAGTACCGAGATTTACCATAAATCGTTTGCTGTGCAGGCAATAACCCTTTGGAATAGTCTGCCTACTGAGATCCGTAATATTCCTCACCTTGTAACATTTAAAAACCACCTTAAACGTCATTTATTGGCTCTCCAAGTATCTTCCTGAGATCTTTTTTTTGTCCCTTTTCTTCTCTTCTTCTACTTTTCTTCTCTTCTCTTCTTCTTTTATTCCAGCAACTATCATTATGCACCGTTTTTAGTGACCATAAGTTTAGCATAGCAGCTTGCCGTTTATTCATAGTTTTTCTTATATAACTTAGTATACTGCTGATTGATTGGGTTGTTTGGAAGATATCGCTTACGCGATAAATCGACCCTTTTGCCCGTATTTATGCATTAAGTTAAATGTATACATTTTCTTTAATTTATATTTTTTGTTTCTTATTATGGCAATAAATTTATTTATTATTATTATTATAACTATATATACAGTGCGTTTCAAAAGAAACGGATAAATTCGATAAAATTATTATAAACAATTTATGAAAAAATCGCTGAAACGGGTCTAAAGATTTAAATTTTTCCGCCATTTTTAAACGAGTTATGACGTCATCGAAGTTTCTTTTAAATGGAACACCCCATTTTTTTATATCAGAATTTGAAAGAGAATTTTTTTCTGAATTATGTACAATAAATATTAATATCGGTTACATAAGAAAATTTTCGAGAAAAATTAATTTAAAGTTTAATTATTTCCCATTTATTTGATATAAAAAATAGTAGTAGCCGTGCGTAACCATGGCAACCAAATGTTTTGATTTAAAATTTCCAAGTGTCAAAATTCGATTTGAAACAGTGTATTGTGCGTTAATGAGATTATTTTGAGTAGTATTGTGGAGTTTTTTGTGTTAATTGTTGTTATTCATTGTTATTCGTTGTTATTTGTTGCTATTTGTTGCTATTCATCGCTATTCGTTGTTACTTTTTTGTTGTTATTTGATCTTATTGTTTATCTATTATTGGTTATTTTTTATTTATTGACTGTTCGATAAGTAAGAAATTAATAATGACACTTTTCATACAATTAGCTCAACCGAAGATTGGATTTTTGCTACACCTTTGCAGGATTATCTTCATATAAATTGCAAATTTGATAATAGGGAGATAACACTTATACTAAATGGAACAGGCATCTTACGCTAAATTCCAATTGTTAAGCTTACACAAAATCTGTTTCATTGATTAATGATCAAATATCTGTAATTTATTTGCCAAAAATCAACATTTCAATACCAAATTTTAGATTAGATAGCCTCTCAAACAGCGAGCAGGAATTCAACAATTTAGGGCAACGATTAGAAACTTTTTATGTTAGAAAATACTTCACACATAGATGAAACGCATCTCCACTATGTGATCATTTATTCAGCGCTGGCAACAATTATTGTCATGTTTGTTTTGTATTTGTGTTTTTCAAAATTAACTAACATTCAAGCTTGTATTCAAAAAATTAAAAAAAGGTCAAACAAAGCTAATCCTGAAATAGAGCTTGATACAGAAGCTAATGTTAGTAATATTAGCGATAAAAATTGTACCAATCCTCGCTACAATTTTCAAAATTAAGGGGGAGGTGTTGTAAAGCCCTGCTTTACCTCCTATATAATATAAGTATATATATATTATTATTTTAGTTATTTTATTAAATTCTATGTCGACAAATTGTGCAACACGTGAATCGCTGACACCCAGTTCTACTTTTTTTTTGCAAAATCAATAAATAATCGTTCAATGCTTTTGTTAAGTGTTTTTTTATTCTTTAATTTGATTGGTTAAGAAAATCGTACGATTTAGGTGCGAAGTTCGATAAACTGGGAATCAACGATAAAGAATTTTAGATCATAACTTATGATTCATAAGTTACCACCGAAATGTTAACACTTTGTAACAATTATAATTGGGAATAAATTGAATAAAACGACAGAGTTGGGTTTAATTTTTAACACCTCACAACAGTTTTTTTTCAACAAGACCATACCAATATTCGACCCACATCCTTCTCCATATCTTATCCTCACGAACAGGTAAATGGCAAATAAAGACGTTTATTGGTTATGCGTCGAGAACCAAAGTAACATGGATATATCACTCGAAAATATGCGTTATAATACTAACAAGTTGTTAATTCTTTCATTAAATTTGAGAAAATCTTTTAATTTTTACTTTATTCGTGTTGTGTGCGTGGATGTAGAAAAATAATTTTCTCGGACCAGTGTTAACCGTTGTGTTGTGAAAAATACGTCGTAACGTCACGAAACGTGACGTCACATCGAAATTTCAAACTCATTTTTCGGTACGTTTTTCACTTTTCCGCACTTTTTTTTTTATTTTTAACGGCTTATTTGAGCGATTTCACACCGGTAAAAAATATTGTCGGTTTTTAATCGACATGTCTATTCTTAAATTGTACCACTAATTTTGTTTCTATAATTATTAATGGTTATCTTAATTTAAAATTTAAATTATAATTACAAATTTTTAACCATTTGATAAATATTGTGAATTATAATGGGTGGTCTGAAGAAAGACCACCCATTATAATTCTTACTATTCTTACTATGGTTTAAAATTATTTTCTAATATACAAAGTTATACTCAAGAGAGTTAGCTTTTTATACAGGTGATTCACATAAGAACCGACACAGAGCAGGGACATGTAGAGGACAATAAATTAAGATGATTTAACGTAACTTACCTCTATACTAAGTTGTACACCTCAGGAGTTATAGGCCTTCAAAGTTGGCTCTTAAATTTTTAAAAAGTCCAATATCTTCGTAATACATTAAGCTAGAAAAACCAAATTTGGTATACGTTATGAGTGTACTAAGGGTATTAATTGGTAGCAAATTGAACTCAATTGAAACATTTCAAAGGGTTGATTAAAGGTGATGGTACCCTAAATTTTGACAGATTTTTTTTAATATTTTGGCGGATATAATACATTACTACTTCATTTCATGTGGAATTTAATTCTAAAACTTTTCTTACTCTTATTATTTTTTAAAAAACTTTGTTGTTTTCCTAGAAAACTTAAATAACTAAACCCACGTATTTCGTATTGTTGCTTAAAATAAGCTAAAATTCAGTAGTCGGCTATGAAATTGTACGTCAAACTTGACAAATAGGTTATAAAGTTATTTGACGACAAGGTTTTATAACCTATTTGTCAAGTTTGACGTACAATTTCACAGCCGACTACTGAATTTTCGATAATTTTAAGTAGCATTAACGAAATTCGTGTCTTTAGTTATTTGAGTTTTTTATGAAAACGACAATGTTTTTTAAAAAATAATAAGAGTAGAAAATGTTTTAGAATTAAATTCCACATGAAATCAGGTAATCATGTGTTAAATCCACCAAAAGGTTAAAAAAATCTGTCAAAATTTAGGGGACCATCACTCGTAATCAACCCTTTCAAATGCCTCAATTGGTATCAACTTGCTACCAATTAATACCCTTGGTACACTCATAACGTATACCAAATTTGGTTTTTCTAACTTAATGTATTACGATATTCAATGTTTTAAAAATTTAAAACCCAACTTTGAAGGCCTATAACTCCTCAGGAGTACAACTTAGTATAGAGATAAGTTATGTTAAATCGTCTTAATTTATTGTCCTCTACATGTCCCTGTTCTGTGTCGGTTCTTATGTGAATCACCTTGTATATGCAATTTTTTTTTACCTATTCAGGTATATGCCTATAGAAATACAAAACAAAATGTAAATTTTTGGCTCAACTTTGACAGATTATAGCTCGAAAACAAACGAGCTGCGACCCTACGTTTATATAAAAAACTTGTGTTATTTTGGCAAGTACTACGTCCTAGTAAAGTTTCCCGATTAAAACTGAACCACTCTGTATGTATACTTGATACAATCACCAGACCCGTTAGTTTCGTACGCTTCAGTAATGATGTTCTCAATTACACTAATCATAATAGCATCCATGTTATTTGATGCAACATTAAACTGAAATACATAATTTATAATTGTAAGCAAATTAAACAATGAAATGAATCTTACTTTTCCAAACGAAAACTAATACAAATACTAAATAGATACATCTGATGTATATGATAAAAGTAACGAAATCAAACTTACCTTTCTAATATTTTGATTGACAGAAATGGTGTTATCGTCTAAAACCTCTCTCCATGGTTCGGAAGTAACCGTAGGGTAGCAACCGGAGGGGTTGCATTATTGCTACCAATTAATAATTGAATCAAGCCGTAAGCTACATTGAGAAAAACAATAAGGTCGATTTACAATGTATGTACAGGGTGGTTCAAATTCGATGTCCGAATAGGCTAACTCGAAAACTATAAGAGTTAGAAAAAAAGTAGCTGACATGTCATGATCTCGTTTTTCGAGAAACTGCTAATGCCGAAAACCTCATAGCGCTATCGTCTTTTGTTTTTCCCCTAGAGGCCAAAATTGAAAATACCGTAAAACCAATAAGTGCAATTATCTTGGTTATTATTATAGGTGGAGTATTTTAACTACGACATTATATGGACACTTTTTTACAGAGAATTTCATGACATAGTCAAAAAAAAATTTTCGTTTTTAGATTTTGAGATATAATGAGAATTTTCGTTTTTTTAAATGGAAACAACCACTGATTATCAGCTTATTAAATTCGTTATTTTTTTCTGATTACAAAAATATAGGGTTCGACCGGTCTATTTCTTATTGTTTTAGAATAAAGCTAAAAATAAAGTTTTTTTATAAAATTTCCATCTAGTGTCGTCGAGGCAATTAAATTTACAGTTTCCTGTAAGTTACGGGGCGGTAGGTAAAATCTAAAAAGTTAACAATTAAATACGAAGATAACTTCTAGTATTTAAAAACAAATAATTTTTTAATATGTAATATTCTAACATGTCAAACTTTTCAAAATTTTCGTAATTGATCTTAAAAACAGGATTTTTAAAGTGACACTTCAGAAAATTTTCGAATACAAACAAATGTTGCTATGTTTATTTGAATAAAAAAAAAAACATATCCGCGCCATCTATCGATAATTTATTAAGTTATTTAAAAATAATATTAAATCGTAATAAAAAATGTGAAATAATGCAATCTATTCCAACTTTTGTGTAAAACATATATAAATTAAACAGTTCAACAAATATATTTGTTTCAAATATCAGAAATATGTTGTTTAATTTTTAGTTATAGAATCGTAATTTACAGGAAACTGTAAATTTAATTTCTTCGACGACACTAAAAGAAAAGTTTATTTTTAGTTTTATTATAAAACAATAAGAAATAGGCCTGTCAAACCCTATATTTTTGTAATCAGAAAAAAATACCGAATTTATTAAGCGAATAATCAGTGCTTGTTTCCATTTAAAAAAACAAAAATTGTGATAATATCTCAAAATCTAAAACCGACAAAATTTTTTTGACTACGTCATCAAATTCTCTGTAAAAAAGTGTCCATATAATGTTTTAGTTATAATACTCCACCTATAGTAATAACCAAGATAATTACATTTGCGGGTTTTACGATATTTTCAATTTTGGCCTCTAGCGGAAAAACAAAAGACGATAGCGGTATGAGGTTTTCGGCATTAGCAGTTTCTCGAAAAACGAGATCATGACATGTAAGCTACTTTTCTTCTAACTCTTATAGTTTTCGAGTTAGCCTATTCAGACATCGAATTTGAACCACCCTGTACACATTAGTAATTTGGACCCTATGATATGGTCGTATTATTCAGTTGAGATAGTAAAATTAATCCCTATAACGAAAATTTACAATCAAGAAAGAAATTTACAAGTAATTTATTAAGTAATTTTAATTTTTATATATTGATATTGATATTTATTTATATATTGAAAATTGCGTTTTTACAATGCAAGTTTAAATTTCAATCTATATATTGTAAAAAAACTATAGAAAGTTGGTAAATATCCGATAACATGTACTGTTACAAAAAAATGATAGTAAAAGTTATTAGTACAATAAATTTATTGTAACTCATACCATGATATAGTTGTAAATTTGATAGCATTTTTCTCAGTGTACAAGAATCCAAACAAAAAAAAAATAACTATTAACTAATTGCGTCTTAATAATTAGCATTAATTGATTATTAATCAATTTTTCGACTTATATATTGTTTCCTATTTTATAGTTTCTAGTGTTAGTTCTAGTTTTAGTTCAATTCACACCGGCCGTGAAAGCCTTCGTACTTATATTAAGGATAATTGTTAATTGAAAAAGATACGGTTTTTTAACAAAATTTGTTTATTTTTTAAGATAATTTTGGCAAAGTAATCAATACAAAGTAGATTTTAGATTATAGTAAACTATTTTTAGTCTATAGTAAACTATTGATTTAAGTTGAAGAACCGACAATGAGGTATATTGCTTTGTCGTAGCCTGATGCATCTCTCTTGATGTACAAATATTTCGGGGAACGGTCTAAATAGTCACCGAAATATTGCGCTTTTGGTTCTTCAATAACGATCCATGTCAAGTTGGTTAACTTTTCAGTAATTGCAATTTGTATAAGTTTGGTATAATCACCAGTTGGGTTACTTTCGTACACTTTAGTAATGACAGTCTCAACGTTTTCTACCATCTCATCATCCATGTTAGTATCTATAACAGTCATCTGAAATACATAATTTATAATTGTAAGCAATATAAACATTGAAACGAATCTTACTGTTCCAAACAAAAACTAATACAAATACCTAATAAGTACATTATATGTATGTATATGGTAAAAGCAACGAAATTAAACTTACCTGTTGATCTGTTGAATTCGGAAAACCGAGGATGAAGAATCGTGATGTCTGGTTGTTTTGGGATCTCGAGAGCAACACGTATTTTGCTGGAATATCACCCAAAGCTTGGTCTCCTGATACTTGAATAACGATCCATTTAAAATCAGCAAACTGTTCACTAATTTTCATTTGTATAAGGGCGATATAATCATTAGATTGGTTATCTGCGTACACTTGAGCAATGATATACTCAATTGCAGTTACCATAACATCATCCATGTTAGTTTCTTCAACAGTAATCTGAAATACATAATTTATAATTGTAAGCAATCTAATACATAATAACTATAAACATTATATACTTATATATAATATACTATAAACTAATACAAAATCCGGTATAATCACCAACTGGGTTATTTTCGTACACTGGAGAAATGATACTCTGAACGTCACCTACCATCTTATCATGCATGTTAGTCTCTATAACAGTCATCTGAAATATATAGTTTATAATTGTAAGCAATATAAACATTGAAACGAATCTTACTGTTCCAAACAAAAAGTAATACAAATACTAGATACATAAGTACATTAAATATATATGGTAAAAGCAACGAAATGAAACTTACCTGTCTAGCATTTTTAAAGGTATATATTTCGGTACCAACGGGGGTTGCATTAGTAGCACTACCAATTAACAATTGAACGAAGCCGTAAGCTACAAGAATCCAAACTTTCATCGTGATCTTGTTACCGTTACTGTAGTATAGACATAAACTACCAAATGTAAAGCGTAGTTTGCACCATTGATATTTATACGTTTATATTTTTTACAAATTTTATCAAAATCTAACACTTTATTTTTTTGTCGTATTTTTACATCCGAATTATCGCGTATCGTCGTTTATATTAGGTAATTACAAGTGGTCGTTGCGGTATCGAGATTAGTTGAACCCAGCCAGTTTTTTCTACGTGTTTGGCAACACAAAGTTTTTGTCAGGATGTAGATAGTAAAACACAACAATCGGTAAAGCTGAACTCTTTATTGTCTTCTTACACTTCGGTAACTTGATGATTGAAGAACGAATTCAGGAGATGTGTGACGAGTAGAAGACAGTTGTTCACTGTGTTGAAGTCTTAGAAAATCAGCGAATAAGAGAGGGAGCTTTTGGAATCGAGGGTTTATATATACGACCTTATCGCATTTTCGGTGGTCAACTCGTGTGAATGAACTAGGGGCAAAAATAATCTAGTCGCACACACATCCTGTTGTTCGCTCTCCAGTTCTTATCGTATTTTCGTGGTTGAAAATACTTCGTTAGGGTAATGAGGGTTAGAATTGATTAGGAATAAAGCTTCCTGGTACATTGGTATCTAACAATATCAAAAAAGAAAAAAGGATGATGACGTTTACGGCGAATACTACGACCACGAAGACAAAGATGCTAAAAACGATAACGGTACTATTGAAAATAGAATATTGCTAATTCTAAACGACATCTCAGACTTCTGCGGCACTACAGCCCTTATTAGCCGATTAGCCGATCTGCGTCTACTGTTCTTCTTGGTGGACGATCTTCGATAGATGTATGAAGTATATGTAGGATAGGCAGGGTATATTCAGGGTATATGAAGTGCCTGAGTTGAAAAAGAAGTTTAATGAGTTCAACAAAAAGATACAGAAACTAATTCAGCAATACAGAACGGAAAAGTACATGGAAGCCTGTGACAAAATAAAACTGTGTAAAGGAAGAAACTATTGGCACGAAATTCGAAAACTATCAAGATACCAAAAGACATCTGGAACGGAGGAGCTCATTGATCCTACCGATGGCGGTGTGCACTCCAACCCTGAAGAGATTGTCAACATACACGCTGACTACCTAGAAGGTGTGTTCACCTTTACCGAGGATGTTTCGTTTTGTTCCCACAATAAAAGCATTATAGATAATGGGTACGAATCCGCATTTTTGACACCGTTCGAGACACCCGAAGATGCTCTCATGTTGGAAGACGAATATTTTACTCTTCTTGGACAGGGAAAAGATACCGCTCCCGGTTATGATAACATCACAAGGAAACTGCTTAGAAGTCTAGATCTTAACATCCATGGCTTTATCAGAAAAATAATTAACTTTTGCCTTACTACTCAGCATTTCCCGCGCGACTGGAAGACGTCAATTATTACTTGTATTCCCAAGAAGGATTCTTCTCTATCTGATCCAGCCAACTATCGCCCCATCTCACTGCTCCCCGTAATTGAAAAACTCTTCGAGACGCACTATTCTGGTTTCCAACTTCCAGGCGGCACGTTTTGTAAAACTGAAATCTGCAGCAGTGTTTCTGGACGTCCGAAAGGCCTTTGACTCCGTGTGGCACAAAGGATTGCTATTTAAACTGGATAAGCTAAAAACGCCATACTACCTTCTAACCCTGATAAACCAATTCCTGTCGAATCGCTCCTCCATCGTGAAGTTGAAAAATCACTCCTCCCACAGCTTCTCCGCTCAGCAAGGCCTTCCTCAGGGTTCGCCTATCTCTCCCGCTCTATACAATCTATTCTGCCACGATCTTTACAACGACAACCCAGACGCCTTTAACCTCACTGCATACGCACTTCTTTACGCCGACGACACAGCATTGGTCTCGCACAGTAGGGATATCACTTCCTCGGTCCGTAAGCTGCAGACGCTCATAAACGAAACGGAAAATTGGTACCGAAAATGGCGCATACTCAATCCCACAAAAACACAATTTTTTGTCCCATTCCTCTCACCCCGCGCTCCCTCTCCCACAATTACAATCCAATCAACGACAATCTCCGTTTCACCAACCTGCAAGTATCTTGGCATAATACTTGACAGAACGCTTAAGTTTTCCACTCATGCAACCAAGTTGAAGATGAAAGTAAAGACACGCGCCAAACACTTTAAATCTCTCTCGTTCAGCGGTCGCGGAATCTCTACCTCATGTGTCTCGCACATCTACAAGACCATATGCAGGCCCATCATAGAATATGGATCAATACTGCTAAGCAACGCACCAAGAAGAACGAAGTACCACCTGCAAGTAGCGGAAAGATCTGCACTGAGATCCATCACCCGAATTAGGAACCCCCGTAATCCCCTCTTTAACCCTAGCAATGATCTGCTATACCAACTTACCGATATACCCCCTATCCATACCCGTCTTCAATCTTTGTCCGATAAATCCATTCTAAATTTTCCTACCAACGCCTTGCAACACACGCTTATATCGCCTCGATTACTCCACCCTCGCAACAACCCACCTCTTCTCTTCCAAAAACTCCTGGCTGTCAGAGAAGACTGAAACAAGCCGCCGACTACAAAAATCACGGGCAGAAAGACCTTGGTCGGTAGCCCTATTCTCACCCCTTAACTTTTTTATTTTTGTTGTATATACATATAGATATTTTTATTGTTATTCTTATTTTTTTATGTAGTACAGAATAAAATTTGTTTTTCTTCTTCTTCGTACATAAGGGATGAAATTTTCGGAGGAGAGACAGTCGATTTAACAGCGCTTCTACGTACACGTCGTTTTGTGGAAAGATTAATTTTTTTCTTGTAGTTTTATTCAATTATATACAGAAGAGAATAGGTTATAGGGAATGGATACTTTATTGAAAAGTTAGGAGTTTGGAGGACCTTGTGTCAGTACTTTTGAAGGTACATATAAAATCTTTTTGAATAAATTAAAAGCAGCTTTACGATACTGAACGATGCAAGAGCACATAGTTTAGTAAGTTTTTGTTGCGTATAAATAAAAAGCGCATAGTACATTTTTGTTATTTTTAGATATTCTTAGATTTCGATACACAATATCCATCTGCATGAAAAGACACCTAACCTACGATAAGTTTAAGGTTATGTGAGATAATACTAAAACTTCGGAAAGATATTTCCATTCGCTTTCATGAAGGACAGTCTGCTCTTGAAGAGCTTAACACAAATCAAGAAAATGCCGCTGGTAATTAACTATACAGGGTGAGTCAGAAAGAATGGGAAATCCGAATACTGGAGATACTAGACACCAAAATATGATGATTTAACCTAACATCTCTCATATAAATGTCAGTGGTTTTCGAGACACAGGGTGTTTAAAGTTAAATTCTTATTTGGATATTTTTTGATAATTTTGAAGCTGTTAGTACTTAGCATGAGAAATACGAATTTGAAACTTGTTTTGTTATTGCTCGTAGAAGGCGCAAGATACACACTGCTCATTTGATAAATCAAATCATAAGTTTTTTGGCTGTCGAGCTACGGCCAATAAGAGCTACAAATCACAAAGAGCATTCAATTTTACATAAAAAAGGTACTCTTATTTAAATTGTCTAAGTCTATCGGTTTTCGAATTATTTACTTTTAAATGTTTAAATGTATTTTTTCTTCTAAAATTTTCATTTTTCAACATTAGTAAAGTTAGCTTATTTTTCCGCTCATGTTTTAACAATTGCTTGTTAATTGTCAACATTGATCTAATTTCCGTGTGCAATAATCATTTTTACCAACAATAAAGTTATTACCAATTTGAAAATGCCACGACATAATGAGTTTTCTAATAGTGAGAAATCCAGATTTAAATCCACTGGATTTTTGAATATGGTCACAATATTCTATTTTTATTAATTAATTGTTATTGTTATCGATTATTACTAATTTATTGCTATAATAGTAAATATATATATTATTGCTATAGTTACTGTCTGTTATTGATTTTAATTGTTAACCTTAAAATTACTTTGAAACAATAATTAAAAGCAGATAACTGTGTTAAGAATTATTTTTGTATTTAATGCAAGTAGGGTTGCCTACATAATTTTATTTTATTTTTGTAATTCTGTGTATTAAAATACAAGTTTTTTGGTTTTAAAAATATAATAAAAGAGCCTACGTGCTCGAATGAAAGACACTCTCGAATAAAAAAAACTCACTAGTATCATTTTCGTTTCGAATAATACTTCGTTTAAAATAGTTTCGTTAAAATTCGTTCGTATTAATCACATTCATATTACAATAAATAAATCATCGTTTATAATGACAATAAATATATCATTTAAAACAATAAGAAGTGTTTTAACCAGCGCTACCCAGAGTTCCGGAAAAAATTGTAACAAACTGGGAAACCAGTAGACTTAGACAATGTAAGCAAGGAGTGCGGGAAGTTAGCCCCCCATTTTTTGATTTTTAAATTTTTTATTGTTGTTCTAGATTGTTCTAGAGTTGTTCTACATTATTCCAAAGCGGCAAATTGAAAAAATAAAAACTCCAGGAGAAAACCGAAAAAACAGGTTTTTTGACTACCCCCCATTTTTGGAAAAGTGAAATTTTCTTTGTTGTTCTGGGTTGTTCTAGTTATTGTTCTAGAAAATCAAAATTGTGGGATACAGCATTACGAAGTTATAACTAAAAATAGGTTTGGCCGCCGAAATGTCTGGTTGATTGCTGTGACCATAGCTTTTCTATTATCAATTCCATATTACAAATATATACTTATTATAGCTAACGCAATCTGGAACAGCTATTATTTTCACTAGATCAACTCTCTAAAGGGCACTTTACTCTTTGAAAATTAAAGTTTTTCGAAGTTTCAGTCAGTAATTCTTGTGTCAGCGGTTTTATATTACACAATAAGAATTAAAAAACACAGAACAATCTAACATAACTCAAACTTTGCCGATTCAAATTGTTCTAGATGTGTTTTGCGTTCAACACGAACATTAATTTTGCAAAATCACATATTTTTTGTTGCTCTAAATTGTTCTTGTTGTTCTAGGTACTTAAAATGTTTATTCAATCACTGCGGTTTTAGTTCTTTTAAAGTTTCATATAATAATAGTTTTAAAAAACTAAAAAAATATAGAATAATCTGACCATCATAATTATCTAAAAATCACAAGTTTCACCTTTCTCTTTAAACTTATAATAGTAAAACAAAAGATGCGATTTAAAGTGTATTTGTTTTGTATAAACTAAGTAATAAATTAATAAATAAACTAAACTAACAAATAAAACAATAACTATTCGATCAGTATTACTATATTAGTACAATAATTTATTCTAAGGTAAACTATAACTAAATAAACTAAATTATGTAAATAAACTAATATCATGGAATAATACGGTTACATCACTTTGCTCATTTATAAACATATATGCACATTTAAACATTTATTTCAGTAGCTTTTTCAACTTGTACGGATTTTTTTCGTAAGTCATTAAATAATGTCCAATTGGCATTGTTGGGCACAAATGCCAGGTAGTGTCCTACATCATTCAAAGTTTGAGTACCTTCGTAACTGATGATACCTGCGGGGATATAGAATTTGTTGTGGAGTTACAAATTGCGTGCGTAATCACTCAATTTTGTTTTATTGTTCTCTCCATTCGTTGTTTCTATAAACAGACCACATTTTCTTGCAATTGTTGCTTAGGGTTTGCATGTAGTTTTCTATTACTTGCTTTAGCTATGCATAGCCACATATTGTTACGATGTCAATGTCGATTGGTAAAATTATGTTTTTATGGAAAGTAACGTTTAAACCATTATTGCAGTTTTTAGTCCTACAATAACTAAATTCTTCTTTAAATAGTTGTGTGCAAAGAAACGTAATATTTGATATAGCATTCACTATTATCACGCCAGCAATATTCTGGCTTCCAAAATAATTTATTCCTGTTAATAGTTCAGCTCTTTTTTATATGTTGCTTTACCAGAACCGGTTTTTAAAAATAATTTTAGGAAACTAAAGCAATCTGTGCAAACATTCTCAACATGATTTCTAAATGAATAGCCCAACCTATTTTTAGTTATAACTTCGTAATGCCGAATCCCATAATTTTGATTTTCTAGAACAATAACTAGAACGACAAAGAATCATTTTTCCAAAAATGGGGGGTTAGTAAAAAGCCTGTTTTTTTGGTTTTTCTCGCAGAGTTTTTATTATTGCTATTTGCCGCTTTGGAGCAATGTAGAACAACTCTAGAACAATCTAGAACAACAATGAAAAATTTAAAAATCAAAAAATAGGGAGCTAACTTCCCGTACTCGATTACCCCCGCAATTTACAACTCCAGAACAAAGTCTATATCCTCGCAAGTATCATCAGCTACGAAGGTACTCACTCTTTGAGTGATGTAGGATACTACACGGCATTTGTACCCAACAATTGGTTATTATTTAATGATTTAAGAAAAAAATCCATACAAGTTGAAGAAGCAACAGAAATAAATGCACAAATGTGCATATATGTGTGTAAATGAGTTCCGTGATATTAGTCTATTTAGATGATTTAATTTATTTAGTTATACTTTACTTTAGAATAAGTTTTTGTACAGTTTTTGTGAAAGAATAGTTATTGTTTTGTTAGTTTAGTTTATTTATTAATTTATTACTTAGTTTTACAAAATAAAATACACTTTAAATCGCATCTTATGTTTTATTATTATAAGTTTAAATAGAAAGGTGATTTTTAGAAAATTAGATGGTCAGATTATTCCATATTTTTTTAATTTTTTAAAACTATTATTATATTAAAGGTTGGGTTCACTGATTCAACAAAACCTATCCGATATCACAACAACTAATAAAATTTAAGGTTTTTCTAGTGAAAATAACAGCTGTTCTGAATTGTTTTAATTGTTGTAAGTAGTAATTTTTAATATGAAACTTTAAAAGAACTAAAACCGCAGTGATTAAATAAACATTTTAAGTACCTAGAACAACAAGAACAATTTAGAGCAACAAAAAATATGTGATTTTGCATTATTAATGTTCGTGTTGAACGCAAAACACATCTAGAACAATTTGAATCGGCAAAGTTTGAGTTATGTTAGATTGTTCTGTGTTTTTTAATTCTTATTGTGTAATATAAAACCGCTGACACAAGAATTACTGACTGAAACTTCGAAAAACTTTAATTTTCAAAGAGTAAAGTGCCCTTTAGAGAGTTGATCTAGTGAAAATAATAGCTGTTCCAGATTGCGTTAGCTATAATAAGTATATATTTGTAATATGGAATTGATAATAGAAAAGCTATGGTGACAGCAATCAACCAGACATTTCGGCGGCCAAACCTATTTTTAGTTATAACTTCGTAATGCTGTATCCCACAATTTTGATTTTCTAGAACAATAACTAGAACAACTAGAACAACCCAGAACAACAAAGAAAATTTCACTTTTCCAAAAATGGGGGGCTAGTCAAAAAACCTGTTTTTTCGGTTTTCTCGTGGAGTTTTTATTTTTTCAATTTGCCGCTTTGGAACAATGTAGAACAACTCTAGAACAATCTAGAACAACAATAAAAAATTTAAAAATCAAAAAATGGGGGGCTAACTTCCCGCACTCGTAAGCAAGACTACCTTTTTTGTGTAGAATTGAAAGCTCCTTCAGATTTCTGGTTCTAATTCACCATACCTCAACTGACAAATCTCAAACGTGCAGTGTGTATCTAGCGCCCTCTACGAGTAATCACAAAACAAATTTCAAATTCGTATTTCTCATGCTCGAAAACATATGTATAACCACCAAATTGTATGTTAATAGTACAAAAAGCTTCAAAATTATCAAGAAATTTTGAAATAAGAATTTAACTTTTAACACCCTGTTCCTTGAAAACCACCGACATTTGGTTATATCGTCATATTTTGGTGTCTAGTGTCTCCGGTATTCGTATTTGCCATTCTTTCTGACTCACCTTGTATATTTTACATTACCTACATGTTTATATTTATAATGTTTTGTGATGTACCTGTTTTTTTAGATATCGCATTGGGACTTCAGTTTATGTTATTGCCGTATGTTCTTTCTCCACGAGGCAGATTAACAGACGAGTAAAATTAAGTTCTAAACAGGTGGCTGATTCACTGTATTTCTTTGTTAAGGTAAATAATTGTAATCTGAATATGTTTACTTGATATCACGATGTTGTATTTTAACATATTGAATTATGTATATGATCTTATAGATAGATAGTAGAAAAATGTCTGATGCGTGAGGTGTACGTTTATTTCGCTCCGCCTAAAGACGACTTGTTTACGAGATTTATTATTAGTTTATTTTGTGATTAGTGAATAATTCGAGGAATGGCAGGTGATAGAACTCGATTCGCCTCTGAGAAGAGGGATATTATTAAATCCTGCATGTTAGAGATCATAAAGGACCAAACATTTTTGCGTTTATTAAGTGAAAATATTGCAAAAGAGGTGGATCGAGTTTTCAAAGAAAAAATTGCCAAACTTGAAGAGTGCCTAACTGAGTTAAAGGAGGATAACAAGAGCCTCGAACGATTGGTTGTTGAACTGGAGGATCGGAACGAAGAAACAGTCGAACGTTGCGATGCTTTGGAGCAGTACTCCCGACGTACATCGGTAAGAATTAGCGGTATGGACCACTATCCGAATAATGAAGTGGAAACTAATGTTCTACGTCTTTTTAATGAAAAATTAGAAGTCCCCATTGATACTATTAATATCGATCGATGTCATCATGTTGGAAAGCCGGTAAATGGTAAACAAAGCGTAATCGTGCGTTTTGTTTCCTATAAAGATCGACAATTGATTCTTCAAAAGCGGAAGTTGCTAAAGGGGTCCCGCGTTCGAGTTACAGAAGACCTTACGGCGACTCGATATAAATTATATCAAAAGGCGGTCACCAAATTAGATATAAAATCTGTATGGACCTCTGATGGTAGAATTTTTGCTCGTCTTTAGGTGATTTAGATAAATTATTGTAATCGATATTCTATTTGTCTGTTCTTTTTTTTATAATGAACATAATGTTATATTCATTACTTTCTGTAGGTCTGTAATACTTTTATAAGTGAGATTGATCTTGCTAAACTTATGAATAGTTTTTCTTCTTTTTTCTTTTCTACTTTTTGCGGAGTGAATACTGTACAACTTATTATTATTTTCACATAATAATTCTTTTCTTTATATTGTTACAAATTTGTTATTATTTTTTACTACTGTAGTTTTTTTTTCTTTTCAACTACTATATAGTTCATATTTTTTAAACCAACAGTATTTTTGTTTTATTTTGATCGTATCGTTTAATTAATTTTCATTTAATGAAACAATTGTTGATTTATTATCAGAATGTGCGGGGATTGCGATCTAAAACAACTTCTTTCTTATTAAATGTGCTTAATCACAATTTTTCAGCTATTTGTCTTACCGAGACTTGGTTAAATGAGTCAATTTATAATGCTGAAGTAATCGATTCTCGATACAATGTATACAGAATTGATCGTAGGTATGGTTCACTGGTGGCGGTGTACTGCTGGCTATTAGCTCAAAATTTTTATCATCTCAGATTCCATTGGATACTGGTTTGGAGATTGTTGCGGCCAAGACGCATTTCTTTAATATTTCTATTATCTTTGTGGTGGTTTACATTAGGCCAGCTAGCGGTATGGAGCTGTATCAGGAGTTTGCCGAGCTTATGAGTAATTTATATATGTCGCATGATGCCAAGTTTATAATTCTAGGTGATTTTAATTTGCCTTTGGTGAACGAGTTCGGCTTTGATTTTTTTGCTGTCAACAGTGTGAAATACAATGTAATTGGCGACTTTTTTAGTTTTTGCAATTGCAACTCGCACAACAGTATAACAAACATACAGGGAAAAACCTTGGATTTAGTTTTGTCAGATGTTGCGCTTGATGTTGGCCTTTTTGACTTGCCATTTGTGGAAGAAGATCTTTACCACCCTTGTCTAGAAATCAAATTATCTTGCAAACCGGCAAATAAATTAACTTTACCAACACATTACATGAAGGACTATAAGAATGCGGATTTCATGCTTTTATATCGACGTTTAACTGATACGGATTTTTCTTTTTTGAGTACGTATGATAATGTGGATGATGCAGTTGCTGTATTTTATGATATTCTATATGATATCTTAGCTGATTGTGTCCCGAAAAAGCAAGTTGGGGCTCGTAAATATCCAGTGTGGTTTAATCAATGTATAATAAAAGATATTAAGGCTAAGGATTTCCATTTTAAACACAAAAAAGATTCCACGTACCATTTGGATAAATACAGAGCACTGAGGGCCAGGGTCAAACGGGACACTGCAATAGCTTACAATAATTATACACGAGATGTTGAAAATAATATTGTAGCTGATCCGAAGGCATTTTGGAATTTTATTGGTGGCAAAAGGGATAACTTTAACCAGAGTCAGTTTTGTTCCGCCGGAGTTCCTCTTGCTTCTAGCGAAGATATCGCATCTGCTTTTGCAAATCATTTTAAGTCCGTTTATGGTTCAACGTCGAATTATTCTCTTTCGTTCTATGATGACATTATCAACAATAACTCATTCGATTTGTTCAACTTGGAATCCTTCTCAATGAATGAAATACGTACAGAGGGACCAGATGGTATTCCCCCTTACATTGTGAAGGGCTGCAAAGACGCCTTTGTAATGCCATATAATACATAATTTTTAATTTATCACTTGTGACGAATACATTTCCAAATGTTTGGAAGGTCGCAAGAGTGACTCCGATTCACAAATCTGGCCCCTCTGGTGATGTAGGAAATTATAGACCTATATCGGTAATCTCCTGTTTTGCTAAACTTTTCGAACAATTGATTTATCGCAGGATTTTCAATCAAGTAAAACTTTCGTTGAATGTTAATCAGCATGGATTTATTCCTGGTCGCTCTGTGGAGACCAACTTAACTATCTTTACGGATTATGTTTCCAAAGCATTGGATGCTAGAGCTCAAGTGGATGTTATCTACACGGATTTTGCAAAAGCATTCGATAGGGTGGATCATGATACGCTTCTGCACAAGCTGGCACAACACGGGTTTTACTCTTAGTTTTTTTGTTTCATATTTGTCCAACAGATTTTATTACGTCTCTTATAAAAACGCAGTATCAGATATGTTGGGGATTGATTCAGGGGTTCCGCAGGGTAGTAATCTGGGACCTTTGTTATTTATAAATGATTTGCCCCTGGTAATTAACTCAACCAGATGCTTACTCTTTGCGGACGATCTGAAGATATTCACAACTGTACACGACTTAACTGACTGCCGGTCCTTACAGTCTGATTTAGATAACGTATTTAATTGGTGTCGGCTCAACAAGCTCCATTTTAATGTGTCTAAATGTGAGTCAATGACGTATACATTGAGAAAGAGGCCGATAGAATTTGTATATAAAATAAATAATGTGAATTTGAGGTGTGTTGTTAAAAAGAGAGACTTGGGTGTGTTGTTTTCGCCTGGTTTATACTTTGCTGAACATATTAAAGCCACAGCAACCACAGCTTTGCGTCTCTTAGGATTTGTCATTAGAAATGGGTACAGTTTCTCAAACTTACAGACGCTGCAATTACTGTTCAATTGTTTAGTGCGATGTAAGCTGGAATATGCGGTAATAGTATGGGATCCCGGGTCAATTCTTTATTCTAATTTAATAGAAACTATTCAAAATAAATTCATTAGGTATCTCTACTACAAAAAAATCCGTGTTTTCATTGGTTTTAGATCGTACGAATTTGCACGCAAATTATTTAAGATCACGAGGTTGTCTCTCAGAAGAAAAATTATATCACTCTGTTTTCTGTATAAAATGTTGAATAATAGTATAAATGCTCCATTAATATTAGAAAATATTGGTTTCTGTGCGCCTGCATATTGTGGTAGGCTAAAGAATCTTTTCTATATTCCTCGGTTTTCAACTGAACTGAGACGAAATTCTCCTCTTATTAGAATCCTTTCACTGTACAACACACTGTCGGCTTCTTTCTTCATACCTCTGTTTGGCATTGGTATTAGATCGTTTAAACAACATTTGACACCTTTGATAAGTGCTGCAGCCACCCAGTAGCCAAACTTGATTTTTGTCATTGAATTCTGTAATTTATGATGTAATTCTATTAATTTTTTAAAGTTTTGGTTCAATATATCCTCCGCGCGTTCTGTGATGGGTTAATTAACATTTATGCTTGATTTTGGTTGTTTTGTTATTTTTGTTGGTTATATTATGTACTAGTAGACTTAAGTTCTGAAATTTGTAATTAGGGGCAACCCTGTAATTTCGGAAGTAAAATAAATAAAATAAAATCTTTACAGAATCCAGAAGAAATCGAACAAAATATAATTGCCCAACGATGATTATATGCTGACCAAAAGATAAGTATACAGCCATACGTTTTATTCCAAGGAAATGCGTGGAATTCTATTTGTGCTTCATATGTGATCATCGATGACATAAAATATAAATGCAAGAAGGTAATTGATGCGATTGAATTATGTTTCAAGTCCTTCCATGTGACAGGAGCACAGTATCCAATTCACAGTGGTTACTTGTGGACTCTTATTCAGCACGGTATTTTTAATATATTTTTAATTTAATATACCGGGTGTCCCTTAGAAGTGGCTCACCCCATATTTTTTTGTATTATTAGTGATATAAGAAAACCATTTGGAATGCATAATTAGGCCGTTAAAACGGATTATTACGACATGAAATCATTATCTTTGTACCTCCGGTTATACCGGAAGTGAGTACTAATTTCGCTATTGTTTAATAATTTAAACATTTTCATGCATTTTAATGCATAATTTCACATAACTTTGCTTCGGAAAATGTATTACAACTTTTGACGCAGATGTAGCGATCCGCAGATCAGTTCAGATTTTGGTAATTAATTATTGATATTTTTATTCATTCTCGGATAGAGGGGATCGCTGCTCGACTCATCCTTCCCTTCCTTTTCTTTTGTTTAATTGTTATAGTTGTAATTGTTTGATTGGTTAAACCACGCGTTGACCAATAAGATTATTCTTAGAGTTAAGAGCGTTCAGGGGGAAAACGTTTTCCTTTTGTTTTCCTTCCCTCTCTTTTGTTTAATTGCTGATGTTGCAATCTCTAATTGGTTGAGCCATGTGTTGGCCAATGAGGACTTTCCTCGAGGAAAGAGCGTCCAGGGGGTAAAGGTTTAAATATTGAGGAGGAGCGCCTTTTATGGCAGTTCGGTTTGGATTTAAATTAATTTCTTCGGCGAAGCACCCTGTTCGGTTTCGGTTAAGAGTCTTAGTGTAAAGTCCGAGTAAGACTCCGGTAATTCTTAAGTTTGATGCAAGTTATTTAATTAATAATTATTAATTAACTTTTATTCGATCGGATTAAAATTAAAGTGTTATACTTTTTGACGAGTCGCTCCTCTCAATATGATCGCTTTAACCCTTGGTAAGTCGTTAATGTTTTATTTTACATATTAATTTGTAAAGATTATAACTAATTGCTTTGGCTTCTTCTGATTTGGTATAAACCTACGTAATATTCGATGTTATTTTTGAATTATTCATTTTATTAAATTGATCATTTTGTAATTGTTGAACTTAGATATTTTTTGATGTTTCTAATTAAATTGCTTATACAGATTTTCAAGTAAAGTCAGGTAAATTACTATATTAAAATTTCTCTTGTTAATCAATATAAAGTTTTCGAGTTATTTTTGTAGCTAAATTTTGCTTGTTCCAATTTATTTTAACTTTAATTCTGTTTATTAATTTTAGGTTGTATTTTATTTCTTTTGCTATTGTTTTCGTATGATTTCACTTCATTAAATTTGTTATTTAAATTTGACTTGATTTCTTTTATTGAATTTCATTTAACTTTGCTCCCTAAATCCAAGCCGGCGTGACAAGGTTCTGCTTGTCGCATACGCCTTTAGCACGCCCACACAACAAAGTAAGAGCCGCTCCTTACACATAGTAGCTAGGTTTATCGTATGTACTACGCTATGTCCTGTCTTGATTTGCTATTTCTCGAGCAGCGATCACTGCTATGCTTTAGTCAGTGGTTCTTTTTTAATAATTTAATAACTTACACACTATGTAAGTTTGTAAGTGAACAAATCAACCATTCGGCACACATGTTCTAAATTCTTTGAAAGAATTTCGAATTTCCGCCAGTGGTAGAGATTCTATCGCATTAATTATTCCTAGGTTTAATAGTTCTGCATCGCCTTGTAATGATTCACTGTAAACAATTTGTTTCAATCGTTCCCAAAAATAAAAATCCATAATTGTAAGATCAGGACTATGTGCTGGTCATAAACTAGGACCATTTGGTCATAATGTGTGATGGTGAGCTAAGCAACCGTCTCGCTGAAAATACATTGACCGTATAAAATTTAAGGGTAATTCATCAAGTAGTTCATTAAAATAATTTTTTAACATATCCAAATATTTCTGTTGATTTACATTTTCGTCGAAGAAATATGGCCCAATTACCCCGTGATATGTTATAGCACACCACACATTTACTTTTTTGAAATGTAGACTTCGTCTAGAGAGTGTAGAATTTGGATTTACATCACTCTTCTATGGTTACATATCATAAATTGAACTTTGAAAAATTTTTAGTTTAGAAAAAAGGTCAAATTTTTACATAAAAATGGGAATAATTAGTTAACTTCGACAGTTAGAGTATAAAATTCGTGCGATTTAGTGGTTTGAACATATCCGACGCATTATTTATGCTGAGATAAGTTTAAAAATTCAGTAATAACATTTTTTTTCCTCTTTGTAAGTCGATTCGGGGACATACTGTATATAAATTATTTAAATAACTTAAATGAAATAAATAAACTTTGTTACAATATTAAACATTTTTTTATAAACATGTACCTAATCTCAACAATATTATAGTTAAGATAAGAATATAGCGGTTTATAGGGAATCTATAGATGCAATTGATTCGATATTTCGCACATCGATATAGAGGAGAGGGGTCGATATTTTCAGGGTAATGTTGTGTTCCTAAGTTGCTACCAACTTCACTATTTTTAAGAAAATTCTAATAATATTAAAGTTAGTAGCCATTTCCGATATAACCAAAAGTGATTGAGACATGGCACTACCCTTAAAAGATTGATATCTTAGACATATATCGGCGTGCCAAATATCAAATGTATTGCAGCTATAGTTCCCTATAAAATCCTATGTCCCATTTCCGTGGGACGCCTGTATTCTTATTCCAAGATTATTAATATACTTATTGCAAGAAAATGGGATTGTTGATGCAACAATTGATACAAACATATTCTTGTTTCAAGGTTATTAATATACTTATTGCAAGAAAATGGCAACACTAACATATTCTTGTTTCAAGATATCAATACACTTATTGCAAGAAAAAGGGATTGTTGACGCAACACGTTCAAGAAGAATTCGTTTTCTTGAGAATCAAGAATATTTGTATACTTGCTTTGAGAATATGTCGTTTTTCTTCACTCAACAAAATGATCTTCTTGTGGATATATAAAAATATGATAAGCTTGAGTCAAGAGTAATAATCTTCGTTTAAGAATATATTTCTCTCGGTGTACTTCTGATTGCCATATGACGTCTTCTAATGCCAGATTGAAGAATGCCTGGCACCCGTTATTGTCACTTTGATAAGCTTTGCTATCTTTGTAGAGTTGGGTAGTATCCGGATACTTTTAAAATTTTGCATCGGTTGTTCCAACGGCGCCTATGATGTCAGTGACGCCAATTCTCCAATTCTACCGGTTTTTTCAAGAGATAAGTTACAATATACATACAGTGCTAGCGTAAAGTAACCCCCCCCCCCTTCTTAACTTCCGAACAGATTAAGCTATCAATATGAACAAAAAACGTCAGTTTCTATATTTTATCAGCACAAATATTTTCTTACGGAAAATTTTGCTATCACTTTTAGTTTTTCCGGAAAATGGATCACCTTCGTTTTTTTTAATGGAACACCCAGTATATTATGGTATCTTCTGAAAGATGAAAACGATACGAATCCAACGGTACCTCACAACCAAATATCGATTTATTAGTTTTTCGAATAAAAATTAAACAAAATGCGGAATTTCGCCGGAAAAACGACGAACGTATCTTCGTCGACTACCTGTCGAAATGCAGTCCACCAGGTAAATGGTGGATGGTAGGGTAACGGTCGGTATACGCTCGAGCTAAGACGGATTTAAAATTGCTAGTTCAATTACTTATTTTTTTTAGAAATAAAATAAACGTTGGGTGGAAGTATATTAAGTTAATCATATTTAATCAAAAAATATTTATAAAGAAAAAAATCAAAGTCAATATAAGAAATGATAAGATAAAAAAAATTTTATCAAAGATTTTGCTAGTATCCGTAACGGTTGAAAAATTGGCTTAGTGTTGTTATTGAATATGTTATTTATTTAGAACAAACTATTAAATAAATTGTTCGATATGATTACTCTGAACTTCTTGGCAGTGGTACCATCTTTGCAGTGTTTCCTCTCTCACACGGCTTAACATGTGATGATCAATATTTTGGCAGACGTCAATAATTTTTTGTTTTAAATCCTCAATACTGTCTAGCGGACCTTCATATACCTTGAATTTTAAATAACCCCATAAAAGGAAATGTAAAGGTGTCAGATCTGGTGATCTTACTGGACATTCAATCGGCCCACGTCGACCGATTCACCGTCCATTAAAATTTGTATCAACATAATTTCGTACCATTGCCGCATAATGTGGAGGTGCTCCGTCTTGATGAAACACTAATTCCATTTCAAAATCGTCAGGATTCTGTTGCACAATTTGCAAAAGTCGTGGATTAACCTTCCAGGAATAACATGCGGACCCTCGCTCCGCACTTTCCGAGTTTTTCCGATATTTAACAAAATCTTCCGACTTTAATGCTCGGCGGCTCAGTACCTGTTGCTTTTGGCGTCTTGAAATTAGTGTTAAATATTCTGTTCGGGGGTGCGCTTGGTTCTGGTATTTTAGCCGCTTGCGGAGTGATACTCCTCACGTTATCCTTTTTGCAAAACATTATAGGTAAGTTATTGGTTTTTTATTATTTGTTTGCTTAATTACTATGGATAATTATGTAGTTCCAGAGTTAGCTATGGATTACGAAAAGGAACAGGAATATCTTCAAAGGCTCTTTGAAGAGGTGGAGACCGATATTGATGATGATAATGCGAGTTTCACAAGTGACCACGAAGAAATCCAAGATCATAACACCGATGACGAACAAACAATTGAGCCCATCGATTTGGATGTTCCACTGTCAGGGAAAAACACGGGGCAACAGTCTGCTGCATTTTATATAGGAAAAGACGGAAAGACACACTGGCGTAAGCATCCTGGAAATAAACAAGTAAGAACTCGTGCAGACAACATAATCAAGATTCTTCCTGGTGTAAAAAAAACGCAAAAGGAATAAAAAGTCCGCTAGAGATCTGGAGCCTTTTTTTCCCTGACAATATTCTAAATGTTATTGTAGAAAACACAAATATTTTTATTGGCATGGGGAATTATGATACATCTAATCGAACAGCAAGGCCAACCGACATTATTGAATTGAAGGCACTTTTTGGGTTGCTATATATTTCAGCAATGTCAAAGAATAATCATGTTAATGCGGCTGATTTGTTTAGAACGAATGGAACCTCTATAGAGATTTTCCGTCTCACTATGTCCCTTCAGAGGTTCAAATTTCTATTACGTTATATTCGATTTGACGATAAAAGTACTCGTGAGGAACGTCAAAGGCATGATAAGTTGGCGCCAATTCGAGAAGTATTTGATGCATTTAATTCCAACTTACCTAAATACTTTAGCTTGTCTGAATATACAACAGTGGACGAAATGTTAGCAGCGTTTCGTGGAAAATGTGGATTTCGTGTTTATATGCCCAATAAGCCAAATCGATACGGTATCAAAATATACTCTTTAGTAGACGCAAAAATGTATTATACAACGAAATTGGAAATTTATACTGGGCAGCAACCCCCTGGACCCTTCAAAGTGCAAACAGATAATGTCTCCCTTTTATCTCGTCTTTGTCAACCAATTTCCGGTAGTAGAAGAAACGTGACGATGGACAATTTCTTTACAAGTATGGCTGTGGCGAATAAACTCTCTATCGATCATAAACTAACAATTCTTGGAACCATAAGGAAAAACAGAAAGGAATTACCTTTGGAGTTCACTCAGCCTGTTCCTCGGCCGGAGAAAACAAGCATGTTTGGATTCCAAGAAAAAGCTACGATTTGCTCTTATATTCCCAAAAAAAATAAGGTTGTTCTTTTGTTATCTACAATGCACTTCGAAGACGATTCTATTAACGAGGAAACTGGAAAACCTGAACTAATTTTAGATTACAATAGAACAAAAGGAGGTGTCGACACAGTCGATAAAATGTGTGAGGCTTATAATTGTGCCAGAACTACCCGGCGATGGCCCATGGTCATATTCTATACCACTTTGAATATAGCTGGCATCAACTCATTTATTATTTTCAAAAGTAATGCAGGGTATCAGGATAAGACACCTCGAAGAATATTTTTAGAGTCACTTGGCATGGAACTTCTAAATGAACACGTACGACGACGAGCGTTAAATGAACAGATCCCACGAAATATTAGAATTCGTCTCAAGGAAATATTAGGTATAAATGATCAGCAGGATTTAAAACCAATTAACCCTGAGGCCCAGAAAGGCAGATGTTTTCAGTGCGACAGAAAAAAAAATAGGCCCACCCGGTTTAAATGTTTCAAGTGCCGAAAATTCATTTGTTTAGAACATTCCGAAAATATTTGTCATGGCTGCGCAAATGAAGATCAACAATTTGAAAACTAATGTTTTTTTGAAAATTTAATTCCTATTTAGGTAATGTTATAACTAGTTATAAGTTTTTGTTAAACAATTTGTTTTTTTGTTTTTGGTGAATATGAATTGTAAACTTGAGTTTTGTATGTAATACAATAAAATAATACAAAAAAAAAGCATTAATTATACTAGTCTCCTTTTTTTTCTTATTAACTTAGGAGAAAACAGGTGCGGAGTATCGCTCCGCACGTTATACTTTATGTCTGATTTCTGCACGTTATCTCTGAAAGATAATCTTCTAATAATCTTAAATACAATGTTCCGGTCAAATTTTCGGTTAGGAATATTGGTTCCACGATGTGATTTCCCAATATGCCTGCCCAAACATTTATTTTCTTGGGAAATTGAGTGTTAACTTCGCGATATTCATGTGGATTAACATCACTCCAGTAACGTACATTTTGCCGATGCAATTTTCCATCCAAAAAGAAAGTACATTCATCACTGAAACAAATATATTTCAAGTATGATGGATTTCGTTCAATCATATTTGTCATTAGCTCACAAAATTCTGTTTTTCTATCAGGGTCATCTTCTGTTAATTCATGAAGCATTTTAATTTTATATGGATGATATTTATTCTTCTTTAAATATTTCCGTGCCGTTGTTGGACTCACATCACACGTTGATGCGATAGGAGCAGACGACATCATGGGCGCATTAACTACTTCTGTTAATATCTGCACTTGTGTGTCTTCAGAAATCAAACGACGACCAGTTCTTTTGCGGTCTTCGACGCTTCCAGTTTCCAAAAACTTATTTACAAGTTCTCTTAAATATTTTCGACTAATTGGATGTTCAGGAAATCGTTCATTAAATTGTCGCTCTGTTTCATGTAGATTTCTGTCAGCACGAGCGAATATTAAAATTGCTTCGATTTTGTGCTCTAAACTCCTTCTAGCCATTTTGATCTCGCCTTTCTTTGGTTATACTTGGTCGGGTAGAATTCAAAGATAGAAATGAAGGAAAATATTTGCATGCCGGCTTAAATACAAAATTTCAAGGTACCTATAAACTTTAAAATTGTTGTTATGACAATTTTTTCTTAGAAGTTTTAAGAAGAACTTTCTTTTTATCCTTTTCTTGCATTGATTGTTTCATAGAAAAATTCTAAAAAAATTACCGATTTTAACCCTGCTTAACCGGAGCGTAGACCGACCTTTAACTGACCGTCCACCATTCACCTGGTCCATTGTATCTCGACAGGTAGTCAACGAAGATACGTTGGTTTTTCTGGCGAAATTCCGCATTTTGTTTAATTTTTATGCAAAAAACTAATAAACCGATATTTGATTGTGGCGTATCGTTGGATTCGTATTGTTTTATTCTTTCGGAAGGTACCATAATATAGTGGGTGTTCCATTTAAAAAAACAAAGTTGATCCACTTTCCGGAAAAACTAAAAGTGACAGCAAAATTTTCCATAAGAAAATATTTGTGCTGATAAAGTATAGAAACTGACGTGTTTTTGTTCATATTGATATCTCAATCCGTTCAGAAGTTAAAAGGGTGGGGGGGGTACTTTACGCTAGCACTGTATAATCATACATTAGCTGAACACTCTAGAAAATATGTTACCGAAAAAGCTTGGTCTGCAATAGGTCAAAAGATGAAATGGACAGGTAATTCAAGAATTATTTCATATATTATTATATTATATGTATATTCATTTTAACATTTTATAAACAATAATTCCATTGCCATGGTAAAGCTACACTTGGTGATAAAAATAATTAGCTAAATTGTTTCGGAGATTTTGAGGTGAGGAAGTTTCATTGATATTTATATTTTCGATATCTGGCAAGTTTCTCGGATTTTGCGGATTCTTTTCTATTACAGGAACTGCGTATAATGTGCCATCTTTTTTTCTAATGAAATTGTGTAAAACGTATGCACATTGTATTATTGATATAATTGTTTCAAATTTGCGGACTCGTATAGGTGTTAAAAAAATTTGAAATTTTTGAGTCATCATTCCAAAACCACATTCTGTTGTTTTTCTTCCACGACTATGTCTGTAATTGAAAATTCGCATTTTATTGTTAATAGGTATTTCTTTCGGGGTATGGCCTCACAATATTTTGTCTCAAAGGAAATCCGTTATCAGCTGCAAAATAATATGGGAATTTATTCCCACTTCCGTCGTTTGAAAGTTCTGTTGAAGATAGCAAAGTATTATTGTTTTCCAACCAACGACCAAATGTAGAAACACGAAAGATGCCTCCATCACTATTTCGGCTAGCATACCCGCATTCTATTGTTGTGAACAGACCTTCAGCATCACAATAGCCAAATAAAACAACAGAATGATAATTTTTATAATTAAAGTTGGTGGATCCGGAATTTGGATATTCCTGAATGCGGATATGTTTACCGTCAATTGCTCCTAAACAGTTTGGCAACCGCCATAGCTCAAAAAATCTGCTTGCTATTTGTTTCCATTTTTCTGTATTTGGTAACGACATATATGGCTCCTTCAACACATTCCTTATCGCTTTTGTAGTTTGTTCTACAATATTTCCCACTGTACGTTCACCTCTTTGAAAATATAAAGATAGAGCAGTAAATGTACATCCAGTAGCTAAATATCCAAAAAAAAAAAATAGTTGTATACATATATTATATGAAAAGCACGCTATATTTACTCATAAACACGGGAATTTTTTATAACGGCAGATTGTAAAGATAAATGGAAAAACATTCGGAATGGTTTTGTACGCAGCCTTAAACCAATTGCGAGCGGATCATCAGCAAAATCTAAAAAACCTTACTATTTACACGACATTATGTAGCTTGTCTTGCCATATGTAGGACCCATTCAGCATTTAGAAAAAACCGGAAACATTTTGTTGGAAGAAAGTGAAATAGTGACAGAGACCGACGAAGACAATCCTGAACCTCAGTGAAGTTATACCCTGCTTGAAGAAAATAAAAACGATAAAGTCACGAAATCTTCTGAAGAAAGTTCTTTTAACTTTGAAAAAAAGAAAAGAAAGAGAAGACATGTAGAGGAAAAAGATGAAATCGATCACGCTATTTTAGATTATATCAAAGAAAAGAAAAGTAATAAAACTTTAGATGACGATCGAAGGATGTTTCTTTTAAGTTTATTACCCGACATAAAGAACTTATCAGACAAAAATATGCGACAATTTAAAATTAAAACACTTGTATTGCTAGAACAACTGTTAACGCAGCAAGAGCAATCTATAGATCATTTTCAAATGCACGATTCAAACACACAAAGCAATCACGCTCTTTCGCCGATTAGTATTGCGTCGTCTTCAGCTTCCACTATTTATGACACCACGGTTGGATACATAATTCATAATTTAGAAAGTTTACCTGCTTGTAGTAGTAATATAAATGGCTTTCTTTAAAAATTAAATATATAACTTGTATTATTGTTTTTATAATAAATAACTTTACTTACCTTAGCGTTATCAAAATTCTCTCTTCTGCACTAACACATTCATGCATGTTAGTATTTTGTTTTTGAATGGTGGGACCTACAATTAACACCAGTTCTTTAAACATATTTTTAGACATTCTGTAGAAACTTTGAAATTTAGAGTCGTCTACTGATAGCTCTTTGGCAGCAATAAATATTCTCTTGCCGATATTTTTGCGAATATAAGGATGCACCCAAAATTTTCTCTTATATTTCTGTTTTCTCTTACGAGAACGAAGATAATTTAACAAAAGTAGATCCTCTTCGTCACTTGACATATTGGCAAGTACTGAATAAAATACGTTTTAAGATCGGTTTGTTTGCGGATCTTTAGGCGTATAAGAAGCGTCGCTGCATGACGCTTTTAAGTGTCTTATTAGACGAAATCGCCAAGCCGCGTCGTTATTTGCAGGTTTTCATTTAAAAATACGTGAGATGCACTGAAGCGTACGCTTTCCTACAATCGCATCTAATACGCGTCTATGACGAGCAGCTTCGTGTGCAGAAGGCCTAAATATAAGGTATGCTTGTGCGCAGAAAGTAATGACGCGCTGGAGCCACTTGCTGGCGCGATTTCTAAAACGTTGATGAGATGTAAGCAACTCAATATACATTACTGAATTATGTTACATCACTCAAAAATAAATTAAAAACATTCAAAGAAGACAAAATTTCCACACACAAAATAAAATTTTAATTTTAACACTTATATCATAAATAACTATTCTATAGGTAAAAAGGGAAAATAAAACCAGGTTATTATCTATTATATTATCTTAAAAATTTCTTCATTTTATTTTTTCTTTTTACTAAAACAATTTGGGGCTACTTTATTAACAGCTAGAAGACATATATTTTATTAGGATTTATCAAATGTTTATACATATATTTACCTGGTAATCAACAAAACACTATTAATACTATATAATAAGAAAACCTAAACTATTTAATACCTTTTCTATCGTCTATATCCACCATAGAAATCTAACTAATAATTAATAATACTATAAAATAAAAAAACTAAACTATTTAACACCTTTTCTAACGTCAATATACATTATAAAAATCTAACGACACTTAAACGAAATAACCCAATGTTTGTAATTTTGTAAACAAACCCTCGCTTACAAGTGGCTGCTAAGCTGTGACGCACGGTGATGACGTACGCTGGCCAATGCGCATTACGTGCTAAAATTCGTTCACCATATGAGCATACCTTATATTCATGTACCTTGGATATTACCATAATCTGCTCCGAGATCATTCTTTAATCCACCCAATGTAAACCCAACTGGAAATTCGTTTGGAAACTGGAATGCGGCGGGAAGTCCACAACAACAGTTCGGAAGGCCACAACAATTTAACAATACTTTCGGTAATAGAGCACAAGCGTTACCGAAACCGACACCAATGGATGTGGATACTTCTGCAATGAAAAGACGAGCAGAATCTAGCATTGTAAACGTGCATAAAAGACCTAACAAGTTATACTATCAAGAAACTTATCCAGAGGAACAGATCAGCGATGAATCAGCAGATACAAGTTACGAAGGTTATTATTACAATCAACCCGACTACTATGAAGAAGCCGATTCGACTAACGAAAACAATGAAAATAACGAACAGACAAATGATGACGAAGATGAAGTAAATTTTCATGCAATAGGCCTCTTCCATCGAAACCCATAACGAAAAATAAGCCCGAAACGATTGAGTTAAACAATATTAGCAGTACTCTTCCATATATACAATTTAGCGGACTTAAATTTTTGATCGACACAGGTTCCACTAAAACTTTAATAAATTCATTAATATATAAAAATTTCAAAGATTTTGCGATAAAAATGCCTTTTAAAGTAAAGACAGCGCGTGGAACATCGTGTCACGATGACGCTATCTACGTAGAAATTCCGGACATATTTAAAACACCAATCAAACACGTTTTCTATAAATTCGATTTTAGTAAGAACTTCGATGGTCTTATAGGAATAGATTTATTACAAAAATTAAACGCAGTTTTAGATATTCGCAGAAGAAAATTAATTACTGAAAATACCCAAATTCCAATCCATTTTAGAGACAACAGAGTAGTTTTAAATGCCCTTGAATCAAAACCCATACGGATACCCGTAAATCAGCTGGACGGTATCGCTTACGTAGAAGAACGTGAGTTTATTCCAAACGTAATTAAAATACCTGTAGTGTAATATTTTAGGCAATGCCTTCACACCTGATAAATTTAAGTTCACGTAAACTAAGGAATGGTCAGCTATATCATGCACCGGAATAACCCCCGAATCGCTTACGGGTGCATCTACATCGACAATCAATCAAATTAATGAGTGTAGCTGACGTATCTGTAACTCGAGTTGCTGATGAAATAATTTGAGTCAGATTGTATGACTCAATAGCCGGTAGTAAACGACTACTGTAAGCTCCCGTCATACCAAAAGCATTAATATTGAAATCACCCAAGCACACCAATCCCTCGGATCGTAGAACCAGACGCGATAGGGCATCCTCAAAACTAGTTAAAAATTGAGAAAAATCAACATTTGGTCTATATACAACACCAACCGTCAGAAAAAATTCGCCTCTACTCACCTCAATCCACAAATGTTCTATGAAAGGAAAAACTTCGCTAAAAATAACATTCAAATTGTAAATAGACTTTAGATAAATACCAACACCGAACCCCCGATCAGGAGGATCAGAGGCTGAGCGACCAACAAACAAATGACGGTAGTTATGAATATCCATGTCTCCAACATGGCGAAAATATCGTACGATTCTGTTTGTATAATATTTTTAACGGCAGCAAAGTGAGCTGGAAGCGATCGTGTATTCAAATGACCTATTTTCATTAACACTTAAAAATGAGCATAAACATTTAAGGAAAAACAGCAGATTTACGAAACCGTTATGGAATGACTAGTTTATATTAATTTTAAGCAGTAAAAGATAAAAAGAATAAAACTGGGAGAAAATTAAATCAAAAGGCAAGTGAATTCACTTAATGAGGAGAAATATTAGCAGCAGTTGCACTTATAAATAAAGATTGCTATTCAAATACAAATTTATCGCACAAAAAACAGCGCAAAAAGAAAAAGAAACTACTCGAATAACCATACTAAACAAAACTCAGTCCATTATAACAACACAATAATAAATACTTAGCTATTACTTTTTATGCTTTTGTGGTCGTAAATATTTTTTTTCCTCCACCACAGTTGGAACCCCTATCTTGTTCTTGAACTCCTCAAAATCGCTGTGGAATAGGATGGTATAAAGACTTTTTCCATTTTTTACAATAATTCGGCCGTCAGACGTCCAAACGTTATTATTTCCAAAACACTCCCTGACATTCTTGAAACCCTCCAATCTTTTACTGGACAAGGATTCTGTTATCAATTTCTTTGAATTTTTTAAATTCTTCTTATTGGACCAAATAACCTGCCTATGTCTATACGACGTAAATGTTACTATCACTGCTCGATTGGTGTTCCCAACTTTAACCCGCTTTCCCAAACGATGGCATCTATCTATCATGTCGATACTTGGGGAAAAATCAGCAACGTTTAGAGAAGCCATAACATCCAAAACCTTCCTTTCTAACTCATCCGTTTTCTCTATTTCCTCGCCCTCTTCGATTCCATGGAACACAAGACAATTTCTTCGTGAATAGTTTTCTAAATTGTCAATCTCTTTCGCATTATTCTCAACCATTTTCCGCATACTTTGTATATGATTTTGTACTAACAACTTAAATTTGTTGAATTCAGCACTAATTACGTCCAAAGGGTTAGAGGGTTGGGTGCTAGACTTTGATGTCAACACAATTTCATCAATTTTATTTTGTTTTTTATTTTATATTGTTTTATATGGAAGAGAAGCAGTGTTTTTATGGCGTGGTCTGTTGTTTAGCGACGAACGCAGTGACTCGCTAATGACAGATGAGCCGTTAAAATTGTGGCGTGTCCGACAGTTGAACAGTGCGAATGCTGGAAAAATCCTTTCCTCATGCGGAAAGGATTTTTATTGTACAATATTTTTTGTAACGAATAAAACGTCCCTGTGTGACGATATGAGTTGCATGTGGGGTTTTTGACAGGAAAAAATCAACCGAAATTCAAAACGTCAATATTGATTTTATTGATTGCAAATTGATTTTTATAAATTTTTTTAAATATTTTAAAACTGTGTTATCTGCACACGAATGTATAAAACGTTTGTTTGATTATTAGTTGTAAGCTTGTGCCGTGAACGCGAGATGGCGCTACTTCCGAATGACTTATTTTGTAAGAGAGAGATCGAAATAAAGAGAGACATCATTCTTCCAACGATTCCAATAGAAACGACACGTGTTTTATTGAGAGTAACAGAAAATAATTATTAAAAACCCCAACGTAAGAAATTATGGGGGATTCGTGAATCTCATTGTTCAACCCCCCAACATATGGTCCTTCGAACCGCATAGTTACAGAAAATTTGGAAATTTTGGGCGTCCATGGGAAGAGCAACGCAGTGACGTACGTAAGTCCCGTTCCTTTTCTTACCTTCCTACATTTTCATTCAACAATGGCAGAACGAAAGAAAGTTTTAACAGTAAATAGAGGTCAAATAAAAGCAAGAATTACTAGATTTGAAACGTATATTGAAAAAGCGTTACCGGAAAATGCAAACGAGGCAAGAATTCGGTTAGAACACGTCAAGGACGCTTTAGCAGAGTTTAACGAGATACAATCAGAATTAGAATTAATCGACGAAAACGAGCTAACAGGCAATGAACGCGATAATTTTGAAAATAAGTATTTTGCGATCCTATCTAAGGCGACTGAATTCGTGGAAAAACACATAATACGGACACCGACTACGTCGGCAGCGGCAAGTGATACAATAGATGTTTACGCGCTTCCGAGACAAAGCGATTCAATTCAACAAAAAAATGTTAAATTACCGACGTTAGATCTTCCAAAGTTTTATGGTGATTACGTGGATTGGGTACATTTCGATGAAACTTTTTGTGCTTTGGTACATAATGATCCGTATATGGATGATATAAACAAATTTTATTATTTGATCAGCTGTTTAAAGGGTGATGCGGCGAAAACAATCGCTTCATTAGAGATAACGCGAGATAATTACAAGATTGCACGTGATTTGTTAAAAGAAAGATTCGAGAACAAAGAAAAAATAATAAAAACTCACGTATCGGCGTTGTTCGAATTACCAGCGATTACAAAAGAATCTCATATGCATTTACGTCGTTTACTTGACGATTACAACAGGCACACGCGCGCATTAAAGGCATTAGGTGAACCCGTCAAGCAATGGGGTACGCTTTTAATTCATATCTTAGCCAGAAAATTAGATGAAACAACGCGATTTAAATGGGAAGAACACGTTGTTGAAACGTACAAAAGAAAACAAATACCAGATGCACAAAGTATGATTGATTTTTTAACAAACCGATGCAATGTTTTCGAAACGATCGAAAGAGGCAAACCAAAGATTGGAAAAGTATCGGCACATTTGACCGTCGACAAAGCGGAATGCTACCTATGCAAGGGAAATCACATGATCTACAATTGCGGTAAATTTAAAGATTTAGATGTAAAAACAAAGTATAACGAGGCAAAACGATTGAAACTTTGTATCAATTGTTTGAAGGGTGGCCATTTTGCGAGTAAATGTAAGTCGTTGTCCACGTGCAAAAAATGTGCGGAAAGGCATAATACATTGTTGCATGTAGCAAAACCAATTCCAACAGCGACAAATATAACACCAGAGAACACCAAAGAAAACGATGAACAACCAACCGTACAAGCTTTGAACGCCACCAACGAGCAGAATGTTTTTTTGTCAACAGCGATAGTTGAAGTAAAGAATGGAGAAGGTAAATGGCAAAGAGCACGAGCTTTATTGGATTCTGGTTCTCAATCCAACTTTATTACAAATGATTTAACCCAAAGGTTGAAACTGCACACATACAAGGTAGATTTGCCAGTAACAGGAATTAACCAAACAGCTACACGTATTACCGAAGGCGTGAGTACACAGATTAAATCGATTTATAACAATTTCCACGCAAATTTATCATTTTTGACTATTGAGCAGATTTCTGACGAATTTCCAAATTTTAGAGTAAAACAGAAGGAGATGCAAATACCAGCACAGGTAAAATTGGCTGATCCTAATTTCTGCGAACCTAGTCAGATCGATCTTCTATTGGGAGCAGGAATTTTCGCACAGTTAGTTTCCATTGGACAGATCAAACTTGGCAGTGGATTACCTACATTACAGAAGAGCGTGTTGGGATGGATTGTATCAGGACCGGTAGCGATATGCAATTTAAACATACACAACCCAAAAATCCATTGCAGTCTTACTATTGACAAAATCGGAAAACAATTGGAGAACTTTTGAAGAATAGAAGACTTTTCAATCCCAAAGCCTTATTCCAAAGAAGAGGCCAAATGCGAGGAACTATATGCAAAGACAACAGTAAAAAACAACACGGGACATTTTGTGGTACAGCTTCCAATGCGTATGAAAAGCATAAAATTGGGTGAGTCACTTCAGATGGCAACCGAACGATTCTTAAAACTAGAAAAAAGGTTAGTCAATGACGTAGCTACTTATGAATCATACAGGAACTTCATGGCGGAATATGAAAGTCTGGGACATATGAGCAGAATCCAAGAAAACATGAACAATGTTTGGCAAGAAAATACTTATTACCTACCACACCATGCTGTGTTGAAAGACTCTAGTACTACTACAAAGTTGAGAGTGGTTTTTGATGGATCTGCAAAAACTACTTCAGGTCTGTCATTAAATGACATTCTAATGGTTGGGCCGACAATACAACAAGAACTGGTATTGATTTTATATCGTTTTAGAGAGCATAATTATGTCATAACCGCTGATATTGCCAAAATGTATCGCCAGGTTTTCGTTAGTAATGAGTGCACGGATTTACAAAGAATTTTATGGAGATCAGATATTAGACAACCTCTGCATCATTATAGACTTAACACGGTTACTTATGGAACGGCGTCAGCTGCATTTTTGGCAATTAGAAGTTTACAACAAATTGCGCACGACATCAAACAGGATTTACCTCGGATTAGCAGTATTATTTTGAGGGATTTTTATGTAGATGATTTGCTGACTGGCACGAATACTATCAGTCAAGCTTTTGAAATAAAACGACAACTAACAGAGGCATTACAACATTATGGTTTTGAGTTGAGAAAATGGCAATCGAATATAGATGAATTCGACCAAAATAAGGAAGGAACGGATCATTGTTTAACAAAGGACATCGAAACTAAAACTCTTGGATTGGTTTGGAATTCAGCTACGGATACTTTACATTACAGAGTTAAATTCATTCCTCCAACAAGCGGTGTAACGAAACGAACTATACTATCTACCATATCACAGATTTTTGATCCATTGGGATTAATAGCACCTACTACTGTTAGAGCGAAGTTAGTCCTACAGAAACTGTGGCAATTACAGACCCATTGGGATGAATCGATTCCTGAAGAGCTGCATAGCACTTGGATAAAGCTATGTAATGGTTTTTCAGCATTGAATACGATCAAAATTCACCGTCATGCATTTTTAAATAACTTTGATGATTTTCAAATACACGGTTTTTGCGATGCTTCTCAGACTGCATATGGGGCTTGTATTTACATAAGGACAAGAAAGGGAAATAAAGTAAGAACATCATTGTTAACTTCCAAAACAAGAGTGGCACCTTTAAAGGGGCTAACAGTACCGAGATTAGAGCTTTGCGGAGCACTTTTATTAGCGAACTTATTGACGAATACACTTAGAGCATTAAATAATGTTCCTACGTCTATCATTCTTTGATGCGATTTAATGATAACATTAAACTGGATCAACTCGGAGCCATGCAGATGGCAAGTATTTGTATCAAATCGAGTTGCACAAATTCAAGAATTAACCGAACAAAATCAATGGAGGCACATTCCATCTATGGACAATCCAGCAGATCTGGCATCCAGGGGAATGGATGCTTCAACACTTGTAAATGCAGATATTTGGTGGACTGGCCCTCAGTGGTTATCACAAACAGAAGAGAATTGGCCGAGCAAGGAAATAAAAGGCATAAGTGAGGTACCAGAAGCTAGGAAAAATAAAATGGTATTTATAAACGTTCAAAAACTTGATTTATTTTCAAAATATTCATCGTTACATAGGTTACAAAGAGTTACAGCTTATTGTTTAAAGTTTATCGACAGAACTAAGAACAAAACTAAGAATCCTTGTAGTGAAATTTCTGGGGACGAGCTTAAAAATGCTCTCTGGAAACTGATAAGAATTGCTCAGTTGGAAAGCTTTTCTAGCGAGATTAAACGGTTAAAGGCTGGACAAAGCTTACCTAGTGACAGTGGTTTGTTGGGTTTGGATCCATTTCTCATTGATGACCTGTTGCGAGTTGGTGGTAGATTGACCAATAGCGACTATCCCTTTGATACCAGACACCCTATTATATTACCAAAAGGACATAAACTAACTTACCTGATTATACGAGATGAACACTTGCGTAACTTACATGTTGGACCTCAGGGTCTTCTGGCAACTATAAGACAAAGATTTTGGCCAGTAAATGGTTTAAATACTATAAAGGGAGTTTTACGAACATGTATTACTTGTTTTAGAGCTAAACCTAAGGATGTAATGTATAAAATGGCTAACTTACCGCGTGTTAGAGCTCTTGAAAGCAAGCCTTTTGATAACGTTGGAATAGATTTCGCTGGACCGTTTAACATAAAGGACGGAAAATTAAGAAATCGAGCCATTATCAAGGCCTATTTATGTATTTTTGTTTGCTTTACTACAAAGGCGGTACACCTGGAGGTGGTTGGTGAATTGAGTACTGATGCCTTTTTGAATGCTTTAAAAAGGTTCATTTCACGACGCGGATTGTGTCAAAACATTTACACAGACAACGGAACCAACTTCGTTGGCGCAAATAATCATCTTAAGAAATTGACTTCAGAAACACAGAAAATTGAAGTATTTTGTGCAAAAAATCATATACGCTGGCATTTCATTCCTGTGCGATCCCCTCATTATGGTGGTTTATGGGAGGCGGCCGTTCGCTCGGCTAAAAAACATTTTAAACGTGTTATTGGTGATATTGTACTTACCTTTGAAGAGCTATATACTGTTTTTGTGCAAATTGAATCCGTTTTGAATTCACGTCCTCTTATGCCTATTTCCAATCACCCTAATGACCTATTAGCCTTGACCCCGGGACATTTTCTCATCGGAAAGCCTTTAAATGCGTTGCCCCAGGAAAATGTTACAGAGGTTCCAAGCAACAAGCTCAAGCAATACCGAAGGTTGCAGCAAATGTACCAGCACTTTTGGCAGAGATGGAGCACTAAATATATTCAAACATTGCAACAACGTACCAAGTGGCAACAACAGTACACCAACGTCAAAATTGATGATATGGTGGTCATCAAAGACGAACGCGCAGCACCGCAACAGTGGAAACTTGGTAGAGTCATAGAAATATTACCCGGACAAGACGGTGTGATTCGTACTGTGAAGTTGAAGACTGCAGCTGGAGAGACTACTACGACAGTTAAGAGAGTTTGTGTGTTACCGTTTTGCACGGAAGAGAGAGACTCAATATAGGTTAAGCTGTATTTTATTTGTATTATTTGTTCTCTTTTATTTTGAAAGTACCAACTTTCAACGCGGGGAGTATGTTTGATTATTAGTTGTAAGCTTGTGCCGTGAACGCGAGATGGCGCTACTTCCGAATGACTTATTTTGTAAGAGAGAGATCGAAATAAAGAGAGACATCATTCTTCCAACGATTCCAATAGAAACGACACGTGTTTTATTGAGAGTAACAGAAAATAATTATTAAAAACCCCATCGTAAGAAATTATGGGGGATTCGTGAATCTCATTGTTCAACCCCCCAACAACGTTCTTATTAAGCTTTTCTTATAAACATGCACATTTGGTCATTAAATATTCCTGTTAGTTGCGGTAACAAAAAGCATTTGTGCGGGAAAACGCGTTTCCCGCACGTCCTCTCTGTGCGGGAAATAGGTATCTAGATGCTATGAGTACAAAATAGTATATTGTGTTATATGGAAGAGAAGCAGTGTTTTTTATGGCGTGGTTTGTTGTTTAGCGACGAACGCAGTGAGTCGCTAATGACAGATGAGCCGTTAAAATTGTGGCGTATCCGACAGTTGAACAGACTCAGTTCGTTCGTCCGGCAATGACGGACCGGCCACAAACGAAACTGCTTCTCTTCCGAATAAAACATAGTATTTTTTCTTCAAACTTCTTTATTTTAGCGCCATAACGCTGAAGTACTTTTTTGCTATGTTGATCTTAGCAACCGTCGTTATGCAAAAATGACTTACTTCTACCGCGAGTAAACACGCCAACAAAGTTGTCATTTAATGACGTTTGAAGAAAACAAATTTTGCTGTATCTGTATCTCGACAATGGTTTCCCAAACCTATAGGTTTGGGAAAAAAATCTTGTAGGCAAAGTGGACAAGAGAAATAGTTGCAAATTATGTTGAAATTCGTAATTCGATTGTTAGGGGCGTAACTGTCACAGAGAAACATAAAATTCCCGCTATCTCAGACAGTTAAATGACGAGCCATAAGCTATGAGCTTTTATTTTGCGACATTTCTCCTGTCATAATAAGGGAGGGAGAGGCAAATGTGTTTTCAAATGTTTACATTTTAATATCTCCTTGAAAGAGCATTTTATGCGCATTTCACAAAGCCTTAATAACCATAAAATTTGTTAAATATCAGTGAAAACCGCATCTCGAATTAGAGAAGAAAATGTAAAAAATTCGAGTGCCATCAATCGAATCCAGTTACCTCATCGAGAAAAACAATTCAGATAACCATGGTAACCGTGAACATGTCATTTAGTAACGCAGAAGCGTATGATATGTTAGGGATTTATTTTCAATGTTCAAAGAAACAAGATACACGATATCTAGACATCTTAGATAGGCATAGCGATAACGGGAAACAGACACCTCTATGAATTCGTAAATCACATTGGTGCGCAATATGATCCCAGATAATCTGGGAATCCCGAAAACAATTGTCCACAAGATTCCTTAAGAAAATAGTATACATCTCCACCACATTGTTTTATATCAGGCCTTAACAGATACCGATTATGATAACAGACTGAAGTATTATCATTGGCTATTAAATATCATTCGGGCAAATAAAAAAACTTTTTATCACAAATACTATGGACGCATGAAGCGTCTTTCAATAACGTAGGTGGTGAAAATTTGCATAATATGCACTATTGGTTCGAGCAAAACCCACATTGCTTCCACCCCCTCTAGATTTTTATTCATGGGGTAGACCAAAAAAACCCATTTTTCAAGAAAAACCAATGACCAGGGAAAATATGACAAAATACGAAATGCCATTGGGAACGTGTCCAGGACTGAGACTTAAGCAGCGGTTTTTCCTGTGTTTTTTGTTTTATTGTCATTGTTGATGTTTCCTTGATCCGTTGGCCTTTAATTGCGCCTCAAAAGTAGTTTTAAACCAGTACTAACATTTTTGTGATCTCTTATTTGTTTGCTAAGGCAACTTGATCCGATTAAGGTATACGAATTTTTAACATTTTCTTCTATAATTCGAGAACGATTGGAGATATCGAGATGCGATATTTAAATTATTAAAATTAATAAATTGTTAATTGAAAAGATACGGTTTTTGAATAAAATCGGTTTATTTTTTAAGATAATTTTGGTAAACAAATCAATAAAAAGTAGTTTAAGCATGACAACCGAGGATGACGAATGTTGTCCAAGATCCCGTTTTACGTCTCTTGAAGGTCATTTTTTTTTCTACTACATCATCGTCGAAACTTAGCGATGATGGGTTTTCAATAACGATCCATTTATTTTCACTATACTTTTCAGCCATACTTTGTTGTATATGGTTGGTACGACCCTGAGCAGAGTTGTTAGAATCGCACGCGTTATTAATGAAACCCATAATTGTATTCTTCATATCACCACTCAAATTACTTGGTTCAATTTCAAACTGAAATACATAATTTATAATTGCAAGCAATAAAAAACATTGAAACGAATCTTACTGTTCCAAACAAACGTAATCGTACTCAATAAATACATTAAATGTATATGGTAAAAGTAACGAAGTGAAACTCACCTTTATTCTAGTATGTTGATCGACAAGAGTGGTGTCATCGTCTAAGACATCGAGTTGTTCAAATGGTTCGGCAGCAACGGGGGTTGCATTACTGCTACCAATTAATAATTGAACCAAGCCGTAAGCTACAAAAATCCAAATTTTCATCGTGATCTTGTTACCGTTACTGTAGTGTAGACTTGTAGACTATCAACAGTCAACTGCAAAGCGTAGAGTGTGCACGATTGATATTTATATGTTTATATTTTTTACAAATTTTATCAAAATCTAACACTTTATTTATTTTGTCGTATTTTGACATTCGTATTATTGCGTAACGTCCACTTGTGTTGGGTAGTTACAAGTGGTCGCCGATCATCAATCATCGATCAGACATCAATCATCGTTTGGTTTTTTTTCACAGTCTGCTACCTACTTCTTTTTAGACAAGCTCAATGTCCCCTCGAATCATAATTTTTGAAATTACAGCCCTTTTTAGCCGAATAGCACCTGCGTTTACTGCCTCCTCCCACCTTTCGGGGGTTTTCTTACTGGACGTTTTTCTTGCAATCTGCTGTTCTTCTTGGTAGGCAATTCAGCCATTCTTATTGCGTGCCCTGTAGTTCTCTTAGTTCTCGGTATATTTCATGATTACATTATTTATTCGCCTCAATACTTTTGTTTCCTTGGGTAACGCTCCATCTTTCAGAGCCAATCCTTTTTGTTTCTGAATCCTTGTTCCTTTCCATCGCTAGTAAGATTCATCAGTTATAAGTGACCACATCATCTCTTGACTGTATCAAGATGTTTATTTTGCTTGTGTTGATTTCCAGTCCTATATATTTGGCATTTGATCGTCCCATTATATTGATGTCATCCGTGTCCCTGCTGTCAGCTTAACTGTTTTCTTTCTCAGCAGGTGAGATGTCAGAAGTTGGTAGTTCTGATTTCTTTATTTAGTCGTGTTCCTTTTTTTACGCGCAATTGCTTTATAATAAAATTTATAAGCTTCACCACCTTTGCCGGTAATCCCAATTCATGCAAAATAGAAATAGAGAATATTGTTCTCGGGTAATCGAATCGGTACATTGGTATTGTGCTCCCACGCTTTATTCAGCACTTGCTTAACAGTAAATAGTTCATCCGTCATCTTTTGTTTGCGATCCAGGTCAATATTACAAATTTCAGAATTTAAGTCTACTAGTACATAATATAACCAATAAAAACAAGCAAAACAACCAAGATCAAGCATAAATATTAATTAACGCATCACATAACGCGCGGAGGATGTGTTGAACCAAAACTTAATAAAAATGAACAGAATTACATCACAAATTACAGAAATCAAGGATAAAAATCAAGTTTGGCTACTGGGTGGCTGCAGCACTTATCAAAGGTGTCAAATGTTGTTTAAACGATCTAATACCAATGCCAAACAGAGGTATGAAGGAAGAAGCCGACAGTGTGTTGTACAGTGAAAGGATTCTAATAAGAGGAGAATTTCGTCTCAGTTCACTTGAAAACCGAGGAATTTAGCGTACCACAATATGCAGCCGCATAGAAACCAATATTTTCTAATATTAATGGAGCATTTATACTATTATCATTATCATATTCATACTATCAGAGCGATATAATTTTTTTTCTGAGAGACAACCTGGTGATCTTAAATAATTTGCGTGCAAATTCGTACGATCTAAAACCAATGAAAACACGGAATTTTTTGAAGTAGAAATACCTAATGAATTTATTTTGAATAGTTTCTATAAAATTAAAATAAAGAATCGCACTAAAGAATTGAACAGTAATTGCAGCGTCTGTAAGTTTGAGAAACTGTACCCATTTCTAATGAGAAATCCTAAGAGACGCAAAGCTGTGGTTGCTGTGGCTTTAATATGTTCAGCAAAGCATAAACCAGGCGAAAACAACACACCAAGTCCCTCTTTTTAACAACACACCTCAAATTCACATTATTTAATTTATATATAAATTCTGCCGGCCTCTTCCTCAATGTATACGTCGTCATTGGCTCACATTTAGACACATTCCAATGGAGCTTGTTGAGCCGACACCAATTAAATACGTTATCTAAATCAGACTGTAAGGACCGGCAGTCAGTTAAGTCATGTACAGTTGTGAATATCTTGAGATCGTCCACGAAGAGTAAGCATCTGGTTGAGTTAATTACCAGGGACAAATCATTTATAAATAACAAGAATAACAAAGGTCCCAGATTGCTACCCTGCGGAACCCCTGAATCAATCCCCAACATATCTGATACTGCGTTTTTATAAGAGACGTAATAAAATCTGTTGGACAAATATGAAACAAAAAAAGTAAGAGTAGAATAAGAAAGCCCGTGTTGTGCCAGCTTGTGCAGAAGCGTATCATGATCCACCCTATGGAATGCGCTTGCAAAATCCGTGTAGATAACATCCACTTGAGCTCTAGCATCCAATGATTTGGAAACATAATCCGTAAAGATAGTTAAGTTGGTCTCCACAGAGCGACCAGGAATAAATCCATGCTGATTAACATTCAACGAAAGTTTTACATGATTGAAAACCCTGCTGGGAATATCATCTGGTCCCTCTGTACGTTTAGACTTAAGGTTATTTATGGCATCACCAATTTCATTCATTGAGAAGCATTTCAAGTTGAACAAATCGAATGAGTTATCGTTGATAATGTCATCATAGAACGAAAGAGAATAATTCGACGTTGAACCATAAACGGACTTAAAATAATTTGCAAAAGCAGATGTGATATCTTTGCTAGAACCAAGAGGAACTCCGTCGGAACAAAACTGGCTCTGGTTGAAGTTATCCCTTTTGCTACCAATAAAATTCCAAAATGCCTTCGGATCAGCTACAATATTATTTTCAACATCTCGTGTATAACTATTGTAAGCTATTGCAGTGTCCCGCTTTACCCTGGCCCTCAGTTCTCTATATTTATCCAAATGGTACGTGGAATCTTTTCTGCGTTTAAAATGGAAATGCTTAGCCTTAATATCTTTTATTATACCTTGATTAAACCACACTGGATATTTACGAGCGCCAACTTGCTTTTTCGGGACATAATCAGCTAAGATATCATATAGACTATCATAAAATACAGCAACTGCATCATCAACATTATTATACGTACTCAAAAAAGAAAAATCCGTATCAGTTAAACGTCGATATAAAAGCATGAAATCCGCATTCTTATAGTCCTCTGTATACATTGTATCGAGAATCAATTACTTCAGCATTATAAATTGACTCATTTAACCAAGTCTCGGTAATACAAATAGTTGAAAAATTGTGATTAAGCACATTTAATAAGAAAGAAGTTGTTTTTTGACAGCAGTTACCGTTAACGTTTCCTTTGGCTTTAATAATTGTTGCAATTTTCTTGATTTTTCTTTTTCATTCTTCATCTTTATATGCTTTCTTACCTCTTCTTTCCATCATGATGCCTGCTTTCTGATATAATAATAATATATATCGCATCTTTTATTTATCTCACACACTTCTCTCGTCGTATTCAGTTTCAACTTTTTTATACATTCCTAGATGTCATCTGTGTTTCCATTTTTCCTGTGATTTCTGTTACTCTCCACTTTCCCATCCATATCTCGCACGAATTTGTCCGTTGTATTTTTCGTTTCTGTTTTCAGTTTTTTAACAGTACGCAATCTATTATTGATCTTTAATTTCTGCTCCGTACATTCACAGTTCGTAACAATAGTCAAAGAACCAAAAAGGTGTAAACTAAGAAAGTTTACAATCCCACCATAGATCAAAGCTTCTCAGAACCACAAAGATGAATAATAAGTTAATGTTGTACTCAAATTCATCGCCGAAAATTCATAACCAAAGTAATAGAAAGTAAAGCATATCTTTCGAGTAAAAACGTTGCTCATCTATGTTCAGGCACGACGTCAATTATATTGAGAATATTACTTTCTTGAACATGAAAACGTCGTCCATCATGGAGTCAGGAACCGCATAAGGGTAATTAATAAAATGAATAATATATTTTATTTATTAAGCGAGCTTGCCAAACCGCTTCTCGCTAACCGCTTAGCGTCCATGGCTCTTTTAGGCCATTTGTTTGTCGTCATTCTACCATTAAAGTTCGAGGCCCTGCATTCTGAATAGCCTGTATAAAAAGAATTAGCAGAAACGATGTAAAAAAGACCAAGTGTTGATTGATGATGTGTGATGGTTATCGGCCACTTGGAATTACCCAATAAAAACGACATTTCGGATTAATTCGGATGTAAAAATGCAGTGTTAGCTTATGATATTTCGTGATTTCAATCGATCAATCGCAACCTTATGTAAACACATTTATTTATGGTATTTACTTTTGGAGAGTCAAAAAATCGATAATTTCTGAGGAATTCTTTTAACTGCAAAGAAATTATTTTACAAGAAAATGCAAAAGAACATGCAATTAATGTTTATAATAAATAGTATTGTTTCTCTGTAAGTAGAAAGCACTTTTTCTTTTGTATTGTTGCTCGTTTCAATAAATTAAGTCTGTTCTGATTAGGCTAAAAATGCGTTACGTAATGAAACCAGTGCGGTAATGAACTTCATTACGTAATTCAAATCACCTCAAATGAGTGCGGTAATAATGACTTATCCAAGCAGTCGTAGATAATAGACTTTTACGTCCTGTTGACAAAAAACTATCGTTTGACGTCGCTAAGTACTATGCAAAAGTCAACTTTTAATAGCAGTTTTCGAAAAATTAGTTATTTACGATACAAATGCGGAAAGGGTCGCTTTTCACATGAGCACGCTAGTTCTGCATTTGCGTGCGAATGCTGGAAAAATCCTTTCCTCATGCGGAAAGGATTTTTATTGTACAATATTTTTTGCAACGAATAAAACGTCCCTGTGTGACGATATGAGTTGCATGTGGGGTTTTTGACAGGAAAAAATCAACCGAAATTCAAAACGTCAATATTGATTTTATTAATTGCAAATTGATTTTTATAGATTTTTTTAAATATTTTAAAACTGTTATCTGCACACGAATGTATAAAACGTTCTTATTAACCTTTTCTTATAAACATGCACATTTGGTCATTATTATTATATTCCTGTTAGTTGCGGTAACAAAAAGCATTTGTGCGGGAAAACGCGTTTCCCGCACGTCCTCTCTGTGCGGGAAATAGGTATCTGGATGCTATATATGAGTACAAAATAGTATATTGTGTTATATGGAAGAGAAGCAGTGTTCTTTTATGGCGTGGTCTGTTGTTTAGCGACGAACGCAGTGAGTCGCTAATGACAGATGAGCCGTTAAAATTGTGGCGTATCCGACAGTTGAACAGACTTACTTCGTTCGTTCGGCAATGACGGACCAGCCACAAACGAAACTGCTTCTCTTCCGAATAAAACATAGTATTTTTTCTTCAAACGTTGCAAATAATACGGCGCTGAAGTACTTTTTTGCTATGTTGATCTTAGCAACCGTCGTTATGCAAAAATGACTTACTTCTACCGCGAGTAAACACGCCAACAAAGTTGTCATTTAATGACGTTTGAAGAAATAGTAATTTACGTAACCAGTTATGAAAAGACTAATTTTGTTTGACGAACGTAAGATTTTCCAAAACGAGCGAGCGAGTTTTGCAAATTACGTGAGTTACTCTCCACTTTGTTTATGCTTTGCTGAACATATTAAAGCCACAGCAACCACAGCTTTGCGTCTCTTAGGATTTCTCATTAGAAATGGGTACAGTTTCTCAAACTTACAGACGCTGCAATTACTGTTCAATTCTTTAGTGCGATTCTTTATTTTAATTTTATAGAAACTATTCAAAATAAATTCATTAGGTATTTCTACTTCAAAAAATTCCGTGTTTTCATTGGTTTTAGATCGTACGAATTTGCACGCAAATTATTTAAGATCACCAGGTTGTCTCTCAGAAGAAAAATTATATCGCTCTGATAGTATGAATATGATAATGATAATAGTATAAATGCTCCATTAATATTAGAAAATATTGGTTTCTATGCGGCTGCATATTGTGGTACGCTAAATTCCTCGGTTTTCAAGTGAACTGAGACGAAATTCTCCTCTTATTAGAATCCTTTCACTGTACAACACACTGTCGGCTTCTTCCTTCATACCTCTGTTTGGCATTGGTATTAGATCGTTTAAACAACATTTGACACCTTTGATAAGTGCTGCAGCCACCCAGTAGCCAAACTTGATTTTTATCCTTGATTTCTGTAATTTGTGATGTAATTCTGTTCATTTTTATTAAGTTTTGGTTCAACACATCCTCCGCGCGTTATGTGATGCGTTAATTAATATTTATGCTTGATCTTGGTTGTTTTGCTTGTTTTTATTGGTTATATTATGTACTAGTAGACTTAAATTCTGAAATTTGTAATATTGACCTGGATCGCAAACAAAAGATGACGGATGAACTATTTACTGTTAAGCAAGTGCTGAATAAAGCGTGGGAGCACAATACCAATGTACCGATTCGATTACCCGAGAACAATATTCTCTATTTCTATTTTGCATGAATTGGGATTACCGGCAAAGGTGGTGAAGCTTATAAATTTTATTATAAAGCAATTGCGCGTAAAAAAAGGAACACGACTAAATAAAGAAATCAGAACTACCAACTTCTGACATCTCACCTGCTGAGAAAGAAAACAGTTAAGCTGACAGCAGGGACACGGATGACATCAATATAATGGGACGATCAAATGCCAAATATATAGGACTGGAAATCAACACAAGCAAAATAAACATCTTGATACAGTCAAGAGATGATGTGGTCACTTATAACTGATGAATCTTACTAGCGATGGAAAGGAACAAGGATTCAGAAACAAAAAGGATTGGCTCTGAAAGATGGAGCGTTACCCAAGGAAACAAAAGTATTGAGGCGAATAAATAATGTAATCATGAAATATACCGAGAACTAAGAGAACTACAGGGCACGCAATAAGAATGGCTGAATTGCCTACCAAGAAGAACAGCAGATTGCAAGAAAAACGTCCAGTAAGAAAACCCCCGAAAGGTGGGAGGAGGCAGTAAACGCAGGTGCTATTCGGCTAAAAAGGGCTGTAATTTCAAAAATTATGATTCGAGGGGACATTGAGCTTGTCTAAAAAGAAGTAGGTAGCAGACTGTGAAAAAAAACCAAACGATGATTGATGTCTGATCGATGATTGATGATCGGCGACCACTTGTAACTACCCAACACAAGTGGACGTTACGCAATAATACGAATGTCAAAATACGACAAAATAAATAAAGTGTTAGATTTTGATAAAATTTGTAAAAAATATAAACATATAAATATCAATCGTGCACACTCTACGCTTTGCAGTTGACTGTTGATAGTCTACAAGTCTACACTACAGTAACGGTAACAAGATCACGATGAAAATTTGGATTTTTGTAGCTTACGGCTTGGTTCAATTATTAATTGGTAGCAGTAATGCAACCCCCGTTGCTGCCGAACCATTTGAACAACTCGATGTCTTAGACGATGACACCACTCTTGTCGATCAACATACTAGAATAAAGGTGAGTTTCACTTCGTTACTTTTACCATATACATTTAATGTATTTATTGAGTACGATTACGTTTGTTTGGAACAGTAAGATTCGTTTCAATGTTTTTTATTGCTTGCAATTATAAATTATGTATTTCAGTTTGAAATTGAACCAAGTAATTTGAGTGGTGATATGAAGAATACAATTATGGGTTTCATTAATAACGCGTGCGATTCTAACAACTCTGCTCAGGGTCGTACCAACCATATACAACAAAGTATGGCTGAAAAGTATAGTGAAAATAAATGGATCGTTATTGAAAACCCATCATCGCTAAGTTTCGACGATGATGTAGTAGAAAAAAAAATGACCTTCAAGAGACGTAAAACGGGATCTTGGACAACATTCGTCATCCTCGGTTGTCATGCTTAAACTACTTTTTATTGATTTGTTTACCAAAATTATCTTAAAAAATAAACCGATTTTATTCAAAAACCGTATCTTTTCAATTAACAATTTATTAATTTTAATAATTTAAATATCGCATCTCGATATCTCCAATCGTTCTCGAATTATAGAAGAAAATGTTAAAAATTCGTATACCTTAATCGGATCAAGTTGCCTTAGCAAACAAATAAGAGATCACAAAAATGTTAGTACTGGTTTAAAACTACTTTTGAGGCGCAATTAAAGGCCAACGGATCAAGGAAACATCAACAATGACAATAAAACAAAAAACACAGGAAAAACCGCTGCTTAAGTCTCAGTCCTGGACACGTTCCCAATGGCATTTCGTATTTTGTCATATTTTCCCTGGTCATTGGTTTTTCTTGAAAAATGGGTTTTTTTGGTCTACCCCATGAATAAAAATCTAGAGGGGGTGGAAGCAATGTGGGTTTTGCTCGAACCAATAGTGCATATTATGCAAATTTTCACCACCTACGTTATTGAAAGACGCTTCATGCGTCCATAGTATTTGTGATAAAAAGTTTTTTTATTTGCCCGAATGATATTTAATAGCCAATGATAATACTTCAGTCTGTTATCATAATCGGTATCTGTTAAGGCCTGATATAAAACAATGTGGTGGAGATGTATACTATTTTCTTAAGGAATCTTGTGGACAATTGTTTTCGGGATTCCCAGATTATCTGGGATCATATTGCGCACCAATGTGATTTACGAATTCATAGAGGTGTCTGTTTCCCGTTATCGCTATGCCTATCTAAGATGTCTAGATATCGTGTATCTTGTTTCTTTGAACATTGAAAATAAATCCCTAACATATCATACGCTTCTGCGTTACTAAATGACATGTTCACGGTTACCATGGTTATCTGAATTGTTTTTCTCGATGAGGTAACTGGATTCGATTGATGGCACTCGAATTTTTTACATTTTCTTCTCTAATTCGAGATGCGGTTTTCACTGATATTTAGCAAATTTTATGGTTATTAAAAGTAAAAACCGAAAGTACAAAAAGAATGATTTCATGTCGTAATAATCCGTTTTAGCGACCTAACTTTGCATTCCAAATGGTTTTCTTATATCACCAATAATAAAGAAAAATATGGGGGTGAGCCACTTTTGAGGGACACCCGGTATATGTCATATTGTGAACTATTGTCTTGAATTGTCTGTGGTTCGTGACCTTTGGAAGATTGCTCAAGTCACGCCAATTCCAAAAACATCCAGCCCTCGGGAACTTAAGATCTACGCTCCATAAGTATTTTGCCTATATTGTCCAAGATTCTGGAAAAAGTAGTAGCTACTAGACTCACCCAGCATCTAAATAAATTTAATATTCTACCAGTCCGTCAGTCTGGTTTTCGTTCAAGACACAGTTGTACGACAGCCCTTCTCGATGTCACGGATGATATTTTCCATGCAATTGACCAAAAAGGGCCACGATCCTGATTCTCTTGGACTTCTCTAAGGCCTTTGATATCATTCACTACCCCACTCTCTTAGCAATAAAGTTTTTTAGTGGTCACCTCCTGAATCGGTCACAAACTGTTAAGCTTCATGGAAAGGAATCTTCAGCAACAGTGGTGTCCTCAGGCGTGCCGCAGGATTCAATTTTTGGCCCTCTGCTCTATCTAATTTATACGGCTGCTTTACCAAAAGTACTAGACTATTGCACTGCTCACATGTATGCTGACGATACTCAGGTCTATTACTCATTCAATGAGAATGACATTGACAAGGCTGAAAGAGCTATCAATTCTGATTGAGACAAATTGGCCCACGAAGCTTCAAATCATTGTTTGATTATTAATCCGTCTAAATCAGCAGTTATGGTATTTGGGAGTGGTGGTGTGGTGAACAGGATCAAGGGGTCTCTAAATATCGGAGTGGGTGGTGTTAAATTGAATTTTACGGACGAGTGCTGCAATTTAGGTATACGTCTTGATACTGCACTCCGATTCCGTGGACATGTTTCTTCACTAATTCACAGAGCCTACGTGACGCTTAAATTATTGTACAGTAACAGGAGCTTACTTAACCAAAGTGCGTATACAAAGAGTGCAGAACTCATGTCTGAGGTTTATATATGGTATTAAAAGACGGGAAATCACACACTCTGAATTGGGCAAATTGCTTAAATATGACGCGTCGTAGAATCCTCCACTGTGCTTGCCTCTTTCACAGAATTATTATGTATAAATGTCCACCATATTTAACCAATAGAATCAGGTATCGCAGTGACGTGCACAATATAATATACAAATCTTTAAAAGATCTTACTCTTATAATGTAGCTACTATTATGAATAGCATTCCTGCATCAGTCAAGCAGCTGAGTGAGCGAAGTTTTAAGTCATATTATAAAAAAATTCTTTTGATTGAGCAGAATAGCATTTAAATTTAAATTTTAAATTTAAGTTCTTATTAAGAGGTAAATTTCATCATTTCTTAACAATTTTGTTAATATTGTTAAGTTTGACAATATTTTGCCAGGGTATTGCTACTAAATCTCTTGAAAACAATTCTAATCTGAAACCATTAAAATCCCTGTAGTGTAATATTTTAGGCAATGCCTTCACACCTGATAAATTTAAGTTCACGTAAACTAAGGAATGGTCAGCTATATCATGCACCGGAATAACCCCCGAATCGCTTACGGGTGCATCTACATCGACAATCAATGAAATCAATGAGTGTAGCTGACGTATCTGTAACTCGAGTTGCTGATGAAATAATTTGAGTCAGATTGTATAACTCAATAGCCGGTAGTAATCGACTACTGTAAGCTCCCGTCATACCAAAAGCATTAATATTGAAATCACCGAAGCACACCAATCCCTCGGATCGTAGAACCAGACGCGATAGGGCATCCTCAAAACTAGTTAAAAATTGAGAAAAATCAACATTTGGTCTATATACAACACCAACCGTCAGAAAAAATTCGCCTCTACTCACCTCAATCCACAAATGTTCTATGAAAGGAAAAACTTCGCTAAAAATAACATTCAAATTGTAAATAGACTTTAGATAAATACCAACACCGAACCCCCGATCAGGAGGATCAGAGGCTGAGCGACCAACAAACAAATGACGGTAGTTATGAATATCCATGTCTCCAACATGGCGAAAATATCGTACGATTCTGTTTGTATAATATTTTTAACGGCAGCAAAGTGAGCTGGAAGCGATCGTGTATTCAAATGACCTATTTTCATTAACACTTAAAAATGAGCATAACATTTAAGGAAAAACAGCAGATTTACGAAACCGTTATGGAATGACTAGTTTATATTAATTTTAAGCAGTAAAAGATAAAAAGAATAAAACTGGGAGAAAATTAAATCAAAAGGCAAGTGAATTCACTTAATGAGGAGAAATATTAGCAGCAGTTGCACTTATAAATAAAGATTGCTATTCAAATACAAATTTATCGCACTGTTTGAATTCTTATAATTTTTATTACTTAGTTTTAGTTTTCAATTCGTATTTTTCTTTTCGTTCATAATTTCGTTCTTTCGTATGTTGTCTTTGTATTCATGTTACGCGTGCGTCTTGTCAAAAACCTGTATATTTGTAAAAATACCTGTATCGTGTCAGTCAGTCAGTCGATTAAAAGTCTTGAAAAGAGCGTGAATTTCGTCGTTTTATTGAATACATCAAGTTATAAGTTTTGTTGAGTTTCGAGTGAAAAAAGAGGACATTTTCGTTTAATTCGATAAGTATAAAACTTTCAATTTTTGAATTATTTTAAACATTTGGTCCTTCGAGCCGGATCCTCGAATAAACTCGAAAATAAATTCGTGGAGGTGCGTGCAATTGTACCGGTTCAGTTTCAATAACAATTTCGATTTATTTTAAGATTAATTTTTCAGTGCGCAATTTCTTATTCTTTTTCGTTTTTTTTTTAACAAGACTTTACTTAAAATGGTTGAAACCCAATCCAAAACTGAATTGAATGCGCTTTTCGAGCAACAAAATGACTTTTACGGCTCTATTTCTCGCGTCGTGGAAAATAAAAAAAAAATGGGTAAAAATAATTGGACATTAAATAATCTTCAAAGTCGTCTCGATCGACTGGAAGCAACTTGGAATGAATTTTTTAATTTTCATAAACGGTTAATTCAATATAAAGTCGAATATGCTGATACCGTGTATTTTTCGGACGATTTATTTTCGGCTTGTGAAGAGACATACATTGAATCTAGAGCATTTCTTCTTGATTCTATTCGGTCGTTTAAGGGATCTTTTTCAGCGGGATCGGTTCGCAGTGTTAGGTGCGTGCAATCAGCTCCACCACCAATCGTCGATCCCTCAATACAACAACCGGTTCCACCGATTGCTACGGCAACACCGTCGTTTTCGTGTTCAAGACAATTACCACGAATAAAATTGCCTACTTTCGACGGTAACTACAATAACTGGCCCCAATTTTATGACTTATTTTCCTCAATGATTTATTCAAACGCTGGAATTTCTAATGTTGAAAAATTTCATTATTTGAAAATGAGCCTTGTTAACGAACCATCACAATTATTAAAAAATTTGTTGGTAACGAATGACAACTTTCAACGTGCGTGGACATTGCTGATCGAACGATATGAAAATCGTCGAGTTATGGTGGATGCCCAATTGACCTTACTGTTGTCAGCACGTTCGATTAAATCTGAATCAGCTTCCGAATTGAGGAGACTTCTCGGGGAAGTTAAAGAGGCTTTAGGAGCATTAGAATCTTTGGGATGTCCTATAAAATCTTGGGATAATATTTTAGTATATTTGCTTGTACGTAAACTTGACACAGAGACGGCCAAGGATTGGGAAAAATCAATTAGTAGCTACCGAGATCCTTCAACCTTCGACGAATTGGAGGAACTTCTCGTTCACCGCATCTACACTCTTGAAGCTATTGAAAAGTTACCTGGAAATGGTAAAAAATTTTCCCAAACATTCCCTAAAAGTGTTAATTTCAAAGTACACAATGCTTCGGCTACCGGTTCGGGTTGTTCGCTATGCGGTGCTTCTCATTACATTTCGGCTTGTCATGATTATCTCTCACGGAAACCAACACAACGACTTGACTTCGTAACTTCTAAAGGACTTTGCTTTAATTGTCTTGGACCACACATGTTCAAAAAATGTCGCGTTTCTAAACGATGTCGTTTCTGCAATAAACCTCATCATTCAACTCCTCATGAAGCTCCCCCAGAGACACGTATGCTTCATTCTAAAGATGCTGCGTCAAAATCAAATGTACCAACAAATCAACCGTCAAGTCATTTCGTTCACTCTCATCATCATCACATTCCAGTGCTTCTCGCAACAGCATTGGTTCGAATCGTATCACCCCGTGGTGATTCGATTATCGTTCGTGCGTTGATCGATCAAGGTTCGGAGGTGTCTTTTATTGGTGAAACTCTAGTGCAACGGCTTCACCTGCAACGGCGTTCCGCGAGTATTTCGATCACCGGGATTGGATCAAAACGTACGTGCGTTTCTAATGGCATCGTGTCGATGCAGCTATTTTCGCGTCTAAATCCATTTATCTCTTTTGAAGAAGAAACATTAATTATACCGAAGTTAACGTCTTATGTGCCTCAAAAGTGCACCGATCGGTTGCCGTCCGAGCTAAGCGACCTTCCCTTAGCTGACCCAGAATTTACTTCGGACAGAAAAATTGACTTGATACTCGGAGTGCGTTTTTATTCCAAAATAATACAAAGTGGAGTTAGAAAGAGTACCGATGGTCTTTTGATTGCTCAACAAACGGCTCTGGGCTGGGTACTTTCCGGCGCGTTGTCTAATCAACCTTCTTCTCATGTCGGTGCATACTGTTTTCAGTGTTCTATCGATCTTGAGTTCCTTGATATCATGCAACGCTTCTGGAAACAGGAGGATGACACTCTTAATGTTTCGCGTCTTTCATCGGACGAACGCGAGTGCGAAGAACATTTCAATCGAACCTATCAACGGGATTCTGACGGTCGATTTGTGGTTCGGTTGCCATTTCGCGAGTCACCAAATAAACTCGGAAACTCCTATTCGGTCGCTGTTGGATCTTTTCAAAGGTTAGAATTAAGATTCGCGAGAAACGAACAGCTTCGTATAGAGTATAGCAATTTTATGCGTGAATATCTTTCACTGGGACACATGCGTCAAGTTCCAGTAACTTTGAGCTCTCCAAATTATTATTTGCCTCATCATGGAGTTGTTCGTGAGACAAGCTCTACTACGCGATTGCGGGTGGTTTTTAACGGGTCGCAGCTAACTTCGACGGGAGTCTCGCTTAATGACTGTCTTTATACAGGACCCAAACTACAAAGCGAATTGATAGATGTTTTGACGCGATGGAGACGACACCGAGTGGTTTTGCTTGCGATCTCGAAAAGATGTACCGGCAGATTAAAGTTCATAATAACGATTTACCATTTCAACGCATTGTTTGGCGTGAAGACGCTACTGAAGATATTTCAAAGCTTTGAACTTACCACCGTTGTTTTGTCTGGTGTTTTTGTTTTTTTTGACTTAGAGTAATATTTGGTTATTTTTAAGTTGTAAGTTGGCAGCGAAATAAAAAATGGCCACTTCCTGTCGAATGAGAAAAGGTGTTAGGTGCGTTTTAGTTATCCTTTAGACAAAAACCTAAATCTGCAAATGTCACTTAATTAAAAACAAGAAATTAAAGAAATACAGTTCATTTCAAAATAAATAGCATACAGAACACAACATTTGGTCCTTCGAGCGAAGATTATCGAAAATTAAGTGATTTCAACATTGTGGTTAGGTTACATCAGCCAACAAGTTTCGTCGCTCTTTGTTGGTGACGTCATTACGCTGGATGGGAAGGCACCAGACGCTAATATTAAACAATGCAATACAGGTTCGTGTCCTTTATATTTGGTCCATCCTTTTAATCCCTTTCACGAGTACAAATCGATGCGATGGAACAATTAGTAAAGAAGCGCGCCGTAATAAAATCACAAGTTACACGATTCGGTTCGTTCGTAGACGAAGTACAATTGAGTAATAAAAACATCGCGGAATTAAAAACACGATTAAAACGATTAGAAAAATTATGGGACGAATTTGATAACATACAAACGGAAATCGAAGAAAACGAAAAAGGTGACGAACAAAGTCAATCAACGGAACGCGAAACGTTTGAAAATAAATACTTTGAGGTTATTTCTCGCGCTGAAGAAATTACCGAATTAAATAAATCAGTCAACAAGACAACAATCGTCGATACTTATTCACAATTTTCGGCTAATTTACCATCTTTGAATCTTCCTCAATTTAAAGGATCATACGAAGAATGGTTGAGATTTTTCGAATTGTACAAATCGCTCGTACATGACAATGCAAGGTTAAATAAAATTCAGAAATTTTATTATTTACAATCTTGCTTGAAAGATGACGCTTTACGAATTATAAATTCACTCGAAATATCAGAAGCAAATTATGACGTAGCTATTGAGCTATTACGCGAAAGATATGAAAATAAAAAGGTTTTGATACGGAATCACGTAAAAAACATTTTTGAGCTACAACCACTGACCCGAGAGTCGCACGTTAACTTAAGAAAACTTATCGACAATTTTCTAAAAGATTTTCGTTCTTTACAAACATTAGGTGAGCCAGTACAACATTGGGATACACTTTTAATACATATTGTATCAATAAAATTAGATAAGCAAACACAACGGGAATGGGAAACTCATTCAAAAAACATTACCACGCCGAAATTGGATCAATTTTTAAAAGTTTTAAAAGAAAAATGCCAACTTCTTGAATCATTAGACGGTAAACTTGCAAATAAATTCAATGAACGTACAAACGAAAAGGTATCAATGCATATTACTTCAAATAACGAAAAAACAGCCTTTTTGTCTTGCACTTTTTGCAAAAACAATGATCATTCAAATGCGAAAAATTATTAAAATTACCTATTAACGAACGTTACAACGAACTAAAAAAGAATAACATATGCACAAATTGCCTAAAATCCGGTCATACTCCTAATAAATGCAACAGCAAAAGTTGTCAAATTTGTCAGAAACGTCATAATACTATTTTACATGACAAAAATTTTCATTTACGTCAAAGACAAGCTACTAATATTAAAGCACACGTTAGTCGAAGCGAAATATCAAAAATTGATCACGATACCAAACAAAGTCGTTGGAGCGACGACGAACAAGAAAACGATGAGAAACCGCCAATCACTATGACATCACAAAGTTATATTCCTAAAACAAGACAAATAATTTTGCCAACTGCTATTATTAATGTTTACAATAAGCACGGAGAATTCGTTAAATGTCGTGCGTTGCTGGATTCGGGCAGTCAATCAAATTTTTGCACCAAATTTCTGTTCGATAAATTGCAGTTAACGGGAAAAGATATAGCTGCACCTGTTTCCGGTATTAGCCAAAGCATTTGCAACATAACTTGTAAAACAGAGGCAATTATTAAATCAGCAGACTGTTCCTATCAAAACAAATTGGAATTTCTTGTTATCGACAACATTACTGGTAGCTTACCACAAGCTTCGTTCGATACATCGAATCTTAGAATTCCTAGTGATTTAAAATTAGCTGATCCCAGTTACAACGAAACAAACGAAATTGATGTTTTATTGGGATGCGAAATATTTTACGACTTAATGAAACCAGATCAGCTAAAGTTCGGAAAGCACGGTCCTATATTACAAAATACAAGGTTAGGTTGGATAGTTGCCGGACCCATGTTAGGAAAAATAAAACAGAAAAACGAAACAAGATGTTTTTTGGCAACCGACAATTTACACAAGCAGATCGAAACGTTTTTGGGAAATTGAAAATATTGAAATTGCAAACTCAAAATTGTCAAAAGAGGAAATGGAATGTGAATTGAATTTTCGCGAAGAGTTTGAACGTGACGAAACCGGACAATTTACAGTTAAATTGCCTTTACGAGATAATCACATATCATTAGGAGATTCTTTTGATATAGCAAAAAACAGACTAATTTCGATAGAAAGAAAACTAGCAAAAAATTCAAATTTACGGCAGGAGTATAATAATTTCTTAAAAGAATATGAGGATTTAGGCCACATGACTCTTACTTCTTTCGATAAGTGTGATAATGACATTGTAATTTATTTGCCTCACCATGCTGTGATAAAACAAACGAGTAGCACTACTAAAGTAAGAGTGGTATTTGATGCTTCAGCGAAGACGACATCAGGCTTAAGTTTGAATGACGTTTTAAAGGTTGGCCCAAAAATCCAGAGTGATTTGTTCGATATAGTTGTTAGAATGAGAATGCACCCGATAGTGATAACCGCAGACGCAGAAAAGATGTACAGAATGATCCTTATTCATAAAACACAAAGAGATTTTCAAAGAATATTATGGCGATACGACCCTAATGATGAAATAAAGCCGTATCGTTTGAACACAGTTACTTACGGCACATCTAGTGCATCATTTTTAGCAACACGTGTTTTACATCAGGTTGGCTTGAATTGTAGAAATTCTAACGCAGTAGCTTCTAACATCATATTACGAGATTTTTACATGGATGATTTGATAACTGGTTCTGATGATTGGCAAGAAGCATTGAAAATTAAAGATGAACTTGCTAGTATATTGGCGAAATCGGGCTTTAAATTAAGAAAATGGCAATCGAACGATAGCAGGGTTCTACACAATGAGAACAACCAGCTAGACAAATTTCAGATTCACATTACAGTACCGATTTTGAAATTAAAAATGACAAAATTACCAAACGGGTTATATTATCACAGGTGGCGCGAATATTCGATCCTTTGGGTCTCATTAATCCATGTATTGTGAAAGCTAAGCTAATTTTACAAGAATTGTGGCAATTACAAAGCGATTGGGATGATGAAATTCCGGACTGTTTAAAACAAAAATGGTCAAATTTTATTAAAAGCATCAAAATGATAAGCAAAATAGCAATACCAAGACCGGTTATTGTAGCAAAGGTAGTGTCAATTACATTACATGGATTTTCCGATGCTTCGCAGGTCGCTTACGGTGCATGCATTTACGTTTGTTCGAGCAATGATAATGGCGAAAAATCATCTCATTTGATTTGTTCAAAATCCCGAGTCGCACCTATTAAACAAATATCGATAGCTCGATTGGAATTATGCGGAGCATTTTTGCTTGCTCAATTGATGACAAAAATTAAATCAATAATGTTAACAAATGAAAAAATACAAATAAAAAATGTTTATTATTGGACAGATTCAAGCATTGTTCTTTCGTGGCTGAATTCTGAATCGCATAAATGGAAAATTTTTGTGGCTAATCGCGTCGCGGAGATACAAAGATTGACAGAGCGCGAAATGTGGAAACATGTTCCAACAGCTGATAATCCAGCAGACTTTGTTTCACGCGGTCTTAATCCCGACGAATTGCAAAATAAGGAATGTTGGTGGAAAGGTCCCGAATGGATAACATTAGAAGAAACGCATTGGCCCCAGAACCACACGGTAACGATAGACGACGTACCTGAAACTCGAAAGCAAAATATTAATTTTTCATATTTGATAGTGAATGACTTCGATATATGTACCCGCTATTCAACATTTTTAAAATTACAACATGTTATGGCATACCTACTTCGTTTTGTAAACAACATAAGATCAGAAACTAAATTAAGCGGTTTACTTTCTTTGGAAGAACTAAATAATGCTACAATAAAACTATGCAAAATTGTGCAAAACCAATCTTTTATACAAGAAATATCTCTTTTGCAACAAGGAAAAATGGTTCATAAACAAAATAAATTAGTATGCTTAAATCAATTTTTAGATAACAATAAGTTAATTCGTATAGGAGGACGTTTAAGGCACTCCGAATTATCTTATGATGAGAAGTTTCCAATAGTTTTACCTGCAAAACATCATTTTGTCAAATTAATTGTTAAGTATTATCATCATAAATACTTACACGCTGGTCCACAATTCGTTTTATCCCGTATTAGAAGTAAATTTTGGCCACTGGATGGTAGAAATACCGTACGTAGATATTTGAGAAATTGTACAACTTGCTTCAGAGTCAAACCGTTAAATGTTGATCAATTGATGGGTGATTTATCAGATTTCAGAGTAACACGTACACGACCATTTGCAGCAATCGGTTTAGATTATGCAGGTCCATATTTAATAAAAGATAGTAAGAGTAGAAGTCGTGTGGAACTTAAGGCTTATTTATGTATATTTGTCTGCTTGGCTACAAAAGCTGTACATTTGGAACTGGTAACACAACTGACCTCAGAAGCTTTCATGAACGCCTTTAAACGTTTTGTATCGCGCAGAGGACTTTGCAGGACTGTTTATTCAGATAATGGAACCAATTTCGTTGGCGCTAATAATGATTTAATGAACTTATATAACCTTATTAAAGAGACAGCTAAGGATGAAAATTATTATTCATACTTTGTTGACAATCAGATAACATGGCACTTTATCCCACCAAGGTCTCCGCATTTCGGTGGTCTTTGGGAATCGGCAGTGAAATCTTTTAAATTCCATATTAAGAGAGTTTTAGGTGAAACTAAATTAAATTTTGAACAATTTTATACGTTGCTTACTCAAATTGAAGCAATCCTAAACTCCCGTCCAATATTACCTTTATCCTCTGACCCCACGGACTTGGAGCCGCTTACACCTGGACATTTTTTAATTGGACAACCACTACAAGCAGTACCTCAAGAGAACGTTGTCGACGTACCAACCAACCGTTTAAACAATTTTAAACAACAGCAACAATTGTTGCAAAGATTTTGGCGTGTTTGGAATCATGAATACCTACATACCTTACAACAACGTTCAAAATGGACGCGCAATAATCATGACGTCCAGATTGGTACCATGGTTTTGTTGAAAGAGCAAAACATACCTCCACTACAATGGCGTTTAGGCCGTGTAGAAGAACTATATCCCGGCCAGGACCATATAGTGCGCGTAGTGTTAGTACGGACAAGAAGCGGCATGGTAAAACGTGCCGTTGCAAAAGTTTGTCCGTTACCGATAGATGAAGATTGACTCAATTCAGTGGATATATTCTACAAATATTATATATTCCTATTTTTCTACAAATTTGTATTTGTTTTCATTTATGTATGTTAGTTTTAAATATTGATATTTCAAGGCTGGCGGCATGTTTTGTCTGGTGTTTTTGTTTTTTTTGACTTAGAGTAATATTTGGTTATTTTTAAGTTGTAAGTTGGCAGCGAAATAAAAAATGGACACTTCCTGTCGAATGAGAAAAGGTGTTAGGTGCGTTTTAGTTATCCTTTAGACAAAAACCTAAATCTGCAAATGTCACTTAATTAAAAACAAGAAATTAAAGAAATACAGTTCATTTCAAAATAAATAGCATACAGAACACAACAACCGTTACATACGGGCTTTCTTGCGCGCCTTACTTAGCGATTCGTTGCATTCGTCAAATCGCGGACGAACATTCTTCTAGTCAACCTCTCGGCACAACGGTACTTTTGCGGGATACTTATGTTGACGATATCCTCTCTGGGGCAAATGACATTGATGACGTACAGGAAGTCATATTTCAACTAAATCAAGTATTGAAAGCGGGCGGTTTTAAAGCGCGTAAGTGGACTTCGAATCATTCCGAATCATTAACGAATCTATCTCCTGAACTGATCGCAAAGAGTAACACTCTAGATATTGATAACGATCACTCTCCCCGCGCTCTCGGGCTTCTTTGGGACAACGTCGACGATCAATTTTTGTTTCGTTTGAACGATTTTCGAGAATTTTCGGGTCAGGTTACAAAACGTTCCGTTCTTTCGTTTATTGCCCGACTATTTGATCCTCTAGGCTGGCTATCTCCGCTGATAGTTACAGCAAAAATCTTCATGCAGGATCTATGGATTCGAAAGCTTGATTGGGACGAGTCGTTACCAAATGACTTAGCTCTAAAATGGACTTCTTTTCTAAACGATATTCGCACTATTCCAGCAATTCGAGTACCACGGTGGCTTGGAATAGAACAAAACGTTACGTCCATTGAACTACACGGTTTCGCGGATGCTTCTAATGCTGCTTTTGGGGCGGTCGTTTACCTTCGTGCGTTTGGGGATTCGGATGTTCGAGTTTCGATTATCTCTTCTAAAACGAAAGTGGCACCGTTGGAAACCATGGCAAACCATGGAAACCTGGTTACCATACCGCGGCTCGAATTGTGCGCGGCTGTGCGTCTTGTGCGGTTGGTGAAACGCGTGATCCGTGCTTTAGACTTACAAAGTGACCCCGTTTATCTTTGGAGTGACTCCACAGTAGCACTTTCATGGATATGTAGTCATCCCGGCAGGTGGAAGGACTTCGTCCGCAACAGAATAATCGAAATTCAGGTCCTGCCTCAAGCTAAATGGTCTTACGTTCCAAGTCAGGACAACCCTGCCGATCTTGCATCACGAGGAGTCCCCATTCGTCAACTCCAAGGCGAAACACTATGATGGACAGGACCTTCTTGGCTGTCTCTACCTTCATCATATTAGCCTTGCATTCGACCAACAATATCATCGGAGGCAGATCGCGAGCGACGACGTTCCATTCCAGTGACTCATACAGCATCTCCTGAGCAGGGCTGGAACTTAAAGAATAAATATTCAACGTTGAATAAACTTCTTCGCATCACCGCCTGGTGTTTCAAATATTTTAAAAAATCTAAGTCTTGTTCTGTTGTAGGCATTCTTACTCCCGATGAAATGAACCATGCAATGATGTTTTGGGTCCATGAATGCCAGCAACTTTACTTTCCTAATGAAATTCGAACTCTTCAGGACGGACAAACAATTCAGCGATCCAGTCCGTTGTACAAGCTTACTCCGTTTCTGGACGGTGAGGGATTCTTGCGGGTTACGGGCCGTCTTCGGTTTGCGTCACTGGACTGGGACGAGAAGCATCCCCTCATTTTGCCCAAGGAATCTAGGATAACTAGCTTGGTAATCGATAGTCATCATAGAGAGACATTACATGGAGGTACGCAGCTGACTCTGTCTTCATTGAGACGTCGTTTCTGGATAGTCGGCGGCCGTGTTCCTGTTCGATCTTTCATTCAGCGCTGTATAATATGTGCCAGACATCGAGTAGAAGCTAGTCAACAACTTATGGGACAACTGCCTCCTTCAAGAGTAACGCCATCTAGGCCGTTCACACATACCGGAGTTGACTACGCAGGGCCATTTCAGCTTCGAACATTTCGTAGTCGGAATGGTAAGATATATAAAGGATATCTGATACTTTTTGTATGTTTAGCAACATCAGCTATTCATCTCGAAATTTCAACGGACTATACAACTTCGGGATTCTTGGCGGCATACAAGCGTTTTTCTGGGCGTCGTGGTCTTTGTAGATGCCTATACAGCGATTGCGGTACCAATCTCATTGGCGCAGACCGGGAGCTGCGATCATTGTTTTCTGCTGCTTCCAAGGAGTGGAGACACATGGCCGGTGTTCTGGGTGATGACGGTACTCAGTGGCGATTCAATCCTCCTGCTGCTCCGCACTTTGGGGGAACGTGGGAGGCTGGCGTTCGTTCTGTCAAGACGCATCTAAAGAAAATTGTTGGTTCGACGCTGCTCACGATGGCGCGAGTTCAACAGTTGCATTCCGGTAGTGATGGCAATATTCGTGTGGCTACTATAAAAACAGCAACTACGACGCTTACTCGCCCTCTAGTAAAATTGTGTTTGCTTCCTTGTTAATTGTATTAATACGTTTATATTTATGTTAATTCTTTTCTATTTCAATCAGTTTAATTTCATTTTGTTTTTCTTTAGTTGAATTTATATGTTACTATATTCAACACATTCATATATTTTGTAATTGTAATTCAAGTTTTCTATTTGCAAAATTCACTTATTTTTTTGATTTATTTGTTTCGATCGTTCCGCCTAAAATATTCAATGTTCTGTTGTTCATTATTCAAATTTCTTATTGCCAAAGTGTTTGGCAAGGCGGGCGGAATGTTTGAATTCTTATAATTTTTATTACTTAGTTTTAGTTTTCAATTCGAATTTTTCTTTTCGTTCATAATTTCGTTCTTTTGTATGTTGTCTTTGTATTCATGTTACGCGTGCGTCTTGTCAAAAACCTGTATATTTGTAAAAATACCTATATCGTGTCAGTCAGTCAGTCGATTAAAAGTCTTGAAAAGAGCGTGAATTTCGACGTTTTATTGAATACATCAAGTTATAAGTTTTGTTGAGTTTCGAGTGAAGAAATACTTTTTATGCTTTCGTGGTCGTAAATATTTTTTTCCTCCACCACAGTTGGAACCCCTATCTTGTTCTTGAACTCCTCAAAATCGCTGTGGAATAGGATGGTATAAAGACTTTTTCCATTTTTTACAATAATTCGTCCGTCAGACGTCCAAACGTTATTATTTCCAAAACACTCCCTGACATTCTTGAAACCCTCCAATCTTTTACTGGACAAGGATTCTGTTATCAATTTCTTTGAATTTTTTAAATTCTTCTTATTGGACCAAATAACCTGCCTATGTCTATACGACGTAAATGTTACTATCACTGCTCGATTGGTGTTCCCAACTTTAACCCGCTTTCCCAAACGATGGCATCTATCTATCATGTCGATACTTGGGGAAAAATCAGCAACGTTTAGAGAAGCCATAACATCCAAAACCTTCCTTTCTAACGCATCCGTTTTCTCTATTTCCTCGCCCTCTTCGATTCCATGGAACACAAGACAATTTCTTCGTGAATAGTTTTCTAAATTGTCAATCTCTTTCGCATTATTCTCAACCATTTTCCGCATACTTTCTATATGATTTTGTACTAACAACTTAAATTTGTTGAATTCAGCACTAATTACGTCCAAAGGGTTAGAGGGTTGGGTGCTAGACTTTGATGTCAACACAATTTCATCAATTTTATTTTGTTTTTTATTTTATATTGTTTTATATGGAAGAGAAGCAGTGTTTTTATGGCGTGGTCTGTTGTTTAGCGACGAACGCAGTGACTCGCTAATGACAGATGAGCCGTTAAAATTGTGGCGTGTCCGACAGTTGAACAGTGCGAATGCTGGAAAAATCCTTTCCTCATGCGGAAAGGATTTTTATTGTACAATATTTTTTGTAACGAATAAAACGTCCCTGTGTGACGATATGAGTTGCATGTGGGGTTTTTGACAGGAAAAAATCAACCGAAATTCAAAACGTCAATATTGATTTTATTGATTGCAAATTGATTTTTATAGATTTTTTTAAATATTTTAAAACTGTGTTATCTGCACACGAATGTATAAAACGTTCTTATTAACCTTTTCTTATAAACATGCACATTTGGTCATTAAATATTCCTGTTAGTTGCGGTAACAAAAAGCATTTGTGCGGGAAGACGCGTTTCCCGCACCTCCTCTCTGTGCGGGAAATAGGTATCTGGATGCTATATATGAGTACAAAATAGTATATTGTGTTATATGGAAGAGAAGCAGTGTTTTTTATGGCGTGGTCTGTTGTTTAGCGACGAACGCAGTGAGTCGCTAATGACAGATGAGCCGTTAAAATTGTAGCGTATCCGACAGTTGAACAGAGTCAGTTCGTTCGTCCGGCAATGACGGACCAGCCATAAACGAAACTGCTTCTCTTCCGAATAAAACATAGTATTTTTTCTTCAAACTTCTTTATTTTAGCGCCATAACGCTGAAGTACTTTTTTGCTATGTTGATCTTAGCAACCGTCGTTATGTAAAAATGACTTACTTCTACCGCGAGTAAACACGCCAACAAAGTTGGCATTTAATGACGTTTGAAGAAAACAAATTTTGCTGTATCTGTATCTCGACAATGGTTTCCCAAACCTATAGGTTTGGGAAAAAATTCTTGTAGGCAAAGTGGACAAGAGAAATAGTTGCAAATTATGTTGAAATTCGTAATTCGATTGTTAGAGGCGTAACTGTCACAGAGAAACATAAAATTCCCGCTATCTCAGACAGTTAAATGACGAGCCATAAGCTATGAGCTTTTATTTTGCGACATTTCTCCTGTCATAATAAAGGAGGGAGAGGCAAATGTGTTTTCAAATGTTTACATTTTAATATCTTCTTGAAAGAGCATTTTATGTGCATTTCACAAAGCCTTAATAACCATAAAATTAGCTAAATATCAGTGAAAACCGCATCTCGAATTACAGAAGAAAATGTTAAAAATTCGAGTGCCATCAATCGAATCCAGTTACCTCATCGAGAAAAACAATTCAGATAACCATGGTAACCGTGAACATGTCATTTAGTAACGCAGAAGCGTATGATATGTTAGGGATTTATTTTCAATGTTCAAAGAAACAAGATACACGATATCTAGACATCTTAGATAGGCATAGCGATAACGGGAAACAGACACCTCTATGAATTCGTAAATCACATTGGTGCGCAATATGATCCCAGATAATCTGGGAATCCCGAAAACAATTGTCCACAAGATTCCTTAAGAAAATAGTATACATCTCCACCACATTGTTTTATATCAGGCCTTAACAGATACCGATTATGATAACAGACTGAAGTATTATCATTGGCTATTAAATATCATTCGGGCAAATAAAAAAACTTTTTATCACAAATACTATGGACGCATGAAGCGTCTTTCAATAACGTAGGTGGTGAAAATTTGCATAATATGCACTATTGGTTCGAGCAAAACCCACATTGCTTCCACCCCCTCTAGATTTTTATTCATGGGGTAGACCAAAAAAACCCATTTTTCAAGAAAAACCAATGACCAGGGAAAATATGACAAAATACGAAATGCCATTGGGAACGTGTCCAGGACTGAGACTTAAGCAGCGGTTTTTCCTGTGTTTTTTGTTTTATTGTCATTGTTGATGTTTCCTTGATCCGTTGGCCTTTAATTGCGCCTCAAAAGTAGTTTTAAACCAGTACTAACATTTTTGTGATCTCTTATTTGTTTGCTAAGGCAACTTGATCCGATTAAGGTATACGAATTTTTAACATTTTCTTCTATAATTCGAGAACGATTGGAGATATCGAGATGCGATATTTAAATTATTAAAATTAATAAATTGTTAATTGAAAAGATACGGTTTTTGAATAAAATCGGTTTATTTTTTAAGATAATTTTGGTAAACAAATCAATAAAAAGTAGTTTAAGCATGACAACCGAGGATGACGAATGTTGTCCAAGATCCCGTTTTACGTCTCTTGAAGGTCATTTTTTTTTCTACTACATCATCGTCGAAACTTAGCGATGATGGGTTTTCAATAACGATCCATTTATTTTCACTATACTTTTCAGCCATACTTTGTTGTATATGGTTGGTACGACCCTGAGCAGAGTTGTTAGAATCGCACGCGTTATTAATGAAACCCATAATTGTATTCTTCATATCACCACTCAAATTACTTGGTTCAATTTCAAACTGAAATACATAATTTATAATTGCAAGCAATAAAAAACATTGAAACGAATCTTACTGTTCCAAACAAACGTAATCGTACTCAATAAATACATTAAATGTATATGGTAAAAGTAACGAAGTGAAACTCACCTTTATTCTAGTATGTTGATCGACAAGAGTGGTGTCATCGTCTAAGACATCGAGTTGTTCAAATGGTTCGGCAGCAACGGGGGTTGCATTACTGCTACCAATTAATAATTGAACCAAGCCGTAAGCTACAAAAATCCAAATTTTCATCGTGATCTTGTTACCGTTACTGTAGTGTAGACTTGTAGACTATCAACAGTCAACTGCAAAGCGTAGAGTGTGCACGATTGATATTTATATGTTTATATTTTTTACAAATTTTATCAAAATCTAACACTTTATTTATTTTGTCGTATTTTGACATTCGTATTATTGCGTAACGTCCACTTGTGTTGGGTAGTTACAAGTGGTCGCCGATCATCAATCATCGATCAGACATCAATCATCGTTTGGTTTTTTTTCACAGTCTGCTACCTACTTCTTTTTAGACAAGCTCAATGTCCCCTCGAATCATAATTTTTGAAATTACAGCCCTTTTTAGCCGAATAGCACCTGCGTTTACTGCCTCCTCCCACCTTTCGGGGGTTTTCTTACTGGACGTTTTTCTTGCAATCTGCTGTTCTTCTTGGTAGGCAATTCAGCCATTCTTATTGCGTGCCCTGTAGTTCTCTTAGTTCTCGGTATATTTCATGATTACATTATTTATTCGCCTCAATACTTTTGTTTCCTTGGGTAACGCTCCATCTTTCAGAGCCAATCCTTTTTGTTTCTGAATCCTTGTTCCTTTCCATCGCTAGTAAGATTCATCAGTTATAAGTGACCACATCATCTCTTGACTGTATCAAGATGTTTATTTTGCTTGTGTTGATTTCCAGTCCTATATATTTGGCATTTGATCGTCCCATTATATTGATGTCATCCGTGTCCCTGCTGTCAGCTTAACTGTTTTCTTTCTCAGCAGGTGAGATGTCAGAAGTTGGTAGTTCTGATTTCTTTATTTAGTCGTGTTCCTTTTTTTACGCGCAATTGCTTTATAATAAAATTTATAAGCTTCACCACCTTTGCCGGTAATCCCAATTCATGCAAAATAGAAATAGAGAATATTGTTCTCGGGTAATCGAATCGGTACATTGGTATTGTGCTCCCACGCTTTATTCAGCACTTGCTTAACAGTAAATAGTTCATCCGTCATCTTTTGTTTGCGATCCAGGTCAATATTACAAATTTCAGAATTTAAGTCTACTAGTACATAATATAACCAATAAAAACAAGCAAAACAACCAAGATCAAGCATAAATATTAATTAACGCATCACATAACGCGCGGAGGATGTGTTGAACCAAAACTTAATAAAAATGAACAGAATTACATCACAAATTACAGAAATCAAGGATAAAAATCAAGTTTGGCTACTGGGTGGCTGCAGCACTTATCAAAGGTGTCAAATGTTGTTTAAACGATCTAATACCAATGCCAAACAGAGGTATGAAGGAAGAAGCCGACAGTGTGTTGTACAGTGAAAGGATTCTAATAAGAGGAGAATTTCGTCTCAGTTCAGTTTAAAACCGAGGAATTTAGCGTACCACAATATGCAGCCGCATAGAAACCAATATTTTCTAATATTAATGGAGCATTTATACTATTATCATTATCATATTCATACTATCAGAGCGATATAATTTTTCTTCTGAGAGACAACCTGGTGATCTTAAATAATTTGCGTGCAAATTCGTACGATCTAAAACCAATGAAAACACGGAATTTTTTGAAGTAGAAATACCTAATGAATTTATTTTGAATAGTTTCTATAAAATTAGAATAAAGAATCGCACTAAAGAATTGAACAGTAATTGCAGCGTCTGTAAGTTTGAGAAACTGTACCCATTTCTAATGAGAAATCCTAAGAGACCCAAAGCTGTGGTTGCTGTGGCTTTAATATGTTCAGCAAAGCATAAACCAGGCGAAAACAACACACCCAAGTCCCTCTTTTTAACAACACACCTCAAATTCACATTATTTAATTTATATATAAATTCTGCCGGCCTCTTCCTCAATGTATACGTCGTCATTGGCTCACATTTAGACACATTACAATGGAGCTTGTTGAGCCAACACCAATTAAATACGTTATCTAAATCAGACTGTAAGGACCGACAGTCAGTTAAGTCATGTACAGTTGTAAATACCTTGAGATCGTCCGCGAAGAATAAGCATCTGGTTGAGTTAATTAGCAGGGGCAAATCATTTATAAATAACAAGAATAACAAAGGTCCCAGATTGCTACCCTGCGGAACCCCTGAATCAATCCCCAACATATCTGATACTGCGTTTTTATAAGAGACGTAATAAAATCTGTTGGACAAATATGAAACAAAGAAAGTAAGAGTAGAATAAGAAAACCCGTGTTGTGTCAGCTTGTGCAGAAGCGTATCATGATCCACCCTATGGAATGCGCTTGCAAAATCCGTGTAGATAACATCCACTTGAGCTCTAGCATCCAATGATTTGGAAACATAATCCGTAAAGATAGTTAAGTTATTCTCCACAGAGCGACCAGGAATAAATCCATGCTGATTAACATTCAACGAAAGTTTTACATGATTGAAAACCCTGCTGGGAATACCATCTGGTCCCTCTGTACGTTTAGACTTAAGGTTATTTATGGCATCGCCAATTTCATTCATTGAGAAGGATTTCAAGTTGAACAAATCGAATGAGTTATCGTTGATAATGTCATCATAGAACGAAAGAGAATAATTCGACGTTGAACCATAAACGGACTTAAAATAATTTGCAAAAGCAGATGTGATATCTTTGCTAGAACCAAGAGGAACTCCGTCGGAACAAAACTGGCTCTGGTCGAAGTTATCCCTTTTGCTACCAATAAAATTCCAAAATGCCTTCGGATCAGCTACAATATTATTTTCAACATCTCGTGTATAACTATTGTAAGCTATTGCAGTGTCCCGCTTTACCCTGGCCCTCAGTTCTCTATATTTATCCAAATGGTACGTGGAATCTTTTCTGTGTTTAAAATGGAAATCCTTAGCCTTAATATCTTTTATTATACCTTGATTAAACCACACTGGATATTTACAAGCGCCAACTTGCTTTTTCGGGACATAATCAGCTAGGATATCATATAGACTATCATAAAATACAGCAACTGCATCATCAACATTATCATACGTACTCAAAAAAGAAAAATCCGTATCAGTTAAACGTCGATATAAAAGCATGAAATCCGCATTCTTATACATAGTCCTCTGTATACATTGTATCGAGAATCAATTACTTCAGCATTATAAATTGACTCATTTAACCAAGTGTCGGTAAGACAAATAGCTGAAAAATTGTGATTAAGCAAATTTAATAAGAAAGAAGTTGTTTTTTGACAGCAGTCACCGTTAACGTTTCCTTTGGCTTTAATAATTGTTGCAATTTTCTTGATTTTTTTTTTTATTCTTCATCTTTATATGCTTTCTTACCTTTTCTTTCCATCATGATGCCTGCTTTCTGATATAATAATAATATATATCGTATCTTTTATTTATCTCACACACTTCTCTCGTCGTATTCAGTTTCAACTTTTTTATACATTCCTAGATGTCATCTGTGTTTCCATTTTTCCTGTGATTTCTGTTACTCTCCACTTTCCCATCCATATATCGCACGAATTTGTCCGTTGTATTTTTCGTTTCTGTTTTCAGTTTTTTAACAGTACGCAATCTATCTTTAATTTCTGCTCCGTACATTCACAGTTCGTAACAATAGTCAAAGAACCAAAAAGGTGTAAACTAAGAAAGTTTACAATCCCACCATAGATCAAAGCTTCTCAGAACCACAAAGATGAATAATAAGTTAATGTTGTACTCAAATTCATCGCCGAAAATTCATGACCAAGTAATAGAAAATAAAGCATATCTTTCGAGTAAAAACGTTGCTCATATTAAAGTTCGAGGCCCTGCATTCTGAATAACCTGTATAAAAAGAATTAGCAGAACCGATGTAAAAAAGACCAAGTGTTGATTGATGATGTGTGATGGTTATCGGCCACTTGGAATTACCCAATAAAAACGACATTACGGATTAATTCGGATGTAAAAATGCAGTGTTAGCTTATGATATTTCGTGATTTCAATCGAAAAAATTTCTAAAAAATATGAACGTATATACATTTATTCCGCAACCTTATGTAAACACATTTATTTATGGGATTTACTTTTGGAGAGTCAAAAAATCGATAATTTCTGAGGAATTCTTTTAACTGCAAAGAAATTATTTTACAAGAAAATGCAAAGAATTTCGCTGCCGTTATCAAACAATATTTTTTCGAAAACTGTGTGTTCTTAAAGTTTGTCAATTAATAAACAACCAAATTCAGTAATGACATTTAGAATTCATTTAATGTTATGTCAAAAACTTAACGTCACATCGACTTAACCTCACATATTGAACAAATGTACTATTATAAATTTGCATTTAAACATGACATGAAATGATAAAACAATTAAATGTTAATTATTTTGTGTTTATAATTTGTTCATAACAATAAATTAACAATTAATAGTATCAAATTCTTTGATTCTCGTAGCTGGACGTAAAAGTCTTTTGCGTCCTGGACGTAATAGTTATTTATATTACAAGTGGGCTAGAAACATAATTACGGTACGAGTGTGGAGGTCTACGACCTCGTCGTGCAATCACGTGACAACTGTAATTATGCTCTAGCCCACGTGTGATATACAGCATTTTATCTACGACTGCTAAAAATTACTAAAAAATCAATTTCTTTAAAAAAGTCTATTTGACATTTATAAAAATATTTCGAAATGATTGTTGACAATTTTGAATTGTCAGTTTCAACAACATGTTTACTCATCTGGAATAAGTGTTTTGAAATGTAAAACCATAACAATTAATGTTTATAATAAATAGTATTGTTTCTCTGTAAGTAGAAAGCACTTTTTCTTTTGAATTGTTGCTCGTTTCAATAAATTAAGTCTGTTCTGATTAGGCTAAAAATGCGTTACGTAATGAAACCAGTGCGGTAATGAACTTCATTACGTAACTCAAATCACCTCAAATGAGTGCGGTAATAATGACTTATGCAAGCAGTCGTAGATAAAAGACTTTTACGTCCTGTTGACAAAAAACTATCGTTTGACGGTCGCTAAGTACTATGGAAAAGTCAACTTTTGATAGCAGTTTTCGAAAAATTAGTTATTTACGATACAAATGAGGAAAGGCTCGCTTTTCACATGAGCACGCTAGTTCTGCATTTGCGTGCGAATGCTGGAAAAATCCTTTCCTCATGCGGAAAGGATTTTTATTGTACAATATTTTTTGTAACGAATAAAACGTTTGAAGAAATAGTTATTTACGTAACCAGTTGTGAAAAGACTAATTTTGTTTGACGAACGTAATATTTGCCAAAACGAGCGAGCGTGTTTTGCAAATAACGTGAGTTAAACAAAATTAGCCGTTTCATAACGTGTTAAGTACAAAATTTTATCTAATTCCATTGAAAAAGCAATTTTTGTTCAAAACTTGACTTATTCTATTAGTGATAGATGTCAATTTGTAGTTGGGTTATGGAATTCATTACATCACTAGTTATAAAAAAAGTGACGTTACCTAACGTCAGAATGACATGTAATGTCGTTCTGCAAACTACTAGCCTTTCCGCAAATTTTCCTAACGGAATTAGATAAAACATATTTTCAAGTTGTAGTTCATGTAAAGTCACAGTATTTTTTATAAAATGTAAATTTCCTGTTACAAAAAAAAAATATGGGTGCCAAAATTTTTCTACACCTGTTTTCCACCGTAAAAGTGCACGTGACAAATTAAAAGTTCAGTTTTGTCAATCAGTGTAATTACTGGTGAGTGATCTGAGTCCCGCCCTAACACTTCTTCTATGTTAACGAAGACGTGAACATGATGAACTTGAACCTATGACATTCAAACTTTGGTAGGTATATTGTATAAAAACCAAAGAAATTGTATACCGGTGTCCCTCAAAAGTGGCTCACCCCCATATTTTTCTTTATTATTGGTGATATAAGAAAACCATTTGGAATGTATAGTTAGGTCGCTAAATCGGATTATTACGACATGAAATCATTCTTTTTGTACTTCCGGTTATACCGGATGTGAGTACTAATTTCGCTATTTTTTTAAATCTATAATTTTTTTTCTTCAGTTGGGCAGACAGCATAATTTCACATAACTTTTACTTGAAAAAATTTTCACGATAGCTTATAATTTTTGAAAAAAAAATTATTTTCGTTATTTTATAACGTTTCAGTACCTTCGGAAAATGTATTACAACTTTTGACGCATAGTAGCTAGGTTAATAGTATAAACTACGTTATGTCCCTCTTGATTTGCTATTTCTCGAGCAGTGATCACTGCTAAGCTTTAGTCAGTGGTTCTTTTTTAATAATGGTGTAAATTAACAGTTGTATTAAATTAGTTTTAAAAGAATAACGCGATCAAACAATTAAGTTTAATTCAATTATTTTTGATGTTTTATTTTTTTCTTTATTTTTTGTTCTTTTACACTAAATGTTCTGTATCAGCTACAGAAATGTTCTGTAGCTGATAGTAACTTACAATGTCCATTGTACATTATAATTTGGATTGTTTACTTTATTTTGGTTAAAACCTCTCAGATCACCTGACCTCACACCTTTAGATTCTTTTTATGGGGTAAAATCAAAAATGAGCTGTGTTGTGTACCGCCGCCACCGATGTTGTATATTCTTACGATGTAACGTCGATATTTACGACTATATTTATTTCTTCGTTGTGAAGGGCAATTTATTAAATTAAACAACTTTCTTCTGTTCTTAATTTTAGTTAAATTTTATTTAAGAGACGACGATGACGACCGGTAACAATTTGTTCTAAAACTAACTGATCAACTAGATCTAATAGAGGCGACTGACTTAATGTGACTTGACTTTTCGACTGCTCTTAGTGAAGTGCCTTTTCGGCTTAACCCCCCTATTCCTAGTGAATTCTGTTTTTACAGCAGTGCTTCCCACGCAAAATATCATATATCTAAGTATGTTTTCATCTGTTTCTTGATATACGCAGAGACAAGGAGAATTAGGGGTTGTTCCCATCTGGTTCCGTCCCCTGATATATTTATTATTCACACATGTCTCTGGTGGTTGTTTGGTTTTTAGTTACAGAATCATTACTTTTGATACCTACATTATTATATTGTAAACTTATTATATTCCTATTATTATAAAGATAAATACTACGTGAGCAGCACTACGTAAACGGGTGGTACCACAACAGCTGTATAATACACCAGTATGGTCTCGTGAGGTATTAGAAAATAAATCGAGTTAGAAATTGTATTACCTAAATATCTCCGCAGGAATAACGTCGAGTCGGTAGATCGACAATTCACAAGATACAATTATGTCAAAATCGATGCGGGAGCATTTTGAAAATTTAGAAAATTAGTTTTTTTGAACTTACAATTGAATAAATTTTAATAATCCGTAATAATCCGTTTTAGCGACCTAACTATGCATTCCAAATGGTTTTCTTACATCACCAATAATAAAGAAAAATATGGGGGTGAGCCACTTTTGAGGGACACCCGGTATATAGAAGCAGTTGTAAACACTAAAACTTGAAGCCAACGCAACACGCGGTTTGTTTACTAACAACCTTTGTCGAAACCGGTTAAAACAATGAACGTGCACAGATCGGACCAGCGGCCGATTATCGCCGAACATTCCCGAATATTATTGCCCCTAGATTAAGACATACACTAAAATAAACAAACCTATTTGCGAATCAATAAATAATTCGTTTTTCTTCACTTTGATTTATTTATATTTTCTTTGTAAATAATTTGTATGTTATATTCTACATACAAATTATTTACTAGTACTTTTAGTTAGAAATTAAACTTAGCAATCAAAATACTATATACATACTTGTATCATTTACCCAGTATACAGGGTGTATCTGAATGACTGCAATAAAACTTCAACGGGTTATTCTTTAGTGAATTTTAAGGGTAGTTTGATATATGAACCATGGGCGACTTCGGCTTCCCTAAGGAGCTACATCCATTCAAAAATGGCACTTGGTATAATTCTTTTTTCTCAAAAACCATACGCTAGGAAAATGAAATTTGGGGAATATGTTTAACTCATAATAGGGCACGTTTTGGCACTATTTGTACTTTCAACCTACCCTTCTAAACTACTAAACGCAACCACCCCTGTTCAATTTATGCCTAGATTTTTTTTATGAATATGATAAATACATCGGAAAAATTTCAGTTAGATAGATAAAATTATTCTAAAACTTTCTTGTGTCTCTGATGTTCTTCTAAAATTTAATAATTTCTGAGAAAAAAAATAATTAAGCAAACTGTGGCGAACATCTGGACGCCAGGGAACTTTGTAAACCGTTTCAAAAAATCTCTTTCCGGTCATCTGGGCAGGACATCCTTTTGGTCCAGGCAAAGGGTTCCCGGAAAACTTTCACCGGAGATATTACTGGACGCTCTCCGTGGCAAACATCTGGTCGCCAGAAAGCGTTCGAAACTATTCAGAAGAACTCTCTCTGTACATCTGGACAGCAGATCCTTTTGGTCCAGACAAGGACTTGAAGAGAACTTTCACCGGGGATGTTACTGGACTCGGGGATAAAAGGAACCAGGATCGGCCCGGAGAGTTCAGTTACCATCAGTTATCAGTTGTCAGTTACCATCGGCAGATCAGTCAGCAGTTACCCTTTTCGCGTCTGCACTTTTATTATTGTTAATATTGTTGTTAATAAAATTTTGTTGTTGAAGACATTGGTTTTCCTAAAACTTGCTCTCGCTACTATCAAAGCATTAGCCCCGCACAAACACTAACTGTTAAGTTATAGGGTTGTTAATCGAAAGTTGGAATGAATTTTTAATGAAAAGATCTTAGTAGGCTTTGCAATCTGTCATAAATATTTTTGACGTTTAAATGTCAGTGGTTTTATTACTATTATTACTGTTGCATTTAAAATTTTGAAACGTCGAGTGAACGAGCGTAAATGCGTAAATTAATTTGAAAAACAATAATAATAGTAAGAAAACTAACAACTGACATTTAAACGTCAAAAATATTTCTGACAAAGATTGCAAAGCCTACTAAGATTTTTTCATTAAAAATTCATTCCACCTTTTGATCGACAACCTCGTTGTTTAAACCGGTGTGAAGACAGCAGTAAAAGATAGCAGTAAAAATTTCCGATGATACCCGAACGCCCATAGACGTCCGTAATACCGGACACACGGGGGCTCAATTTTTTCGAACAAAAAAACATTACATTATCAACTTAAGAAGTTAATTACAGTATATTAAAAGTAATTAATATATTTATCACTAATATCAAGGTACAATCAGCAATTTTAATTAAAATAACTGGCTCCAGCTCCCTTATTGGTTCGAAGATCCGCACCAAACTTTATATACGCCTTCTAGACATGATAAGAAATATATTTATCGAAAGAAATTCCACTTGCAAAGGGTCCGCGGGGGTGAACTACCCCGCAGTAGATTATAATTTGCTCTACCGCCCTTATTCGGTCAAAGATCCGAACCAAACTTTACACAAGTGATCTAGACTACGTTAGAATCAAATATCCGTTAACAATTTCCACTTGCATAGGGACCGCGGGGGTGAACTACCCACCAGTAGATTTGAATTACCCCTACCGCCCTTATTCGGGCGAAGATCCGAACCAAACTTTACACAAATCTTCTAGACTACATTAGAATCAAATATCCGTTAACAATTTCCACTTGCATAGGGACCGCGGGTGTGAACTACCCACCAGTAGATTTTAATTACCCCTACCGCCCTTATTCGGTCGAAGATCCGAACCAAACTTTACACAAATCTTCTAAACCACATTAGAATCAAATATCCGTTAACAATTTCCACTTGCATAGGGACCGCGGGGGTGAACTACCCACCAGTAGATTTTAATTACCCCTACCGCCCTTATTCGGGCGAAGATCCGAACCAAACTTTACACAAGTGATCTAGACTACCTTAAAATCAAATATCCGTTAACAATTTTCACTTGCATAGGGACCGCGGGGGTAAACTACCCACCGGTAGATTTAAATTACCAATACGAAGGGTGGCGTTGACACAAATGGTCAAATGTGTCAAAACTATATAGTAACTAGAAAAACCAGGAGGTCGACTTTATCCTTTCGGGTAAAATTATATGGGAAATAATTAATAAAAAACGCGCCAACAAAATAGACAAAATTAAAGCCAAATTCGATCCAAATGATGTCAATGATTACTTTATTAAGGTACTTCTTGAACTACTAAATGGCTTAAAAAAGTCCAACATAAATGATAAGTTTGATTGCCTTTTGCAAAAAATTAATGTTGCTGATTGTGGGTTTTCCATTGATCAAGCAACATTTGTTGAGGTTCGTGACATAATAAACTCGCTAACATACATGGATGATTGCCGTAGGTCCTTTACAAACCATAATATACTGACCTTTCCGTCATTGTACATTTTGGAATGTGTAATATTTGTAAGGCGAAATCTCGACGACTTTATTAGTCATGACACTTTACATGAATATCGGACTAGAAACGGTACCCAACTGAGACCGACCTTTTGTAGACTAGGTCGAAGTCAGTGCTATTTTAAATTTCTTTGAGTAAAATTCTATAACAAAATACCGAACGACATTGCTCGGTTGCTTCCTGAACTGTTCAAGAATTAAATTAAAACTTTTTGAATTCGGAAGGCCTACTATTCGTACTCTGACTATTTGTGCTACACCATACACTTGCGTGACTTTGGTGGTTAATAATTAGTTAATAATTAGTTAAAAATTATGATGAAACTGATTAACTGTTAGCTATGATTAACTGTTTTCTTTTGTGGGCGAATAAACACTTAATTTTTTGTGAACATTTTAAGAACGGTTTGTTTATTTCTCCCGAACAATCTGAATCTCAAAACAAAAAATCGTTATAATGTACTATTGACGAAAATAATAAACAATGGGTTTTATCAAAGTAGGCCGATGATTCCGACAATTTGCATATGGTCATAACTTTTCATTCTGAATAAAATTTCTTAGTAACATTTTAGCATACTATAAAGTGAAAAGGTACTTTACCTGACACACAAGAAGTTTTCGCTTCAGTATCAACACTCACTTTTTTTTAAAACGTGAAAATATGTTCTATATAAGTCTTTAACCAAGAAGGGCTAAATCCCAAAAGATGACAATTAATATCGAAAAAAATTTAAATTTTATAAAAGTCGTTTTACCTATCCGGGAACACACTGTGTATTAAAATATAAAAAATAAATAGCTGTTAAGAATATATTCAGCAATGTAAAGTAATGTTGCTACATAATTATTTGAGTGAATAGGGGATGAAATTTCACCATAACCACCAAAGTAGTTTTATAATATTAAAATAACATACATTGCAAAACCGTTGAAAATTGTTAACGGATATTTGATTCTAATGTAGTCTAGAAGATTTGTGTAAAGTTTGGTTCGGATCTTCGACCGAATAAGGGCGGTAGGGGTAATTAAAATCTACTGGTGGGTAGTTCACCCCCGCGGTCCCTATGCAAGTGGAAATTGTTAACGGATATTTGATTCTAATGTAGTCTAGAAGATTTGTGTAAAGTTTGGTTCGGATCTTCGCCCGAATAAGGGCGGTAGGGGTAATTAAAATCTACTGGTGGGTAGTTCACCCCCGCGGTCCCTATGCAAGTGGAAATTGTTAACGGATATTTGATTCTAATGTAGTCTAGAAGATTTGTGTAAAGTTTGGTTCGGATCTTCGCCCGAATAAGGGCGGTAGGGGTAATTAAAATCTACTGGTGGGTAGTTCACCCCCGCGGTCCCTATGCAAGAGGAAATTGTTAACGGATATTTGATTCTAATGTGGTTTAGAAGATTTGTGTAAAGTTTGGTTCGGATCTTCGACCGAATAAGGGCGGTAGGGGTAATTAAAATCTACTGGTGGGTAGTTCACCCCCGCGGTCCCTATGCAAGTGGAAATTGTTAACGGATATTTGATTCTAATGTAGTCTAGAAGATTTGTGTAAAGTTTGGTTCGGATCTTCGCCCGAATAAGGGCGGTAGGGGTAATTAAAATCTACTGGTGGGTAGTTCACCCCCGCGGTCCCTATGCAAGTGGAAATTGTTAACGGATATTTGATTCTAATGTGGTTTAGAAGATTTGTGTAAAGTTTGGTTCGGATCTTCGACCGAATAAGGGCGGTAGGGGTAATTAAAATCTACTGGTGGGTAGTTCACCCCCGCGGTCCCTATGCAAGTGGAAATTGTTAACGGATATTTGATTCTAATGTAGTCTAGAAGATTTGTGTAAAGTTTGGTTCGGATCTTCGCCCGAATAAGGGCGGTAGGGGTAATTCAAATCTACTGGTGGGTAGTTCACCCCCGCGGTCCCTATGCAAGTGGAAATTGTTAACGGATATTTGATTCTAACGTAGTCTAGATCACTTGTGTAAAGTTTGGTTCGGATCTTTGACCGAATAAGGGCGGTAGAGCAAATTATAATCTACTGCGGGGTAGTTCACCCCCGCGGACCCTTTGCAAGTGGAATTTCTTTCGATAAATATATTTCTTATCATGTCTAGAAGGCGTATATAAAGTTTGGTGCGGATCTTCGAACCAATAAGGGAGCTGGAGCCAGTTATTTTAATTAAAATTGCTGATTGTACCTTGATATTAGTGATAAATATATTAATTACTTTTAATATACTGTAATTAACTTCTTAAGTTGATAATGTAATGTTTTTTTATTCGAAAAAATTGAGCCCCCGTTTGTCCGGTATTACGGACGTCTATGGGCGTTCGGGTATCATCGGAAATTTTTACTGCTATCTTTTACTGCTGTCTTCACACCGGTGTTGTTTAACGGTCAGTGTTTGCTTTATTATTTTTTTTCTCAAAAATTAGTCGTTTTTGGAAAAAATTTAGAGAAACAAAAAAGTTTTAGGATACTTTCATCTACCTATGTAAATTTTTTCTAATGTATTTATCATCTGCATACAAAAAATTTTAGCAAAAATGTAAAGGGGGTGGTTACGTTTAGTAGTTTAGAAGGGTAGGTTGAAAGTACAAATAGGGTCAAAACGTGCCCTATTATCAGTTAAACATATTCTCTAAATTTCATTTTTCTAACGTTTATGGTTTTTCAGAAAAAAGAATTAAACCAAAATTTTCCGCCATTTTTGGAGGGGTGTAGCTCCTTAGGGGGGCCGAAGTCGTCCATGGTTCATATATCAAATTACCCTTAAAATTCACTAAAGAATCACCCCTTGAAGTTTGTTGCAGTCATTCATGATATTCAGATACACCTGTATATTGTTTCTACATGCTCTGATTAATTTAAAAGATTACATTATATTAATTGTGTTTACTACTTTCAAGTCTTATTAAAACTTGACAAAGATATAGAAAAAATGCATTCTACGATTTATAAAATTGTTACAATAATTTTTCAATTTGTAGTAAGTTTAACAATTAATTTTTATGTCACTTAGGCCCACTTTTACCACCTCTTGATAAATTGAACCGATAGATAATTACCATGGTTACAGCGGTTTTAAGCGCTCACATTGGCTAAGAGCGCCAATTTATCTATCGGTTAAATTTATCAAGAGGTGGTAAAAGTGGGCCTTAAAGGATTATAAATAATTATTTTGCACTTTAACTGGATAATTAAATATATTGATTTGAATATTAAGTTCTAATTTGACATGTTTCACTTTAACAATTAATTTTTAATTGTAATTTTATATAAGAAATTAGGGTGCTCTTTGGATACGCCACTGGATAAAGTCTGACCAATTTCATCTAAATCATACCCCTGGCACTTATTAACGTCGTGTTCGTACAAAGTGACGTCATTTTTAGTATCGGGCCGACGCTATAGATGGCGCTATATTGCGTTATATTATGTAGATATCTACTTTATCTTGACAGTTTAAATTAATAAATATTTTAGGATTTAAGTAGTCGTTTCGTCAATTTATTTTTCTACTGTTTTCTAAGTTGTTTGTCAAGTTGGTTAGTGTTTTGATGCGGCTTTGTGTTTGATAGTAAATTTTAAAGAAATTTACGAAATTTTATTCGTGGTAAGTACATTTGATATACTTTTTTTTATTTATTTCATATTATTATATTATGATCTCCAGTTTCATAATAAATTTTTAAATATAAGTTGCCCTTAAAATAATATGGAAACTAATGCTCATAAAAAACCTCTGAAATTTAAACATTGATTATGGAACTGGATTAGGTATTTGTAAAATAAATATATATGCATCTTATTTTCTTGTAGCAGAAAATGTCAAAAAGTTGCGCCATTAGTGGCTGCTTACAAAGGTATGGAACCTACCGATTTCCAAACCCACAAATATATCCAGAAATATATCAAAGATGGGTTTTATGTTGTGTGCGAGAAAACCTGCTTCAGCGTCAACACTTGAGGGTTTATAATAATTTTCGAGTTTGTGATAAGTCTTTTCGACGAGAGGATGTTGGACGTAACAACAAATTGTTGAAAGGAGTAGTACCATCATTAAATTTGTCAATAGGTATGTGTATAAAATTATCAAAATGTTGTTAGGACTGAGGCATATTTTTTTTCACATGTAGGATATCAGTACTTCAAGTGCTTCGAATAACACGCCCACTACTCCACATGCAGATATGGGACTTTAGGTTGCTTCAACATCCACCAGTGCAATCTCATTGGAGACTTCAGGTAAGAAATTATGTGTTTTATAAATCGTTTATTTTGAAAAGCTCTGGTTAAATTACCTATAATGGCATATAACTCTTAATAAGAGTTATTTATTAATAAACGAAACATCATTCAAAAAACGTTTAATTTCCCTTTTATTACAAAAGAATGTAGTATTAGTATATTAAAAAACAAGTTTCGTAAGACACGCTTGAAATGCACGAATTCAAGTTGAAAAACGAGTGGCGAAGCCACGAGTTTTTTAATGAATGAGAATGAAAGAATGAATGATTTGACAATTAGAAACTGTCAAAACACAAAATATATTCGTCTGAAAAAAATGTTTGATGTACACCTCCCAAAATAAGAGAAATTGCTCAGAGTCCATGTCCTCATCATTGTGGACCTTGTATTTGATGCTAAGAACGTGTTTAAACATCCATAGACAAAAATTGTCACATTGACAACTAGAAAAATTAATGACCCAATGTCACCAACTTGAACTGGTTCCATAAAATGTTACTAAAATCTCATTACAGCATCGGATGCTGTAAAGAGTCTCATTACAGCACCCGTTTGAGTACCGTTATAGCTTCCATTACCGTAGCGAATTACAAAAGATTTTTTTAAAGTTTGATTTCATATTACAGGGTAACCCCGGTTAATGGGGAAACAGCGTTAATCGGGATCATTATTGGATATTTTTTGACAGCTAAACAAGGGATAGTTTATTGGAGGAAGTCCACAAACAAGACGACTTATCACCAAAAGCCCAACATTTATACAGGAAAGCAGTGATGTATAAGAGGAAATTCCAGCGCCAGAGTATAACATCCTAAAGAAATAAAAGAAAATTATTACCAAAGAGACAACTTTTTAAGCAGTCAATTTCAAGTTTAGACAGACTAAAACAATCCTTTTTTTTTGAGCCAATATGACAACGAAGGAAGAAGGCGTTATACACTTGATGACAAAACATTGGCATTACATTTAATGCTACAAAATGGAAAGGGTGAGGAATAAACTGTGAGGAATAAACAGATTAACACCGTATTTTTAACATCTTTTAACAAAGTTATTTTGACATTCAAATGTGTTGCAACCTATTAGAATTTAGTTAAATTTACCACTTTTTCGCGGTAATATTTCATCTTATATCCAAAATCAATTCCACACAAAAAAATTAGAAAATTTTGTATTTAAGATTTATCACGTTAGCCGCTATTTAATATTAGTATTGGTCCGAGCCGTTCGGAGCGCTGGTGCTGTGTACAAAAATTTTACGTAAATATCACATCTATATAAGTTATCTATGATCTAAATAGTACACGCCACTGTCGCTAGGACCAAGGTCAATTTTGTTTCCAAACAAATGCTCTTGCGTTGGCTTCAAACCGGTATATAGGCGAACATAGGCGATGCGGCTTCTATATATACAATTTCTTTGATAAAAACCAATCAAACATTGTTGGCGTCCTGATAGAGAAGGGTGAAAACATAGTTGTGAAACGTCAAAACCCTGCAACATAATCTAATTGATAAAGATTTATTCTCAATTTGAATATTTTATACAATTATTTACTTGCAATCCTTTTCTTAATTACTACAAAAAAAACAAGAAGACATTTATTATTCAATAAAAAAATAATTTATCTTTTTATATCTACAATCTCCAAAAACAGTTTTGAAACAACAATTTTAACCATGATGTAACTGCCCAGTTATGCAACCAATTTTCCAAAAATGCACGTCAGCTGACGGCCGAGCGGGGCCCCCATTTATTTATAAACAGTAGTGCATCTAAAACCTAAACAGAAAACGAGATTTCAAAATGTTCGTTGACCCAGAAGTGGTGGTTCTTTTCGAGGGTTACTCGAGAAAATTCCAGGATGTCCTTCAAGCGAATTGTACATGCACGTTAATCAAAGCTCAAGTGAATATTATTGTTGATACGATGACAGCTTGGGATGGCGAGAGAATAAAAATGGCTTTAAAAGAGCACGATTTAACATGTAACGACATCAAATTCGTTATTTGTACCCACGGGCATTCCGATCACATCGGTTGTAATTATTTATTTCCAATGGCTCAACACATCGTGGGATACAACATATCACAAAGGGATTCTTATAAAGAATTTGATTTTAACTCTGGAAGTCCCTACGAAATATGTCAAGGGATAAAAGTTATTGGAACTCCCGGTCACACGATGCAAGATGTTTCTGTTATAGTCTCGACGGTTAGTAGAGGAATAATAGCAATAACAGGGGATTTATTTGAGAATCAGCGTGATATAAGAAATCCGCAAATTTGGAAAGATGCTGGAAGTGACAATGAAGAGTTACAAGAAAAGCATAGGAAGGAAATTTTAAGATTTGCTGATTATATCGTTCCCGGACATGGACCGATGTTTAAGGTGTCAGAGTGTATTTAAGACAACCGTTTTTTTTACGAGTTGGATGAATGAGATTTTGTTTGATTTGATGTGAACATTGATTATTTATTAATAAATTATGATGTTTTTTAATTGAGATTTTTATTTGATCCTAAAGAATTTTTGTTTTGTCTTTTAATTTGTAAAATTAAAAGTTTGAAACCTCTAAAATCTAACATTTTAACTTAATCAATTTAATTTAAAACAGAGCTAAACTTGTTTAAGTTTATGACAAAGATTTGCAAACTATTTTAATGAACTATTCGTAAAAAATTTATGGTTATAATGTTTGTAGGTGTAAAAACCTTTATGTATTTGTAAGGTTTTAAACTTTATTTGTAGGTTTATTTAATGTTTTGTTAATGACAATATTTATTTTATGTTTACAATTCCTTACATGTTCCTAAAATGTTCTTTAAATCTAGCATTGAGACTCTTTTCCATTTACCATACACAGCAGTTAATCTTATAGGTGTTAAACCCTGAATTTAGTCCTTGTTTACATTCTATTGATCATAAAAAGTGTGTGCATTACAATAATAATAATAATAATATATAATATTTATTAACCCCATGTAATACATTGAAAAAAGAAGAGTAATACAAAAAAAATCAAATGACAAAGGAAAGTATATAAACTAATAATAACACTAATAAACCATCATTGGAGTTAAAGAGGGCCAAGTCAATTAGCGAAAGCGCAAACTGTTTTTCATTGGCCCTCGGAAGTATTAAATGAAATTATATCTAAAACCCATCCCACCACCCACCCCAAGTGCAACGCCAATTCAAAGGTTTCAAGGTTCATAAAATGCTTGATATGCCTAATGATTGCCCGCTTCCTCCTGCTGTCTTCACAGTTCAATTTTTAATTTGTTTCTGAAACCACGCACATTCTCCAGCTTTATAGTAAGTGGGATATTGTTATAAATGCTAGGCACACAGTAGGAAAAGGCTCTCTTGAACAGTTCGAGCCGATGCTTCCGTATTGTTAACGTGTAACGGTGCCTAACATTTATATTATGAATATCTGTCCGATAGCAAATTTTGTTGTGTAAATAAGGAGGGGTTTTATAAGTAAGGATTTTATGATACAGACAAGCGGAGTGTAGTATTTTACGTCATGACATATTCAGCCAACCGAGCGTATGAGAAATTCTCTCACGTCCTCTGATACCATAGATAAAGCGAAGGCAAGAATTCTGCACCCTCTGAATACGACATCTATTCGCAGCATCGATGCAAGAGTGGTACAGAGCATCCCCATAATTAAAAATGGATAACACAAGTGACTCGCATAAATGAATTCTTAATTGTTGATGCAGTAAGTTTTTACTTGAATACAAAAGCTTAAGGGTCGAGTAGGCTCTTTGAAGGAGATTACTGACATGCCCATTAAATCTCAAATCAGAGTCCATGGCAATACCTAAATTACGGGCAACGTGCGTAAAGTTTAGTTGTTCATCGTTAACAAGAATGTTCAAGGATTGCCTAGCCTCATCCGCGGAAGCACCGGTTCCGAAAATAATGACAGACGATTTAGAAGCATTAATAGATAAACAATGGCGTTTGGCGTTGTCAACTAGTAACTTCAAGTCAGAATTCATTAGAGATTGCGACTCACCTATGTTATCCCTACTAAAGCGAAAGTATACTTGTGTGTCGTCAGCATACATATAAGTTTTACAGTGCTTTAGGTTAGAACACAGATTAATCGTGTAAATAAGATACAGTATAGGTCCCAAAATCGATCCTTGAGGCACTCCAGAAGTAATAAGGCCTCTCTCCGATAGAGCATCCTGAAATTTAACAATCTGAGAGCGATGTAAAAAATAATTTTTAAAGAAATCAACAGCTATCGGAGAGAGGCCAATATAATGAAGAATTGCTAGAAGTGTTAAATGATGAATCGTGTCAAAAGCCTTAGAAAAGTCGATCAAAACAAGTGCAGTGACACTCCTCTCATCCACCCCACGCAAGACATCGTCGGTACAGCTGAAACCAGGGCGAAATCCAGACTGATTGGCTGGTAATATATTAAATTCATTAAGATGGCCCCAAATTCTCGCCGCCACAATCCTCTCCAAAACCTTCGAGGTAACATTTAAAATACTAATAGGCCGTAAATCAACCAATGCATTTGGATTCTTGTTTTTTGAAATTGGTGAAACCAATGCAGTTTTCCATTGGTCGGGATAAACCCCAAATTCCAGACAACAGTTTATAATATGACACAAATATGGAACAATAACAGGGCAACACAACAACAACATTTTTACGCTAATACCATCACACCCAACTGCATTAGTTTTAATAGATTGTAACGTACGAAAGAGTTCCTCTTTAGAGGCAAGCGAAAAGTACAGCCTACCAGATACCTGAGGCAGTATATTACAATTATAGAATTGTATAAGATCTGCATCACCAGGGCTGTTATTTTGAGAGGATAGAAAAAAATTGTTAATAGAATCGGCATCGCCAATGTTACTAGGAATGCCACTCGTTTTATTTTTATAAACTCCCAAAGATCTGAAGGCACCCCATAGTTTTTTTGAATTATTATGCCTGAATACGTGCGATAAAAAGGCTTTCTTTTCATGTTGGAGTGCAATATTGGTGAAGTTACGTAGTTGTTTGTAGTAAGTAAAATCAGATGGTGAATTGGAGGATTTGAACTTATCCTTAGGATCTTATTACGTATCTCTCAATCTCATAAGAAGTTTAATGTTGTCCGTAACCCAAGGGCGGTATTGCTTATGTAGAACTGATGTCTTGATAGGTGCATAAAGATTAAAAAGGTTAATGATATGATAATTAAAAAAGTCAACTTTATCGTTAATATTCGACAGCTGCAAAAGTTCCTGCCAAGGAAGTGCACTCAGCTGACCCAGAAAAATTTCAGCGTTAAAGTTTCTGAAGTCTCTCTAAGTAATGCTTTCAATTGTAGAACGATGCAAATCAAAAGATAAGGTAACAAACACAAGTGAATGATCAGCAATGTTATGTATAGTTGTCACACCCGATTCAAGAACAGAAGCATCTACATTTAAAATCACAAAGTCAATCAATGTGGCGGAGGAGACGGTTACACGAGTTGGGCTTGAGATAATTTGTTGAAGACTAAATTGTTCAATAGTAGGAATGAACCGACTGCCATAGCAGCCACTTATATCTAAGCCATTAATGTTAAAATCACCCATGCAAACAAGTTCTTCTGATGTTGGAGCAAGAGAAGATAGAACATCCTCGAAACGAGAGAGAAACTCGCTAAGGCCATTGTGAGGCCGGTAAACAACGGCAACAACCATGGTAACAGGAGCATTGACAAGTTTAAGCCAAAGATGCTCGATAACAGGAGATATCTCTTGCCACCGGCGTTGGAGTGATTATGAAAGCGAGATCGACTAACAAAGAAGCAACGATAGCCGTTGACAGAATATGTCGAAACGTCTGCATCCGTATAAATCCAAGTTTCAGTGATAGCAAATATATCAAAGTCTCCATCAACAATCTGATCCCTAATAGCTGGAAAATGAGCGGGCAACGAACGAACGTTTAAATGATCGAATTTCATGTGAAAAAAGCACATCCAAACGAGCCCATGACAGCAAGAGAAAACAAGGTAACAACCTATAAATAAATAGAAAAATGAATAAACAAAGTAAAAATAATAAAGATAATAAAATTAGAAATTAAAAGAAAAAACGAAGGGAATTGGCAAAGTGCAGTAAAGTAACTTAAATACGAAGTCTTTCACGGCCGGTGTTAATTGAACTAAAACTAGAACTAACACTAGAAACTTTTGGGTTTTGCCGTGCGTCTTTTAAGAAAAGATTTGACGTTTCGTATGCCATGTTGCAACCTTCTTCAGAAACTGGTTCGAAGTTTCACTGATAAGGTGATTTCGTTTCACATCGAGCCAGTTTCTGAAGAAGGTTGCAGCATGGTATCCGAAACGTCAAATCTTTTCTTAAAAGACGCACGGCAAAACCCGAAAGTTTCTAGTGTTAGTTCTAATTTTAGTTCAATATTCCTAACTGTAGAGGCGCCGTGCATTCTTCAATCTGATAATGGCAGAGAATTTGTCAATAATGTTATAAGTGAACTCGCAAATCTTTGGTCAGAACTGAAAATTGTGCATGGAAAACCAAGGCACAGCCAAAGTCAGGGTTCTGTTGAACGTGTCAACCAAGACATTGCAAATATGATAAGTACTTGGTTAAAGGACAACTATTCGACGAAGTGGTCGGAAGGAATAAGGTATGTCCAATTCATGAAAAGTCGAGCTTACCACTTTGACATAATCGAACCTAGAGTAGGACTTTCTACTTCCTCGTTGCCTCAAAAAATCATAAATAATATTCAGGATGAAGATGACCTAAAGAAAGCAATGGAAGATGACAGCAATACTGAACAGTACGAAGACAGTGATGATGATAACATTGTGAAAATTGACACAAACGACATTCAAAATGCTAGAAAAATTGACAAATCCCATCCACCAGCTAACATTGGAGACAACGTAACCATACCTATTCCAGATGTAGACAAAGGCAGAGGTGACCTTCGAGACGTAATTGGAGTAATACTTCAAAAGACTGATGAGCGTCTTTACAAAGTTGGCACCAAACATGGCGTACTTCAAAAACATTATTGCAGGTATAATTTTATTAAAATTGTCCATAATTTTTTGTAATAGAATATTAATAGTTATTTTTGATACAAGATAGCGAAATGACACTTTGCAATGCAAAAGAATTTCGCTGTCGTGTATTTGGTAGGTTTGGCCGGTAACATATGCAGCAGAATTAGAGGCAGGTAGCTTGAAGAGAGCAATCACTCGAGTGGTATAAGACGGTACATTAAGGCGAACATCCCGCAGGAGCACCATGGAATCAAACAAACCGCAGACCAATCTGTATAAGTAAGAACATCATATCAAATACACAGCGATGAACCTTCAATGAAGTGATGCCAAAAACCAAGCAGCGCTCAAAAACCTCCTCTGCAAAGCCTCATTTCGATCCACATACCCGACGTACGAGGGATTCCAAACAACTGAGGCAAAATTCAAAACGTTACCGATGTACGCCGTATACAAGGAAACGAATGAAACGATGCTCCGCATATTGGTGAAAGAGCGGAATACACGAATAATAAAACCTAACCGTTAGAACTTTAGAAGCAACGCTGAACCGATAAAACCGCATCCATGTGGATACAGAAAAGGAGTTTTGAGTCAAGAACAACACCAAGGTCTCTAATTTGAGAAGTAGTATTCACATAATTAACTCCCAAGCGATACCGAAAATTTTTAGAATATCTCTTTCTACTAAATGTAATTTAATAGCACTTACCATAATTCAGAAACAAATAGTTTCCAAGATGACTGCCCTGAGGTATGCCCGACGTAACAGACGTAAAATGGGAAACATAATTGTCAACCTTCACTGCTTCGTATCTACCAGAAATAAAAGACGCTAACCATAATAGTAAGCTATTCGGTACGTTAAATTTATTAAGATATTCCAAAACAGTTTTGTGATGTATTTTGTCGAAGGCCTTACTAAAGTCCGTATAAATAGTATCAACATGGAGATCGTCATTCATAGACTTCTGAACATAATCAGCGAATTCAACCAAGTTTGTTTCTAGAGACCGTCCACGTAGGAAATGGACGACCATGCTGTTGATGAATGATTTGTAGGTGAATGCAATGGTATAAGTGGTTATACATTAGTTTTTCAAAGACCTTTGAAACAATAGGGAGAAGTGAAATCGGACGATAATTAGTGACCAAGTGTTTTTTACCAGACTTGAAAATTGGTATTATAAATACTTTTTTCCATTCCATAGCAAAAATAGATACTTTCAATGAGAGACTGAAAATGTGGTATAAGTAGTTCCTCCGCACAACTGGCAATAAGCCTACCAGGCAAACCATCTGGACCTGGGCCTAATGTAGGGTCAATTAGACTCAGGAGATCTGTAACATCCTGTAGTGAGAAGCAAGGACGGAACACAAGAAAGAACTGCTAATGGAAGGTTGATCGTCAAGATTTCCGTCTCTATAAACGGAAAAAAAATATTTGGAGAACAGTTCCGATATGTTCTACCTGCCCTCCGTTAACACGCCGTCGTACTCCATCAGACCTGGAATACCGTCACAAGTACATTTCCAGCTATTAACATACGACCATAAATGAGCTACGTTCTGGTAATAGATGGTGAAAGACATCGCAGCGACGGGCAGCTTATAACCTCACCGATACGGGATCATTTTCAAGACTTTATACAATTTAGAAGTTTTTTATGTCTAATACTCGTAATTTCCAGCAGCTGTCACACACTTCCACAAATAAAACTTTATTGATATTCCGATGAAGATAAAGGCGTCCTACAAATTCTCTGAAATAAAAAAAATATACATTTAGCAGACAATGATTAGTTGGATAAGAATGATAAATTTGTTACACGACCACTGATTACCCTTTTGAACAAGAATTTCTTGATGTATGTTTTTTTGTGACAACATTTATACATGAGCAGGAAATGGTACCATACTTCGGTCGTCATTCGGCGAAGATGGGATACCGGCACAGCACGAGAGTAGAATGTTGAATTGTTCATTAAAAACATGCAAGGCTATCTGAAAAAAAGAAAACAAGTGTGGTACCGAAGAATGACAATCCTCGCCATAGTAAATACTTGGACAATGTACAGACTTGGATTCACATTGATTGACACTTGGATTTTAGATCAGAATATTCAGATAGGATAATATGAGACACATAAATCAAAGAAACAATGAAAACTGGAGACGACGCTGCAAGCAAGGTAAGTCAACACATGACGGTATTTATATGCATTAAATACAAAATTCCTTTACATTCACATTGTGTTAAAGATTATCACCAATTGTTGTTTACTATGGAGTTAGTTCCTATCTTGCGTTAACGCAAGGTTGAAAAAATCTGTCAAAATGCATTACGTCTTATTTTATATTTTAAAGATTGTTTCTAAACACCTAAATAAGCACTTATAAACAAAAAGATAGTATTTCTCCAATTATTTTTATATATCATATTTAACATACTCAATGGTTTATAATAATAATTGATTATAATGACAATTACATAGGTTTAGTAAGTAAACTGACACACTTTGAATATTAGGGGGAATCTCTTTTTTTGTATTAAATAAAATGATCTCTTTGGGAATTAGAAAGAGAAGAAACAGACACGACTGTCCTACCAGCAAACAAAGGGAATGCAATCGTAGTCATAGATAGGAAAGAATACGACGACAAGATGACGAGCCTTTTAATTCTAGCAACCTATAAGAAAATCAAGGACGCAACAGAGAAAAAATAAGAAAAACGATAGAATTTGTGGAATTTACAGAAATTCCAGTAACTGGTACAGTACCTGTATCCCAATAAATTCATGTCCCGCTACGCCCTATTATCAGTGCCAAAAATTCTCCAACGTATCAACTGGTGAAACACCTTGCCAAGATTTTGTCTGAATTTACAGATTAAACAGATTCGTATGTTAGAAATTCTACGCATATTGTGAAATCACTCAAAAGTATGAAGTTAGATCCCCAGGATCTCTATTTACCAGAGTACTAGTCAAAGATGTCGTGGATGGTCTTCGGCGATACTCATCCCGGAGGGCTTACCGAAGTATGTTCCAGGACTAGTAGAGCTGAAGTATGTCGATGATAAGCATCGACATATTTTAGCTGAAAGGGAGAATTCTGTGAGCAATGCGATGGGGCAGCCATGGGATTACCTTGGATACCAGTAATCGCCAACTTTTACATGAAGATATCTAAAGAAGAAGCCTTAAGGAAAGAATCAGTGCAAACTAAAGCTATGGCTCCATTACGTGGAGATTTTGGTGATCTGACAAAATTGTAAAGAGCGACCACAGGAATTCCTAGAACACCTCAACTTGTACCCTATGATTAAATTTACCATGGAAACTGAAGCTGAATTTTGGTCACTAAGAAGACAGATGGGGATATAGAACTGGAAGTATAGCGGAAGAAGAAACACACGAACTTGTAGATACACTACAAGCTTCGTCCCATCACCATCCACAACGGAATCAGTGATCCAAATCTTGTTCCAACGGGCAAAAAGAATATGCGACAAAAAGAATTTAAAGAAAGAAAAAGGATTTCTACAAAATGTACTCTAGAAGAACGATTGCACTATAATGGATATCCAGCGAGCCACCAAACAACGCAAACAGGGAGAAGAGACGGTAAGTACTGCACCAGCCTGTTTTATCAGCCTTATTCCTTATGAATTCAGACGTGACGGAGTCAGAATAAGATCCAGCAATCGGCAGTCGCCGAACATTGCCACAAAGGCGGGGACACTAAGGTGTTAGCAAGAACCGGACATTTCTAATCGATGACAAGAGATAAGAGGCGATAAAGATTCATCGACATAGGAACAACATGAATCGGGAAGAAGACTGGGTAGTCTTCTCAACGCAGCCATCTCCACAAGGGTTTGACAAAAACAACTAGACAGTAATTATGTTATGTTAAACGATTATTAATTATCTAAACTAACCAATTTTGTCACTTCGAACTTGTTTCTGATGAAGGTTGTAACATAACATCCAAAACGTCAAACACTTTTTCAAGAAACGCACTGTTTAACCCTAATGTTTCTAATGCATGCATCCCATCTACCATGGGGTGATGTGTATCTGACGGAGGACATTGATGTCAAGGTTACAATTCTAAATGAATTAATAATCTCTTTGTTCAATGCGCATGCCCCAGTGAAGGATTTCACTGTTCGAAAATCACGTCCATACATTACCCCTACGATCAAAGAGATGACCAAATTAAAACAAAAAGCTTACCAAAAGTTTTCGCGTACTGGTAGTAGCAACCACAGAAGGTACTATACCGATATCAGAAACTATGTCACTTTGGCAATACGTAACGAAAAGAAAGTTTTTTTTGAGGCAGAGATAAATAGTAACGTCAATAATCCCTCAAAATTGTGGCACTTACTGCACACCAATCAGGTGCACTCAAAGAACACCAAGACAATCGACGAATCACTTAAAGATCCAGAGCTAATAAATGATTATTTCGCTAATATTATTCCTTCACCTTTTTTGTCGTTGCACAACCTTGATTCTAATGAACCATATATTTTGGGTGGCAACGACTGTTTTGGTTTCGATGTGGTGAACGACACAGACATCAAAAATAAGCTTAGCACGATAAAATCAAATGCTTGTGGTTTGGATGCAATCGATCTGAAAATGATAAAACTTGTATTGGAGTACTGCCTCCAAGAAATCACTCACATAATGAACTTCTCACTAATATACGGAGTTTATCCGAAACAATGGAAGATCGCTCTAGTAACACCTCTACCTAAAGTGAGCCATGCTACGTCACTAGGAGACCTACGACCGATTAGTGTGTTACCTATCTTATCTAAAATATTAGAGAAGATTGTTGCTTCACAGCTAGTACATCACCTGAATCATACTAATTTACTCCCACGATGCCAATCTGGATTTCGGGAGAAGTATAGCACAACGACCGCGTTAACTAAAATTGTGAACGACTGGTGCTGTGCCATTGATGCCTCAAGAGTTACCTTCGTTGTATTCCTGGACTTTAGTAAGGCTTTTGATATCATCAATCATCAGCTTCTAATAGCCAAGCTAGTCCGTTATGGATGTAAAGAAGACGTTGTACATTGGTTCCAGTCATATCTTGTGAACAGATCTCAACATACAAAGATTAATGGTAATATATCTAGCGGTATCCTAGTCAAGCAAGGTGTTCCACAGGGAAGTGTTTTGCGTCCTATATTATTCAACTTATTTACGGCAGACATGCCAAATGTAGTGACGAGCTGTTCGGTTCATCAATACGCGGATGATGCGCAGATTTACATCTCTTGTGATATTATCAGTGTTGATGACACGGTGCGCTTGCTTAACTCTGATTTAAAGAATATTTGTAAGTGGTGTTCTGTTAACGGGTTAATTCTTAACGCGAAAAAAACTATATGTATGTGTGTCGGGTCGGCCAACATTCGCAGAAGAGCAATCGATAATTTATCGGTTCCTATACACCTCAATGGAACTGTCTTAGCGTTCTCTGAATCGACCAACAACTTAGGTCTTACTGTCGACAGTAATCTTAATTTTGCGGAACATGTAAATAATAAAATTGGTGTGTGCTACTATAAGTTAAAATCGTTATATAAATTTAAGTCATTGTTGTCACCACAATTGAAATGGAGACTTGTTAACTCCTTAATTCTAAGTCAACTTGATTACTGTAGTAACGTTTACTACAATTTTCTATCAGCTACTTTAAAAAATCGTATTCAAATACTTCAGAACAGCGGACTTAGGTTTTCATACTCGATTGATCGTAGAGAACATGTTACCCCCTATTACATAAGATTTTCTATCTTAAAAATGGAACCTAGATGTACACTCTTGCTAGCTGTTATGTTATACAATGTAATATTTTACAAATTGCCTTATTATTTATATTGTATCTTAGTACCAAGATCGCAAATACATAATGTTAATCTAAGACAAACGAAGTTGTTGACGATTCCCAAACATAAATCTGCTAAATTTTGTGGTAGCTTTGCGTACAGAGCACCTACAATTTATAATTGCTTTTCAGATGTTTTTCAGTTGAAATCTAATAGGAACAAGAATTAAAATGTTAAGTTTAATTATTTTTATTTATAATTATTTTTATTTTGTTGGTTATTACTTTGATATATATGTATTTATTTTTGGTTTTCTAGTTTTCTAGTAATCAGCTATGCTGTACCCTATATATATATATATATGATATGTATATACTTTATATGTATATTTCTTTTTGGGCAAATTAAATAAATAAATAATTCTAGTGATAGTGTTAAGTTAATTGTTATGATGCAAATGATTTAAATTATTTGGACTTAATACAAAAAGTAAATAAAAAATTTTAAGTTTAATAACTTGTAATTAATGCAATCTTTTGCATGCGTACTTTTGCTGTTGGTAATTGCGGACTCATAGTCCGCCACGTGTAACTGTGTAAGCGCGTGTACTGGAAGGTTAACAGTTATAAAAATAAAAGTTAATAAAAGAGAATGTTTGAGGTTAGACTGCATCAAATTTTAAGATTCTATATTGAGGAATTTCTTTGCAAAAGATGTTAATTCACGGACATTTTTCGACCTTTTCTTGTAAAATTAAGGAAAAAAATCCGAAATAGGTATGTATACCGCCTGTTTGAATTTGACAAGATAAACTTAAAATCCCCATCTCTATTAAAATAAAACAGTTTAGATTAAAAGACATAGATTAACTCCCTCAATGATTTTATTTTGTTATAACTACAGTACTATTACATAAGGTTAACTAACAAAGAGAGAGATTAAGAAATGAAAATAAATAAATGCTCTTAAAAAATTCGTATTTAAAATCCAATTAACTTAATCCTTTCCCATCATCAAAATTGTATTCTTTTTCGAAGTTCTTCTTCCAAATCAGACATTTTGACTTCAACTTCTACTCTTGTTGTTACTTCTCTTAGTTTTACTACTCCTTTCTCGATTTCAGACTCCCCTAAAATAATCACCAAAGGAATTCCTTGCTCTTCGCAATATTGCAACTGAACCAATAATTTAGGATTTTTCTTGTAAGAGTGCTCTACTTTAAAACCTTGTTCCCAAAGTTGGTTGCAAAGCTTCATACGATGTTCGAACAGATTTTTTTGGGCTGAAGCAACGAAGACTTGAATTTCCGTTGTACGTACTTTTTCTTTGGATGTGGCAATTTTCGCTTCTAGAACGGAAAAGATTCGTTCGATTCCAATCGAAACTCCAACGCAAGGAACTTGTTTGTTTTTCGGATCAAACATTCCGACTAAATTGTCGTACCGACCACCACCGGCGACTGAACCAACGGAAACATCTTGACCATCCTCCGGTTTTCCTAATAATACTGCTTCGTAAATGATTCCCGTATAATAATCCAGTCCTCTGGCCAAACTAAGATCGAAAGAGACTTTATCATAAGTATTGTAAAGTTTACAATAGTTTAAGATGAGTTTCATTGCTTCTAAACCTGCTACAGCCGTTTTACTGGTTTTTAATTTTTCGTCGGCGAGCAATTTTTCGACCAATTCCATTTTACCGTTTAAACGTACGTATTCGCCGATTTGATTTGCGGCCAATTCGGAGAGACCTTTCTCTTGAACCATTTCTTGTTTAACGTCTTCCCAAGGAGACTGAAAAATAAATCATATTTCAGATTTCCTAATTATAATTAAGTATATGTAATACGTGCAATAGTTTCGTGAATGATGTAAGCGTTATAATGAAAAAATAATATGGTAAATATGAATTAAATATAAACATTACGGATTGGTCTTGCAAAATAACAAATTTCTACAGATCGTGGAATGAAATAAAATGAATTAGAATATCTATTACAGAATCAGTTTCTTTCATTCATGTTCTACTTTTAATTTAAATCAGTCTACAGATTTTCAGAAGTAATTTTTATCTTCGAAAATTATTTTAATAAAGTATGATAAATTTCGTTATTTAAAAAAATGAAGTAGAAAACTAGCAGAGAAAATGAATTTTAAGTGTAGTAATCTCTGCTTTTATTTTCTCTGCAGTTTTAAGAACTTAATTCAGTAATTGGATTTATATAAAATAATTGAAATTAAAAAAATAAATTGACATGTTAAAATAAATGTTGATTTTATGATCAACGTGATCAACAAAACCAAAATGTTTTACGTCATCCATGCGAATACATAACATACAGTTGTAGTTTAAAATTAGTCTGCGACCTTGCTTTTTCAAGCAGATGGAAAACTTCAATAAGAAGTATTAAAATAAGACTAACATAAGTGCAGGATACAGTTCAGACCATAATATTTTACCTCTAAAATTACAAACGTGCAAAAAGCAAATGCGCCATCGTCGAAACAGAAACAATGATCAAATCTAGAACACTCTGAAGATCCCAATACATTACAGAGCAACACCAAAACTTGGATAGAAAAAGCATTATGTCAACCTTGCAGGCCAAAGAAAAAGGCACAAAACAAATCACCTAAACAAACTAATTCAATACAAATATAGACGAGAGAAGACTGATTACATAAAGAGAATTTGCGAAGATATACATCAACATTCCCAACACAATTAAATACCTTTCACGAGTTTGTAAGCCCCGTAAGCAAAGAATGAAGATGGAAATACTGATGCAGATGATATAGCATTAGTGTGAACAGAGCACTGCCAAAATCTATACATAACGGCCATCCATACATACGAAAATTTGAGAATCGATCAAACGCACGAAGAAGCAGAAATATTAAGATCAGAAATAGAATGAGCGATATCGCACATAGATGTGATAGTTGTCGAGATCGTCAAAGCCATGAGAAGACAAAGAGTCAAAATCATACACACTACCTATGCTCAAAAATGTGGAACACAAGACTGAATGATGCAAATAATTGGTTATATTAAATCATAAAGTCATCATCTGTTTTGGGATCGATATCTTCGCAACCGCTCAATAAAAAAAATTGCGGTAAAGTTTATTGTAATAACCGAACATTTATGTAACATATCTACATATCTATGTAACATATGTGAATTTGAAAAATCAGCTCGGCGATTTTCTTTCTTTGTGAGTTAAATGAAAAAAGTATCCGATTTTTGAGGGTGCTGGCAACTTTGCAATTTTTTTCTTCTGTCTCGGTTGATGGGAAGGTGTGTAGCAATTTGAGGTACGCAGATGACACGCCGATAATTGCAGCAAGTGAGGAAGAACTAACGGAAATTATGGTAACGTTAAACAACCAACCAACAACAAAATATGATTATGATAATAGACCAGTAACGACGAAACAACTCGTATATTAGGAATGTTGCTAACTACGAGGTAGTTGACCAACTCGTGTACCTAGGTGCTTTTATGCATACTTACCTATACAGGGTGTCTCACGTAACTGGTTCGTTAGAACTTTTTCAGGTTCCACTATTCGTAGAGATTTAAAATTTTGGTAGCATGGGTTGTTCATTCGGAACTTTCGATCTAAAATATTTTCAAGATGGCCGCCACTTCCGGTCTACCGGAAGTAGACCATAACTTCGTTATTTTAAATGGAATGTTATAGTTTTTATTACACAATTAAATTGTACGTAAAAAAATAGGTTGACTTTGATAAATGTTATTGGTACCTAGCGTTTTTCGTTTTCGAGTTATTTTCGTTTTAAACTTTTTTTGGTAAATTTCAACATGCTCTTTAAAACTTAATATCTCAGCCAAAGTTCATTCAAAAAAGATCTGCTTTGGCACGATTACTCTTCAGATGTTGTCAAACAGATTGTCACTTGTTGTATCGGAGTATCTTATACAGGATGGTCAAAAATTGAATTACTGTTTCTCGTTAAATGGAACGCCCCATATTTTTTTAGCCTATCAGAAAGAGAATTTAATTCTCTACAAATTATCTATAAACATTCCCATACCTATTTATTGTAGTTTGCCTTATATTGCGAAATTTATTAAAACATGCACGAAATACAGGTTTTTTTATTAGAAAGCTATGGAATTTTGACATTTTTTGGTCCATGTTTATATTATTGTTGCCATTAGTTACATTTGACGACGGGTGTAAGTTATTGAACATCATGGTAAATTATTCCACCACCGATATTTGAAATTTATTTTGTATTGATGGCGAATGTAATAAACTTTCGCACAAGACGTGTTGATCACTTAATGAGAGATGCCTAACAAACCTAACGCTCATCACAAGGAAAAATTTCAAAAAATTGATTAAGAATTTCTTAGTTCCGGATATATCGAGACCAAAAGAAATCGCATATTTGCAGTCACCAGTGATGAAGACAACGAAATAAATAATTTAATGTATTTTATTGCATTTCCAAATTCAATTTAATAACAAATTTATATTATAAATTTATGTTTTTATTCAAATCTAATTTTTGTTATTAACTTTTTGTTCCAATAGTTTCATTTATTTGATCTTTTGTTTGTTATTTTTGGTAAGTAAAAGCTAGTAAACTAAAAGATTATCAATCGTAGTTAATAGTACAAATAATAGAAATAAATTAAACAAAAAACCGGCAAAATGTCATGGCCTTCTAATAAAAATACAAACGGTTTCCTGCATTATCTGCATGTTTTGATAAATTTACGAATATGAGAGAAACTACAATAAATAAATATGGGAATGCAATTTTTGACCATCATGTATAAGATACTCTGATACAATATATGACAATCTATTTGAGAGCATCTGAAGAGTAATCGTGCTAATTTAGAGCTTTTTTGAATGAACGTTGGCTGGGATATAAGGTTTTAAAGAGCATGGTGAAATTTACCAAAAAAACCTTAAAATCAGAATAACTCGAAAACGAAAAACGTTAGGTACCAATAACTTTTATGAAAGTCAACATATTTTTTTACGTACAATTAAAAGGTGCAATAAAAACTATAGCATTCCATTTAAAATAACGAAGTTATGGTCTACTTCCGGTAGATCGGAAGTGCCATCTTGAAAATATTTTAGATCGAAAGTTCCGACTGAACAACCCATACTACCAAAATTTCAAAACTGTACGAATACTGGAACCTAAAAAAGTTTTAACGAACCAGTTACGTGAGACACCCTGTATACGTGTTACTTAAGTAACACCAGTGGCTGCAGCGAAAAGATAAATAGGCGTCTAACTATTGCGAGAGCGGTCTAGTAAAACGAACCAAAAATGGCAAAACTGAGCTATTACTAGAAATCCGAAGGTTTTGCTTGATAAGTCATTAATTTTTCCAGTCGCCATGTACGCATCGAAAACGTGGGCATTAAAGAAGAACTAAACAAAGATCGAAGCTTTTGAGGTGTGGATCTATAAATTTTCATAAACCAAGCACAGAACAAATGTTTCAATATTGAACAAACTAAAGATCAAAAACAGGTTGATCAAGATAATTAATAAGATCATGCCTTAGCTATTTTGGACACCTAGCGAAGCAAACCACATAGATCAGAAACCTTGTTGTAGAGGGAAAATGGTGAACAAAAAAGCACGGGAAAGATCACCGATAAGATGGGCAAACGAGTTGAGGGAACCGTCAGTTCGTTACTTACGTTGCACATTAAATATTATCGGATGTAACTTTTTCTACTCCTTCTACCACCTACTTTTATCACCTTACAGCAGCGTTTCTCAACCTGTGGGGCGCGCCCCCCTAAGGGGGCGTCATAATTCTGCATGGGGGGCGCCAACACATCAAAATGAAAAAAAAGATAATTACTAATAAAAATTAATGTCATTCTGACATTCCAAAAATTTAAGTAAGTACAGTACACATTTAAACTAATACACTCGTACTACTACCTATGTATTTAATTACTATAAATATGATTGTATCAGTAGATACTGTCAAATGCCAAATGAAACTAATAATAGACTCATCAGTACTAAATTAAAAGTAGCTGTAATGATTATAATTATTAGTGACTCCCTTGGGCCTGTCTCGCACAGCAAAGTTTTTCAAAAGAAGGTTTTATATTACAAATAGCCACTCTCAGTTCTTTGATCTATATTCAGTCGAGTCCTATATTTTGTCTTTAAAGCAGCCACCGCAGAAAATCCGGATTCACAAAGGTAAGATGTTGAAAATGGCAATAATATACGAAATGCTCTTGTTTTCAGTGGAGAAAATGCATCATCCACTCCCGCCCAAAATTCAAAGAGAGTTTTATTACTAAATTCTCTCTATTACTAAATTTCGCCCCTTGCAGTAAAGTGTATGAAGATTTCTTCTTCTGCAGTTGAGAGACCTTCGTGAGTAGTTCGAAATGGATCCCTAACCCACTCGTAACTTGCTACCAATTTGTCGTCAGCAAGAAAATACTTTTCAAAATTCTGTGCCAACATGGCTAAATGACTTTCTATTGTTACAAAAACAACTGTTACATACTGTTCTTCTTCCTTGTATGTTTTGACACACTCATTCACATTTGCAAACATTTCTAGTTTTTTTTTGTTTCACATTTCTGCTCCACAGCTCCAAATTTCTACAGAATGCACTAACTTTATCACTGCTATCCAACATATGTGTGTTTGCTCCTTGGAGTTGTAGATTCAGGGTATTTAATTTCTCGAATATATAACCAATTTCATCACAAATAAAGCATCTCGAAACTTTTTGGCTTCCAGGCGGTTTTCCTCTTCTAGAAAGGTAGCAATTTCCTCTTTTAACTCATAAACACGTTGTAGAAATTTCCCACGCGATGCCAGAGGCTTTCTGTGGATCATGCAATAGGTGCAGTCACATTGCGGAGATGTTTGTTTCACAAGTGCTTGTACGCTTTGGAATCTTCCACACATTGTAGAATCACCATTGGTGCATATTTCAACGCAATTCTTCCACTCTATGTTTGCCTCATTAATAAAATCATTTAAAATATCAAACAAAGCGAGTGCTGTTGCTTTGAGTTCTCTACGTATGCAGAAAAGTAGTTCTTCTACTACCGATATACGATCACAAAATCAGACGTAGGCAATTAAATGAGCGTCTTTATTGCTATCTGTTGCCTCGTCAAGCTGAATCGAAAACAATTTGTCACACAACTTTTCAAGAAGCTGATGCTGTACATCTTCGGCTATATCACCAATTCGGCAGACAACAGTATAATTTGAAAGAGGTATGAATTGTAATTGTTTGGCAAAATTATCTCTAAACATAATTTCTACAATCTCCATCGCAACTGGCAGAATAAGTTCTTCACCAATGGTGTGAGGCCTTTTATATCTGGCTATTTTATATGATAGTTTGTAAGAGGCAAGTAAAACTTTTTCGTTCACAAACAAAGTTTTTTTGAAGAATGATATTTGCTCTTCATATATATGACTAATTTTAATTCAAAGAATTCTCAGGGCTTGTTAACGTACTCACTATGAAGTGTTTCCAAATGGCGTCTAAGTTTATTAGGTTTCATGCTGCCTGCTGCCAAAATTTTCGCAAAAGAAAGATAGGGGGGCGCCATAAAAATTGTTATTGAAAATTGGGGCCCGAATACTGAAACGTTGAGAAACGCTGCCTTACAGGAATACATTTATTTTTATTACACCCTGTATAACCAAAAAACTAACTGAAATCCAGCAAAAAACATCAGGCAACAAATTTTCATTTTTAAAATTTTTCTTTAGTAACTATGCACAGTTTTACTTTCTCTTTTAGTCGTAATAATAACAATAAAACCCAATTTATTCTGGCACGTCAGGTTTTAATACAAACGTTATTGAAAAATAAATTAAATAATATAAATTAGGTAGGTAGGCAAATTATATGAAACTGTATGCTATAGAAAGAGAGGAAAAAATCATTAGTTCATGATAACTTCAAAGAAATTCATTAACAATTTCTATCTAATTATTGTCAGATTTTGTGTTTCCTAGAAAATTTTGGGTCACATTCTTAAAAGGATTCCTAGCACCACGTTCCAAGTTATTTGAAGAAGTTCATTAACAATTGCTATATAATTGTCAGATTTTGTGTTTCCTAGAAAATTTTGGGTCACATTGTTAACACATCTTGCGCGAGCACTTTGCCGCCAAAGTCTTACCGAGTAGCGGGCATCAATACCATGCAAAACAACTTTAGTTGCTTCCCGCGCAAGATGTGTTAATAGGATTCCTAGCACCACGTTCCAAGTCATTTAAAGTATGTTCAAATTGTGCATTTTGCTGTAGACAGTTTGAAGAAGGACAGTTTTCAAACTCAATTTCAAGCATAGATAAAAAACGCCATTCTTCTGAGTTGTGTTAATGACCTAATGTTAGCATCAAATCATCGACATTATTGCAGAATGAAAGACCTTCTTTGGTTGAAAAATACTGTGACAGTTCTTTCTGGCGATTACAATACACAGAAATATTTGTGTCTGGAGTTAATAGCTTCCATCTGTTGAGATGGCAAATATTCATCATCATTGGTCGATAACTCGGAAATTTGTTCTTCTGCTTCTGTAATGGCATATTCTTCACTAGAAACACCTAGTGAAGGCTCTTGGCCCTAGCAAAGCTTCTGAATGAGGTACTGGACGAGAAGCAGAAGCCACGTTAACGTAACGAATCTTGTTCTTATTTTTGTTGGGGAACGAAAGTTTTAGTGCAGCAAAAGTAGCAATCAGACAAATGGTTCGGTTGTTTACGCCACATCATACGTCCTGCAAATGGCATAGCGCTGTTCTTACCGTTTGACCAGGCTTACCGTCTGTCGATCGCCACAACGGCCCCCGCAACGCCGTAGCTCAATTGCGCCACCTAATCAACTACGCCCTGTAACCGTCACATTAGAATCCGTATATGATATGGTTAAGGAGATGTGTACTGAAATGCGGAGTAAGCACGATAGCTTACTTGATTCTGTAAATTTCTGTAGCAACCGGATTAGTGATTTTGAAAAGTTGCTTGAATCGTTCAATGGAAAGATAAAAATTGTTGGTCAGTTAACCACTAAAAATAGCCGCTTACGAGAGCAGGTAACGAGTTTGACTGCGAGGCTGGATGAGGTTGAGCAGTACTCCCGTAGGAGTAATGTTGAAATTCATGGTGTTCCCCAACGTGAAAATGAAAATCTCTTGTCTATTGTAGACAACATTGCCAAACATGTAGGAGTCAAATTCTCATCGATAGACGTTGATGCCATTCATCGTGTTCCACACTTTGATAAGCAAAATAAAGCTCCACGGGCCATAGTGATGCGGTTTTGCAGCCGCCTAAAGCGCGATGCTTTTTTGGCGGCGGCAATCAACAAAAGGAAGTCCGTACCTGGTTCTCGACAGGGTTTGCATATTGAGGGGGTGGGGGAGAGCTGTTTCGTTAATGATCATCTGACGCCGGCTAATAAGGCCTTGTTTGCTCGAACGAGAGGGATTGCTAAAGATAAAAACTATCGCTTTGTATGGACACGTGATTGCAAGATTTTTGCCAGAAAGAATGAATCATCGCCGGTAGTCCATATAAGATCTCCTGATGACCTCTCACGCCTTTAAATAATTAATTTAATATAATAATTAAAAAGAATTAATAAAACAAACGCTCAAAAATGGTTGGCCTTTCAGTATATTATCAAAACGTCCGTGGCGTTCGTACCAAACTGATTACTATTTATAATAATGCGCTAAATACCAACGTCGATGTGGTATGCCTAACGGAGACATGGCTCCACCCTGGTATCAATTCGGCTGGGGTTCTTCCTACTTCCTACAACATCTACAGAAGAGATCGTGTTGGTGCGGTTCCGGGTGGTGTGTCTCGGGGGGGTGGTGTGCTGATAGGTGTTAGTGCGAGTCTTCGCAGTGTTCAGAGGTCAGACTGGTTTCCAGTCTATGAAGCTATTTGTGTAACACTTTATTGCGATAGGCGTATAAGCAAACTGCATATTTGTTGTATCTACATTCGTCCTAATGATAATGTTGCATTAAATGTATTTTGTAATGAATTAAGACACATTGTTGACCGCTTCCGTGATGATAAATTTTTGATTTGTGGCGATTTCAACTTGCCCGAGATAGTTTGGAATATCGATGGTTTTGGAATGTGTACTGCCTCTCCTGCTAGCCCACGTTCAACTGATTTCTTAGACGTCCTTTCACTTTGTGAATTTAATCAGCATAACTCTTTTAAAAAGATATTGCCAGCACGTTAGATTTGGTCTTGGAACGCTTTGTAACTGTATCTAGAATTCAACTGAGCGATTCTTCTCTACTTCCAGAAGACGTAGCTCATTCGTCACTTGAGTTGGCGTGCAGTATTGCACCTGTAATCAACTTCACTGAACGATTTCCTACTACTTATAACTTTAAACGAGCTGTTTTTAATGATATCAGTGATTAACTTAATGACATTAATTGGGAAACCATATTTGCAGATGTAAATAATGTCAACACTGCTACGGATATTTTCTATAATAATTTGTCTTTAGCCATTAAAAAATTTGTACCACACAAATGCCATCCTGTGAATGGTTACCCGGCTTGGTTCTCTAAGAGCACAATAAAAGTAATAAAGGAAAAGTATAAAGCGCATAAAAAGTGGAAGCGTTGTGGAAATCAGTTGGATTACTTAACGTTTCGTCTTCTGCGCGGACGCTCTAAATACCTGATTGATCAGAATTATAAGGCGTATATTAAACGTGTGCAGGATGGTGTTGCATTGGACGCAAAGCAGTTATGGGCATATCTCAAACGCAGAAGAGGCGGTACGGGTATCCCATCAACTGTAATTCTGGATGGGGTTGAGGCATCGAGCGGCGATGGCATCTGTTCGTTATTTGCGAATTATTTTAGTGCAGTTTTCGCAGCACCGTCTGCTCCCCATTATGATGCGGTTGATTCTCCGCGCGTACTCATTCATGACTTTGGTCTCATTGAAGTGGAGGGGGCATTGCGTCAAGTAGCTTTGAATAAGGGTCCTGGTGCTGACGGTATACCTGCTATACTGGTCAGAAACTGTGCTCAGGCAATATCAGTTCCTTTACAGCTGATATATAATAAATCCATTAAGCTGGGAGTGTTTCCGGATGCGTGGAAGCGAGCCAACGTTGCACCCATTTTTAAATCAGGTGATCGACACTTCGTTGTCAATTATCGTCCAATATCTATATTACCCATACTTGGAAAGGTCTTTGAGAAGTTGGTGTACGCCAGTGTATTTTTTTAAATTCGTGGAAGTATTAATACTAATCAGCACGTTTTTTTTTCCGGGCGTTCAGTCGAAACTAATCTTTTAGAATATACCGATTTGCGTCGAGTTACATCTACAGTTGATCTTGGTGTAACACTAGATCAAAAACTACGTTTCGATGCTCATGTAGATGGTGTGGTTGCTCGATCATACATAATGCTGGGCTTTATAAAGCGATCTTCCGAGGATTTCACAAACCACAACGCAATTATAAGTATGTACAATGCATATGTCAACAGCATCTTAAACTTTGGTAGCGTAATCTGGAATCCTCAATATTCCGTATATATCACTAGGTTAGAAGGAATCCAGAAACGACTGATTAAATATTTGTGTTATAAAACCCAACAAGTGTACAGTAACTATGCGTCTGGTTGTGAAATGTTCGGATTGCTAACGCTCTCCCAGCGACGAGCATATAATGACGTTTTATTTTTGTACAAACTTGTCAATGGTCATACTGATTCCCCATCGCTGATGGCGAGAATTGATTTTCATGTTCCTCCTCGTCAGTTACGGTACGACTTCCTTTTTTATATGCCCACTCCACGAACAAACGCATATCGTAACTCGCCTATTCTGAGGATGGAAAGAATCGCGGATCGGGTGAGTTGCGATCTTTTTTCGAGTAACCCACGAAATATTAAGTTTGCGGTCCGTGAGGCTGTGAAGACTGCGCACATCATGTGTAATTTAAATATTTAATAATGTTAATAATGTTAATTTAAGATAACAACATATTTGTAATCATATTAAATATTACTTTAAGGTTTTCGTATATAATAATTATGTGGAGCAACTTTATTGGGTTTGTCCTGTTGTTGCTCCCCGATATCAATAAATAAAAAAAAAATAAAATAAAATAAAATAAAATAAATATGTAACTGAAAGAGAATGGTCCCACAAAGAAAAATAATCCAAAATAACGTATGGCTTTGTTGAATTTACCGCATTCAAAAAAAAAAAATTCTTAATTACAGATTAACACTCACAAAAAAAAACGTCAGAAGTTAAACGTCCAACATATTCTATCTACGTATAATTTTTAAGCAATATACTGAAATTAGCGTCAAAAGTCCACAATTGCTAAAGTATACTTACCACAAAAAATATTCTTTTATCAACAAAAAAATGTGAAAATCTTATTTTTTACCTACCTTATCTAATTTATCTACGGCAGAACAAATTGACCTAAATTTATCATTTGGTACCCCGCATGCCTCGAACATCCCATCCAACAAAAATCTGTGGTTCAGCTTAATAACGTAATTTCCAATCTCCAACACGTCCAAGATTTCTTTAACTACTTTTACACATTCCGCATCCGGAATCATTGGATCGTAAGTTCCTGCTATATCAAAATCCTAAAAATAAACATCAAATTTCTAATATATTTCAACATAGATAATAATTTTCAAAATTTTTACTTACGCATTGATAAAATTCCCGATATCTTCCTTTTGTAATCGAAGGATTATCTCTTCTGTAAACTTTCGCTATATGGTATCTCTTAATTGATTGAATTTTACTCATTGCCAAATATCTCGCAAAGGGGACAGTCAAATCATATCGTAACGATAAAATCTCACCTCCCTGATCTTTCAAGTCGTAAATTAATTTGGAATCTTCACCGTATTTCCCAGTCAATACTTCCTTAAGTTCAAAAACGGGAGTGTCTATCGATTCGGCTCCGTGACGCTTAAAAACCGAGATCACCTTGTCCAGGACAGATTGGCGGATGGCCATTTGTTGGGGGCCATAGTCTCGGGTTCCTTTCGGGGTTTTGAGAATGAACTTTTGGCCCACGGTCGCCTCGGTCGGATCATCATCGATTTTTAATTGGGCTTTTAATTCAAGGAGTTTTGCAACTTCTTCGGCGATCTAGAAATGAGTAAAATAGTTTATGAATGTACTATAGAATAGATAGTAAAACAAAAGGGAAAGGTTTGATATTTCCAATTTGGGATTGCCGCGTTATAAGAATTTAATTTATTAAACGTACGATTACTTGAAGATTTATGTATAATTTATCAACGTAGAGATAATTTTATTTACCATAAATTTACATCAATAAGTACGTGGTATCCAATAATATTTAATAACTCAATGCTTATGAATCGCAGCAATACGAAATTTGACTATCAAATCGTCTTTTCTTCTGTATTACTATATATTTTATGATTATACTAAATAAATTGAAACGTTGAAGTTAAAAAAACTAGTTAATAATGAAAGTAAATACACAGAATGTTTATAATACAACATTAAAATAATGTGATGTATTTTGAAACATTTTGTTCAATAAAGAAATAAAAGTTTATTTTCGGGATAGGTATTGTATTTTTCACATGTTGAAATTGTGTTTTAAAAATTGTTCAAGGGTAATTTATTGCCGCACGAATTAGTTTATCAAAATTAAAACAAACATTTTAATCGGACCTGAAAAAAACAAAATATTTTCTTTAAAAAACGATTCCAATGTGTTAATGAATAACATACAGATATTTAAGGGATTATTATAACAAAACGTCAAAATCCTCATTTATATTTTTTTTCACTTACATGTTAGAAATACTTTTTGTTCGCACATTACAAATGGCTTCGTCGAGCTTCTTGTTTTTGTTCTATAAGATGCTTTACAACTTACAAAAGAGTCCGTAATAGATAAAGCTATAGCTTCGTTACGTGGATAACACATTTGGGGAACACATGGAAACGGACGCTGGAAAACAGTTACCTTTCCTGGATGTTTTAATCACTAGGAAGAGAGATGAATGCGTAGAACTAGAAGTGTATCGGAAGAAGACACACATGAACGGGTATCTACAGGCTTTGTCCAAACACTACAAACACAACAAAAGAGGTCAATGATCCAAGCCTTGTTCCAGGGAGCAGAAAGGATATGCAATGAAAAGAATTAAAAAAAAAAAGAAGGATTTCTAGAAGACGTACTCCAGAAGAACGGCTAGGCTAGAACGGGAAGACACAGTAAGTACTGCACTAGCCGGTTTTATTTGCCGCCTTTATATTTCAGGTCTGAAGAAGAACGATATCGTGGTACGATATGGAAAGGACCTATTAAAAGCAACGGGTTTCTATCAGCTATCATGGAGTTGTGGGAAGTATCATGTTGGCCAAACTGGACGTAACATCAAGGAGTATGAAAAAGATCGAGGAAAAGGAAGAGCATTGTCATAAAAAGGGGCACACTATAGATTTCGATAAGACCAAGGTGTTAGCTAAAGCCAGAAATTATTTCCCAAGGATGACATGAGAGATCATAAAGATTTCGTCACTTCGAACTTGTTTCTGAAGAACGTTGCAACATGGTACTTATTCATTCCTATTAGTTTAAACGCAAGAAATATTTTAAACACAAAGTATAATTCACTGTGTCAATATTACACAGGTTGTTCCACACAAATGGTTAGAGCTTTTTTATTTTCCAATATTTTACGTTTTGTGTTATATACAGGGGGTGTCCTGTTAAGCGTACGGAGCGGCTGTATCTCGAAAACGGTAAGGTTTGGGAAAAAAATCCTTATAAGCAAAGTGGGCAAGAGAAATAGCTGTAATGACCGCTTGGTTTAAAACAAATAGGCTAGAGGGCGTTATCTGCAGCGGTTACATATTTTTGTGATTTTTGAAAAAAAGTTAAATGGAACGGTACTATTTACTTCACAGACCATTAATCACCATAAAATTTGCTAAATATTAGTGAAAACCGCATCTCGATATCTCGATCCATTCTCGAATTATAAAAGAAAATGTTAAAAATTCGTATATCTTAATCGGATCAAATTACCTATGAAAACAAATAAGAGAGCACAAATATTTTATTACCTAGAACCTTCCTTCACACTTAAAAGCATTAATAGTAGCAATGAAACATCAACAATGATAATAAAACAAAATAAAGCAAAACACTTAGAATAACTTAAATTTTTGGCAAAAATAGCTACTACTAATGAGCGAAATGCCTTCCATAAACCTCAATGCATTTATTTAATCTAGTTTCGACGAAAAAAAAGCGCTGCTTAAGTCTCTTCCCTGGACACGTTCCTACTGGTATTTAGTGTTTTGTCATATTTTCCCTGGTTATTGGTTTTTCTTGAAAAGTCAGGTCGTTTAGTCTACCCAATAGATAAAGGGGTGAAAGCAATGTGGGTTTTGCTCCAACCAAGAATGCATATTATGCAAGTTTACGTCAGCTTGTGGACAGATGCTTCATGCATCCATAGCATTCGTGATAAAAGGTTTGGATTTGCCCAAATCATATTTAAAAGTCAGTTATAATAGTTCAGTCCGTTATCATAATCGGTATCTGTTAAGGTCTGATGTAAAACAACGTGGTAGAGATATTATTCTCTTGAGGAATCTTATGGACAATTGTTTTCGGAGTTCCCAGATTATGTGGGATCCAATTGCGCACCAATGTGATCCACGAATTCATAGAGATGTTTGAATGGGCTACACGTTGCCAGTTTTCCGTAATCGCTAAGTCAATCTTAAAAACACTTCTAGAGCAAAATGTCTTTCTTTGTCGTAATTGCATTGCACATTTTTGCCGTGCAGTTGCATCGTATTCGAAACATTGAAAATAAATCATCATACGCTCTATCATATGCTTCTGCGTTAGTAAACGACATGTTTACAGTTACCATGGTTATGTGATTTGTTTTTCTCGATGAGGTAACTGGATCCGATTGATGCCGCTCGAGTTTTTAACATTTTCTTCTATAATTCGAGAACGGGTAGCGATATCGGGATACGGTTTTCACTAAAATTTTGTAAATTTTATGGTGATTAATGGTCTGTGAAGTAAATAGTACCGTTCCATTTAACATTTCTTCAAAAATCACAAAAATACGCAATCGCTGCAGATAACGCCCTCTAGCTTATTTGTTTTGAAGCAAACGGTCTTACTGAAAATATCTTTAAAAAGAGCATAAAATGCTCTTTCAAACAACACCGAAAATATTCGAATCGGTTGAATGGTCCAGGAGATATTAAAATGTAAACATATGAAAACGCATTGGCCTCCCCCTCCCTTATTATGACAGATATGAGAAATATCGCAAAATAAAAGCGATGCAGTATTATCCAAGCTATTAAATGATGTCATGAAAGTTATAGCTCATCGTCTAAGTTTCTGAGATAGCAGGAATCTTAGGTTTCACAATGACAGTTACGCTCCCTAGCGGCCGAATTACGAACTTCAAAATAATTTCCAGCTATTTCTCTTGGTCACTTTGCTTATAAGCATTTTTTTTCCAAACCTCTAGGCCTTACCATTGTTGAGATACAGCCGCTCCGTGCGCTTAACGGGACACCTGTATATTTGACGTTTTTAAAAGTCAGATTTTTTTTTAAATAACCGCACAACCCTACATCCGGTTGGACAATTTCGTTATTACAAGTCCGTTATTTACAATTCAGTTGGATTACAATCTTTTAGTTATTATTACATATTTTGATTCTCCACATAAAAATATATTGCCTTTGATAAGGATTATTGACATTGCCCTTTTAGGTTTTGAGTTATTTTAATTTAAAAGTTTTTATAACAATTATTTAGATTTGAAGAACATAATAATTGTGAAAAAACTTTTATTTTAAATAAGTCTAAAACTAAAAGCACCTGGTATTAGCAGTCGAAGTCAACATATTACTGTATGGAACCGGATTAAATTGAAACGACATAATAACTCATAAACCATCAACTTTATCGAATAAAGTTTCAAACAAAACTTTCATCATATGTAAGAAGAAAGTATTCTGTAAGGTTATCGTTGCATTTTAGAAGCGCTATCAATGTCTTTCATGTTTAATGTGTTTCAATTGTTAAGTAAGTTTTTTTAATGAATACATATAGTTTTTTGATAAATATGTTGTTCTCCATAACAAAATAAACAAACATTTCTTACGTACACGCTACATAAAAAGTGTTTAAAATTATTTTAATAGACTATATAAATTGTAATCTACTTCCGGTAGATACGTCTGTGAAGTTAGCACCTTATTTTTTTAAAACTTCAAATTTCTCTTGAGTTCCCATTGCACCCCATTGAGTTCTATAGTTCTCTACCATTTTTATTAAAAGTTCCGCAAAAATGGGCAAAAACATCAATATCGACTTTTTGGGGTGCTAAGTTCACAAAACGAGATCAAAAAATTTGCAATAACTATTAAACGAAATATCTTTTAGAACTCGTGAGGTGCTATTCAGAACTCCTGCCAGAACTCCCGGAACTTTTCAAAATTTTCACCCGTCCGGGACATTTACGAAATCTCAATATGAACACTTGAAATTGCGCACAGTTTCTTAAATATTAGTTTTACGGCTTCGGGCCTTAATCATTTTCGTTAGAACTCGTGAGGTGCTACCCAGAACTCCTATTTCTTAAATTTCTTAAATGTTTCGGTTTATTTTCATCTAACATTGACAATCTAAACATTAACGTTTAAGAAATAAGAGTTCTGGGTAGCACCTCACGAGTTCTAACAAAAATGATTAAGGCTCGAAGCCGTAAAACTAATATTTAAGAAACTGTGCGCGATTTCAAGTGTTCACATTGAGATTTCGTGTATGTCCCGGAGTGGTGAAAATTTTGAAAAGTTCCGGGAGTTCTGATAGGAGTTCTAGGTAGCACCTCACGAGTTCTAACCAAAATGATTAAAGCTCGAAGCCGTAAAACTAATATTTAAGAAACTGTGCGCGATTTCAAGTGTTCACATTGAGATTTTGTGTATGTCCCGGAGGGATGAAAATTTTGAAATGTTCCGGGAGTTCTGATAGGAGTTCTAGGTAGCACCTCACGAGTTCTAACGAAAATGATTAAGGCTCGAAGCCGTAAAACTAATATTTAAGAAACTGTGCGCGATTTCAAGTGTTCACATTGAGATTTGGTGTATGTCCCGGAGGGATGAAAATTTTGAAAAGTTCCGGGAGTTCTGATAGGAGTTCTAGGTAGCACCTCACGAGTTCTAACGAAAATGATTAAGGCTCGAAGCCGTAAAACTAATATTTAAGAAACTGCGCGATTTCAAGTGTTCACATTGAGATTTGGTGTATGTCCCGGAGGGATGAAAATTTTGAAAAGTTCCGGGAGTTCTGATAGGAGTTCTAGGTAGCACCTCACGAGTTCTAACGAAAATGATTAAGGCTCGAAGCCGTAAAACTAATATTTAAGAAACTGCGCGATTTCAAGTGTTCACATTGAGATTTGGTGTATGTCCCGGAGGGATGAAAATTTTGAAAAGTTCCGGGAGTTCTGATAGAAGTTCTAGATAGCACCTCACGAGTTCTAACGAAAATGATTAAGGCTCGAAGCCGTAAAATTAATATTTAAGAAACTATGCGCGATTTCAAGTGTTCACATTGAGATTTTGTGTATGTCCCGGAGGGATGAAAATTTTGAAATGTTCCGGGAGTTCTGATAGGAGTTCTAGGTAGCACCTCACGAGTTCTAACGAAAATGATTAAGGCTCGAAGCCGTAAAACTAATATTTAAGAAACTGTGCGCGATTTCAAGTGTTCACATTGAGATTTGGTGTATGTCCCGGAGGGATGAAAATTTTGAAAAGTTCCGGGAGTTCTGATAGGAGTTCTAGGTAGCACCTCACGAGTTCTAACGAAAATGATTAAGGCTCGAAGCCGTAAAACTAATATTTAAGAATGTGCGCGATTTCAAGTGTTCACATTGAGATTTCGTGTATGTCCCGGAGGGGTGAACATTTTGAAAAGTTCCGGGAGTTCTGATAGAAGTTCTAGATAGCACCTCACGAGTTCTAACCAAAATGATTAAGGCTCGAAGCCGTAAAACTAATATTTAAGAAACTGTGCGCGATTTCAAGTGTTCACATTGAGATTTTGTATATGTCCCGGAGGGGTGAAAATTTTGAAATGTTCCGGTAGTTCTGATAGGAGTTTTAGGTAGCACCTCACGAGTTCTAACCAAAATGATTAAAGCTCGAAGCCGTAAAACTAATATTTAAGAAACTGTGCGAGATTTCAAGTGTTCACATTGAGATTTCGTGTATGTCCCGGAGGGGTGAAAATTTTGAAAAGTTCCGGGAGTTCTGATAGGAGTTTTAGGTAGCACCTCACGAGTTCTAACGAAAATGATTGAGGCTCGAAGCCGTAAAACTAATATTTAAAAAACTGTGCGAGATTTCAAGTGTTCACATTGAGATTTCGTGTATGTCCCGGAGGGGTGAAAATTTTGAAATGTTCCGGGAGTTCTGATAGGAGTTTTAGGTAGCACCTCACGAGTTCTAACGAAAATGATTAAGGCTCGAAGCCGTAAAACTAATATTTAAGAAACTGTGCGCGATTTCAAGTGTTCACATTGAGATTTGGTGTATGTCCCGGAGGGATGAAAATTTTGAAAAGTTCCGGGAGTTCTGATAGGAGTTCTAGGTAGCACCTCACGAGTTCTAACGAAAATGATTAAGGCTCGAAGCCGTAAAACTAATATTTAAGAATGTGCGCGATTTCAAGTGTTCACATTGAGATTTCGTGTATGTCCCGGAGGGGTGAACATTTTGAAAAGTTCCGGGAGTTCTGATAGAAGTTCTAGATAGCACCTCACGAGTTCTAACCAAAATGATTAAGGCTCGAAGCCGTAAAACTAATATTTAAGAAACTGTGCGCGATTTCAAGTGTTCACATTGAGATTTTGTATATGTCCCGGAGGGGTGAAAATTTTGAAATGTTCCGGTAGTTCTGATAGGAGTTTTAGGTAGCACCTCACGAGTTCTAACCAAAATGATTAAAGCTCGAAGCCGTAAAACTAATATTTAAGAAACTGTGCGAGATTTCAAGTGTTCACATTGAGATTTCGTGTATGTCCCGGAGGGGTGAAAATTTTGAAAAGTTCCGGGAGTTCTGATAGGAGTTTTAGGTAGCACCTCACGAGTTCTAACGAAAATGATTGAGGCTCGAAGCCGTAAAACTAATATTTAAAAAACTGTGCGAGATTTCAAGTGTTCACATTGAGATTTCGTGTATGTCCCGGAGGGGTGAAAATTTTGAAATGTTCCGGGAGTTCTGATAGGAGTTTTAGGTAGCACCTCACGAGTTCTAACGAAAATGATTAAGGCTCGAAGCCGTAAAACTAATATTTAAGAAACTGTGCGCGATTTCAAGTGTTCACATTGAGATTTCGTGTATGTCCCGGAGGGGTGAAAATTTTGAAAAGTTCCGGGAGTTCTGATAGGAGTTCTAGGTAGCACCTCACGAGTTCTAACCAAAATGATTAAAGCTCGAAGCAGTAAAACTAATATTTAAAAAACTGTGCGCGATTTCAAGTGTTCACATTGAGTTTTCGTAAATGTCCCGGAGGGGTGAAAATTTTGAAAAGTTCCGGGAGTTCTGGCAGGAGTTTTGAATAGCACCTCACGAGTTCTAAAAGATATTTCGTTTAATAGTTATTGCAAATTTTGTGATCTCGTTTTGTGAACTTAGCACCCCAAAAACTCGATATCGATGTTTTTGCCTATTTTTGCGGAATTTTTAATAAAAATGGTAGAGAACTATAGAACTCAATGAGGTGCAATGGGAACTCAAGAGAAATTTGAAGTTTTAAAAAAATGAGGTGCTAACGTCACAGACGTCCGGTAGATCGAAAACTGTGGTTATCTTGAAAACATTTTAAGTTGAAAGATCAGGATGTGCAGCCTTTAATATCTGTATTTTAAAGACCCCAACAAAATTCCTAATAAAGCACTAAAATATTAACTCTTAAAAATGTTGTGAATTTCCAACAAGGAAATAAATTTCATTTCAAAATTTATTAGTATGTAGTAATACAGTTCACAATATTAAAGAATCTGAACTGTAAATTGTTTTCTTTAAATGTGAGCCAGAATTTTTGTAAATTACAGCACTCTTGTCAGCAAGGTTAAACGGATCGAATCGACAGTTTCTTGAAAGTAAACTCTCAGTCGCTACAACACTCACCAATTACCATATCGTTATTTTAAGCAAATAAGTTTTTTCATGATAATATGGCACACTTTTTTTAGTCTTAATGGTCAATCAATTAAATTTGGGGTTTTTAAACCAAATTTTTAGAGTAACACTTTTCATAATAACATTGAACTAGTAAAATTGATTACAAATTCAATTTTTATTTAATAAATAGGATACTTACCGTATTAAGGGGATAATTCCGTGTGAATGATTAAAAAAAGATCGATTTTTTTAATTTAAATTTCATCCAAATATTGTGTAGAATATGTAGGAAAAGTGATTACAACGATGAACAGGTACACTGGACCCATACACTTGTGCTTGGGTTTTTTGTCTGAGTCCTTAGCAAACTCAGGTCCAATATGCGCAATAGAAAAGGATATAAATCGTCAAGTGCAATGAGTGGCTAAGTTGCCGTGTATTTTAGCAAAGCAAAAAATTAGAAAATGACTACCATAATACGGAAACATAATAAGTTGAAAAATATACCAATAATTCAAACGAGATATTAAAAGTTAAAACAGAAGATTCAAACAAAATGTTTCCAAACCATTATTATAAACGTGTTCGCCCATAAAATCTGCATGTCATTCATTAACAACTTCATGCAATATACAGGGTGTCTCAGCGAGACCGGTCATTAGACGTTTCTAGGGTCCTGGCGAAAATAAAAATTTGAGAATTCAGATTGAAGTATTATTAATTACGATCTCTTCGACTAAAATATTTTCAGATTTCTTACACTTCCGGTTATACCGGAAGTCGCCACCTACTTTATTTTTTTAAATGGAACACCTGTATATTTTTACATATTTGGATTTGTCTGTTTTCAAGGTTTATAAATTACTTTACTTTTTGCAATTTGATTCGGCCGTTCTCGAGTAATTCGAATTTTTCTAGAAAAATCTGCTCCAGCAGACATTTGTTCAAAAAATCAGAGCACAATCGATTTTTGGGATATCACTTTAGGATTCAGAACATGCTTAAGCAACATGATGGAGTATGTTCTGGTGCCGAGAACGGCTGTCTAGAACGTTTGGTCACTTTACTATGGCAAGTTAACTTCTCGAAATTTGGAAGTACCATAACTTAATTTTTTTAAATGGCACCCCCCATATTTTATTACTTAGTCGTCTTCGGTGTCTCATTCTACATTTTTTATACCCCTTTTGTCCCATACCTAACATTAATAGTTTGGGAGATAATTAGAGTTTTTTGAAAAATGCACACATCATATGGATATTTAGCCTAGTGTGCCATGAAAAACAAGCCTTCTCAATGAGTTCTTGTCAAAGACTCACTTGTTTATGTCACTTGATGCATGTGAGCTAATAATTATCTGTTAGGTCCCTTAATATTAGTACTGAAAAGAGTTAAAATCGATAACAATAACGGAAGTAAATTTACACAAATCAAGAAATTCTTAATTTATTTTTTATACATAAAAAGCGCGACAAAGTTCGTAGTATGATACCAAGATCTTCTTTGGCAGCTCGAATTGAGGTGTTGGGACTGGGCTCGAAATTAGCCAAGGTATTCACCTCTTCCGTTGCATTATCTCCTACATTTTTTGGTCAGTTTAACACGTGATTAATTCGTCCAAAATGCAAAAAATTTGCTTCTATTCTTCTAAATTTACCTTTTGTCGTCGGAGGTAAATGTGGATAATTTTCATTAAACATTCTGCAAGTTCTACTAAGAACTTTGTCGCACTTTTCGTGCACAAAAAATAAATTATGGATTTCTTCATTTGTATAAACATTATTTACGTTATTAATATCCATTTTAACTGGTTTTAGACTCACAAGCATCAATCAACGTAAATCAGACTTTGACGTTTGTCAATAAGTCATTAAACATTTGTTTTCCATGGCACACTAGGTTAATATTGATATATGTGAGCATTTTTCAAAAAACCCTAATTATTTCTCAAACTATTAATGTTAGGCATAGGACATAAGGAGTATAAAAGATGTAAAATGAGACGCCGAAGACGACCAAGTAATAAAATATGGGGGGTGCCATTTAAAAAAATGAAGTTATGGTGCTTCCAAACTTCGAAAAGTTAACGTGTCATAGTAAAGTGACCAAACGATCTACTATCCGTGCAAAAAGTCAAGGCCCCTCACTTTAGAGATCGATATCTTCGTAACCGCTCGATGGAAAAAATTGCTGTAAAGTTTATTGTAATCAGTGAACATTTCTGAGTATCACATGTTAATTTGGAAATTTTCCGGTCCGCGGTTTTACTTTTATCGCGAGATAAATGAAAAAAGTACCCGATTTTTGAGAGTGCCAGCAACTTTGTCTACTTTGCGATTTTTTCTCTCCAAGACTATTTGACGAAAAAATTTCAAATTTGAATTGGTGGTAAACTGATGTGTTCTTAATGTGGGGCATATTTTATTTTTTCGATATTCCATATAGTTTCGCGGAAAATCGCGGTTTAGTAGGATGCGGTTATTTCGAAAACGACCTGGCGAATTTCAACGCGGTTTTTACCAAAATATGTCAAATAACGCGGATTTTCGGATTCCGTTATCAGTTTTTCAAAAATAAGGCTCCCTAATTTTTTAAGAACGATTTAATGGAATTACAAATTAAAGAGAAACAGAAATCAGCTATGCGGGGAGACGAAGGTTCCGTCCAATCGGAACAGATAGTGCGTCCCAGACAGTACGTCGCGCCTTTATCTTGCCTACATAAAGAAATAAGGCGCGACGTCCTGTCTGGGACGCACCATCTGTTCCGATTGGCCGGAACCCTCGTCACCCCGCAGAGCTTATTTCTGTTTCTTTTTAATTTGTAATTCCATTAAATCGTTTTTAAAAAAAATAGGGATCCTTAATTTTGAAAAACTGATAACGGAATCCGATAACCAACATTATTTGACATATTTTGGTGAAATCCGCGAGGAAATCCACCCAAACGTTTTCGACATAACGGCGTCTTACTAAACCGCGATTTTCCGCGAAAGTATATGAAATATCGAAAAAATAAAATATGCCACTCATTGAGAACACATCAGACTACCACCTGTTCAAAATTAAAATTTTTCGTACGATAGTTTTCGAGAAAAAAAATCGCAAAGTTGATAAAGTTGCCAATTCCGTAAAAAATCGGGTACATTTTTCATTTAACTCGCGGTAAAAAGAAAACCGTGGATCCGAAAATTTTCAGATTAACACAAGTTACGTAGAAATGTTCAGTGATTACAACAAACTTTGTTGCAATTTTTTTTATGGAGCGGTTGCGAAGATATCGATCTCTAAAGTGAGGGGCCTTGACTTTTTGCACGGATAATGTTGTTTAAGCATGTTCATTTTTATTTTAGCCAGAACTCCAGAAACGTCTAATGACCGATCTCGCTGAGACACCCTGTATGTAGTGCAAAAGTAATATTAATGCATTTTAAATAAAGTATGAAAAAATTAAATGTAAATTATTTATTGGGTTATAAATCATGAATAAAGAATATTTATATTTATTTATAAAGTCTCGAATTATTCTTTCTAGAACCAGTTCACATTCTCTACTATCACGTATTAAAACCTAATCATGATTTCACGCAAATTTTAAAATAACAGTAGAAAAGCAATAATCATAAAGTTACAAAATGGGCAATTATGAACTGTAACATTTTACGTAATTCTAAATCTTAATTTATATCATGTGAAAAACACTTCAGATTATCCCAAAGAAAACAGAATTGAAATTGTTTCTAAGTCTGTGAAGTAGCAACACAATTTTCAAAATTTCAATTAATAAAAGAAATTTGTAATATCAGCTTAAAGAGTTTTAATGCTTTTTTTAAACTATAAAAATTTTAATATAATTTTGAAAATACTTAGCTATCTTCACCGACATCATTTAACTTTGAATCAATTTTTTTAATCTTTTATAACTTCATTTTGTCACTGACCTGTTGCGTTTGATTTGAAAGTGTGGCAACAACAACCGTTCTTAACTTTCTTGAATACAAAGGCCGTGACAGAAATCCAACAAACCGTAAACCGTAATTATGGATCATCGCGTTTTAAACGTTTGGAAAACCACTCAACTAACAAAACCAAAAAAAAAAACAAAACTAGCTTCATCTATCTAAATTCGTACCTGATACTCCAACAGAATTTTACTAAACTCCTTCACACATTCTAAATCGATCTTGTTTAAACCCAATCGTTGATTAATATCGTAACTATTTATATGGTTAAACCATCTGGAAAGATGAACGTAACGATTCGAATCGTTTAAATTAGTGTTAATACTTTTGAAGAATTCGAAGGTGTAGACGTCAAGATTTGATGGTGTGTAACCCCATAAATAACTTCTTGTTGATAAATATCGATTTAAAATGGTTAAACTTGTTCGTTTTAATTTTTCGATTAATTCGGAAAGATTTAAATGCTTAAATCAATCAAAATTAGAATACAATTAAGGAGGTACATAAAGATGATGCAATAGTAATTTTAATTTCTTTGTAAGACTTGGGAAACAACATTTTGAAATCAATTCTCAACAATTTGAATTAATAAAAGTAGTAGTAAGTCGTAATTTTATTGTATTGAGTGGCCCAAATACTGTACTCACCAGTGGGAATTGTATAAGTACACAGAAAGAATAAAAATTAGTTTGTATGATATAATAGTAGCAAGAAATAAATAAAAAAGACATGTTTTGATGTAATGTCTCTATCCTACAATAATAAATTAAGAGATCCCAAAGGTGAGCACAAAATTTAGAACACCTGTACTGCATAACACTGATTATGAGTAACAGTTCCGTTTCATTTCGTGATTTCACGCACGCGATACAAAACCTTACCTTCTCTTTACTTTCCTTTGCAGCTTTTAATTGTCTGACCAGGTCGCCTTGCTGTTGGATTTGTTGTTCGATCTTCGCCTTGTCTAACATATTCAGTACACCAACAATTTAAAAATGCCTTTTTTGTATTTCTGTTTATCAACTTAAAAAAAATCGATTTAATATAATGTTGAAAATTTTCACGTGGACAGTTCTTTTTTTGAGAGGTTAGGTACGTAAATGTCACGATGGGAGCACTAACGCGCACGTCTAAACAGGCGCGCATGAGTAATACGAATGAGCCAAATGAGGTAATTCAAAGCACAAGGATATTTGCAAAAGGTACTGTTATGAAATGCGCATTCCCCTCTCTTTGATGTAAGGTGATTTTCGCGACGGTTTCGATTCTAATGATGGACATACATAATGTGATGAATTGTTGCATCATTTTTGATTAAAAATAAAATAACTAATTTATGAAATTTTATATAAAAATAACATTTTAGTTAATATTTTCAATAAAAATGACAGTTTTTTTGACATGTATAAGAATCTATAAACTAAGGTAGAAATAAAAAATACAAAAGATACCATCACCTGAAAAAACTACACAGTGCAATGTGTGTTGCATATGTTGCAGTAAAAGCTTAACTTTAGAAAATCTATACTTTAACTATACAGTGTATGCCAAAAAGTCAGCAACACCAGGTTTTTTGGTTATATTGCATATACGATTCTGAAATTTTGTTGATATGAGATGATCATTCCGATTTAAAATGTTTTAAGATGGATGCCACACTTCAAAATCGTTGTTACAAACGGAATGTTATGTTTTTTAGTGATACCTACTATCCGTGCAAAAAGTCAAGGCCCCTCACTTTAGAGATCGATATCTTTGTAACCGCTTTATGGAAAAAATTGCGGTAAAGTTTATTGTAATGAGTGAACATTTCTGCGTATCACTTGTTAATTTGGAAATTTTCGGGTCCGCGGTTTTTCTTTTATTGCGAGTTAAGTGTAACTATCTCTACTTTGCTAAATTTGAACTGGTGGTAAACCGATGTGTTCTTAATGTGGGGCATATTTTATTTTTTCGATATTCCGAATAGTTTCGCGGAAAATCGCCGTTTAGTAGGATGCGGTTATTTCGAAAACGACATGGCGGATTTCAACCCGGTTTGGTGGTTGTCGGATTCCGTTATCAGTTTTTCAAAATTAGAGCTCTCTAATTTTTTAAGAGAGACTTAATAGAATTACAAATTAAAGAGAAACCGAAATAAGCTATGCGGGGAGAGGAGGGTTCCGTCCAATTGGAACAGATGGTGCGTCCCAGACAGTACGTCGCGCCTTTATCTTACCTAGATAAACAAAAAGGCGCGACGTCCTGTCTGGGACGCACCATCGATATAACGGCTAAACCGCGATTTTCCGCGAAACTGTATGGAATATCGAAAAAACAAAATATGCCACTCATTAAGAACACATCAAGCTACCACCTGTTCAAAATTTAAATTTTTTAGTATGATAGTTTTCGAGAAAAAAATCGCAAAGTTGACAAAGTTGCCTGTAACGTAAAAAATCGGGTACATTTTTCATTTAACTCGCGATAAAAAGAAAACCGCGGATCTAAAAATTTTCAAATTGACATATATTACATAGAAATGTACAGTGATTACAACAAAGTTTGTAGCAATTTTTTTTATTGAACGGTTGCGAAGTTATCGGTCTCTAAAATGAGGGGCCTTGACTTTTTGCACGGATAGTAGATTAATGTTATTGATTAATTTTTCTTAGTAAACAATTTTTAAATTTTTTTCAAAGTTTTCCGATATAAGGGTACTAAAATTTTACATCATCGTAAAGAGAAAAAAATTTCTATCAAATGAGCCTAACGAAAGGAAACATTGCCGTTTAAAAAAAATCAAGTTTTATTCGTTACTCATTTGTTTTCTGAATTAAAAACAAGTAAATGCAATCTTATTATGGCAATTAAAATGTTAAACAACTTTTGTATAAAATGTTTTTTTATAAAGTCACATTTACCGAGATATAAGTATGTTAGGTTCTTTTTTCCCTTTGTACCCGATTCCCGTAAAATAAAACGCACCACACAGTTTAATCGCTTTATTTCACCACTTCACAACTCAACATAACCTCTCATAACATAACCCTCTCGCGCCCGTTATATCGCTACTATTGATTTCTTTTTTTACATTTTATTATTTTACTAATAGATAACACTACATTCGGCCTCGCTACTGTTTGAATCGTCCTCGATTCGCTCTTCAAAGTCCTCCGGAAGTTGACACCAAGGTTTCATCAGGTCTGCTGCAAATATTGAGTTGAACTTCCTTTGAGTACGTTGCGCACCGGGTACATCCACCAAATGGTATCGGTCATTTCCTAGCACTTCATTAACTAGGTAGGGTCCTTTGTAGAGTGGCATCATCTTTCGTGGTTGCCCTGTAGCTGAAGCTTCGCGTTTTATCAGTACTAGATCGCCTTCTTGATATCTTCGTGGTTGTTTATATTTCTTGTCGCTTATGTCTTTTTGAATCTTCTGCATCTTTTCGTCTTTGTTGACGTTCGTATTGTTCTTCTTCTTCTTGTTTTCGTCGTTGCGTTTCTTGTTGTTGCTTTTCTCTTTCTTGTTGCAATTTTTCTCGTTCTTCTTGTAATCTTTCCCGTTCTTGTTGCAACTGTTGTTATTCGCGTTGATATCGTTCTTCTTCTTCTTGTTTACGTTGACGTTCTTGTTGTTGTTGACGTTGTTTTTCTTGTTGCTGTTTTCTTTGTTCTTGAGGACGTTCTTCTTGTATTTCTTCAGAACTTTGATGATTTTGTTCTCTATTTTCTTCCTCAGTTTGTTGTTTAGTCCTATTTCACCAAAATAACTTGCAAAGCAACTCTCATTATCTTGAATAAGTTTTCTTAAAGTTTGTTTTTCGTTTTCTCGTAGATCTTCAGGCATTTCGTATTGGTTAGAATCTTCATTTTCTTCCATCTTGTTGTCTTGGATTGGTTCGTCTTCATCTCCTTCATCAGCATTTTCTTCCTCGCTATCTCCTTTCTCTTCGTCTTCCTCATTTCTGTTTTCTTCATCTTCCTTATTTTCATTTTCTTCACCTTCCTTATTTTCATTTTCTTCATCTTCCTTATTTTCATTTTCTTCATCACGACCTTTAACCATATTGATGTAAAGAGGATCTTCTTTCAACACTCGGTGTACTTTCAAACTGTGCCCTTGTTTAATAATCTGTATTTCTGGATCTTCAAATGCACTATTTCCAATTATTATAGAGTCGTCCTGACATTCGTCTGGGACAATGAAAATTTCTACTTCAATCGTTACGTCATCAATTTTAACTATACAACGTGTCTTTCCAATCGTCTTCCCTTCACCTCCACCAAAACCTCTTAGATAAATCACACATGAGATGTAGCCTAAATGTAACCTGATCGCGTCTTTTTCTCTCATTGTCACCACCTCGCTCCCCAAATCGATAAAAGCTACAATTTGTTCGCCATTTACCTCCACTATTTTCCTCAGATCTCCCAATGGTTTGTGAATTTGTATTTGATGAACTCCTTTAGCACTTGTTTCTCTACAATTTTTGGCGATGTGGCCCACTTTATCACATCTAAAACATCGGTTTCTATTTTGAGGTTTAGGACATTTAGTCGAAATGTGTCCAATTTCATTGCAATTGTAACATTTTCTGTTATCAGCACTTCCTGACGCTCTATTATAGTCCTTATTACTTGTGGACGGCATTTTAACGCTATTTGTTTTTATTGTACTTTCATAACTTTTTATTTTTAATAACAGGTCTTGAGTATCAATCGGTAAACTAATGGCTAAAAGTTTACTTAACTCTTTATCCTGTATTCCGGCGATAATATATTTAAGTACGGCCCTGTCGCTAAAATCACCTGCGCTAGCGATAGCTTTCATATTATAAACATAATGCTCATACGTCTCATCTCCACGTTTAACGCGCTTAGACAAATCAAAATGAATGTCGGCCTCATCTACTACCGTTGGAAAATCATCAATTAGTTGTTTTTTAAAAGTTTTCCAATCATAAACCACGTTTTGAACGCTTTCAAACCACAGTTTCGCCGCGCCGTTTAATTTAATTATAGCATTATACAATAACGTTTGATCATCCCACTTAAAAATCATTGCTAAACTTTCCGCGCTTTTAATCCATTGCCGGGCTGTCAACGAATTTGATTTACCTGGATTAAAATCCGAAATAACCTGCTGCATTGTGTTATGGTAATGTACCGAAGTTCTAGCGCCGTCTGCGTTGTCTAATCTTCGTTCTCTTTGCAATAATTCTCTCTCCTTCTTCAACAAATCACGTTCCTGCTGCAAAAGTCGTCTTTCCCACTGGATATTAATATTAAATTCACCGGTTGCGTCCAACGTAACCTCTTCGCCTTCGTTTCCACCGTCTGTGTTCGATACGAAGCTGTTTTGATCCATTTTAATCACGTTTTTGTTTTAATAACACTTTTCTTCGATTCAGCTTTATCTACTTATCCCTCCGCTGCAATTGTTAGGTTCTTTTTTCCCTTTGTACCCGATTCCCGTAAAATAAAACGCACCACACAGTTTAATCGCTTTATTTCACCACTTCACAACTCAACATAACCTCTCATAACATAACCCTCTCGCGCCCGTTATATCGCTACTATTGATTTCTTTTTTTACATTTTATTATTTTACTAATAGATAACACTACAAGTATATCTATATTCCTTTCATCGTGACCGCACTGTATAATTAATATTCGATGTTAAAGATATTATAACATCAATTTAATATTTATCACAATGTATCCTCACGACTTCCCAAAAAGCCAACATAGACCAATCCTTGTTCAATTGAGTATCCAAATCCCGATAATAAGATCTTTTTCCAGGCCTCGATAGAGTTTTACAAAAGCCGATTAGTTGGGCTTCGTAAAAGATTTTGAGAAATGATTAGTATGGATACCCTCTACATTTCGTATGCCAAAAGACACATTCCAGAGGCCTCCGCAAGGACTACACACCTAAATGGATAGTTGAGAGCCAAAGAAAATATCAGAAATACCTTGACAATGGTGACGCCAAAATAGGTGAAGAACTACTTTTCACTTTGGATGCTATCTATAGCGAGACATGGTCCCAAATAACAGAAAATATGGATTTCAAACACTTAAGCAGAAAGGCTTGGGCCCTAGTAAAGAATCAAGAGGAACGTCCACCTGTTGTTAAAATGATCTCCCCCATTTCAGCCAACCAAGTAGCAAACCATGTACTAGTTCAGCTAATGTAGATTTCAGATTCATCGATGCACTCATATTTAGAATAAAAAATAAAACAAACCGTATTTATTCTCAACGATGATACATATCAGTACCATAGTTCCATTGGAAACACGTTGTGACTTATGGTTATGGTTCATGCATGACGGTGCTCCACCATATTTCAGCCTGATTGCTAGGGAGTACTTAAATAATACTTTTCCAAATCGTTGAATTGGCAGAGGTTGTTGAAATAGCAGAGCTGCATGGCTACCATGTTTACCAGATCTATCATCAGATAGATTTTTTTATGGGGCCTATTAAAACAACTTGTGTACCTACTTGTAACAAATCGCATTTTGAGCTTTCTAATCCGGTTAAATATAAGTTAAATTGTAGGAACCATTGTAAAGGTACAACTTTGTAGTTTATTTACAAAGTTGTACCGTGACAACCGACGGTTCAGTTTAAATCTTACGTTGGTGGTAATGATAAGGTCCAGCGGAAATTGCTGAGGTGGTGGTTTCGAGTAGACGGAGCAGGAAAGGAATTAAGAAAGAAAAAAGGTTCAGTTTTTGAGTTGATTTAGAGCCGGTTACGAGCATTGAAAGTAGAAGAGTCGAGCGATATCGTTTAATAAAAGCAAAGAAGATAAATAGTAGTTTTGTTTTTTAGTTCGTGGCGCGCGAATATACGTTCGTGAGCGTTATTAAATTTTTATCTAACCTTTTTATGCACCTACTCAGAACCGCCTCAGAAATTTCTAGATCGAGACAAATGTCAGGATTTGCATTTTTGTAGCTTTCTATATATAATTTTTTGTTATAAATAATAATAATTTTAACATCTCTTCTTATTATTAAAGTAAATTTGTTTATATCAGTTAAGTTTTAGTTTCTTTTCGTTTTATCGTTTTTCTTCAAATTACTGCTTTTCGCTTTCATGTATGACGCTGCTTCACTATATTTCAAATTGTTGCTAGGGAGTAATTAAATATTTTTACAACTCGTTGGATTGGCAGAGGTTGTTGGAATTGCATAGTTGCGTGGTCACCACGTTTTCTAGATTGCACGCCGATAGATCCTAAAGCAAAATCCTAAATAAACAATGTGAAATTTGTTGTTTTAATAAAAATTTGTACTGATTAATTATAATTTTCAAATTAGTTTGCAACTCTAAGTTTTTTAGAGACATGTCCACCTGCATATAGAGCTTGCAATACCGGGATCCCGGACAATTTTTGTCCGGTATTAAAAACCGGCATTGATGGCAAAATACCGGTATTTCGGTATTATTTTTATTTAGCGCCCTCGATGGCCGGGGGCTGCCGATGTCTTCAAAAACGGCCGTGCTAGTTAGAAGTTGTGCTGGAAAATGACGTAGAGGATTCTTGTTTGTTTGTTCTACATTTTCAAGTCACATTTTTTGACGTTTCATTAAAAAAATGCTAGCCGGAAGCGACCGATCGAAAACAGCGGTGGTTGTTTAAAGCTGTGCTGGAAAATGATGTTGACCAAAGGGAAATTTGTTATCCATCTTATGTCCGTAGTAACCTCATTTTTTCAAGTGACATTTTTTGATCAGTGTGAATATCGTCTACAAGAAATATCATTTTGCACTCTGACTGAATGTTGAAGATAACGAAGACTCAACCTTTGATGATGACAACTTAATGTTCGTGTTCAATAAATTTGTCATACCTAGCCAACAATAAAATACTCTCTGCATACAACTATTTTTGGAGTATTTACTCCATAATGGTGCTTCAGGTCAGTTTGATTCGTGTAGTGTCCCACCAAGTATAACATTAGTATGATAAGTCTGACAACTCTTTTTTTTTTTTTCTTTCTTTTCCTTTGTTCTTTCTCACCATTACCTATTTCCTTGTCTTCCGCGGCCCGTATCTCTGTTTAAGTCGCTGGTATCGGCCCGCCAGCGTGAAAGTGTACTACCTATCCTTATCCCACTTTGTGTGATTATGAGTACTAATTGTGGTGTATGTTTGGGTGACCTAAACCCTACAATTGAGATTTCTTGCGACCTATGTCGTACTTTTATTCATACTTCATGCAGTGGTTTATCAAGAAACGAATCTCAGTTGCTAAAATCTAAAAATCGGAAATTGACTTTTCATTGTCCAACATGTGCTCATCTTAAGCAACAACTAAAAAAGTTACACGAACTAACAAGCCTTGTTGTAACCCTGCAGAAGGATCTGGAAATCCTTAGAACTGAACGTTCTTCTGCCGCCTCCACCGTTACTGCGGGACCGGCTGTGGATCAGTCATATGTTGAAAGCATTGTTCAAGAGATTTCGGACCGGGAAAAACGTAAGAGTAATCTAGTAGCATTCAACTTGCCTGAGCTTCCGGATGGTAGTAAACTTGACCAGCAAAATGATGATGTTAGATCTATAAAAGAGATACTTAATTATTTGAAAGTCCAGACACCTAATTTTACTGTAAAGCGATTGGGTAAATTTGATCCGTCGATATTGAATCGTAAGCGCCCATTCAAAATCTCTTTTTCCTCCTCTGATGTAGTTCACAATGTTCTTAGGAACATTAAGTCATTATTAAAATGTGATAAGTTCAAAGCTGTTGTTTTAACAACAGACAAAACACCGTTGCAAAATTCTTTCTACAAATCTCTCAAAACACAGCTTGATACCCGCATTGCCGCCGGCGAGGTGAACATAAGAATTAAATATGTGAATGGGTCACCTAGAATTGTATCATCTGACAGTGACCGAAGTATCCAACGGGGAAACTAATAGAATCCAACAAGAAGACCCACACACTTCGTTTATTTTATCAGAATGTGCAAGGACTACGAACAAAAACTCACCAATTATACACAGCCACAAATTTTACCGATTTCGATATTAGTTTGCTTACCGAAACATGGCTGTCTCCGGACATCACCAACTCTGAGTTGCTGCCTACTACATTTAATGTACTTAGAAATGATCGTAATCACCGTCTCGTGGATGGAAGAGTGGGCGGTGGCGTTCTTATTGCCTGCAGTCAGCAAACCAAATTGTTCAACTGTGATATGTCCGAGACTTTAAATCTTGCCCCGCTAATTGATGTGGTTGTTGGTAAATGTGTCTATTTCTCGATCAGCATATTTATTATTACACTATACATACCTCCTGATGTTCCGCTGGATGATTTGGAACTGTTTCTTGATTCGCTTAGTATCAGCTTGATTGGAAAGAATATTATAATTTGTGGCGACTTTAATTGCTTCCGTTTTGTGATGTCCGAGAATAGCCTCGACCGCAAATCTTTCCTTTTGAAGAACTTTGTTGATACTTTAAACCTAGTTCAACATAACCATATCTACAACTCTAGAGGTAGGATACTCGACTTAGTATTTACTAACTTTAACTGCGAAGTAACTGCAGAGCGTGACGTTGCACCCTTACTTACTGAAAACTTTAATCATCCTGCACTGAACATCTCCATTAAATCTCAGAATATTGAAGATGCTCTAGTGTTTCCATCAAATAACAACCTTCGTTTTAACTTCCGTAAAGCGGACTTTCGTGGATTGTATGACGATATTGGTCGTGTTGTCTGGTCTGATATATTGATGTGCTCGGATATTAATATTGCTGTGGAAAAATTTTACTATAATATCTATAACGTTATTGAAAAACATGTACCCAAATACTGCTTATCGCCGTCGAAATTTCCTCTATGGTTTACTGGAAGCACTAAGCGTATATTGAATATGAAGGAGCACTACTTTAAGAAGTGGAAGAGTTCTAAACAGCTATCATATTACGATGAATATGTTAGGTTGCGTCGTTTATCCAAGGATGCAATAGTTTCTGATTATCAGGCTTATCTCGTGAATACCGAAAATTGTATATTGACCAACCCCAAAAATTTCTGGCGTTACGTGAATCAGAAACATGGTAATTCGCGTATTCCAGGCTGCATGACCTTTGCTGGCTCTGAAATCTCTGATCCCCTGGAAATAGTGCAGGCCTTCTCTGTCTTGTTTTCTGAAGCCTTCAATCCTGGACTTACAACTATCGGTAACTGTAACCAGCAAGTCAACTGGCCTGGACCCTTCTACATTACTCCATTTTCTATCGAGGAGGTAGAAATCTGTATGAAACGACTAAGGAATGACTCTACCGCTGGCGACGACGGTCTCCCAAGTTTTATTATTGAAGATTGTGCACCCTTCCTCAGCAAACCTTTAACCTTTATGTTTAATTTATGCTTAAAAACTAAAACTTTTCCTGCAGTATGGAAAAAAACTCGGATAACGCCGGTTTTTAAGAAGGGAGACAGATTTAGTATTGAAAATTACCGACCTATTAGCATTTTGAACAATTGCTCGAAAGTCTTCGAAATGTTGCTATACTCCAGAATGAGTTACTGTGTTCGCCCATACATATCTGATCATCAGCACGGATTTATGACTGGTCGTTCAACTATGACTAATTTAGCAGAGGTAACGCAGTTCATTAGCGAGCACATGGATAAACGGGAACAAGTTGACATAATTTACACAAATTTTACAAAGGCATTTGATAGATTAGATCATGGAATACTTCTTTCTAAACTCTGCAGTCTTGGATTTACCAATGATTTCGTCGATTTAATTTCATCTTACCTCTCCAATAGACTTTGCTATGTGAGCTACAACGGTTTTAAATCTAATGCGTTCACTGTTGGCTCTGGTGTTCCACAGGGTTCCAACCTGGGTCCCCTTCTATTCAATGTTTATCTGAACGATCTATTACGACGACTTGATTGTAATGTGCCTGCTTACGCCGATGACCTAAAGATATTCGCTCGCGTAACATCCCCTGAAGACTGTGTTATCTTACAGCGCAATCTGAACATTATCAGTTCCTGGTCAATACAGAATGGAATTGACCTTAACATAGCAAAATGCGTTGTCGTATCTTACACAAGGTGTAATAACCCATTAAGGTTTAATTATAGTGTGGGAGTTGAAGCAATACGCAGAGAACGCGCTATTCGAGATTTGGGTGTCTTATTCGATGACCAGTTGCAATTCAAAGACCATGTTAACGCTATAGTAAAGTCAGCCTCTGGTGCATTGAGTTTCATCATCCGGCAATGTAAAAAATTTAACAACGTAGCTGCATTAACAGTACTTTTCTATGCGTTTCTTCGTACAAAATTGGAATATGGTTCTATGGTTTGGTATCCTTATTATACTTCTCACCAGCTCATGCTCGAGAGAGTGCAGAAGAGGTTCTTAAAATACTTACATTTTAAAACAGTTGGTCAGTATCCGGAGCGAGGTGTTGACTACGTTGCGTTATTGGAAGAATTTAATTTTTCATTTTTGAATAATCGTAGAGAAGATGCTAGTAGAAAATTTTTATCGAACATCGTCAATTGTACTGTCGACTCACCTTCACTTCTTGATCGAGTTGGATTCATTATACTCAGACCTGGTATCAGGAATAGCAACACATACCAGGTGCCGATCGCTAGGACCAACGTTCTGATGCTTACCACTTAAACTATATATCCCTTATTAATTTTGTAATTTGTAAAATATCCCTATTGTGACATATTATTATTATTATTATTTTTTTTCTCTTGTTTTTGTTTTGAATTTATCTGAATTGCTATTAATTTTTGTTTTGTGCGCTTCACATCTCACTTTACCTTTTCTTCTCTTTGTTGTACATTATCCTGTAATTGGGTCTTCCTGTTGGATAATAAAGAGATATATTATTATTATTATTATTATTATTATTAAACTACCAAGAGCCATTATGTTAAAGTTTCTTTCTTGAATCTGCACCTTTCCAGAAAATTCCAAAGCAGGAATTCGAAAGAATTCCACAGAGCTTCAGATGATGTAGTGTAATTTAATTTTTTGACGCGGCAGTGAAGTTGAACCTTTGGACCAAGTGAAAGACAACAAAACAATAATGGTATCCAGACCTTTAAGTTTATTGGTACTTTGTACAGATTCCTAATATCTTTCCACTTTTTGATTATCTTCTCAGATTCTATATCTATGCTTTGTTGCCAATCTAAAAATATAGTAGGAATTAACCTGTTGTTAGTAGAGGTGACGCCGCAGAGGGGAAAAAATCTTACAATTAGATATATCTATCTAGTGAGTAAACTTTTTTTATAGTAATACCGGTATTAATACCGGTCTCCCGGTTTTAAAAATTTTGAATACCTGAATACCATACTATTCAGACTTACCAACTATTCCAGTAGTCAACACCAATACCAGAATGCGACGTTTAACACAATACGGACAATTGCAGTTCAAAACTTTATTGGAAAATGAAACTTGGAACACTGTTTTTAATACAGTAGGGGCTGACAACAAACACGATGCTTTTCTAAATTTATATTTACACTTCGTGAATATCGCTTTCCCAATTCAACAAAGACCACGTAAAAGAAAACAATATGTAATGGATGCTCAAACTCTGTAGGTGAAAGAAACATTAAATCTCATACAATAAACTTATAACTCCCGTGGCGGTGAAGATTTAAAAGAAATTCTAAAGAGTTACAAAGATTTTTATATTAATTTTGCGAAAGAGCGTAAGAGGCATCAATATGTTAAAAGTATCCAAGAGTGTGGTAATCGTCAAGCTGGGATGTGGAGAATTATCAACGGCGAAATTCAAAGGAATAAGAGGACAACGGATAATCAACCATCGAAGGATGAGCTAAACAAATTTTTCTCAAGCATCGGCAACAATCTATGTAACGTTGGAGCTTCAGCTTCTGCTAAAATAAAATCTCAGAGTCATTCCATGTTCCTCACACCCGTAACTCTAAATGAAATTAAAGAAACCATATCACATTTGAAATACAAAAGTTCAAGGGACATACACTTTCTAAACACTAAAATTCTAAAGTACAGTGCCGACCAAATATCTACTCCTTTCGCTAATATAATAAATTCGTGCTATGAAGAAGGTGTTGTACCAAGAGCAATGAAGATTGCAAGGGTAACACCAATCTATAAAAAAGGAGAACCGTCAAATTGCTTTAATTATAGACCGATCTCCATATTACCAATATTTTCAAAAGTGTTTGAGAAAACACTACTAGACAGATTAACATCTTATCTCGAAAACTATAAGCTACTCAGCAACAAACAGTTTGGATTCAGAAAAGGTGTAAGCACAATTGATGCTGTGGAGGCTCTCTTTAATAATGTTTGGGAAGCTATGGAAAATGGAGATGAAACAACAGCGATCCTATGTGATCTAACAAAAGCTTTTGATTCCATTCAACATACTCTTCTCATTGCCAAGCTGGAAAAATATGGTATACGTGCAAGACCACTGGAACTGATTACTTCATACCAAACAGATAGGAGTCAGGCGGTCAGCCTCAACGGTGAAATGAATTTACCTGTGATAAACGGAGTACCGCAGGGACTGCTGCTGGGGCCACTTCTCTTCTGTTTATATATCAACGATCTACCTGAAAATATTTCATCTGAAGCCATACTCTATGCAGATGATACAACTTTGATAGAGAGTGGCTCAGCTTGTGCTCTGAAGGAGGCTGCTGAATGGTTCAGTAATAACGGTTTGACCTTAAATGATGACAAAACCGAAGTAATCACTTTGACTACTAATCGTAACACTAAGCAAAAGACGGCTACCGTCAGACTATTACGTATCAACTTGGACAGTAGACTCACTTGGAAAGATCATAGCGACATATTGGTGAAACAACTGTCATCTGCCATTTACGCTATTTTAAGAATTCGCCAAATAATAAACGCCTCTGCTGCTAGAACCGCTTACTTTGTTTTTTTCCACAGCAAGATGAGCTACGGACTACGCCTTTGGGGAGCGTCTGGTCATACAATGCCTGTTTTCATACTGCAGAAAAAGGCGCTAAGAATAATTGAACAGGTGCATCCAAGAACTCACTGTAAGCCCCTATTTAAAAAATATAATGTACTCACACTTCCATCCGTGTACATCTACCAACAACTTTGCAAGGCTAAAATAGAATTACTTCATTAACATGCAGAAAAGAGGACACTCAGATAAATTTAAGAAATGGTACACAAGTCGCCATACCGTACTGCCGTATGAAAACAACTATGACAAGATACGGTCACCGTCATTTGTTAAATTCTCTTCCCAAGCAATGGTTACAAAAGCCTACAACTATTTTTAAAAAAGACTTAAAGAAAGTAGGTACTTATTGAAGGCGCTTTCTACAGTGAAAATGAGTTTTTAAATTATATGAGAGGTTAAGGTTTTCGATTCTGGAATTATTTTACTTTTTTCCTTCCTCCCTACATAAACTGTTTTAAAGTCAAACTTATATTTTTTTTTTCGGACGTTTTTGCAATACAGAATTTTATCTACGACTGTTTGGATAAGTCATCATTACCGCACTCATTTGAGGTGATTTGAGTTACGTAATGAAGTTCATTACCGCACTGGTTTCATTACTTAACGCATTTTTAACCTAATCAGAACAGACTTAATTTATTGAAACGAGCAACAATACAAAAGAAACAGTGCTATCTACTTACAGAGAAACAATACTATTTATTATAAACATTAATTGTTATGTTTTTACATTTCAAAACACTTATTCCAGATGAGCAAACATGTTGTTGAAACTGACCATAGATAACTTATATAGACCAGCGCTCCGAACGGCTCGGCCCATTACTAATATTAAATAGCGGCTAACGTGATAAATCTTAAATACAAAATTTTCTAATTTTTTTGTGTGGAATTAAATAAAAAAATAAAAGACATTTGTTTATTTTAATAATCTTTTTATTAAAATTATTATCATAAACATAAAGTCTTATTTTAATATAAAAGAACAATAACTATAAACAATGTGTAATGATTAATGATACACTGTTAAAAATTTTACGAAGTGATTTAACTCTTTCGATATAAGATGAAATATTACTGTGAAAAAGTGGTAAATTTAACTAAATTCTAATAGGTTGCAACACATTTGAGTGTCAAAATAACTTTGTTAAAAATACGGTGTTAATCTGTTTATTCCTCACAGTGTAACTTTACACTTTATAACACCTTATACCCCTTTCCATTTTGTAGCATTAAATGTAATGCCAATATTTTGTCATCAAGTGTATAACGCCTCCCCTGCAACCCTCTTCCTTCGTTGTCATATTGGCTCAAAAAAAAAGGATTGTTTTAGTCTGTCTAAACTTGAAATTGACTGCTTAAAAAGTTGTCTCTTTGGTAATAATTTTCTTTTATTTTTTAGGATGTTATACTCTGGCGCTGGAATTTCCTCTTATATATCACTGCTTTCCTCTATAAATGTTGGGCTTTTGGTGATAAGTCGTCTTGTTTGTGGACACCAACTTCCTCCAATAAACTCTCCCTTTGTTTAGCTGTCAAAAAATATCCAATAATGATCCCGATTAACGCTGTTTCCCCATTAAGCGGGGTTACCCTGTAATATGAAATCAAACTTTAAAAAAATTATACTACATTCTTTTGTAATAAAAGGGTTAATTTCCCTTTTGAATGATGTTTCGTTTATTAATAAATAACTCTTATTAAGAGTTATATGCCATTATAGGTAATTTAACCAGAGCTTTTCAAAATAAACGATTTATAAAACATATAATTTCTTACCTGAAGTCTCCAATGAGATTGCACTGGTGGATGTTGAAGCAACCTAAAGTCCCATATCTGCATGTGGAGTAGTGGGCGTGTTATTCGAAGCACTTGAAGTACTGATATCCTACATGTGAAAAAAAATATGCCTCAGTCCTAACAACATTTTGATAATTTTATACACATACCTATTGGCAAATTTAATGATGGTACTACTCCTTTCAACAATTTGTTGTTACGTCCAACATCCTCTCGTCGAAAAGGCTTATCACAAACTCGAAAATTATTATAAACCCTCAAGTGTTCACACTGAAGCAGGTTTTCTCGTACACAACATAAAATCCATCTTTGATATATTTCTGGATACATTTGTGGGTTTGGAAATCGGTAAAAACTTCCATACCTTTGTACGCATCCACTAATGGCGCAACTTTTTGACATTTTCTGCTACAAGAAAATAAGATGCATATACAGAGTGATTTATAACATACGGAGCAGATTAAAAGAGCAAGTACTAGGGGCCAAACTGAAGATATTTTCTTAATAATGTTTTGACTACAACGTAATAATCACAAAGATATAGAGCATTAAAGTTGAATTAATTGCCCAGCATTTCTTACGATATACGGTATTACACTACGTTTAAATTCAAACTGCGAATATTTCGGGGTTACTTAAGCAATGCCTGATTAGCACCAATAATAAAATCTTTGTAATATGGCAGTTACGGCTATTTAAAAATTTGTTAAATCACTCAAAAACTGGTGTTTGTTTTTTGAGAACCGCTGATATAGTAGAAACCACGAGAGCTGGCAGTGACAGATCGCTTAGAAATGGTATGAATCAAGATATGGACGTACGACTTAGATTATTTCACCTCATACATTTAAATGTAGGTTATGTTAGTAATGGAGGTTATATGTCAAACATTGTCAAAAATATTATTTAATGATTTTCCTTTCAATGAAAACATTTCCGGCTTGTGAAAACACTGACAGATTCATGACAACTCTCACAAGACGTTTCGATTTGAGGTTATAATTGTAGAGTTACATCCCTTAGAAGAACAGACGTACTTTTTCGACATGGCCATTTGAATAGTACAGGACACATATTAAACTAATGCTATCTCTTTCTAACACACATTACTCTCCAGCGGTTTGTGAACTACGTATGGCATTTGTAAGAGCGGAAAATGATGATTTACTGCCAGCTCTCGTGGCGTCTACTATACCATGTTTTTATTGCTGTCAACCCAGTTGACTTGGTTACCTAGCAACGGACATGTCATTTAATTTTAATAATCAATGTCATTTAACGTCAAAATTAGAATTTTTACTAATCAAAAAATACAATGGTAATGTACAGTAACGAAGAATACGTAGATATACTTATTATTTATGGAGCTGCTGGAGAAAACGCTGCACACGCAAGACGTCTGTATTTAGAACGATATCCAAATCGACAGATCCCTTCTGAAAACAATTTTCTTCGGTTAATCCAGCGGGGAAGAGAGACAGGAAATTTGCAACCTAAGAAAGGTCTTGGTGGCGGTAGACTAAACAGATATGGAGTGAATGTGGAAGAAGAAATTCTAGAAATTGTGGAAGCGGATCGAAGCACGAGTACTCGTCAAATTTCTCACCAACTCGAGGTATCCCAGAATTTTGTTTGCCGTACGTTGAAAAGTAACGGTTTACACCCCTATCATTTTCAAAAAGTGCAAGGGCTGACTCCCGCTGACTATCCTTTGCGGTTGCAATTTTACGAGTGGCTACTAAATCGTACCAACAGAGAAGCAGATTTTGCGGACAGTATACTGGTAACGGATGAATGCTGTTTTACCAGAAATGGTGTTCTAAATGTTTACAATTCCCATGTGTGGTTGGACGAAAATCCACACATTATTCGTCAAGGCTCTTTTCAACAACGATTCAGAGTGAATCTATGGGCGGGAATTGTGAACAATACGTTAATAGGACCTTTCGAATTACCAAGATATTCCGCTACTTATGTGACGTGAGATGTGGTTTATGCACGACGGTTGTCCTGCACATTTTAGTCGTAATGTACGAGATTTCCTCGATAATGCTTTTCGGCAAAAATGGATTGGTCGAGGTGGACCTATTCCATGGCCATCACGTAGTCCCGATCTTAACCCATTGGACTTTTTTTTATGGGGATTCATGAAGGATAGAGTATATGCCACCGAGGTTAATACAATCGACGAACTACGACATCGCATCACTGCCTACAGAGGACATACGTCCAAGATTTCCACGATTATCGTTAAATTGGATTCGTCGTGCGCAGTTGTGCGTCGAAATGCAAGAACAGCACTTTGAACATATGTTATAAAGAGATTATTATTAATTATTATTATTATTATTATGTTATTTTCGTGTTTTAGAGATTTTGTAATTTTGCATTTAAAACATTATTATTATCCGTTTCATAAATTAACATCTATTATTTCTTTTCATAAATTACGTATTAAAACTAAACAATTAAATTGTCTACTTTGACAGCTCCTTCAAAAATGAGGATGGCGTTGACAAGTATTGTTCTTTAGTGAATATCAGCGGTTCTCAAAAGTTGACTCTAACTTATTTATAGCTATTAACATACCGAGAAATGTTATGACATTTATTACAGTCGCAGATGTCAGATTGAAATCCGAGCTCGAAGAGCGAGGATTTTAAGACATCTAAGGCTGTAATGTGTCATAACATCGAGGTTTGTTCAATAGTTTATCGGTTTCAGGCGACCACCTTCGCATTTTGATGACTTTAATGCGAACAATAGTAAATCAAAAATTCATTTGCAACTTTTTCCGTAAATGTCAAAGTCGTTATACAAGTTAGTTGCTAGGCAGTCACAAAGATGTTTATTTGTCAACAAATATTTTATTTTTTAAAATTCATTAATTTGTAAAATGAGTGACGTTAATTTACCTAAACAAACTAATGTACCACACTTTTTCGGGTTGTTTTAATTGCATGGTGAACATAAATAATTACTATTATTAAAAATAGCATTAGGTTTCTGTTCCATTGTTACTTAAAATTTTCATAATTAAGGTTTATTAAATATGTAGCTTCTTTTCCTGTATTGTAAAAATATAACATTACTAATATGTCATTTTTACCTTACCGATATGTCATTTTTACATTCCTAATAGTTATAAGGTACATTACAAACCAACTTTTGTGAATGTTAAGAACCTTCTTACAGCCTGAAACCAGTAAAAAAATTAACATGCGATATCTATGTAACTATTAAGATTTTAACAAAACATTATTAAGAAAATCTCTTCAGTTTGACCTCAAGTACCTACCCATTTAGTCTCGTCCGTATGTTATAAATCATCCTGTATATTTATTTTACAAATACCTAATCCAGTTCCATAATCAATGTTTAAATTTCAGAGGTGTTTTATGAGTATTAGTTTCCTTAAAATAATATGGAAATTATTTTAAGGGCAACTTATATTTAAAAATTTATTATGAAACTGGAGATCATAATATAATAATATGAAATAAATAAAAAAAAGTATATCAAATGTACTTACCACGAATAAAATTTCGTAAATTTCTTTAAAATTTACTATCAAACACAAAGCCGCATCAAAACACTAACCAATTTGACAATCAACTTAGAAAACAGTAGAAAAACAAATTGACGAAACGACTACTTAAATCCTAAAATATTTATTAATTTAAACTGCCAAGATAAAGTAGATATCTACATAATATAACGCAATATAACGCCATCTATCCCGTCAGCCCGATACTAAAAATGACGTCACCAATTCAAAATTGTCAACAATCATTGCAAAATATTTTTATAAATGTCAGACTTTTCTAAAGAAATTGATTTTTAGTAATTTTTAGCAGTCGTAGATAAAATGCTGTATATCACACGTGGGCTAGAGCATAATTACAGTACTCGTGCAATTCTCCACACTCGTACTGTAATTATGTTTCTAGCCCACTTGTAATATAAATAACTATTATGTATTTTTTTTTGTATTTTAGCGAAAAAGATCATTGTTATTATTATGGAAGTGAATCTTTAAAAATTCACCTGCTGTTTATCAGAATTAATTAAGGATGTTCTTTAAGGTGATGTACCACCATTGAATTAACTAAATAAATAAAACGAAGACAGAAATTTTAGGAAATATGTAAACTTTACTAGTTATTTCATTTTTTTTTAATATTTAAAGCATTCCAAAAAGATATGCGAAGAAATACAGTATTTTAAGTAAAAATACGAGGAAACAGTTAAAATATAAATAATTTACTAACAGTATCGCACTTGTATTTCGCAAATACAACAATTTCCTCGACAAAGGCAACGTTCTTATTCAACAAAACAAGAGAAACTAAATAAATGCTCGTTAATAGTTAACGAATTACGATCAATATAAATTTTCTCTCACAATAACGTTCTTTTTACAATAATCATTGTGTCGAAGCAATAATTTTTTAATTATCGGAGAGAAAATGACAAAAATAATATTTATTGTTGTTTACATTCAGTATCGTTAGCTATTCTTGCGTTTCCCTTTGTCTCGCCTTCTTCCTCTTCCTCATCGTCTTCGTCATCATCCTCCTCTTCTTCCAACTCGTAATCTTCATCCTCGATTCCTTCGCCCGTAAAGTACAAGACGGCCCTCGGAACAATCCTCTCGCGTAAATAATGGCCGATTTCGAAGTCGGTCGTCAGTATATTACGAAGATCTTCGTCGACGTCGTCTTCGTTAACATCGTCTGGGACGGCGGGCGGCGAAAAGAAGTTAAAGAAGGAATCCGTTTGTACGGTTTTGGTTATGGTACGAACCAAACCGCGACTTTTGTGCTTTTGCTTCTTTTTAACAGTCTTCAACGTTACGTTTTTACCTTTATTCCAGTTAATGGTGCAACCTCGGCATTTAAAAATCTCAGGACCTTCGAAACTGAACGGATCATCTTCCTCTGGGACGCATTTCATATCGTATTCTTTAGTTAAAATGGTGTTGGTGAAATATTCGTTGGGGGAAAAGTGAAATTCTAAGATAAATCCCATGGGTTTTTCAACAAAAATCGTTTTGATATCTATCAATGATTTTAGGATAGGTTCATCGTGTTCTTGAATCATTTCCGATAAGGGACTTACATTTTTAAAAATCGTTAACCAAAATTCGGGAATTCCGGAAACGTTTTCGTCTACTTCCTCCTTTTTCTCCGCATTTAATTCGGTTATTTTCGCTTTATTATCGAATTCTTTAGCCATGTCTTCGTCTTCTTCGTCCGAAGGCCATTGGCATTCGTCATCGTTGGGTTCGTAACCTCCGGAAATAATTTTACCCCTTTGCTCGAATAACGGTTGATATAATTTATGATATTTGCACTCCAAATCGTGGACTTCCTCGAAGAATTTCGCCTCGATGTTGGTCGCCTCTAATTGTAGTTTTTTTAAAGCTTTGACACGTCGTTTCACTGGCGGCGGTAAAAGGGGCTGCTTCGCCATCAATTCGGCCGCCGCCAACAAATTTGGATAGTTGAGAATTTTTTTGTTATCAATCGGTCCGGTTTCTTCTTCCTCGACGGCGTCAACGTCGTCCGAACAGTCACCAACGCGTTCGTTTTCAGCTGCCATCCTTTTATTTCTCAACTAAGACAATAATAAAAAGGGGTAATAAAAAGGTAAAAACCATGTGCTTTCTTTAGCTTATCGATGTTAAAACGTGGTAACGTGGTGGCGTTTTTATAATGGTTTTGTATGTATACGAATTTACAACTGCGTATTTAGGAAATAAACATAGAAAAAACAAATTTACACATGGCACAATGCGATCTTTCGAATTACACGGTGACATGTGTCAAGATTTTTTGTTCACGGCCCCACGTTTTCTTTTATCTACGTACTTACCGCTAAATCGCCAGCCGAACTTCACAAGAAGATGGTGACCGTATTGTTCGAGGCCGAACGATGGAAAGAAGGGATTTTTGAACTGACGTCTTTACGTTGTCGGTTACTCGTGGAGTCTGCGCCGTTAAAACTTCGATAAATTCCGCATTTATAATTTCGCAATGCCAACATTTTTCTTGCAATCATTCAATTTAACAATTTATAATTTCTTTCAATTAAACATAAAACTACTGATTCAAATTTATAATGGTTTTTAAGATAAAACGTGTTAAATTAGTTGCTTACTTACTAAATTTCAAATTTAATTTAAATAAAATACAATTATCAATACTGATGATTACTAATGTTTGAAGTTTACGGGACCTGGTCTCGCAGTAGGAAAAAGAAAGAAGAGAAAATGGCTTGACAACGAATGCGAGAGAATCTTAAAGCTATGGCACAAGCTCAAGAAAATACATTGAGGATCGCAGCATAGCTGGGAACATCTTTATACCTAACAGTAAAGTGGGCTATTTCTAATTTAAAGCCCCTAAAATCACCTGGAGGGGATGGAATTCTGTCTATTTTTCTACAAAAAGGCATAGAAAACTTAGTAAGTCCTAGTAATAATATCCGTATATATTAAGCTGCAGCTTTAGTTATATACCCACACTATGCAGGAAAGTAAAGGTGATCTTCATACCTAAAGGTGGTAGGCGTTCAAACGCCAATCCCAAGGCATATAGACCAATTAACCTAACTTCATTTCTCCTCAAAGGGATGAAAAAATGTAAATGATTAATACCTTAGGAATGGAATGCTCGTCACTAATCCACTCCATCCGAGTCAATATGCTTACCAGAAAGGAAAATCAACAATTACTGCTCTCCATGCTTTGACTAGCACTTTAGAGCAAACAATTACAACCAAAGAGCTTTTGATATCACCTATCACTCCGTCGACAATCAAATCCGCCAGACTGGGAGGAGAGTCGTTGACTATTAAGGCGCTAAGGGGGTGTCTCCAAGGGGGAGCGCTCTCACCTATCCTATGGTGCCTGATAGTTGATGACTTGATGAACACCTTACCAACAAATGGATTCATGATTCAGGGGTATGCTGATGACCTGGTAATCGCAATCCGAGGTAAATATGACACAATCCTAACGAAACTAATGCAGAAAGCCTTAGTACTCACCAGCACTTGATGCAAAAGCAATGGGCTCAGCATCAATCCAAACAAAATCGAAATAATTTATTTATTAAAACTATTAACCTCAAAACAGAAGTTAAATACCTAGGGGTAATACTAGACAGTAAATTAAGCTGGAACTCCCATATAGACAAGGTGAGGAAAAAGGCCATTATGGCTAACCAGATCTGCTGCAGGCTCCTCGGAAGGAAGTGGAGCCTCAAACCACGAATGATTCATTGGGCCTACGTAGCAATAATCAGACCCATGGCCACTGATGCTTCAAAAGACTGCCGGATCCGGAGTATGCTTGAGCATAACCATTTTTCCAGCAGAAGTTCAAGCTATAAACTTCTGCATCGCTTTGAACCTACAAAAGGGACAGAAAGATGCATCCATAAATCGCCCTAAAGGCAATTCAGGCCTGCATTGACTCCGCACTGATCAGAGAGTGTACCAGCAACCTGACAGAACTCGCTAGGGGCAATGATGTTACTCTATGGTGGGTTCCAGATCACCAAAACATTGAGGGCAATGAGAAAGCGAACAAGCTGGCCAAAGAGGCAGCGAAAATGCCCTTCATTGGATCCCAACCCGATTGTGAACTACAAAATAGCCACCTAAAACAAATAATTAACAGTTGAGTAGCCTCAAAGGTAGCTTTACGCTGGAAAGAACTTCCAGATCACAGGCAAGCGATAAGTATGATAACTCCGTCGCAAAACAAAACCAAAGAGTTTTTATGCCTCAGCAAAGGGGATCTAAGGACGCTCTCAGGTTTCCTGACCGGTCATGCACCTCTAAAATACCACCTCTTCCACATTGGACAAGCTGAGAATCAAACTTATCGAATTTGCAACGACGAGTCAGAAAGGGCTGAACATATACTGTGTAATTGTGTCGCCAGAGGCCGCCTAAGACACAAAATTTTCGGCAAATCTCTTTTGACACCTACCGACATAAAGGAATAAGACCTTGTAGCAATACTAAGATTCATTAAGGACCTACATTTGCCCTAAACTTTTGAAGGGCTAAAGTTACAATAGATCTTATAGGTCGCGGCGTCGACAGAGGCTCCAGGAAATAACAAAGCTCCAGGAAACGTAAATATATCGACATAATGTCTAAAAAATGGAGGAAAAACTTTGATGCTTGCTTTGTATCAGCTAATCTACCAAATTAGAAAGAATACCCATACATACAACAGGCGTCTTATTAACACAAGATATAAAACCTTTTCCTTAATGTTACTGGAACGGTTGACAGCGTATGTAGAATATCAAATGGGAGCTTACCAGTGTGGGTTTAGAGAGAATCGATCAAGGGTAGGTTAGATATTCTTTTCTGTCTAGTCGTTCTCTCATTACTCTCCATTGACTTTGGTTTCGGGCTTTATTCACAAAGCCGTAAAACGAAATGTCGGTCGAAAACGAATCTTCTAATCTGGTCCGTACATCGGGTTGATGAGCGTCTTATGGACCTTCGTCCTTCAACGTTTCCTGTTGCTATCTGTCCATATTCATATCATCTATTTGTATAGTGTGTTCAAAAAACACTTAAAGAGACAAATAGAAGATAATCTATTCTGGATGTTCAATTCTCTAAGAACATTCGTCCACCATAATTTTTGTTTTTTCTGCGTTAATCTTGAGGTTACATTTATGCGTTACGTATTCTCAATAGATGTTAAAGACACCAGCTTTAAGAAACAAAGAGTATCGCTTCTCTATTTTCATTGTGGCCATGTTGTTGTCTCAGAGTTTTCTTATGAATATAATTTGCTGTTGAGGCACTCCCATCTTGCTAAAAACCCTCCACAGCATTTCCAGTTGACGTAGTCAAAAGCCAAGAAATCCAAGAAATAGATGACCATTAGGATATTGAATTCTTGGCATTTTTCTATGAGTTGCGTTAAATTTAGGATTTATTCTTTGATCCCTTTTCTCTTTATAAAACCTGTCAGCTCGCGTGGGATCTGCCGATGCCAATAAGGCTCCAAACGGCGTTTAATAATTCAGAGCAGAATCTTACTCGGGTGTCAATCTCGTTCATTTTTATTTTTATTTGATTGTTAATTAGTGTTAATTTACCTACTTTTGTTCAATTACATGTAGATGATCAATCGCTTATTGTTAGTGTTGCAATGTTTTCAACCTTTTTGTTCTGTTTTAAGAAACCGCTTCTGACGATCTTCTGAGGATGATACTGTAAGTATCGAAACCGGTAGAGTGAGTAAAGTATATCACCGAGAAGTACAATTAATTGATTTTTACCTTAATCTCGTTTATGTTAAGAATTCTCTCCTCTTTCCGCAGGATCTGTTGATCCTTGAACAATTTTATGCAATATTTCTACTAAACGTCCAAAACTGCTTCGATATCCTCTAGTACAGTGTCTTGTTCGGATTCTATTGCGTAACTACGTGGTCTGAAATCTCTTGCCAGAAGTTTGACTTTCTGAAACAAGTCTTTGGTTTTGTTTCAGTGCGCGTGTAATTCCATCTCTTTGTCCTTGCGGCATCTTTTCTGAATATTTTTTTTTATTTTTATAAGCTCTTTCCTTTGCTCTATAATTTCCCAAGTTTCCAAGGAAATCCAAACACCACCTATTTATAGATTTTAAACAGGCATACGATAGCATAATGAAAGTGAAGCTGTGGGTGCCATGGCAGAACTAGGCATACCGAAAAAATTAATTAATCTCACACAAACCTGTGTGGAGGGCTCTACAAGTGCAGAAAGTGTTTCAAGAAAACCTTTGCGATCAACAATGGTCTCAAACAGGGAGATGCATTATAACATCGTATCTTTAAAAATCAAGGTCCTTGAATTATAGTGGGAAATAGAACTATCGATGTCAGGAAGAGTTTATTAAACTGGAAGGTGCTACAAGCAAGTTGATTTACGAAGATAAAACGAAACAACGAAGATAAAACAATACGTTTACAACAACAACGTCGAGACAGAATAGGACAGAACGTGACAATGGACCATGACAGTTTTGAAAGGGTTCATCAGTTTAAATATTTGGGAGATACAATCACCTCTGACAACAACATAACACAAGAGATCATCTTGAAGTCAGCCTTAATTTAACATTTAAAAAAATAATACTTGTGTTATTATTAGTTATTAATATATTAATTTAATATAAAATTTCTTCATTAATTAAAAACATTTAATTTTTTTAAAACATGAAACATTTAAATAAGAAGTTATGAATAAAAAAAAGTATGAGTCACCCTGATATTAGCCATTTATCCTTATGTGACATAACCTCAAATAACCTGAAATAACCTATGTTACTCAATTGGCAAATTATTTCCTTTACTTCAACCTAAAAAATTTCGTCGTTCTATTTTCGAAATGTTCAACTACGTTACGAAAATATTGTTAAACGTAATTACACACATATCAAGAATTTTTTAAGAATTAAGAAGAATACTAATGTGTTGAGCTCAATCTTTAAGCGTATTAATAGTTTCTTATCAACAGTAAATTCCGGTCATTTCATGGAACAATTAAATATTTCTTAAAAATACTTCTAAAAATTGGTTATTATGATTATAAAACGATGAGGACGAGACTGAAATTAGTAATTTGTGTGATTCTTGGATATTTTTTGATACAGGTTAGTTAAGTTCAAACGAGTTTATTCACAATATTTTTTGTTAACTATAAGTTCAATAAACTCTTAAACGATAGAAAGGCTACAAGGATTTCAATAAGTTTTTGCTTTTAGTTTTTATCACGAAGTTATTACACAGAAGAGTATCCCGTTATTTTATGGTGGACAAATGAAATTATTCAAGATGAAACAATAACCTGTGACATTTATAAATGTTTAATATCAGGGAATAGAGATTATTTTAATAAGCCTAATCTTGCGGTAAGTTAATTTTTTTTATTCATAAATCTTTGTTAATATACAATAACTCTATCAAAAAATTATACATGAGTGGTACTAAATAATTTGTCAAAGTTTAAGGACAACACTTTGGGTTGCTGCACTGAAAATATGGAAGTTGTGAATTGTATCAACTTAGTGCTATGAGAAAATTAAATTCCATCATAAAAGTTGCCAGAGATTTTGCCCGAAATGATCAAAAACTTCAAAAAATTTGTGTTCTTCAAAAGAAGATGAGTTTCTACCCAATTGTTGATCTATTTTGCAGTTCAATTTTTCTATAGCGTTTATTAGTTCTTATTTGGTTTGTTTCTTTTTTGGTTAAGCTCTTTTTGTTTTGTTTGCAGAAGCGGCGCTAGCCCCCTTGGCGCCCCTATGCAGATCTTAGAAAATGCGCCCTTCTAAAAATGTTTAAAAAATTTTCAGTACCGTTTAAATTTACATATTTCCAGTGTTACTTATATTAAATACTAAAATAAAAAGCAATAGCAGATACTACATTTATTATTACATTTTTTATACAGTATACAAAATACAAATGCTATTTTACATCTAAAAAAATAGATATTAACAATCATTAAACGTTTACTCTTCGTGCTTTAGCACTTGCAAAATTTTCAATTATCTCGTTGTTATCAATTTGATCACATACATCACTTTCTATTGCGATCAACGCAAGTCCGACAAGACGTTCTTGTGATAAAGTTGATCTAATTGTTAGACCATCTGTGCAATTGGGTCTTTGACGTTACTTTTCGGTATTTGTTTTTTACGGTTTCTAGTTTCAAATAACCTTTCTTCCCACTTGTCCAGTAATTTACCGCCTCTAATTTGTACTCGTAGTCGATGTCATCCTTCAATGGACAATGAGCATCAGTATCTTCTACAAACCTGTCAGTTGTATCCTGGTCTTCAATAATTTGCTGACCGTCATTGATGCCATTGGATGAATCGAAAATTAATACAGTTTCGTCTTCAATTTGCATATTGTAGTCTTCCATACTTTCCATTAAAATACGCTGTATATTTTCTTTTAAACTAACTTCTGCTTCATTTACAGGAGTCTGGGGAATATTCATAACAGTAAAAACTGTCATTAGCAAATTTAAAACGTTTATTGGGTTTATTGTAACCATTGCTTCTGTCAGTTGCTCTGAAACTAAAATCTACCCACTGGGCACACGTTCTTTTATACTAGAAAAAACTATTTTGAGAAATGACCTTTAGCAAGCGGCACTAAAAAAACAAATATTGTGCCAAAATTTTTTTGGTAGGTGTATTTTTGGCAACATTATGTAGAATAAAAATAAACTAATAAACTATATAAAACAAACACAGTACCAAATTTCGCCGTAATCAACAAGTAATGCCCGGGATAGAATTAATTTTTAAGGGGGTGGTTAACCCCAACCACCCCTAAATGGTGTATTATGCCTTATTTTACATTAAACATTTTATTGTGCGACTAATTTACGGTTTTGTTAAAGTATTTTCAAAATACCTGACAATTTTATCACATCATTCTTACGAAAAGTGGTTACATGTTAACCCCCGTAACTTCGCTGGGGATGATCTAGAGCGAATGGGAAAAAACCCTTAACTAATATTTTTGAACGTGCTGGAAGTATACTTAATGCCGCCAAAATCGATAGGGTGGTTTTTAAATAATTCCAAAAAAATAGGGGTAGTTCGCCCTTCTTAACCCTCTGGTATATGTGTGATACATCAAAAGAAAGCTCTTTTAAAATGAATATCAGTTACAATTTACCAAATTTTGATAGCACTTTTCATTTTTAAAATATAAGTGAAAACGTACTTTTTCTCCAAACTTTCAACCCCTATAACTCGCCCCAGGGGCTTTTACCGCACGTATAAAAAAATGTACGAACCTTATTTTGGCCCATTCTATGACTGTACCAAATTGCATCGAAATCGGTGAGACACAGTTGTGACACTTCCCTTGTAAGATAGGTTTTTATAATTTTTAACCGTGAAAACGATCGTTCCCCACTTGAAACTGTTGCCGGTTGCGTTAATAAAACCCGTAAAGCGATACTTAAGTTAACATACAATGTTTCTAAATTATTTTTATAAATACATAACGTAATTACGTTATGTACGTAACTACGTACATAACGTAGTGCACTGAAAGGGGTATTAATTGAATTTAATTCTGTTAGGAATATGTCTTTAAAAAAAGTAATTCATTAAATAATTCGGTAGAAATTATATCCTTATCTTTTCCCTCTGTAAGATATAGCTCTAAGTCGTCGCAATGTTTTTTAAGATCGGTTGTATTTAAATTCGGTAAATTTCCTAAATTATGTAAAAAATTAAAATAATTATTATGAACTGTTAACTGTTCGCATCTTTCTTCTAGGGAATTTATAGTTGTATCTAAAATTACATTGAAGAAATTTATTTTAAAGCGCTCGCTTGGTGTTTGTGGGGTTTCATACTTATGTTCATAATCGAGTTGTCGTTTTTGTTTTCTTTTTCGTACGTTACCTAAGATTTGAAAGTCAGTAGGTATTTCGAGTATGGTAGCTAATTATATATTTCTTGAACAATTCCGAAAAACGTAATAGTTTGGTGGTTGCAGTTAGCGGCATCCTTGACTACTAAATTTAGGGAGTGAGCAGAACAAGGGGTAAAGTAAGCTCTGGAATTAATATTTAAGATGTGTCTCTGTAATCCATTGTTTTTCCCTTTCATGTTCGCACCATTGTTATAACCTTGGCCACGCAAGTTGCTGATGTCTAAATTAAATTCTTTAATTTTTTCTATTATATAATTATTGGTTAAACCTTCACCAGTTGAATCTTTGATGTCAATGAAACCAAGAAAATGTTCTTGAATCTGAACTTGCTCATCAGTTGACACAAATCTTATAATAATGGTCATTTGCTCAGTATTACTGATATCCGGAGTACAATCCAATATAATTGAAAAATATTTTGCCTGTTGAATTAACAATAAAATCTTTTCTTTAATTTTTTTAGCTAATAAAGCAATTAATTCATTCTGTACATCTTTACTCATATAATGCACAGATTTCTTTTGTAACGTTTTTTGAAGATGACTAGACATAGTCACATAAAATTTTTCCAGTAATTGTACAAGTTGTAAAAAATTTCCATTATTTCTAACAAATAATTGATCTGATTTTCCTCTCAAGGGAACACATTTTTAACATAAATATTTTATAATTTCAATAAATCTTTTTAAAATCGCACGCCAGTGCTGTTTTTCCAACTCAAATAATTTTTCTTGTTGTTGATCAATTGTTCGTTTTGATTTCAACGCACGTTCTAAATGAACCCATTGTTTAAAGTTGTTTAAATGAGCTAAAGATGTTTCATGACTATGTAAAGTTTGTGACAAATTTTGCCATTTAGAATATCCAGTTGTAATTAGGCGGCTTGTATTAATATTCTCCAATGAGTGACAGGTAAACAATTTACAGCAAAAACAAAATACGCTATTGCTTTTTTCCGAGTACCTTAACCAGTCTCTAGGAACAGATTCCGAACTTGGCATTTTACGATAATAATATGTATCGCTGAATTTTCTTCCGTTATCATCAGATGGGTACAATACGTTTTGTTTCTTTGTCGGTCCGAGTTGAATTAAAAGTTTTCTTACTTTTTCATTTATTGGAGGCCATGTAGCTAGATCTTGAAGATTGTTCAAAACATCTAATGTTGGTGTATCATCAGTAATCAGAAATTTTGTTGATATGGATAAGGTTTCTTCAGAAGATGCTCCTTGCGGTTCGATTTCAGGTTCAGGAGATTTAGTATGTTGTGCGCTTTTGTCTGCAGAATGGCTTTGAGATGTCGGTAGTTGATCTTCACGTAGATTTTCATTCGAAGGAACTGGTAAAACTTCATTTTTTGTCATCAAATATTTCTTTATATCGTCTCTTTGTTTTTCCAACTCCAATTCTCTGGTCGCTTTGCGTTTTCGATTTTGATATCCGGAAAGTTTTTTCGACATTTTTAGGTGACAACAAGGTTATTTTTTAATTTCATAAATTTAATGTAAATATAACACCTAACATAAACTTACCTATTTACGGATGAACAATTCACAAATAAACAATGGATTTCGAGAGGAGATACACTTTATACCCAGAGTACACAAACTAATGTGCAAATCTAAATAACAAGTCGAGTTGTTCTTTAGAAATCCCTAAACGCGACGCAACGACGCGACTATACGGAGACGCGACGCCAGACGCAGGGCTCCAAAAGAGCGCCTAGTCGTCGTATAGACTTTTTTTTTAGAAATAATGTATACAAAATAATAATTATCTTAATATACCGTACATACATGCATATGAAAAATGCCAACATTTTATTATTACTTCTTTTTTAATAATTTTTTAAAATAATTTTTATTATTGAGGTCTACGTTGGCGGCGTTGGCGCCCCCGTCATAATGCGCCTCCATGCGGTGCTTAGCTTGCTTACTGCATCACGCCGCCCCTGTTTGTTGGTATGTGATTCTTTCCCTTATCAGTAGTGGTTATTAATTTGGAGATTTCTCTATCTGCTGCTCGCATATATGATGCCCCAGTTCACTCTCCAATATGCAGATGACCAGGTTAACATTGCCCAAGATGAAGATGATATTGATACATGACTTGAAAGATCAAAGAAGAACATGAAAATGATGTGTATGAGGAATAATGTAGATAATTTGGAGATATCTGATAATGAAAAAATAGAGAAATGTCAAATATAAATATATTGGAATAGAATTAAGCAACAAAAGAAAAAACCCCCTGTCTAACAAGTCTTATCTACTTATAACGCTTACTGTAGATTAAATAACTTATATAAGTAAAATATAAAAGTCTTCTGAACATGCTAAACTGATAATATTTACATCAGTTTTGAACACAATATGTCTAGAATAATATCAGCATCTCCTGTATAATATTCCCCAATTAACTAGCAACATGTACATAATAACTTTGGGTAATCTGAGTGTCTTCATCATCTAATCAATCAGCACAACGACAGTAGATTTACCCGAAAATGTTTCACGCATGGCACCGAGGAAGGAACGCGCAGAAGAATTCGGCACATTGCCTTCGTAAAAAGTCGACCAGGACAAGGATGATGACATCACACTAGTCTGACATCCTTGAATAATAATAAATCGAGTTTTTATTCGAGTGTTATGATCTCCTCTTTCTTCACAAGCCACCTCTTTGCATAAAACAAACGTCCTTCAGGCGACGAATACTTTATCGTATCTAGTATTTTTTGCTTAAAAAACTAGATATTCTAAACTAATTGTAAGATCTTCTAAATTTTTGAGGTGTTCAAATTGCAATTTAGTCGTCATTTGCAAAAGCTTTTAAATTGTTAATTACTTTGAAATCCTCATTATATGTAGTAATTGTGTTGTGCTGCTTTTAACCGTGTCACACTCCAGATCTTCTTCTGATGCAGGATCATGTTCAATCATGTTTTCAATCACATCGTCAATGTTCAAACTCATCTCTTCTGTTGCTGCATCGTCGATTCGAAAATAATTTTGAAGATTTTTTTGTGTTAAGTTGACAATCAACCCTTTTGAAGTAATTTTGTATCGTTACTGACGAAACTTTATATTATTAAATGTAATAAAGTGCTTCTAAAACATTTATGGACTTTGCTAACTCTGAAGCAGATCTTACGTGATCCATTTTTAATAAAATGTGCTTAAGTGTTAACCCTCGATAATAGAATTTAAAATTCGCTTAACACGCTGATGTGGTATTGGGGGACAAAAAGATAACTTTTAAATTTTGTAGCTTTACCTGACGAGGGTGGGACGCTGCGTTGTCCAAAAATAATAACATTTTTCGTTTTTGCATGACCATTTTTTTATCAAATTGGAGCATTCATTCATAATGTCTCGCGTCATCCATGCTTTCTTATTAAGTTTGCCAGTAAATCATTCAGTGCTACATTTTTAAATGGCCTAGGTTAGGCCGCCTTTCTGATCACCAGCAAATATTCTTTTTTCCCTGTCATATTAGCACAAAGTAAAATTGTTACATTTTTCAGACTTAAAAGCTTTGAAAAAAAGGCCAATTTTGGTCGGTGTTCAACACATCTTGCCGATACCCAAGGAGTAGCGTAAGCAACTTATTGACATCAGCTGATTCTCCGGAAATACAATCATTGGATGCCCGAAAGTTGATAAAATTAAATTTTTATGCTATTTCATGAGCTTTGGCCTTCACTAAACTTCCCGATAATGGAATGTTTTGGCTACGAGCACGAGAAAACCAATTAAGTAAAACACACGTTGTCAATTTGAAGTCCGTCAGTTTTCAAGAAACCCTTTTTTTGAACGGTATTGCTTCCTGACTCCCACTGTAGACGAATTTTCACTTTTATTCTTAACAATTTCCGCGGCTTGAGTTTTTCCGTTATAAAATTTTTCGCGACCTTCCGTACTGAGAAATGTTCCTTTTTCGAAACGTTCTATTTTTTCACGCAAACTGAGAAGTTTTTTACTAGGCGCCATTTCAAAAATCTCTATCACTCACTAGTTGCACAATAAAAAGAAAACAAGCAGTAAAGCAAATGTAACGTTTATACTTTATGGGAAGTAAAAAAGTTATTGGAAAATACCTAGTTGTAATCGTTGAAACAAAAATTTTTGCTGATGAATAAATATTTATATACAAGCAAGTACCTTCATACAGGGTGTCTCAGCGAGACCGGTCATTAGACGTTTCTGGGGTTCTGGCGAAAATAAAAATTTGAGAATTCAGACTTAAGTATTATCAATTACGATTTCTTCGTCTAAAATATTTTCATATTTCTTGCACTTCCGGTTATACCGGAAGTCGCCACCAACTTTATTTTTTTAAATGGAACACCTGTATATTTTTACATATTTGGATTTGTCTGTTTTCAAGGTTTATAAATAACTTTACTTTTTGCAATTTGATTCGGTCGTTCACGAGTTATTCGAATTTTTCTAGAAAAATTTGCTCCAGCAGACATTTGTCCAAAAAATCAGAAAACAGTCAATTTTTGGGATGTCAATTTAGGATTGAGAACATGCTTAAGCAACATGACGGAGTATGTTTTGGTGCCGAGAACTGCGGTCTAGAACGTTTGATCACTTTACTCTGGCACGTTAACTTTTCAAAATTTGGAAGTACCATAACTTCATTTTTTTAAATGGCACCCCTCATATTTTATTACTTAGTCGTCTTCGGTGTCTCATTCTACATCTTTTATATCCCATATGTCCCATACCTAACATTAATAGTTTGGGAGATAATTAGGGTTTTTTGAAAAATGCACACATATCATATGGATATTTAGCCTAGTGTGCCATGAAAAACAAGCCTTCTCAATGAGTTCTTGTCAAAGACTCACTTGTTTACGTCACTTGATGCATGTGAGCTAATAATTATCTGTTATGTCCCTTAATATTAGTACTGAAACGAGTTAAAATCGATAACAATAACGAAAGTAATATTTACACAAATCAAGAAATTCTTAATTTATTTTTTTTGCATGAAAAGCGCGACAAAGTTCGTAGTATGATTCCCAGATCTTCTTTGGCAGCTCCAATTGAGGTGTTGGGACTGGGCTCGAAATAAACCAAGGTATTCACCTCTTCCGTTGCATTATCTACTACATTTTTTGGCCAGTTTAACACGTGATTAATTCGTCCAAAATGCAAAAAATTTGCTTCTATTCCTCTAAATTTACCTTTTGTCATCGGAGATAAATGTGGATAATGTGGATAACATTCTGCAAGTTCTACTAAGAACTCTGTCGCACTTTTCGTGCACAAAATATAAATTATGGATTTCTTCATTTGTATAAACATTATTTACGTTATTAATATCCATTTTAACTGGTTTTAGACTCACAAGCATCAAACAACCTAAATTAGACTTTGACGTTTATCAATAAGTCATTAAACATTTGTTTTCCATGGCACACGAGGTTAATATCCATATGATATGTGAGCATTTTTCAAAAAACCCTAATTATTTCTCAAACTATTAATGTTAGGCATAGGACATATGGAATATAAAAGATGTAAAATGAGACGCCGAAGACGACTAAGTAATAAAATATGGGGGGTGCCATTTAAAAAAATGAAGTTATGGTGCTTCCAAATTTCGAAAAGTTAACGTATCATAGTAAAGTGACCAAACGATCTAGACAGCCGTTCTCGGCACCAAAACATACTCCATCATGTTGTTTAAGTATGTTCTGAATCCTAAATTGATATCTCAAAAATTGAGTGTTCTATGATTTTTTGAACAAATGTCCGCTGGAGCAAATTTTTCTAGAAAAATTCGAATAACTCGAGAATTGCTGGTTCAAATTGCAAAAAGTAAAGTTATTTATAAACCTTCAAAACAGACAAACCCAAATATGTAAAAATATACAGGATGTTCCATTTAAAAAAATAAAGTAGGTGGCGACTTCCGGTATAACCGGAAGTGCTAGAAATCTGAAAATATTTTAGATGAAGGGAACGTAATTGATAATACTTAAGTTTGCATTCTAAAATTTTTTGCTTGGCCAGAACCCCAGAAACGTCTAATGACCGGTCTCGCTGAGACACCCTGTATATTTTCAATAAACTTGCAACATGGATTCCCACTATAAAAATTTCTTGTTGCTAATCAAAATTATCTCGAGGCATTTGGTTCTACTGACACAACATCCTCCGCAATTTCTGCAAAGTCCTATGTGTCATCAAACTCACTTAGCCACAGTAATAGATTCTTTATTTACATAAATATTCGACCACTAATCCACAATGGTAATAGGGTAACAATAACACACAATGGGTTATGATGATTGTGATGGACAAATAATGACGTATAAATAAAGTATAATAGTACATAGTATAATTGTAAGCATTAAAAAAGTGATAGACTAATCTTATAAATCAAAATGTGTAAAATAGCAAAATCAAATTCAATATATTTGAGATTTTTGTTCCATCCTTTATGTATAATTTATTGATTTATTTTCAAATTTAATATTAATGACTTTTTTTAAATTAATTTTAAAGGTAATAGCATTTTATGGAAGTTCAATCGACTTAATTGATCTACCATTGCCGAGAGAAAACAAAACGTGGGCTTTATATCATGAAGAATCGTCAAGGAATACCCCTTGGCTTATTTTCCCAGAATCTCAAAATCTATTTAACGTTACTTCCACATTTAGTCGATATAGTAATTATCCGTTAACACTCTCGGGATTAAATGATGATTCAATAACTGGGTTAAAGTATTATTTACCATTGCCATTGAAGAAGCGAAAAAAATTATCTCCTATCGTATATATTCAATCTATCTGTGATAATCCCATACAAAGGGACTCTTATGTTAAAAAACTTATGGATTACATGCCAATTGATTCTTTTGGAAAGTGTTTAAATAATAAAGAACTTCCCGAAGAGTATGTTATTATCTTATCGTTTTTTATTTATTTTACTTCTTGAATATTTTGAAGTTAATTAGTTGTTTTAAGGTTACAGTTAAATAATGAAGGTGTTTATGATCTTTATCAAGAAGACTTAATGAACTTTATAGCTCAATACAAATTTTCAATAGCAATAGAAAACTGTATCTGTAATGATTATATAACTGAAAAACTTTGGAGGCCATTAATTGCCGGATCTGTACCAATTTATTTTGGTTCACCAACTATAAAAGTAAGTATTATACATACATATACCAATAACTTAGTTCTTCTTTATTTATTTTTTTTTTTTTAGGATTGGTTACCAAATAATAAATCAGCTATAATTTTAGACGATTTCAAAACAATAAAAGAACTTGCAGATTATATCAATCAAGTGAATAAAAATGACACAATGTACTTAGAATACCTCCAACACAAACTTGCTGATCATAATTTAAAAATGACTAATGAATTTTTACAACGCGAAATTAATAATCGAAAGGATACGTCAATAGAAGGTTACAATTGCTATTTATGTAAAAGTTTCCATGAGAAAACTATTTATAATCCGCCGAAACAGAGTCCTTACAAATGTAGCAAACATAAAGCGTGGGAGAGTTTTTGGAAACGAGGCAAATGCGAAGCGAAAATCTTGGACATGTTCGTTAATCGATTACAATTGAAAAATTTTACTAAACAGGAATTTGAGGGCAACATAACTCAGGCGATGAACTTAAATCAATGTTAAATGTTTACGTATTTATTAACTGATGATCTTTTATTTAACTTTAAATATTAATGTGGTTTTTTACTTGTTATGAAGTGTTTAATGATAAGAATAAAAATTAATTTTTCAAGTATTTTCTTGTATTGCAAAAACACCGTTCTTGCAAAATTTCGAATATTTCAGCTTATATTGATCAACTTAAGATTTGAATAGAAACACCGTACGTATCTAACTTTTATACCATTTTTTAGGTGGTTTGTCCGTAAATTTCGAATCGATTGACAAGGTCTCTCCAGTATTTTCGTCTTGATCTTGTGAAACCAATAACATCTAAATATCTATCACAATGCTCTCATTTCTACACTTCTAACCATACCTTTTGTTTTAGAAGTTTCTGCCCGAGCTTCAGTCGCGTATGTTAGAAGCGGTGTCACAATTGACTTGTATCTGCTGCTGACATGTATTTATATGTATTCATCTGGAGAAAAGATGTGCTCCCATAAGTAGTTTGATATTCTTGCTGCTTCGTTTGTTTGCGTATCAACATCTTGATGTAGATTTCTGGTGCTGGATACTTGCACTGCATTTACAGTGCATTTAATATTTTGTGTTATTGGTTTATCATACAGTGAAAACTTATATCTAACGGAATCCTTCGTTATTACCATTGATTCTGTTTTGCTTACTGATATTAACATGTTAAGTTTTTCAGGCGTTACTTGAAATTTGTATTGTTGTCGTTGTAGCTTGTTTTCATTTTCTGTCATTAGTATGGTATCATCAGCATAGCACAGTATTGTTATTGCTTTATTGAATATTCTGTAACCTCCCTCTACCTCTTTAACTCTACATATCATTTTGTCCATAATATTAAAGAGCTGAACTCACACTGTCTTCCCTGGCTGATTTTTGTTAATACAGGGACTTGGTATACAATACTGTTCACTTTTGTTTCAAAGAATAAAGGGCCTACTATTCGACAACGAGATATAGCACACCACACTCCAATCTTCTGGGAGTGCAAAGGGTTTTCATGAAAGACGTGACGATTTTCGGTTGCCCAAATTCTTGTGTTTTGGCTATTCACGGGTCCACTAATGTGAAACCATGCCTCATCGGTGAAGAAAACACGATCAAATTCTTCAATTCCATGGTTGTCGACGAATGTCCGAAAAAATCTACAATATTCTAAGCGCTTTTGTTTATCCAGGTCTTTCAATTCCTGTACACTTTTCATCGCTTTTTGAGCACTTCCATATATTATGAAATCTGAGTGTGTGCTGAGAGTTTCCTCAAACTTTTTGAAGACGAACATAGCATCACATTTCGAATTTCATTCAGTTTCTCGTCGGTCAGAATAGCTGGTCTCTCGGTTTTCTTCTTGTTAGCAACCGATCCACATTCACGGAAACGGGCGATTAATCTCGTTATTGTTGAGTTATTAGGTACTCCAACATCTGGATATTTCGCACGAAATTCGTCCGCAACGCGTGCATATGATTTATTTGAAAAATATCGTTCAACAACGAAAAGTTGCTGCTCTTGGGAAAATGGCATCTTTGTAAATAAGTGAAAACCGCAATACTACATTACATTACATTACATAGAATACATATCGGGTAGGCGGACCAACCAACCTTGCACCGCGACCCTAAGGATCTATTGTACCCCGATAGATATCGTTATCAAATTTCACCGTGCGTGCAGTCCAATGCTCTTAACGAACATTAATACCTTGCTCGGCGAAAGGTCATTCAGATCTTTTGAGGAGATAAACTGCGACCCAAAAATCGAGAATCTGATACGGTTAACGGCAGGGCAGTGGCATAAAACATGCTCAACCGTCTCTGCTTCCTCCGCACATAGTCGGCATTCAACATCGTCGGCTAAACCCAACAAGTTGAGGTGTGCTTTTAATCGGCAGTGCCCAGTAAAAACACCCATTAGAACTTTTATGCTACTACGGGCAAGTCCTAAAATATTCCCGGGTTTGACAGTGGCGATGTTAATAAACACCTTAGCATGTCTCATTCCAGGAGAACTGGTCCACAGTAGGCGAAGTCTCTCTTCAGCCCACAGTCCAATCCTATATTTGGCCATCGCAAATGATACACCAACTGCTGGTTCCGATCCCACAAACGCTTCAGCGCTGCCATCTCGTGCTAGCTTATCTGCCGCTTCATTGCCAGCAACCCCAGAGTGACCCGGGACCCAGATCAGAGAGATTCTGTTATCACAACTCAGTGTGTTTAATGTTCTCTTACAATCATTAACCAGAGCCGACACCGTTTTCACGGCTTACAGCGCCTGGAGAGCGACTTGACTGTCTGAGAAAATTCGTACTGTCATGTTCTTCACCCCTCTTTCAAGAAGGATTTTAGTACCCATGTCAATAGCAAATACTTCCGCCTGGAATACAGTACAGTACGTACCCAGGCTGTAGGCTTGCTTAATTCGAGGTGTCTGGCAGTATACTCCTGCTCCTACCCCTTTAAGCGTTTTTGATCCATCTGTGTACAAGCAAATGTCTGCCCGAACCAGAGAATTTTCATTTTCGATCCAGGACTGCCGCTCAGGCAGTACAATCTGGTATCGAGCATTAATCACTGATCGTGATACCGCCAAATCTGACGACATTGATAGCACAGTATCAGTGCTTATAATGTCTTCCGCAGCCCATTGGTAGGACATGTCGGAACAGTTTTGAGCATATTGCTTAAATCTGTAAATGGTTGTTCTAGCCACTTTCTCTATATGCAAATGCAGAGGAGATAGGCCAAGCAGAACCTCCATTGCTAGAGTTGGCGTTGTGCCTATCGCACCAGAGATTGCCAATCCAGCTACTCGTTGAATTCGTGAAAGTTTACTGATAACTGAAGTCTGTCGGACTTTCCTATACCAGGCTGCTGCTCCGTATGTAATCATAGGTCTAACCACAGTCACATAGAGCCAGTACAGTCTTTCAGGGGTAAGACCCCAATTTTTTCCACAAAGACTGCGACAAGTCCACAAGGATAGTCTAGCTTTGTGCAAAACTCCCTGCAAATGTCCATTCCATGACAGGGTTTTGTCTAGGATTACTCCTAGATATTTGACTTCCTTTGAGAAAGGAATTTCTTCACCTTGGATAGTTGGGCGGATTAGTCCATCCAACTTTCGCTTCCATCCGCAATACTAACTATCGATGTGAAATGACAAATTTATATTTCAATGTCATCTAGATCTGTTGTCGGCAATACCTATGATGCTATCACGCGGTATGCGATAGAAATATTTCATCGAAAGTAATATTAAACATAAATTTATTTTGATGTGCGCTACTTTTCGATCTCTCTGTAGAATAGGACAGTTAAGGTCAATCGATTAGAAAGATTAGGCGGATTAGTAACGTTTTCACGTTCGAAAATTGTTTAATTTTTGCAATAATTAATGTAAAAGTTTAAAATTCCCCACCCCCGACTCCAGATGACGTTTTTTCTTCTGTTGTCTTCTAGCGCATAAGATTTGTAGCATTGTCTCTCTCTAGGAATTTTATTGATTTTTCTACGCTCCAATCGTACGTTCATATCTGAGTGACGTATTTTGGAGCTCAAATCTGAGTGACGTACTTTGGAGTTCGCGCCCTGTAATTTCAAACTTTATTATTTTTTTTTGGAAAAACTACGCCTCAGAATCAAAAATTAAAAAATATAGGGTCAATAAATTTTAAAAAAATTTCGAATAAGCCAATAAAAAAAAATACTTAACGGCCCTATTGTCAGGAATCAGGAAATCTCAACCCTATCAAAAGCCTTATTAAGATCTACTAAGGTAAAGTGATTCGTTTTATTTTATAGACTTCTCAATTAATTGTCATAGTATTTAATTGCATCTCGGATCGATAGATTTTTCCTAAACTCGTGTTCCGCACTTATTTCAATCTTGTGTGTTGTTTTGTTAGTTATAATTTTCATTAGTAGCTTCCATCACATAGTGCTAATTGCCTTCCAATCGTCTAGGATTTGTCGTCGAGAGATAATTGTTTGAAAGTGTTTTTAGTGCTTCTTCTAGTTCTAGTCCTTCATATTTAATCATTTCATTTGGGATATACAGGGTGCCCGGAAATTGCGTTCATATATTGAAAGGTGTGATTCTACATAAAAAATCATGAAGAAAAGTTCATATAAAGGTGTGTCCTAAAATGCTTCCTAAGGGAGGTAGAGCGCTTTGAAGAAGACGTTCAATATGAGGTTATTTCTCATTATTTCAAAAACTACTAGGGTTAGAAACACGAAATTTTGCATATCCAGCTATTTTTACGGGGCGAATACGATAATCGAATAAAAAATTAGAAGGAATGTGCAGTTGCGGAAATAAGGGATAGGGGGCGCAATTTATTTCCCATAGTTTGTTTTGCTTTGATCTTTTCACTATTTTAACCTCAAAATTAGAATCTACGGAAAAAAATACATAAAAAATGTTCTGCTTATAAAATGGTCTACGACCACTTGTTTTCAAGATAAATAATACTAAGTAAAATACTGCACACAAACATGTGTATTAAACTATCACAAAAATCTTAATAGGCTTCTTTCATTGGTTTGATTTAAGCTGTCAAATGTCATGGTTAATTTTATCAAAATGATTCAAAAGATGATTATTACTAATTTTTCATAATAACTTAAAATTTTACCAAAACCTTAAAAAAACAATCTAAACAAAACGTATTAACAATTTAACAAAAATAAAAAGTTTAACTTAAAACATTAACAAAAAGCACTTAAATTTTTAACAAATAACACCAAAAAAAGTTATAAGAATTGTTCAAAAATTCCACCATCCATGTCAATGCAACATCTCACTCGTTTAATTAATGAACGTCTTACTTTCCAAAAATACCTTGTTTGTTTCGAATAGTGTTACAACCGTCCCTTACACGTTGTTCTAGCTCTTCGACATTGTTAACTGGTGTTGCATACACTAAATATTTAAGATAACCCCAGAGAAAGAAGTCTATGGGATAAGTCTGGCGAACGTGCGGGCCATGCTACGGGCGCTCCCGACCTATCCATCTTTCACGGTAGGTTTCATTTAAATATTGCCGTACTTGAACGCTGAAATGAGGAGGAGCCCCATCATGCATAAACCACATTTCCCTTCGTGTTTGATACGGCACTTCTTCCATCAGTTCAAACAAGGTATTTTGCAAAAAGTTAAGATAAGTTGTACCGTTGAGACGGTTATCAAGTACATGCGGACCAATTGAATGATCCCCAATAATACCAACCCATACATTAATAGAAAATCTTTCTTGATGTTTCGTGGCTAAAACATTGTATGGGTTTTCATCGGCCCAAACATGGATATTATGGAAGTTAATGACGCCATCTCGGGTAAATCCAGCTTCATCGGTAAACAACACTTTTTCCGGAAAATTTCTGTCATGGCGCCATTGTTCCATAATCCAACGACTGAAATGTAGTCTTTGGATGCTATCGGTGGGTTTTAAGGCCTGCACCTTTTGGAAATGATATGGATGCAGTAGCTGATCTTTAAATACCTCCCAAACGGTGGTTTTCGGCACATTTTCTTGTATCGATAATCTCCTAGTGCTTACCGTAGAATTGATAGCTACTGCATCGAGCACCCTTTCTTCCACTTCTACAGTCCTCGTAGTGCATGATCTTCCACAGTCGTAACGATTTTCCTTAAAGCGCCCAGTTTGACACAATCTTCTATGAATAGAAGCGAACGTTTGTTCACAGGGAAGTTGTAGGTTTGGATATCGTTCTGCGTACAATCTTCGTGCTTCTCTGGCATTTCCATCAGCTCTACCGTACGTAAAATGAATGTTTGCCATCTGTTCGTTTGAGTATTGAACCATTTTGATTTAATTAAACGTAAATTATAATGGTTGTTGCAATAAAATAATTTTTTATCGACCGTTTGGCAGCAAAGATCAAGAAATGAAAGGAGCCTACTAAGATTTTTAGTGATAGTTTAATACAGATGTTTGTGTGCAGTATTTTACTTAGTATTATTTATCTTGAAAACGAGTGGTCGTAGACCATTTTATAAGTAGAACGTTTTTTATGTATTTTTTCCGTAGATTCTAATTTTGAGGTTAAAATAGTGAAAAGATCAAAGCAAAACAAACTATGGGAAATAAATTACGCCCCCTATCCCTTATTTCCGCAACTGCACATTCCTTCTAATTTTTTATTCGATTATCGTATTCGCCCCGTAAAAATAGCTGGATATGCAAAATTTCGTGTTTCTAACCCTAGTAGTTTTTGAAATAATGAGAAATAACCTCATATTGAACGTCTTCTTCAAAGCGCTCTACCTCCCTTAGGAAGCATTTTAGGACACACCTTTATATAAACTTTTCTTCATGATTTTTTATGTAGAATCACACCTTTCAATATATGAATGCAATTTCCGGGCACCTGTATAATACGCATAAGAGAAGACAACAAATTATCAATAGTAACTACTACATTCCAGGATGGATCTTTGGCTAAAGTTATCCACTTGATACTATGTCGTCCGGCGACACCACAGGCACCACAGTAGTGTCGCGCGAAAAGTATCGCTCAACGGCCGGCGTCACCACATTGGTGTCGCGCGTTACATATCGATCTAATGTAAGTAATCTGAATTTGCTGCCGGCGCCAAGCGAATAAATTTTTACGAAACGTGCGGACGGCAAAGTGTTAAAGTAGTTCAATTTCTAAAAAAATAAAAAATCCAACAGTTTACGTAGAATGTCACGGATTTTTAATAGGCAAAATTTTTGCTCCAACCTATCAATTCAATTTTTCTGAATTTTTGTCCACTATTTTTGTTCTGTCTGTTTCATCCTATTTTGATATATGGCCATAAATAAGTATAGAAATCATAAATATGTTTCACTCAATTCTTTCTCAACTCGTTTCTATCCACTCTTATATGTAGGCCTCTTCCATATTTTTCCATGTCTTTCTGTTTAACGCCATTTGTAGCCAATTTCCGGGGTCTCCACTGGATGATCTTTTTCAGTCATCGAATGCTGTCTTTTCTTGCGACTTATTCTACGCATCGCCACTTCAGGACATCAATCCTCGCCACACGTCTGTGATCTAAGAGCACCTTTGGATCTCCTTCAAAAGGACCTCCTTTATATTGAAATGAATCGCCTTAGATCTCGTCACCTTCCATTAAATCTTACTGAGGATCTGGCTAGAAACAACTACAGCATCAACTGGAACAAGGAAAAAGACTGGAACGCCAAATCCACCACCGGGAATATATTTATTTATTTATTTAATGTAAAAAATAAATATTTTTAATTTTTTTTATAATTATTTTTTATTTTATTTTGTTATTATGAGCAACAAAAAGTTTAAAATAATAAAATACAAAAATAAATAACATTAAACAAATTAATAATTTTAAATCACAGTTGATATTACTGTAATTTGTTAATTTCTAAAAATTAAAAAGTAAATACATTTAAAAAAATCTGTACCAATATTATGTAATCGATACAGTACATCTGTACATATAGTTAATAGTCATGACCACTAGATGTCAGCGTATATTATATATATTTGATTGTTTTCGAATCAAATTTTCTTAATGATTGTTTTAACGAAAATACGCCAAAATAATCTTCCGTTGTTAATAAATTAAATTTAATGAAACAAGTCAAACATAGTTCGTTAATTTAATTAAATTCGTTTGAGAAACTGTTTACAGTATTTATAAACAACGGTTCAGTGACTTTCAATTTTTCATAAAAAACCTTGTATAACAGATAAGAATACGATAAAGAAATAGATAAAAAAGGTGTTTATTTGCACACTGTCATAATATTAAACAGAGTTTATCATGTGTTTACAAAAAAAAATAAAACCACATAATTTGTGGTCGTTTCAAATAATTTTAAATTAAATTCATAATACCTACACACCAATATCTCCAATTACTTAAAAAGTTATTTTTATCAATTTAAATAATGGCACAAAAGTATTTTTAAATTATAAAGTTATAAATATTTGTTAATAATATAATAAAATGGCAGCAATTTTAATATAAATAATCTTTAAATTTGTGTATAAAATTCTTTCTGGTTCATAAGCCATACACTTCAAATTCCCTAACTGACGTCTGTCATTGCGCGATTGCTTTAGTGATTTTTGAGTCGAACAAAAGTGACAGATAGAGACGAGAAAATTTGCAAACTTCACAGAAATTTCTCACTGAATTAACATTAAATCAAAGCGAACCCAGTTAATTTGCAAACACAAATGTTAACACCATGCCGAAATTGCATGCGTCGTGGCCCCTTTTCATTCTTACGTTATTAGGATTGGTGGCAAGAACCCGTTTAACCATCTACGACGGCGGTCACGGTTTGTATATTTTTATACTTTTTGCTGTTTTTTCCGCAACCCCCACGTTGTCACGAGAAGGTCTTTGCTAAACAAACCCCCATTTGTATTTGCAGCATTTATCCCCAGCAGTCATGACCGTTATATCATGCAAGATATATCTTCTATGCATGAGGTATTTTATGCTATATATAAATTGTGAAACATGTGATAATTATTTGTTTATTTTTTGTAGGAATTATCTTCTGATATTAGTTCAACATTCAATAATTTGAAGTTAAATTTAAGGTTTGAACCAGAATTTTTGGATTTTAAGCAAAGGTGGGTTTTCTTTAATGAAAATTTCGTTGATTGAAGTTTTATTTTTTGTTATTGTAGACCTTTAGGAGTACCCCATGTGGAAAAAGTCAGGTTAATAAATGTTGATAGAAATAGAAGTGTTGATATGACTTCTATTTCTGGAAGTACTGTTCATTTTCATAGTTCTTTTTTTGAAAATAAGGTAAATATTTTAATAACTATTTGATTCATTTATATTTAATGTTAAGATTGTTATACGGATATATGAAATGATTTTAAGGATTAATTCATCATCTAAAAACTTTTGTGAAGTTGTGAAAATTTCTTATGAACGTAATAGGACAGAGTTGTGTAGATAGTATCAATGTGATAAATAGTAGTTTAATCAAATTTAATATTTCACTAAATTCTCAACATGACAATTCCCATAACACTTATTTCTCTACTACTTTCTCTATTTCAAGAAATAATTGTGAATTTTATGTGGGTGATATTATACCTGACATGTTATGTTCAAAATTTCGCATGTTCAAAAGGATTTTACATTTCACTTATATAACTTATACAGGTGTCTCAGCGAGACCAGTCATTAGACGTTTCTGGGGTTATGGCCAAAATAAAAATTTGAGAATTCAGACTTAAGTATTATCAATTACGTTCTCTTCGTCTAAAATATTTTCAGATTTTTAGCGCATCCGGTTATACCGGAAGTCGCCAACTACTTTATTTTTTTAAATGGAACACCCTGTATTTTTTTACATATTTGGATTTGTGTGTATTCAAGGGTTATAAATAACTTTACTTTTTGCAATTTGATTAGGCCGTTTCGAGTTATTCGAATTTTTCTAGAAAAATCAGCTCCAACAGACATTTGTTTAAAAAATCAGAGAACACTCGATTTTTGGGACATCAATTTAGGATTCAGAACATGATTAAGCAACATGATGGAGTATGTTTTGGTGCCGAGAACGGCTGTCTAGAACGTTTGGTCACTTTACTATGGCACGTTAACTTTTCAAAATTTGGAAGTACCATAACTTAATTTTTTTAAATGGCACACCCCATATTTTATTACTTAGTCGTCTTCGGTATCTCATTCTACATCTTTTATATTCCATATGTCCTATACCTAACGTTAATAGTTTGGGAGATAATTAGGGTTTTTTGAAAAATGCACACATCACAGTTACAGTTGCACGACAGCATTGATACATATCATTGATGATATAATTCGCGAAACCGATAGAGGTAAATTAACAGTTCTTTGCCTACTAGATTATTCAAAGGCGTTCGATACAGTCAATCATGAGACAATGGCATCAATTTTGAGGTATTCCGGTTTTGATGATAAGTCTACCCGCTTATTATATGATTTTCTAACACATAGACAACAAGCCGTATTTATGGGTGATGAACTATCTGAATATCAATACACTAGTTCGGGCGTTCCTCAGGGTTCTATACTCTCGCCTTTGCTTTATGCTTTATATACATCAAACTTTAACCAAGGGGTTATGCATTGCAAGACCCATTTTTACGCCGACGACACGCAAATATACTATTCTTTTCCGGCTCATGATATAAAACAGGCTTGTGTGCGAATTAATAGTGATCTAGAATATTTGCGTATCACCTCAAGCCGACATGGACTTAAAATTAATCAGAAAAAATCAAACGTTATTATGTTTGGTCCTCAGAAACAAAAACAAAAAGTCATTAATGACTTACAAATTTGTGTAAATAACGAATTACTACCTATTCAAAAAACAGTAAAAAACTGAGGCATTTTAATCGATGAGGGCCTTACTTTTAATGAACACGTCAATAAATGCGTTCAAAGAGCTTACAGTAGCCTTAGAATTATTTATACTAACAGAGCCTTTGTTAATCATAGTGCAAAAGTGCGCCTATGCGAAAGTTTAGTACTATCAATGTTTAATTATGGCGATGCATTGTATGCACCCTTTCTGTCCTATGCATTGAAGAGGAAAATTCAAAAGGTACAAAACACCTGTATCAGACTAATTTTTGGGTTGAAACGCAGAGATCACGTCAGCTGTAAGCTGCCGGTTTTAAAGTGGTTGAACATGCAGGGGAGAAGAATGTTGCATGCTGTAGGTTTTTACCATAAATTACTCACTCTACATAAACCAGCGTATCTTGTAAAAAAGTTGTCTTTTCGGGGTGACGTGCACTCGGTTAATGTGAGGTTTAAGGGAAGGCTATCTCCACCAATATTCCACACTATGAGTTTTAAAAAATGCTTCTCATACCAGATATGCAAAGTAATTAATGAGCTCCCTTCTAGTTGCGTATTGACAGAGTGTGGGTCTGCCGCCACCGCCAGGAGGCGCTATGCTGATTTTCTGTTTGGGCAGCAGTGTTCGCAATACCTGCAAATCTCTTAATAGTCACAGATCTTGCTTTTGCGTTTGAATGTTTTTGTAATCTTTTTGTTCTACCTAAATTTGTTCTTAATTTCTGGGGAACCCTTTCGAGTACTGACATGGTATCGATAACGACTTGTTATGGCCTTTCGTAGTATTCACCTAAGTATTATATGTTAAAACTTAGTAGTTAAAACTCTTGTTTTGTTTATAGCTTTATACCGTTGTCGCGATTCTTTTTTTATATTTAACACGCTATACTGTTTTTTTTCTCTTTATATACTTTATGGTGAGGTGGAAGAACAATATATATTGAACCTCACCGTAAGATTGATCAGTTGTTTATTGGAAACCATTTTTAGTTGTTTATTCTGAAGTGTAGTACATTGTGATCAATAAATATTATTATTATTATTATTATCATATGGAAATTTAGCCTAGCGTGCCATGAAAAACAAGCCTTCTCAATGAGTTCTTGTCAAAGACTCACTTGTTTACGTCACTTGATGCATGTGAGCTAATAATTATCTCTTAGGTTCCTTAATACTAGTACTGAAAAGAGTTAAAATCGATAACAATAACGAAAGTAATATTTACAAAAATCAAGAAATTCTTAATTTATTATCTATGTATGAAAAGCGCGACAAAGTTCGTAGTATGATTCCCAGATCTTTGGCAGCTCGAATTGAGGTGTTGGGACTGGGCTCGAAATAAACCAAGGTATTCACCTCTTCCGTTGCATTATCTAGTACATTTTTTGGTCAATTTAACACGTGATTAATTCGTCCAAAATGCAAAAAATTTGCTTCTATTCTTCTAAATTTATCTTTTGTCATCGGAGGTAAATGCGGATAATTTTCATTAAACATTCTGCAAGTTCTACTAAGAACTTTGTCGCACTTTTCGTGCACAAAAAATAAATTATGGATTTCTTCATTTGTATAAATATTATTTACGTTATTAATATCCATTTTAACTGGTTTTAGACTCACAAGCATGAAACAACATAAATCAGACTTTGACGTTTGGCAATAAGTCATTAAACATTTGTTTTCCATGGCACACTAGGTTAATATCGATATGATATGTGAGCATTTTTCAAAAAACCCTAATTATTTCTCAAACTATTAACGTTAGGCATAGGACATATGGAGTATAAAAGATGTAAAATGAGACGCCGAAAATGACTAACAATAAGTAATAAAATATGGGGAGTGCCATTTAAAAAAATGAAGTTATGGTGCTTCCAAATTTCGAAAAGTTAACGTGCCGTAGTAAAGTAACCAAACGTTCTAGACAGCCGTTCTCGACACCAAAACATACTCCATCATGTTGTTTAAGCATGTTCTGAATCCTAAATTGATATCTCAAAAATCGAGTGGTCTATGATTTTTTGAACAAATGTCCGCTGGAGCAGATTTTTCTAGAAAAATTCGAATAACTCGTAAACCTTCAAAACAGACAAATCAAAATATGTAAAAATATACAGGGTGTTCCGTTTAAAAAAATAAAGTAGGTGGCGACTTCCGGTATTATAAATCTGAAAATATTTTAGACGAAGAGAACGTAATTGAGAGTAGAACCCCAGAAACGTCTAATGACCGGTCTCGCTGAGACAGCCTGTATAATATACAATTATATTAGTATATGTAACCCCCTTTGTCTAATAATTAGACTCTAATTTAAAAGTGATTCCAGGTATCATCATGAGTTGAAACACATCCATTTTTATTTTTTACTAACCCCAATAATTTAGCATAAACAATTTTATTATAAGTATGAATATAAGTACGAAGGCTTTCAGGGCCGGTGTTAATTGAACTAAAATTAGAACTAACACTAGAAACTTTCGGGTTTTGCCGTGCGTCTTTTAAGGAAAGGAAAACTGGTTCAACTCAGGTATAGGGACATGTACTGAAGATTTGTAGAGAATTAAATTATCTACCTGATAAGCTAATCAAATATGGGGTGTTCCATTTAAAATTTTCGACATTTTTGCAATTAAATATATTACATTTTTGAACATCCTCCTGTACAACAGTGGTGTCCTTAACGTCGATCGCAAAGCCGTTTTGAGTCGATCGCCAACAAAATCTGAAATCCGAAATATCTATATCTGGGCCTCAGAGCAAAATTAATTAATAAAAATTTCGGAAAATTGCGGCGCGCAGCTTTTAACCTTGCGCCTGAAGAGCAATAACTGTGATGAATGGCACATTGTGGAATAAAGGCATATTGAACAAGAATAACCTGTTAATCTATAGCACAATACCAATGATATATGGTAAAGACCATATACAGGATGTCCCGTATCTTCCGCATCAGAGCATTATACGGTTGTAGGATACATTATTCTGAAGCGATCTTTCTAATAAAATTTTTTCGAAATGTTTATAATAACCGCACTGGAACTGTTTAAACCAAAGAAATTGTATTTATAGAAGCCGCATCGCCTATGTTCGCCCCTATACCGGTTTGAAGCCAACGCAAGAGCATTTGTTTGGAAACAAAATTGACCTTGGTCCTAGCGACAGTGGCGTATACGATTTAGATGAAATTGATCAGACTTTATCCAGTGGCGTATCCAAAGAGCATCCTAATCTCTTATATAAAATTACAATTAAAAATTGATTGTTAAACTAACTACTAATTGAAATATTATTGTCGTAACACCTTTATAAATTGTAGAATGCATTTTTTTTCTATATCTTTGTTAAGTTTTAATAAGACTTGACAGTGTTAAACACAATAAATATAATGTAATCTTTTAAATTAATCAGAGGACGTAGAAACAACTACTTGAAGAGTAGCACTACGTAGAACAACTTGGTAAATGATACAAGTATGTATGTAGTATTTTGATTGATAAGTTTTATACCTATCTAACTAAAAGTACTAGTATACTCTACATACAAATTATTTACAAAGAAAATATAAATAAATAAAAATGAAGAAAAACGAATCATTTATTGATGCGCAAATAGGTTTATTTTAGTGACATGCCTTATTCTAGGGGCAATAATATTCGGGAATGTTCGGCGATAATCGGCCGCTGGTCCGATCTGTGCACGTTCATTGTTTCAACTGGTTTCGACAAAGGTTGTTAGTAAACAAACCGCGTGTTGCGTTGGCTTCAAGTTTTAGTGTTTATAACTGCTTTTGTATATACAATTTCTTTGGTTTAAACGAACTGTTTTTCGTCCAATCAGCAGATCGCAATCAGACTCAGGTAATCGGTGCCACCCTCGGTCGGTCCGCTACGCCGATGATAACTCGTTTCCCACGTGAGTACACGTGGGAAACGAGTTATGACCAGTGGATTCTTCACGCGAAGAGAAATAAACTTTTTCGGTGAATCAAACTCGTCCGCTATTGTACAAAAGCGGATAACTTTAAATTGTTCTCGTGCGGTTATTATAAACATTTCGAAAAATTTCATTAGAAAGATCGCTTCAGAATAATGTATCCTACAACCGTATAATGCTCTGATGCGGAAGATACGGGACACCCTTCTATAGTACCCTTCTACCTACTAATATACAGGGTATATTAGTAGTGAAGTATGGCCACTTAATGGAAAAAGGGAAATAATTCTGAAGGCTGCAGAAGTGGATTACTGGCAAAGACCGACAGGGAAATTAAAAGTGGATCACTAACGACAGAATTAATTCAAAATAAACAGCTCAAAAGAGAACGTATCCAAAGACTATATATATTATTTATATCCCATGACAAAGACTGACATTTTTAGCATAATAATGTCTGTGAATAACACGCAGGCGGCAGGACCAAATGACATGCTGGTAAAGTTATTAAAAAGTATAGCGGATATTATTAGATAGTAGTTACTCCGATCCATAAGAAGGGAAATAACAAGCAATTTGATAACTATTAGTCCTGTAACATTAGTATTTAATATCGCCAAAGTATTTGAAAAATGTATCCACAAGTATTGTCAATTTTTTGATACTTGCCTACTTGTAAGGAAGAAATACTGAATGTGGAATCTATCAAATATCAAATAATATAAAGAAAAATTATGGAACATTGGTGTGAGGGGAAGTAATATGTGAAAATGAGAAGTAAGGATGGTCAGCTGTACTTTTGATTATAGACATACTAAAAGAGGAGTACTACAGAGAGTCACACGCGGCGGACTTTCAGTCCGCAATTGTCAATAGAAACGATCGTCGGGAAAAATAATAGGCTCAGATATTTGCAGAACAATTTAGCCGTCTTAAGGGGGGAAGTACATTTAGACGAGCTAAAATAAGCGCATTTTCAAGTTATTTTTTCGTAAAGTTGAAATTAGTTTAAAACCTTTTTGATACCCACTACTATTTAGTGATACTTTGTACTATAAAAATATGTATTCACATATTCTAAAACTTTTATAGGCGAACGGCAAATAGTGATCAGATAGGGAAACGTTACGGAGTGAGCGGTTCCGTTTCAAACATTCTAGCATTCGCTACAGTGGTTAGAATTACTTGCGAATGCATTTAAATTGTTCCCAACATTCATATCTTCTATGTGAACCAAAAAAAAGTTTAAAAAATTTAAGCATTTAAAAAATACAGGTGTTTTAAAATAATGTTATAACTTTTTAAGAAAATATTGATATATAAATTAATAAAAAAGTAATTTTTTAACATAACTTATGTATACTTAGAGGTTCAAATAGAAGGTGATATTACTATTTATATGTGTAACAATTTTATGAAAATCGGTCAAGTAGTTTATTAGTTATCGTGCTTATAAGGTGTAAATACATTGATTTGAGAAAAAGCGCGTTAAAGTTTCAAGTCGTAAAAACAAATTTTTTTCAATCACGAATAACTTGTTGGCTAGTCTGCAATACCCGGACCGTATAACAGACCTTCAGCTTCTTCATAAAATTCACTTTCGATCGCCAACTGGTCTTTTTGTGCTTTTCGAGCTTCTTTAAACACAGATTCGTTACATCGTTCCTGCCGAGTAATTCGATGTTCGTCCATTTGTTCAGCGTATATGTTGGCTTGCCTCCCAATAATTAGATTTAATTTACTCATTATTTCCAATATACTACTGTGTCCTTCATTAAATAAACTAGCCACAATATATGTACTAATATCCACTATTTTTAAGCCAGAATTTAGGTGCTTTGGAGCCAATCGCCAAATAGTAGAGTTGAAACTTTCATTGGCATTTTGAGTGTGGCCCCCCAAACATCTTATTAATAAATTTTCTCTGGATAAATCTTCATAAATTGAATATATGTGTGTCCGAACATCTGGATGCAATGGCACTGGATGCTTCATCAAGGAATCCGACCCATTTGATTTAGCTTTTTGCCACTTGCACCAGCTCTCGGATCCTGACGGAAAATGTTGGTGATTTGGATTTTCATCTGTAGAGCACATGTGGTAATAACTAGCCATTATCGTTTTTTTCATGTCCTCTGCACTGTTGATATTTCTACGGATAGCAAGACCGTAGTATGTCGTAAGTTTTCTGATTAGAGTATCTGTCAATTTTCCTTTTCCGCCAAGTTTGTATGTTTTTTTTATGTTTCGTAGTCGGGATCCCATTCTCTTTTCAACATGTCCAATACATTCATTTTTAATTACTGGAAAATCGTCGCCATATGGATTTTGTTCTAAAATTGCTTTGAACGTTTTGGAATCTCCGTCCCCTATATAGTTGCCGTATTTTACACCAAACTTTTTTTCGGATCTCAAAAACATCTCTATAATTGCATCGACTTCCATTTTCCGGCAGACCCTCGTGAGTTTTTATGCAATTTTCTTTATGTTCTTCATACCAGTCAATATATTCTTCTGTATTTTCTATATTTTTATAAAATGTACAGGCTTGACAATAACTGCTTTTTACAGCTACATCGATAACTTTACCAGAATAGTACCCAATAAGCGATGTTACGCCGTATAATGATTTGAATCCGCGCTTTTTCCAAGAACCATCACCAGATACTTTTAAATTCAAGATTGACCTTTCTTGCCTTTCATTTTCTTTCTTTTCTTCTTCAACAGCTTTTCCGTTGAAATATTCGAACACCGATTTGGTGGCTGAATGCTGATGTTTAACAATATTATTGTATGCACTATTACTCAAACCGTCGCATATATCCATAAAATTGCAAAATAAATTTATTCCTTGCCTCCCAATGCCCAGCAGACGCATAACAAAAACAATTCTACGATTTATTTCATAACCAGTTTGAATTAACGGTCCGGAATTTATGTCTCTTCGGCCACAATGACAAAGCAAAACGAGCTTGAACCCAAGACCTCTCATTCCATCTACCTCAAATTGTATGGTATCTTTACATTTGCAACAAATAACAACATTAGCCAAAGCACTGAACACGGTAAAAAACTCTATCAAATGATACGAATGTTGTTTTATTCCCACAGAAGTAAAGATACGGAGTTATAAAAACCGGGAAGACTTGTAGATTGTTATCTATAACGTACTTGTTAAAGGTTTATAACTTCTACAATTTAAATCATTTGAAATTAAAACTTCATAGAATCAAGAGCTTAAACAAGATATTGCTATAAAAATAATCGATTTTTTTGATCACGTGATCATGCGTGAGTCACGTGAATCACGCGTGAGTCACATAGTTTATATGTATAATTTTCACGAAGAACGCGCACCGGGAAAATACGCTATTTTAACGGAAGTATTTAGAATTTCGCTTTAAAATTTTGCTATCATATTCTTAAGATGTTCAGGCAACTTTTTATGGAAAAAAAAATTTTGAGTTTTTTGACGGTTCTACATGAATTTCCCCCCTTAAGATGCGAACGGCAAAACCCGAATGTTTCTAGGTTTAGTGTTAATTCTACTTCTTTAGATTTCCATACGCTCTTTTATTATTACTTCCGTAGCGATTTTATCCGATCCTGCTTTATTGCTTTTTATTTTGTTTATTGCAGCTATCATTTCACTATAAGTCGGCGGTTTTTGTTCGCTGTTGTCTGATGAGTTCGGCCAAACCGTGTCGTTGCGTTCTTCTTGTTGTGTTCTCAGCTTTTTTTATAGTAAACTATCTGTCTGTCCAGTATTTCACCTTGCTCCATCAGAATTCGGCTCTCTTTTTCCCCGGCATATTATCCTAGGTTTAAATCATTTCCTATTTTTATTTAGATTCTAGAGTGTTCTAATTTCTCTATTCTCTCAGCTTACCGTTTATGAACCCGATTTTCCTCCTTTTCCCGCGCTCTGCACTCTTGTGTTTACACTGCTCTAGTTTTCTATAGGCTTGATTGTTTCTTTCCTTGATTGAACTGGCCGGTATTTTTTTTTTAATCCTAGAGCTTCTTCTGGGGCCTTACAGATAACATTTATGATATTTTAACACGAAATCGTCAGCTTTGGAGGATTCCAGCTGACGATTTTAGGAATCTAGGAAGAAGTCTATATGTTTGAACTATGGACTATCAATAAAAAAGTACAAAGTAAATTATTTTAGAAACATGGATAGTAAGGAATATTTAAAGATTAAAAAATATACTAAAAATAGATAGTAGTGCTATTTATTTATATCTGAATTAAAACAAAAATGTTCTTATTTCCTCTTTAATTCCTCAAAATAAAGCAATCATAACCCTAAGTTAAAATGGAAAGTGTTTTACTTAGAAGTTGGGAGATCTTTAGATGTTAGAATTTGTCCTTATTATGTATTAACATTTTTTGTAACATATATATTGCTTATTATAGAAAATTCCACCTATGGGAAATACAACGTTCAATGTTGTGTTTCTTGGTCGAGAGGAAGGATCTATTGAAAGTAGTTTATACATTCACACTACAGAAGGTCATCTAAAATATCGTGTTAGTAGAAATTTTTATGATAGTAAATGATTGCGTTATTAATATAGAATAAAAATGTTGATAATTTTGTTCAATTTACAGGTAAAGGGGGCTAGTACTTATAGTCCATATAGGTTAAGACCAATCGTGGGAATAAAACTTCCCATCAATACTTCGTTTGCACCACTCATCTACATGCACAACCCTCACACGGAACCTGTACAGGTAAATTCTATACTTGATATATTTTTCTTTGTATGAAACAATTTTTAAGTAACCAGAATTTCGTATACGAAATCAAAAAATCATTTCAAAATTTTAAACATTAATTAAATATTTGGTCCACATTTTAAATCAAAAGTGTTTAAGTGTTGTGTTAAATACCAGTCAAATAGATTTATATTCAACCTACATTTTCTAACCTTTCTACAAGATAATACTGCATACATCTCCCTTTACACTAAATTAATACGAGGATAGCGCTAACTAGAGGTCTATTTGACCAGCCACAAGAAGGCAAATTCAAACAGTTGCAGAGAAAAATATGATACACCATCACGGTAAAAGCGATTACTTGGAATAATGGGAATTGTCCGAAAAATTAAAAGAAATAACTGTTAAGAAATATTTTTTCTGACTTTTCCCTTTAATCTTTTGACAGTTCTATTACCTTCTCTTTATAAAAATTCCTCTTCTTTTGTAATTAAAAATAATGTTTCTAAAATAATTGTAGATTGTAGAAGTTTATAGTAGCGGTGGTGATTTTCACTTAGAACTACCCAGTGGTGAATTAGAAGGTCCAAAAGATCTCTGGGAAATACCACCGCTTGAAACAAAAGCCATTATTCGAGTTAGTTTTCACGCAAGATCTGAACAAAATCATACTGCCTACGTTCGGTAAGTATATCAGTTCTTTTTTTCGTTTCTATTTTGTCTATGCTTTTTCTTAAAGAATTAAATTAAATAATACCGATGAAATTTTGGTCGTTCCATTGGAAGTGGAGGTGACTTCTTCAGCTAGTTTCTTTCATCCACAAGGATCGGTCGATTTTGGTATTGGGGGTTCGTTGGATCCAGCCAAGAAGTTGAAATTAGTTTTGCAGAATCCACTTAGGAAGCCCATGAAGATTCATAGCATAACGACCACATCAAAAGCTATTAAGATTGATTATGATAGAACGAAGCTATCAGATGCTAAAATGACAACAGATGATTTATTAGAAGTTGGAATGTTGACTCTTGACTGTAAGTAGACTTTTTTTTAATACAAATTGTTTCTTAAAAATAGACTATAAAGTGTTTCCTATGATTATTTGTCATAAGCCAAAACAAGCGTATAACAACTGAAGCAAAACCATCATTCGGGAAGCATTGAAGATGTTTTCATATAAAACGCCGATCAGTGCAAGCAATTCCAAAATCTGGAAAAATTTAACACAACCTGGGAACAGGAAACTCATCTATCATGTATATTGCTTGGGTTATTGAAAACGGTTCACTGGATGTATCAAATCAACACAAAATCGTCAGCTTTATATGATTGCAGCACCTCACACGCAAGCAATCTTGGAACTAGATTAGATTAGAAGTAAAGACACAAAGTCTCTTATTAGAAAACGTTTACCATAAAACCGTCGAGGTCGCTCTGCGCGCGAGGCACCGGATTTGACATATCAATATGAAAGCGTTAGATTTGAGGGTTTCTAGCGCCTTACTTAGATTGCACTTCATAAGCAATCTCGGCATTTGAGGCAAAATCGTTCCTTATATACAGGTGTCCCACCTAAGTTGCCTCGGTCCATAGCCGAATTATGATTGAGTTTTTCAAAAAATGTTTCAAATAAAAGTTGAATCGAATCATATTGTACATATTTTAAAATTAGTTTCAGTAATGGCGGACTTCCGCTTCTACCGGAAATGGATATCAACTTTGTTATTTTAAATGGAACATTCTGTATATTATTGCATTTTTGGATTCCTCGTGAAATTTTAATGGTACTTTGTTAAGGATAGCTTAGGTCTAACTGGTATCGTTTTTGAATTATATGACGATTTTCGAAAAAAATGACATTTGCAACGTCTTATAAATTTGGCAATATTGCCGAAACTGTGAAAGCTAGAAAGATTTGGTTTTCTGTTTTGTGTTAACAATAAAAGAGCACACGTTTGCTAATAGAAAATTATGCATTTATATTACGGAGTTCTTAAGTAGGGATCTGTAATTTTCAAACTTTTTAATCATGGATAACTTAATTTTTTTAAATGGAACAATATACCAGTTTTTGCATAACCGGATGTAAAATTTAATTTCCTTTCAGTTTTATACAGGTATCATGGTGTCTATCTTCAACGGTTTTGGAGATATTCCCGATTTTTCAGTTTTTAACGATTATTTCGCAGCGCCGGCCACCTTCCCCTCGCATTTATCAGGCTTGGGACTGGCAGAAATATTACTGGCATGCTTAAAAAGTGGCCAACAAAACACAACAAGACCACTGGAAACAAAACACAAATAAAGAAACACTATGGCATCAAATGTTCAAAATGTTGTCCGTTTTGTTCACTACATAATAGAAATCGTTTTTGTAAGGAGTTTTGAACAGTTCTGAGCATTTCTGGTGTGATTTCTTGAAAAGCTCTTACAATACGTTGACGCATATCGTCAGGAGTGATGTCTCATAAACCTTGCTTTTAATGAAACCCCATAAAAAGAAATCGCAAGTGGTAAGATCTGGCGATCTCGGAGGCCATCTAACAGGTCCTTCTCGTCCTATCCAGCGGTCTGGAAAGGACACATCCAAATACCGACGTACTTGGGCGGTATTGTGCGGTGGAGCACCATCGTGTTGGAACCACATCCACTGACGAATAGCTAGTGGAATATTTTCCAACAGAACGCCCAAACTATTTTCTAAAAATTCTAAATAAATCCTACCCGTCAAACGTTGATTATGAAAGAAAGGGCCTATGATATGCGTTCCAATGACACCTGCCCACACGTTCACTGACCATCTGTACTGGCTATGCGTTGCAAGGAATCGATGGGGGTTTGTTGTATCATAATAATGACAATTATGACGATTCACAAACCCATTTTTGTGAAAGGTAGCTTCATCCGAAAACATCACCTGTCCGAAAAAATTCGCATCAGGATTAGTTCTTTCAATTGCCCACTGACAGAATAACAGCCTGCTTTCGAAATCGCCTTCAGTAATTTCCTGGTGCAACTGGATTCGATACGGATAATAATTATGTTTTCTTAAAATCCTGTGTACCGAAGATTTACTGATGTTTGTCCTCCTATTTATTTCACGCACACTAGATTCTGCATTTTCTTGCACAGCTAACAATACGTGCAACTGGTTTTCATGTGTAAGTACGGAGTTATTACGGTTGCGCTTAGTACGTTTTACGGATCCAGTATTTGTAAATCTTTCCAGTAAGGACAGAAATGCCCTCCTATTTGGATGTTTTTTAAAAATAGACTATAAAGTGTTTCGTATGATTATTTGTCACAAGCCAAAACAAGCGTATAACAACTGAAGCAAAACCATCATTCGGGAAGCATTGAAGATGTTTTCATATAAAACGCCGATCAGTGCAAGCAATTCCAAAATCTGGAAAAATTTAACACAACCTGGGAACAGGAAACTCATCTATCATGTATATTACTTGGGTTATTGAAAACGGTTTTCATGTGTAAGTACGGAGTTATTACGGTTGCGCTTAGTACGTTTTACGGATCCAGTATTTGTAAATCTTTCCAGTAAGGACAGAAATGCCCTCCTATTTGGATGCCTCCTATCTGAATATTGTTGTGCGTTTTTGTTACATTCGCCGAGGACGAAAACCATATCGACTAATTCTTTCCGCGTAAGTGACATTTTTAATTATTATGATAACAAATAATACTTTGAAAACCAGTTCTAATGCGTAGAACACTAATGAGAGTTCTAATGCGTGGAACAGTAATGACAGTTTACCTAATTTGTTTTCCAAGCCTACTTTAATTTTTAATAGTATTGCAAAGCGTCAACCACCTTCCATTTTACCAGTCCTAAGCCTACTTCACAATACATATCTATCGTAAAAAACTGAAAAATCGGAAATATATCCAAAACCGTTGAAGATAGACACCATGATACCTGTATAAAACTGAAAGGAAATTAAATTTTACATCCAGTTATGCAAAAATTTGTATATTGTTCCATTTAAAAAAAATAAGTTATCCATGATTAAAAGTTCGAAAATTACAGATCCCTACTTAAGAATTCCGTAATATAAATGCATAATTTTCTATTAGCAAACGTGTGTTCTTTTATTGTTAATCCAAAACAGAAAACCAAATCTTTCTAGTTTTCACAGTTTCGGCAATATTACCAAATTTATAAGACGCTGCAAATGCCATTTTTTTCGAAAATCGTCATATAATTCAAAAACGATACCAGTTAGACCTAAGGTATTCTTAACAAAGTACCATTGAAATTTCACAAAGAATCCAAAAATGCAATAATATACAGGCTGTTCCATTTAAAATAGCAAAGTTGATATCCATTTCCGGTAGCAGCAGAAGTCCGCCATTACTGAAACTAATTTTACAATATGTACAGGGTGTCCAAATTTCGATGGGTTTGCAGGATATCTCAGTTATTATGAAAGATAGAAAGTTGCGGTTTTCGCGAACCTGAGCTACTTTTTTGTGAAACTTATAATGCCGCAAACCAAATTTTCATAGACCTCTTCGTTTTTGATATACCCCCCGTATCTCGGCTATCCGGAAACATAGTAAAAAAGTAAAAACGGGTTCTAATAGATTTTTTCACGGAGAATCCAATGGTGCACGTAGAATTTTTCTAGTCATCACGGTTTTTGAGTTATAAACACAACTTAGGTTTTTTTTAATGGAACCACCTATATTTTATTTTTTTATTGAACTGGATTTTTTTCAAGCTTTTCAATGATATATAATACTCTATACTTACCTTTATAATTAACCTCAAAATTGAATAAAATACATTATTTTATAAGTAGGCAATGATAAATAAACTGCCTAGCCTGACGTCACAGAGATGGGCGGAGCTTATATCGACTCCAAACAATTTCGTTGCTAACCACAGTTGCTAATGATAAACCGTAATAAAAATGTCATAAAAAGTCACTTAGTTTATTTTATTTTAACACTAATTTGAAAAATTGCATATGGTGATTTACCGTTAGCAACACACTTAGCTATGAAAATGTTTGGAGTCGATATAAGCTCCGCCCATCTCTGTTACGTGAAGGCTTAGGTTGTCTATTAAGTGAGCGCGTTGCTAGGATACTGGAATAAACAAAGTAAATATAGTTAATTACTGTAAAACTTAATTTTGAATTTTGTGCTAACAATAAGTCGTGTGTTACTTAATTACCTTTAATTAACTTAACTTAATTATCTTTTTCTTGAAATGGAGCGCTATGAAAATTATGAAAAATATGACATGCTAGCATGTCACATTCATGCAAATGAAAATGTTAACCAAGCTGCTGAATTATACATAAATAGGTAGAATGCAACATTTATCAGCAATAACATTTTATTAGCAGATTGTTTCACTTCAGATATCCAGAAAGAGCGCAACCAAATTCAAAAATTTTTTTGCGAATAAAGCGTAATTTGATCAATTATGGAAGTTTTTTGATGCCCAGGCCAAAAAAATATTATAAAGAAAATCGGAATAACAATGAAATTACCGTGTTAGGATGTGTGGAAGCCGCGCCTAAAACATCATGTAGGGAAATTGAATGTCAAGTTGGATCGAATCGATTTGAACCATGCACAAAGTAATATTGAATTTAGTTCCTCTATTATATGGTCTGATGAGGCATATTTTACCAGCACAGGAATCTATAATCGTCATAATAACAGGCATTGGCATCAAGAAAACCAACCATTACCATATTGTAATTGAGCGGGAGCGTCAAGGAAAATTTGGTTTTAGCGTGGCATGTTTTATTATTGGGCCACGAATTGTTTACAAAATATGTGAAGGAAACCTTTGCGCTAATCGCTATTTGGCCATCTTGCAAGAGGCTTTGCCAGAGATTTTGGATGATATTCCTCTTATTCGGCTAAATAATATTTATTTTCAGCAGGACGGAGCTCCCGCTCATAATGCGCAGTTAGTGAGTCACTACCTAACTGCAGAATTTCCTGGTAGGTGGATAGGCACACATGGTCCAACGCGATGGCCAGCAAGATCACCTGATTTATCTATTTTGGACTTCTTTTTATGGGGATATATCAAGAATCGGGTATATAGTACCCAGAATCGAACAAAATTGGAATTGAAAATTGCTGTAACTGATGCTTTTTCACATTTACAGCAACATCCCATAACTATTCTAAATGCAATTAAACGCATTACTAAACTTTGTGAACAATGTGTGCATCAAAATGGTAACAACTTTGAACAATTCTTGTAACTTGAAGCCATATTTGCATAATGTTTAGTTTTTAATAATTTTTCGTTTTTAGCAAACAAAATTTAATAGATACATTTTTTTAATAAGTCAATAATTAATATAGTATTTTCAAAATTCTTTGTTTATTCTGGTATCCTAGCAACGCGATCACTTAATTTATCATAGCCTACTTATAAAATAATGTGGTTTTTTTAATTTCGAGGTTAATTATGAAGGTAAGTATAGAGTATTATATATCATTGAAAAGCTTGAAAAAATTCTAGTTCAATAAAAAAACAAAATATAGGTGGTTCCATTTAAAAAAACCTAAGTTGTGTTTATAACTCAAAAACCGTGATGTCTAGAAAAATTCTACGTGCATCATTGGATTCTACGTGAAAAAATCTATTAGAACCCGTTTTTACTTTTTTACTAAGTTTCCGGATAGCCGAGATACGGGGGGTCTGAAAATCGTAAATCTTGAAATATTCCCTGTATATCAAAAACGAAGAGGTCTATGAAAATTTGGTTTGTGGCATTGTAAGTTTCACAAAAAAGTAGCTCAGGTTCGCGAAAACCGCAACTTTCTATCTTTCATAATAACTGAGATACCCTGCAAACCCATCGAAATTTGGACACCCTGTACAATATGGTTCGTCAACTTTTATCTGAAACAGTTTTCGAAAAACTCAATCATAATTCGGCTATGGACCGAGGCAACTTAGGTGGGACACCTGTATATCTTGGTAAAGATGCAAAGTCTTTTATAAGAAGACATTAACTCTCAAAACTCCGGTGTCGCTTGCGGGTGAGGCGCTGGCTATTTTTTTATGGCTGGACTGATATTGATTGTCTTCACAGCACAGCAACGAATCTTCCCAAAGGGCATGACAATATTTATTTCATGTATTTCAGAATACTCTCAACATACTCAAACGCAATTTTACACCTATCCAGCTAAAATTGGAAGGCGGGTTCAGTATAGAATTTTATACTTTTACCTTAATATCATATCCTGTATCAAAAATAATGAGTTGAATCGTCTCTTATCGCCTTTATTAAATAGAGCTTGTTTCGCACAGCTGGATGATAGAAAGTTTGGTATAATTGTTATATAACAAGTGGTCATCAAAGATTGCTTGAATTTGTCTTGTTTTATTTAAGCTTTATAATACCATGGGGTCATTTGCGACTTCAAGCGTAATGTAAAATTATGTCACGAAAAATTTTTATTTACATAAAATAGATTTTTAATCCAATATTAACTTATTTCAATCTCGTATAAATCATATTTTATTAGTATTTGATTTGATATAGTGTGAGTTAAAATTTTTAAAATCTTAAATGATCATCTGTTATGTGAGGAATTGTTAATTATACTATTATAAACCGATGGTTAACGTGTTATAAGAAAAATCAATTATTATTATGAATTTTGTGTTTGGCAATTTTATGGTTTTATCAGTTTTTATGATACCATTAAAAGAAAAAAAAATAAATCAACGTTAGTAATTTATTTAATAAATTTAATTTTTTTTTTCTAGGGAAAACCGCATTCGATACAAAAGACTTTTCAGGACAAATCGTTATAAAATATAAAAACTCAAAAACGAAAACGAAAATACCATATTACATAACCATCGTTGAAGGTGGTTTGTCGTTTAACACGTCCATAACAAAGTATTTCGTTAGAGAGAAAATCACGAACTTATCAGTTCGGAAAATGGAAATACGAAACGAATTTCCGACCCCCGTCAGGTTGACCGACGTAGTTTTACCAAAAGAGGCTCAGACTTATTTCCAAGTAAGATACACGAAATAATTCCTATATTTAACAGCTTGTTTGTTTTATTTATTTTTTAATTAAAGATTTTAGATTTTAAGTCGATCGTGTTACAACCAAAGGAAGAGAAAGTTGTTTTCAAATTAGTTTTAAAATCAAACGTTTCGTTGGCCGAAGTTAATCTAAATTCGCACATACTGCTTAGAACAAACGTTTCCGACGTGGAAATACCACTTCTTACTTATGACGGACAATTGGAAAGGGTAAGAGCAGAAAAAAGTATTGTGTATTCAATAAATTAAAACCTCTAGGGAGTCATACAACATCTTTTCTATACATATACACAGTTAAGCTATGATATATGTATATGATATAAACTTTTGTTCATATCTAGCAGGTAATAATAATCATCACCTCAATTGGATTTTAAATTTTAACACTACTTGAAATGTCGAAAACAAGAACAAAGATTGAAATATTTTTAGAAATAATGATTTATACTGGGTGTCCCTCAGAAGTGGCTCACCCCCATATTTTTTTTATTATTAGTGATATAAGAAAACCATTTGGAATGCATAATTAGGCCATTAAAACGGATTATTACGACATAAAATTATTCTCTTTGTACTTCCGGTTATACCGGATGTGAGTACTAATTTCGCTATTTTTTTAAATCTATAATTTTTTTTCTTCAATTGGGTAGACAGCATAACTTCACATAACTTTTGCTTGAAAAAAATTTCACGATCACTTATAATTTTTGAAAAAAAAATTATTTTCGTTATTTTTTAACGTTTTAATACCTTCGGAAAATGTATTACAACTTTTGACGCGTAGTAGCTAGGTTAATAGTATGAACTACGCTATGTCCCTCTTGATTTGCTGTATCTCGAGCAGTGATTACTGCTATGCTTTAGTCAGTGGTTCTTTTTTAATAATGGTATAAATTAACAGTTGTATTAAATTAGTTTTAAAGGAAAAACGCGATCAACAATTAAGTTTCTGAGGGACACCCGGTATAACTAACGTATATGCATCATGGATTGTTTTTAAGTTTAATTCTGAAAGGTATTAAAAGTGTTGCGTTACCTATTATCCGTGCAAAAAGTCAAAGCTCCTCACTTTAGAGATCGATTCTTCGCAACCGCTAGATAACAAAAATTGCAACAAAGTTTGTTGTAATCACTGTTCATTTCTACGTTTCTACATATGTTAATTTGAAAATTTTCAGATCAACGGTTTTCTTGTTATCGCGAGTTAAATGAAAAAAACAACTTTGTCAATTTTGCGATTTTTTTTCTAGAAAACTATCGTACGAAATAATTTGAATTTTGAACAGGTGGTAGCCTGATATGTTCTTAATGAGTGACATATTTTTGATATTCCATACAGTTTCGCGGAAAATCGTGGTTTAGTAACAAGCCGTTATGACGAAACCGGCTGGGTGAATTTCCTCGCGGATTTGACCAAAATATGTCAAATAATGTCGATTGCCGGATTCCGTTATCAGTTTTACAAAATTAGAGCTCCCTAATTTTTTAAGAGAGATTTAATGTAATTACAAATTAAAGAGAAACAAAAATAAGCTCTGCGGGGTGACGGGGGTTCCGTCCAATCGGAACAGATGGTACGTCCCAGACAGAACGTCGCGCCTTATTTCTTTGTGTAGGTAAGATAAGACCTTAGTCACTAAATGTCTCTGTTTTAAAAAAATTGGGTTGGTTTGCTTACAAGAAAAGTATAACAATAACTTTGTTTCGATTATCAGACCGTTACACAGTGTTAGCAAGTTTGAAATTATCGGCCATAATATGATTTTACTAATTTTCTTTTTTAATATTTTGGCAAATGGGGATTGTTAGGTAATACTCGCTACTCCGCAATAACCACTTTTTATCACCTTCAACTCTGGATAAAAATGACATGTAAAGTTAACACTTATTTTGCATATCAATTTCCAAAAACATTTCATTAATATTGGGAAACGATTGTAAACATATTAAAAGTTGTATCCTTATAAAATTTCACTATAATTTTATACTGCATGTGTTGTTTATATAACACTGTAGTAGCTTCTTGAATGCTGGATTTATTTATCTTTTTTTCAACACTGTTCATAAACAGATTTTATTTGCAATGTTAAACTTTAATTTAAGCTACAAAAAAAGTCCCACAAGATCCCGGGTTGAAATTTGCTTTTTTATGTAGTTTCAAGTCTGTACTTTCCGTTCCCAAAAAAATAAATTGCGCATTTTCAATACAATGGCTAATATACAGGGTACTGTCTACGGATATTCGACAGTGAATACCGAATGTTAGTTTTGAAACTATCAATCGTTTACAATTTTTCAGAATAACTATTTTTTATGAATTAATATTAGTACTAACTCTATTATTAGATCTAGAACTAGAAGCATTCGGGCTTAACCGTGCGTCTTTAAAAAAGAGTCACGATTCAGATATCATGCTGTAACCTTCTTCCCAAACAAGTCCGAAGACAGCTACATAAAAAATACTCAGCAGTTACGTAGTATTAATTACGTATTTAAGTAATTAAGTTACGTATTAACGCAATTAAAAAAATTGAGGTTCCTATTTTAAAATGTCAACATATGGTATCTCAATTTTGGGACACCTGTACATTTCAATTTTATCTCAAAAATGCGCGTTAAAAAATATAACATAGATATTCAAGAATTTTTTCTGGAAGAATATCCCTCAAATTTTTATTGAATTGATTTCATACTTCAGTACAGGGTGGGCAAATTTGGGTGTTGTTATAGGCTATCTCAGAAACTATAAAAGATACGAAAAAAGTAGGTGCCATGTCCCGGTCTCTTTTTTCGAGACTAACCCAATCCCGCAAACACCAAACCTCTATCTTCTTTTGTTTTTAAGATATAGCCAAAAAGTCAAATTTTCGTGATTTCAAAAAATGCTCATATTTCGTTTATTTTTAAAATTAGAGAAATGGGGTTGATACGTTCTTAAGACACTTTTTTAAGAAAAATATACTGCCGTTGAAAAATTTTAAAAATATTTCATGATTTTTGTTAATGAAAAGAGCATATTTTTAGCTTTCCAATGATGTAATCGCCTGTATGGTGTATTTGCGGAAAATAAGCGTTAATTTTCAATTCCAAAATAGTAAGCGCTAAAGTTCAAAATTTTGATTATAATAGGCGGGTTCGGACAGTAATTACTACCTAATTGCTATAATATGGTTTTGCACAAATATGACAGAAAGTTGGTCTTGTACCATTATGCAGGATAAAATTGGTTTTGTACCAACGAATAAAAACTTTGAATAGTTGATTTAAATTTCTCAGTGTCTTATCCCTGACTTTGTTCACCAATAAAAAATGATTTGTAGATAAAGTTTGTTTATTAAAAATACAAGAAATGTATTAATGAATAATTAAATATGAACAACAACTTCAAGAACTAAACAGTCACAGACATGGTCACACAATTATGGTCATGGTTATGGTCTACTTCCGGTAGACCGGAAGTGGCAGCCATCTTGAAGATGTTTTATATTGAAAGTTCCGAATGAACAACCCCTTCTACCAAAATTTCAAACCTTTATAAATAGTGGAACCTTAAAAAGTTTTAACGAACCAGTTACGGGAGACAGCCTGTATATATTATAGTATATAAATATATATTACTTATTGTTAGGGTACATGAAATAAATGTACCATGTTTTCAGAGTTACATTAGCTTAAACATCCAACCCAACCTACAACAAAACCTTTGTTTCGCTTTTATTTTCAAATATTCGTTTCAAAATCCTAAATTTTGTTTTAAGCACTATTTATAGATGAAATAAATCCTAGCTAACTATTAAGGTGATATTACAATGGTATATTTCAACTTCATTTAGATGTAATTATATTTGGCCAGATATTCATAACTTCCTGACACTGTGCGTTAGTAGTATAAAACTCCGAATATTGAAAGCATAACCTGATAAGTATTTTTTAATGATAACATTGTGAAAACAGTCTTCTCTTAAATTTCTTATTCTGAGGTCTTGCCAGTGTTTTCAATACAGGAACTGTACTGAGATCTATAGACAAGGTTTAAGTAATAATATGTAGGGCATTTCTGACAAGAATTAGATAGGATTGAGTCGTTATAACAAAAATAATTTTTTTTATCTTTTATTCTATCCTATTAGTGTTCCCAGTGTATCCCACTGTGGTTTTGATAGGTTTGGTACGAGTTGATAAGAACCCTTTTGGCATGCAAGTTGATAGTCAATACATGTTGCTCAGACAGGTTGAATGTCTTTAAATACTCTTCAGTATAACACAATTGACTGACAATTGGAGATTAGTACATCACCAATTTGCAGGCAATTGTTTTCCTACCGGAGCTAAAAGAGTCTGATTACATGCATCTAGATTGTAAATGTCTTACCTTTAAAGTTGGTTTTTGCTTAATGTTCGCTGCAAGTTTTATGGCAACTAATCTTACATTTAGTAAAGGTATTTCCACTTATGGTCACTATTTCTTTTTGGGTTGTTCATTATTGTTCAAGGAACTTGTGGGAAACTTTGTTTATGTTAGTGGCTTGAACGATAAATCTAAACAATTCAGTAATGTTTTTATTTTTATTTTGTCCTCCACACGAATGGCTGTATGCAACAATCTTTCATTACTGTTGATAAAAGACTTTGATTAAATAATAATAAACATCTCTTGTGCATCCTTGGAAGCAAAACTTTCGTTCTATAACGTCGGCTTAGTAAGAAAACCACGTAACTCCGTTTCGGAAAATTTTACAGGAGACAGAAAAAACTGGATTTTTTTTAATTTGACTTGTATTTCAATATACGCGCAGTTTTCGGAATTGGTAGATTTAATAATTTGTTGCATAATTACATCAAAATATTATTTTTGGTAAAAATTGTAGTTACGTGGTTTTCTTACTAAGCCGACGATACGAATTTCTAATTAGTAAGCCAAAAACTCAGAAATTATACAGTGTATCCCAGGATAGATGTTACAAAAGGTATAACGACTTAAAAAAAAATTGAATTTTATTTTAAGGCAATTAAGACGGAATTAAGCCCTGCTTGGTGTGGTGAGAATTTTAAGTATATTTTCATATTTCGAAAATTAACTAGGCTTTTTAGTTCAGGTAATGTAAGCTTTTTGTTCATGATACGGCAAAATATCATTAAGAAAAGTTGTTCAGATTGAGAAATTATGGCACTTTGCAAAATTTCAGAAAGATCTACCTATATTGATTAAACCACCACATTTTAGATGAGATCAGAGCGGAGAAAAAAAAAACAATGAAAATACACGTATGGGTGTCATACGAATAGTTAAGAAATTTGTTACATCGGGGAGCGTTGTTAACGTTAAGAAAAAAAATAAATATAACGACAATGATGCCGCAACTATTATTGCGTTTAATTCCGGGGAAGAACATCCTAGACAATCATTCGTTCACGTTCACGATCTCTTAATATTAGTAAATCAGAACTGCAACGAATTTATAAATCCACTAAAGTAAAGCCATTCAAACCAAAATTTGTGCATACCCTTGAAAGCCGATGAAGGCAGTATTATTTTGTCTTACCATCGGAGAGAAATGCATTGAGGAACGAAATTTTTATAAAAAGATTGTGTTTTCGGATGAAACATCTTTTAGCACAAATGGCGTTATTTCTTCTCAAAATTGTCGTTACTGGTTCACGGGAAAAAAAAATGAATGTGTGGTGCGCCATTTCATACCGTTTAGGTATTATTGGGCCTTTTTTCATAGAGGGGCCGTTAAATCAGTATTCTTATCTACAGCTACTTGAAAGGTTCAGGGAAGAATACTTAGACGACATGCCGCTGATAGAAAGACAGGCCATTTACTTCCAACACGACGGATGCCCTGCACATTCTACAGCACTCGTCTGAATGGTTAAATTTAATATTTCGATAAAAGATTATATCTAGAAATGATAATAATCAAATATCCACGTTGACCCTGTAAGAAGCGTGAAGAGACAAGACTGATTGTGAGTGAAGGGATACTTAATTATTTTTCAACGGATTTTTTAATACAACGTGAATTTTTGCTGTCGCCAAGAGGTGGATATTATGTTGAATAAACGACAGTTATGTTTACGTTCGATTTTTTATAAATAAAATATAATTATACAATATTTATGTTATTTAAACTAAAATGTGATGGTTCAACCAAAGTAGATGGATCCTTCTGAAATTTTGTGTAGGAGCATAATTTCCAATTTTGAACAACTTTTCTTAATAAAATTTTTCCATATCATGAACAAAAAGGTTACTTTACCTAAACTAAAAATAGTTTTCGATTCACCGGCGAGACGATAGCAACAAACCGCCCAGCAACAAACTTTTTCCTTTATATTTCCATCTACTTCTAAGGCCCATATCTTTGTTATTTAGAAAGATAGCGAAAAACTAAACACACGGTTGGAAAGCTTGGTCTTTTCTCTATCTTAAACCGAGTTTTCCTCCATCGATATGTTGATAATGAGAGCAAGAAAAAATAAGAAACGTCGCGCTGCATTTAATTTACCTTAAAATTACCAAACTTCAGGGCCTTGTGCAGCCGTTACCAGACGCAAATTCAATAAATGGTTTACATATTCGGAAAGAGCTGACCTTGGACTATCTTATTCCGAGTTTTCGTCCGTCAATATCTGTCGGCGTCTGTAAAAAAAACGCTCCTAAAAAAGAGCCTACAGTTGGCAACAAACTTTACTTTTGTATTTCCATCTACTTTTCGGACGGATATCTTTGTTACTTATAACGCTAGCGAAAAACTAAGCACACGGTTGGAAAGCTTGGTCTTTTCTCTATCCTAAACCGAGTTTTCGTCCGCCGATATGTTGATAATGAGAGCGCGAAAAAAATTAGGAAAGTCGCGCTGCATTCAACGTACCTCAAAATTACCAAACTTCATAGCCTTGTGCAGCCGTTACCAGATGGAAATTTAATAAATGGTTTACATATTCGAAAAGAGCTGACCTTGGACTATCTTATTCCGAGTTTTCGTCCGTCAATATCTGTCAGTGTTTGTCAAAAAAACGCCCCTGAAAAGGAGCCTACAGTTGGCAACAAACTTTACTTTTGTATTTCCATCTATGTACTTTTCGGACGGATATCTTTGTTATTTATAACGCTAGCGAAAAACTAAGCACACGGTTGGAAAGCTTGGTCGTTTCTCTATCTTAAACCGCTATTTTCCTCCACCGATATGTTGATAATGAAAGCAAAAAAAATAAGAAACGTCGCGCTGCCACGAATTTTTGCCGCGGCTAAACCACACTTGGGTCAATAACTCTCTTATATGACGGGGAGAAAACTCTAGAACTATATTCATCTTATGGGAAATTTTCTGCTCTTTTCAACGGTTCCAACGCGTTTTTTAAATTGATGAACTGAGTTAAAATGCAAAGTTGGTAACGTTACCAGATTCAAAACACAATTCAACAATTTGAGTCTAAAATCACTCAAATTCTTCCAGATTCTGGTTTAGGTAGTTCATAGTCAGAAAAAAGGATTGTGCAAACGTGTGATCACGGTGTGTCACACATCGTTGGAAAGAGCAGGAAATTTCCCATAAGCTGAATATAGTTGTAGAGTTTTCTCCCTGTCAAATAGGAAAGTTATTAGTGCAAGAAATATTTGCGTGTTTTTATCGGTAGGGGCTTTTTCAGGTGGGTTTTTCTTACAGCCGCAGATAGATATTGGCGGACGAAAACTCGGAATAAGATAGTCCAAGGTCAGCTCTTTCCGAATATATAAGCCATTTATTGAATTTCCATCTGTTAACGGCTGCACAAGGCCGTGAGTTTGGTAATTTTGAGGTAAATTGAATGCAGCGCGATGTTTCTTATTTTTTCTTGCTCTTATTATCAACATATCGGCGGACGAAAACTCGGTTTAAGATAGAGAAAAGGCCAAGCTTTCCAACCGTGCTTAGTTTTTCGCTATCTTTCTAGATAACAAAGATATGGGCCCTAGAAGTAGGTGGAAATATAAAGGAAAAAGTTTGTTGCTGAGCGGTTTGTTGCTATCGTCTCGCCGGTTTTCGATTCACTGTCAAGGCGGACTTTGTATTCAAAATATGAAAATATTCTTAAAATTCTCTTCACACCAAGCAGGGCTTAATTCCTTAGCCTTAAAATAAAATTCAAAAATTTTTAAGTCATTATTTTATACCTCTTGTAACATCTATCCTGGGACACACTGTATGTCCATAATTGAGTAAGATAAAAGATTTTAGAAGTAGTTAACAACGCTACCTTCAGAAGTAAAATAATTCAAATGTAATATCTAGACAAACGACACTTTTTAAAGGTGATATCCACAATAACTAGTTGTCTATACATCTATAGTGATTCCAATTAAGTAGAGTTTTCTAGTATTCGCTATATTGCGTGCTGGTCTGAAAAGAATCATCTTCACCTTTAACAGCTTTTCATACCAATTTTCAATTATATCACGTGAAAAGTGCATCTTGTCGAAAAATACGTTAGGGTGTTGTCTTTGACATTAATTATCAGATGTTTAAAGATCTTTAAAAGTTGTGCGCACCGCAATTAAGTAATAGTATACTTAATGCACTCCATCGTAACACGGAAGATAATTTACCTAAACAATAACACGCTTGTACAGCTGTCATGAACTGGACGTGGCTAGGATAAAACTGCATTTAAACAAAATTGCAGCTATTTTTGTTGAAACCTTTTGTTCAGCGTCTTTATTGGAATTTTTAGCTCTGGAAGACCACCATCATTTGAAGTTCCAGACTCAGCACAGTTAAGGGGTGCTTATCTTCCATACAATGTTAATGTAATAAATCGATAATGTTTTCTATATAAATGCCAACCTAGAGCCAGGCGGTTTACATACACAGTTTACATGATTGTTCTATGTTGGGTCGAGTTTTTATGATGATACTCTTATATGTATATGATTTATCCAAGCTATAAGATGTTGGTTTAGGTTAAGTATATGTTAATGGTTTATAATCACCCTGCAGGTTATGGGAACATGTGTGGCTTTCTAGAGGTTTTTATCTTATTGGTAATTTTTTGATATTTATTTTGATAAAGAGTATTAATTACGATATAACAATCTTTCTTTATTTTTTAGTATTTGTCTTTCCGGAGTAAAGACAACTCTTTAGATCTCGGTTTAATTAGCATAGAAAGTACAAAGGAAACCTACATTTTGCTCTTAAATAAAAACCCAGTTAGTGTCGTTATTAAACATTTAAGCACTTCTTTGCCGTCGAGCACTATTAATATTGTTGGTTGTGATAGAGGTGATCCGATGGATGCACTTTTAAAAGAAAATTTTAGGAATTCTTCTAAATGCGTAAGTTGTATTAAAAATGAGTTCAATTTTAATTGTTGGCAAAACTGTTTGGATTAAATATGAATGAAGCAAATTTCTACAAATCCTTCAAAATTAATATATTTGCTATTATGATAATTTTAGGTTCGATTACGATCAAATGAATACACAATTTTACGGTTAACAGTTCATACATCAACAATTGAAGGTCAAATATGGGGCGACGTCTCCGTTCAAACGCAATATGAAAAAATGTCGGTCCCAGTACACTTTAAAGTAGCCCAGGGAAAACTGGATATTGAGCCCGATGTGCTCATTTTCGATCAATGCTTTCCTGTAAGTACATTTTCAATATTTTTTAATTTTAATTCAGTTACCAATTGGTGCTTAAAATCGTAATTCCGATTATTTTTAATTTAAGGAAAAACCTCCCTTTTTGGAGTTTGCTATACGATTTTTTTTCTTTTCATTAAAGGGTAAGATTTGTACTCGACCTTTGAGAGTGCATTCAACTTTCAATGATCCTATGGTGATTGAGGATATTTTAACGATACCACCAGATCCGAGGATTACAAGCAAACATAGTGGTCATATTATGGGAAAGGCAACGAAGGTTATTGGACATTTATTTTTGGATCCAAATATTGAGTGTCATCCTGATTGTTATTTAGGGATACAAAAAGAAAATACAGGTGAGTATTTATACAACTTAAATAACTACTTGTAAGTTAATACAAGTAGTTGTTATAAGTAGTAGTTACATACAGTTAGTGGTAATCTTAACCTATTGTTAAGATAACTCCAATGTATTCAATTTGGGGTTACAACGATTTTATCAAGTACACATAATTAAAAAAAATAATTACCTAAAATATAATGTATCTTCTTTATGATCTATATAAAATCAAACGCCAAACAATGGATTCGAAAATCGTTGGGCCAGAAAATGTGTACAACGAAAACTATTGCACTTAAAGTTACTAAGTGAATCACCAAATTATGTGTCATTTCATGTTTTTGTTACTAACTGTTAGAAATGGAATATCCATCCACATATCTAAGTATGTGAATACTATAAAGCGTTTTGGTTGCCTAATATGTTAATAATAAATAGTTTATTACTTGATCAGTTGTGGCGTCACATTCCAATGCTTAATAATTTGAATCGTAGTTGTAAAACTAGATGAAATTTCGCGTAACCATGATGTTTACAACATTTCAGAAGTAATAAAAATTCTAATTGTATTTCAATTTTTGTTGATAAACACTTATAAATAAATTAAATATAAACGTTAGTAACTAGGTACTCTTTACACAGGTTAAAGTGCGATGTTACCTAATTCTAAAATTAATGTTAATATAAAAACCATAGCAAAATTATTTACTTATTTATAGCAGTCATTTACAGAATAAATGACAGTAAGTATCGATTGTAAGTCTGATCTTATTCAATATCATAGCTGATATCATTCAAAGTTGTATCAAATCTTACTGAACACATTGCCCAACATCGTCTCAGGCATTTCCTTACATTATTACCAATGTTTCTTAACAACATTCATGTTGTCCTTGCATTCTCTCAACGTCACTACTCATCATATTTCCTGACATCCTTTAACATTATTAACCAGTTATGCCTTGCCATTGCTATAACAATGCCTGGTTATATGTTATCTTATCATTATCTGAGCTGTTACACAATACCAATAAAAGGTATCATTCATCGTCATCTCAGATCTCACTCAGAATAGTCTTCAACATTTCCCAACATCGTTCCAGGTGTTTCTTTATATTGTTATCAATGTTTTTCAACATCGACCTTAACTACATTCATGTTGTCGTTGCATTCTCTCAACATCAATCCTCATCATGCTCCCTGCCATCTTTCAACATTATTAATAGCCTCCACAACACTATCTTTAATATCGAGAATAATAATCTTTAAATATTGGTCAAATATGCTTCCTGATATATTTTAACATTATTAACCAGTTGTGCCGGGCATTGCTACAAGAATTCCAGAATACCAGAATTGTTAATCAGTGTTAATCACGCACAACTTTGTCTCTGAATATATGTTCTCAACCTACGCCAGGTCTACCTTTGCTGATGTCTTTTAACATCGTCCCTAACTGTATTAGGGCTGCTATTATATATCATTCTTATTTAATCTCAATATCGTCTCAACCATCTCTCGTCTCAGCCTTATTGAGTTTTTACTACATATGACGCGCCCGGTGAAGTATATTTTTGTACCGCAAAGAATTCAAAAATATTCTTGTATATTCAATGAATATTTTTTAAAACATGAAATAGAAGTTCCATGTTAATTTTTACGTATCCTCAATAAAAATAGTTTGTAGGATTGATATCCTATGAACGACGCGGCCATTTAATACCTTATTTAGACCACATAATATCATACTTATTAGCACTTTATAAACTTATTTTCTTCTATGTATAAAGAAATCCCCAATTAATTTAGACCTACTATATCCAATGATACATTTAACTTTAATAAAATTGCCATTAGTTGTAATTTTTTCCATTACTTATTATTATAATCTACAATCGAAGTTTTTAATTCTTGTATTGTCTGAATTTTGTGTGGTTTAAATTTATTTTTATATAAAACATGCAGAATTAAAGAATGGATGCATTAAGTGCTTGTACAATTCTGCGTGATGATGCATATGGATCTTCTTAAAGGTATCCATATTGCATCTAAAATTTTGTTATGATTCATTACAGTATTGGGTAAATCTCTTCGTTATTCAACTATTACGCTGCTAGTTTTCATAAAATGCTTTACAGTTTTCTTCACAGTTGTCTTCTTGATTAAAGAATGATTTGTGTATGTATCGTTGAACAATAACGAGTGTTCGAGTTTCGCAGAAATCTTCGAAACACTTTCTTCTTCCTCTCACCCTCTCTTTCTCTCTCTCTCCCTAGACCGTTGTGTATCTTGTTCCTGATAAGATCTGCCTCTGAGATATCTCCTAAGAAGTTGACTGCCAGCTGTCTCTCCATCTCTTTGGTGGTCTGGTTCCGGTCGAGTTATATCTAAGCACAATTTTAGGCAGACCGTTATCTGGTATTTTTGGTCATTGTACCAAAATCTCTTGTGTTCTCTTCATCTCAACGTCATGAACCCCACGTTGAACTCTGATGTCATAGTCCTCAAGGTCTTTATTTCTACTATGCTTAGCATGCTTTTCATTGCATTTTACTACCCGTGCGGATGAATTTGTAAAATACCTACCTACTTATGCTTTGTTGGTTCTCTTGCTACCACTACGCATTTAGTGTTTGTCGCAGATAGGTTATGCTATGTGCAGAATTGCTTCAGGTTGATTGTATTTATTTATGGCTATTTTCCTAAGGTATTTTGAAAACAAAAACTTGCGGATGGTAAATCCAAATAATCAGGAACACAGGATTTGATTGATGACAGGATTTTGTCATTTTATTGTAGAGGTTCATAAACATTAGGTGTATACCAAATTTGAAATAATAATTATTCAAAAAAATGCCGGAGAAAAACATAAAATTAAAAAATAAATTGAGATTTTACCACCCTGTAGTGACACATTTTTGTCCACATGTTTATCATTTTTCTCCTATTTTCTCGAGTACTACCGCACCCTGAAATATCGGCACGTCGTTCATTAACACTCTGTATAATATTAATAATATATGACTTAAAAATATTTTATCGATTATACCTGAACTCTGTTATACAACTGTTTAACTTTATTTGACGTTCCTTATGATGAAAACTAGATAAGTCGTAACAAGTAAACAATAACTCAAAAAGTAATACGTGTCATTTACTATCTTAACTCAATATTAAATACATAATAATGCATAATGATTTCTTTCTTTTTTAGATGAATGGCTTCGAACATTCTCCTTACCAAAATCATCCGCCGAATTCGATATAAATCTAGTCAACACGTTCTACAATCGCTACCTGAATTTCTCCTCCAACAAACACCACCGTTGGCAAAATATTACCATGCGATTGGACACTTCTGAAGTAAAAGGTCACGTGTTTCACTCTCGCGTTCACATGACTTGGCCGAGTTTAATTTCAAATTCGGAGACTCCAACGCGATCAATATGCCAATTTCCTTTAACACAAGTTGGAAATATTTCTTATCAAAATCTAACTATAACAAATCCTTCGACTTTGAATTTAATAATTCAATTAGTTATGGATAATGTTTATCCGAACGCGGAAAGTTTAAAAGATGCGTTATCTTTTGATTTTTTCTTGGGTGCTTCTTCGACGATTAAACGAAATAAAGCGTTCTTTTTCGCGGAAAATTATTCGGAAATGCGGGAAAGTTTTATAAAAACGAGTAATACCATTGTTAATAGGCATACTGTGCCGATTTTACTTAAACCGGGAGAAAATTTTACTGTTAAAGTTGGTTATGTGGCAACGGATGCTATTTCAGATTCTTCTTTTTTATTTATAAGAAATAACTTGACCGTTATCGAAGTGGTTCATTTAAAAGCTCAAGGCGCTTATCCAAGTTTTAAGTTTGGAAATCGAAAGCCGGGCGCTTTACAACCTTTACTATTCGAATTAAATGAAAAGCATTTAAAAGATTGCGAAAAAGATATAAAAAGCAAACGGTTTATTTCGACGAATTTATCGATTAAACGAACATTTACGGCGCGAAATACCGGCGATATTGTCGTTTTTATAAACAATTTTTTAATAAACGGTTTAAGTTGTGAAGGGTATGGTTTTAAAGTACTTAATTGCGAACCATTCGCCTTAAAACCAAATTCAACAAAAAAAATCGACATTGAGTTCACGCCGGATTTTACACTTTTAAAAATAACTCGTCAACTTACTTTAGAAACAAGCTTAAATCAGAACGTTAATTACACTTTAGTAGCCACGGTTCCGCAAATCTATTTAAATTTGTGCCCGAAAATCGTGCCGAGACCTTCTTGGGAAGTTTACATTTACAATTCTTCGATTTTGTCAATGATCGCGATGTTAATTTGCGTTTGCGTAGCGGCATTAATTGAATCAGAAAGGATTTTAAAATCGGCATTAAACGTCATTTCGAGGCATAATCCGAATCAAGGAACGTTAGATTTAAGATTAATTGGGGCTCAAACTAAAGCGGAAATAAGAAATCCTAAATTGGAATTAGACGATCAAAAAGATGCTAAAAGAGATAAAGTAGTGAGCGAAAAAAATAAAGATGAATCGAAAATGGCTGTTGAAGAAAAGTACACGGTTTTAATACCAACAACGGGAAAATCAAAGAAAAAATTGGCTAAAACGAAAAGTAACGATATTTTAAATGATATAACTGATAATAAAAATAAAGAGAGTGTGACGAAAGATAAAATTGTTGAAAAAATAGCTAAGAAAAATGAGATAAAAATGACACGAGAATTGAGAAAACTAAAAGAGAAAAAAGTTAATAATAATTATAATAAAGAAAAGAAATTTTTGGAGCCAACAGTTCAAACCTGCGAAGAAGAAACATCTTCAACAACGACCGAATCTAGTTGTAATAATGAGGAAATCGAGAAACCACCACCAAATAAGATTTTATTGGTTCGAAAACATTCAAAAAATGGAACTAAACACGACGAAGAACTTCACCAGAAAATATTCGATAAAAAGAAATTAATACAAAAACAATCCACCAATAAAAAGGAATTTAAAGAAAATATAATAGAAAAAAGCGAATCTTTAAAAATCATTCAAAAAGAAAAAAATAAACTCCAAAAAGAACGGAAAGAAAAGATATTTAAAAAACCCAGCGAAAAAATGAACAATTTTAAACTGGATAATAGTACAAATATTATAAATAATTCCCGGGTAAGTCCTTCAGTTAACGGAAATCATACTAACAATGTTTGGGGAGAAAATAAAGCATCTTTTAGTGACGTCGTTTCACGAAATGAAACGCAAACATTTTCCACATTAAATTCACCTACTCTTGTCCAATCGAGCCCCACCAATCCAAAACTGCAACCAAGTAAACCTACAGTTTACGTCGAACCTTACAATAAAACCAACCAAAATGTTGAGTTGGGACCGATTGGTTCAAGAAAAGATTATTTTAATGGGTCACCAACATCAAATTTATTATTGCAAGAAAGCCAAATACATCATCAAATTAACAACCAAATAAATCAAATTAATCAACTCCAACCAAACAATAGTTTTTTTTCTGATATGGATGTCAATTATTATTCTTCGTTGGATTTACAATATGGAACGGGTATTCAAGATCCATGGTTGAGGCCTGGAGATAATGGAGTCAACGGAAACGGGGTGGGATCGGCGTATTGGGATTCGATTTTAAATGGAGGAAACGTTGGTAGAGTTGAAGGCGGCGAGATGATGGGAATGGGTGTGGATTCGGTGGCGGTGGCATCATCCTCGTCGTCAACGTCATCGTCGGCGGCGATGTTACAGGAATCCTGTTGGTCGTGGGGGTCACCCGTTTGGCAACCGTTGGGGACGGATTTGTGTCGAGGACCAACGAGGACGCCTCCCGGGTTTGCGCCACAACGAGATGATGAGGTTAGTATATTTTGAATGTTTCTTAACTTTCCAGTACACGCGCTTACACAGTCACACGCGGCGGTCTGCAATTGCCAATAGAAACGATCGTTCTGGAAAAAGATGGCGTTAGTTAGAAGAACGTAACCTATTTGCATCATGAGCTCCAAGTAAGCAGAGCTCCAGTTCTAGGTTTAGTGTTAGTTCTACTTTTAATTCAATAAAAATTGACACCACCAATCCAGCGCTAAATAACAATTAAAACTAGAACTAACACTAGACCTAAGAGACGGCTGTGTATTGAAAAGTTAATTAGAGCTAATATACAGGGTGTTTCGGTGACTCGGGGAACAAATTTAACCACATATACTAGAGTGAAAATGATGACGATTCATTTAAAAAAAATTAGTAAAAGTCCTCAAATTTCGAAGATACAGGCCATCAAAGTTATGAAATTTGAACACATTTTTCTAAATATCTTAAACACTATTTATGGTAATGTGCTGAAATTTGGTACAGTATAAACTAATATCACGTAAAACCATTGGGTAATTTATAAGTTGGATCGGTCCGCGGGAACAATGCTATACAGGTTGTTCCTAAAATTTGTTTGCTCAGAACTTTTTTATTCGATCGTAACTTTGTAACTTTGTTGTAACTAGTGAAGAAAATATACGGCATGATCCCAAAAAGTTTTGGTCATTCGTGAGGAGCAGACGAGAGGGTTGTCACATACCTACCGAGGTTACACTCGACGGCGTTACTGCTACTGATGGTACGCACATCTGCGATCTGTTCTCCAATTATTTCGGTTCGGTATTTCGCTCATCGCGGGTTACGGGTGGCAGCAATGGTTTTCTCCCTGTACATTCGCGCTTTTGCGACCAGTCCCTACAGTTTGAACAGGCTGAGGTCTTGAGAGCTCTGGGAGCGGTTAACTTCTACTGGGGGGCCCGGCGGCGACGGTGTACCTCCTGTTCTCATTAAAAACTGCTGTGAATCTCTTAGTGAGCCTTTAACAATTTTGTACAATAGATCTTTAAGAGAGTGCGTCTTTCCGCAAATATGGAAGCGTGCCACAGTTGTGCCTATATTCAAATCTGGCAGTAGAAGTTCCGTCAAAAATTACAGGCCCATTTCTTTACTGCCTATATTCGGTAAAGTTCTCGAGAGCTTAATTTATAAACCAATTTTTTACATTGTTAAGAATGTTTTAGACCAACGACAGCATGGCTTTTTTGCTGGTCGCTCAGTAGAGACTAATCTTCTTGAATACACTAATTACATTTTGCATTCTTTTGACGATAACTGCCAAGTTGATTCCGTATACACTGATTTTAGCAAAGCATTTGATAAGGTTGATCATCTGTTATTATTAAATAAAATAGAACAAGTTGGTTTGCCCAGCAACATACAACAGTGGCTCGCTTCCTATGTGGTTGATAGAACGCAGTGTGTCAGAATTAGAGGTTTCTCCTCACAGGCGGTGGCCGTCTCGTCCGGCGTCCCTCAGGGAAGCATCCTTGGCCCCCTGCTCTTCAATATTTACATTAATGATATTTTTCATTGTTTTAAACATTCAAACTGTTTAATGTATGCAGACGATTTAAAAAATTTTTGCCGTGTATCTGGCCCTAAGGATTGTTCTGCTCTTCAGCGCGATCTCCTCGACCTTGCTCAATATTGTCTGACAAATTTTATTAGCCTAAATTTTAGTAAATGTGTTACCATCACATTTATAAAGAAAGCTAATCCCATACGTTTTGATTACTTTATTGGTGGGGAATTGTTGCAGAGAGTCACGTCTATAAAAGATCTGGGGGTGACCTTTGATAGTAAACTTTTATTTAATGAGCACGTCGACTCGGTGGTCAACAAGGCTTCTCGCATGCTTGGATTTATCATGAGATCAGCGACTGATTTCACTGATATCAGTCCCATAAAAACTCTTTATTTTGCGTATGTATTCAGCGTTCTAAATTATTGTTCTGTCGTCTGGAATCCTAAATATGACATGTACGTGAAAAGATTGGAACTAGTCCAAAAGAGATTCCTTCGATTTTTATGTCGGAAGTCTCATATCACCTATGTTGACTACGACTCGGCGTGCCAATCCTTTCAGTTTCTGCGACTGACTCAGCGACGTTTTGCTAGTGACGTATTGCTATTCTACAAATTAATTCATAATATCTATAATTCGTCTTCGCTTACGTCTCTAGTGAATTTGCATGTTCCGCCCAGAACGCTGAGATATGATTTTCTCTTTTTCGCTCCTACAACCCGCACTAATGCTTATCAACATTCCCCATTGCTGCGTGCCACTCGATCAGCCGATCGTCTGTCCATCGATATATTTGCTTATGAATCCATTATCTCGTTTAAAAAATCGACCTTAGCTGCTGTTGGGAGCATGCCGTATCATCATTGTTAACATTACAATCAGCAATTCCTTATTGTTGTTATTTTTTACTTGTTTATAGAATGTTTCCTTAATTTCAATCTGAATTTTTGATCATTTATTTTACTTATCTTATTTTATTTTACTTTTTTACTACTGTTCACTACTGATGTTATTTTGTGTCTTTATTATTTTGTTTTGTTCGTATTCTTTTTAGTGACACAGCTTTTATTGGGTTCGTCCTGTGCTGTGTCCAATGTACATAAATAAATAAATAAATAAAAGTAACCCTACATTTATTTTTATAGTTTCTAATAGAAAATTTATTTTAGAAACTTTTATTACTCTTAGATAATATTGATAAAAATCACCGTTTTCGTGTTAAATGCAAAAATGTTAGGTTCCGATTTCAATAACACTAAAAAAAAAATCTAAGTCGGCCATGACTAGTGCAAATCGAACTGAGCCGTCATAAATATTATGTATGTAACATTTCCAAGTGTAGATTAGGTAAATCCCTTTTTAATTTGTTTTAATTGATTTAATAAAAGATAATACAAAACAATAAATTTAATTTTAACGACAACGCTAACAGAAAAAATAAAACAAATACATAAAATAACAAGACAAGTAATAGAAAATACTATAGGAAATGTTCAAAAAGACCACATGTCCCTTCTGGTATTTAACGGAACGTCACTAAGAACTCGTCCAATCCTTCCAAATGTTGATGGTATGTAGATCCATCAAATCTTGACGGCAAGAAAACGGGACCAACAATGACATCCCCTACAATCCCAGCCCAAACATTGAGAGAAAATCTCCATTGAGATTTCCAAATTTTGTAAAATTTTGGATTTTCTTCAGCCCAACTATGTAAATTCCTTAAATTAATTATTCCATCTTTAGAAAAAGTAGGTTCATCGGTGAAAAGTATTTTTTCTAAAAACTGATTATCAATTTGTATTTTCTGTTACATTTTCTGACAATATTCCAATCTAATTGGATAATCGGTAAGCTGTACTTCCTGAACCTTACAGCAGTGAAATGGGTAAAGCTGCTGTTCTCGAAGAATACGCCACACAGTCGTTTTTGACGTCCCAAATCGCCTAGCCATGTCCGAAGTACTAGTGGTACTATTTTCTTCTGCATGTTCTAAAATTAACTCTTCCAATTGAGCAGTTCGAACAGATCTAGGGTTGCCGTTGTTCAGAAAGATATGTTTTAGTGATCCATTTTCTCTTAATCGGGCTTCAATTCGAAAAAACGATTTTCTGTTGGGGGTTCTACGATTCGGGAATTTTTGCCGATAACGGTTAGCGGCTGCTACGGAATTTCCAAGACATTCACCCAATGTTAAAAGCATATCGGTTTGTTTTCCAAACGTGTAATTTTCCTTTTCGAACACTACAAGGTTTTTAGTATTTGTTTAAACGACTAAGCGTGTTTACAACTGTCAATGAATTCGTTTGTTAATTGTCATGGCAGGCTTAGACTTTTTTTTTTTAGTGTTATTGAAATGGGAGCCTACCATTTTTGCATTTAACACGAAACCGGTGATTTTTATCAATATTATCTAAGAGTGATAAAAGCTTCTAAAATAAATTTTCTATTAGAAACTGCAAAAATAAATGTAGGGTTACGATCGAACAAAAAAGTTCTGAGCAAACAAATTTTAGGGACTCCCTGTATAGCATGGTTGCCGCCGCCCGATCAAAGTAAAAATTGGTTCAATGATTTTGCTTGATATTTGTTTACCCTGTACCAAATTTCAACGCTCTACCATAAATGGTATTGAAAATATTTAGGAAAATGTGTTAAAATTTTTGAACTTTGATGGCCCATATCTTGGCCATTTGAAGACTTTTATAATAAATTTTTATCACCAATCGTCATCATTTTTGCTCTAGTATATGAGGTTAATTTTATTCCCCGAGTCACCGGAACACCCGGTATACAGGTGTTCATTTCAAAACTTTTCACCTCAATTTCTGTAAATTCGGAAGTTTAAAAAGAAAATCGCTGAAATAGGTAAAGAATAAAACCAACGGGGACAACTTTTTATGCAAAAATTGACTCACTCACTTCAAACCCCCGCCGCCAGAAAGCAACCCCTTAAAAATCTTAAATGGAAAGGGGTGTCAAGTGATACCTCATTTTAAAGGTCTTTTAAGGTACTACATGTTAGTATTTATTTTTTTTAAATTGATCGATTCGTTTTCGAAATTTTTGCGAAAATCTTTGTTTTGTATTTCCCGCTTTAATTAATATTAAAAACTTTAATCACCTTCTTAAAAGCAAGAATAAGTAATCTTTTATTATTAATTTATAAAATTAAATTATCATGTTCGTTTTTATAACGACCATTAAACCTTTATTATTTCGGAGCAATCGGAAATATTTAAGAAAACTAAACACTAAGAAAACTAAATTTTATTGAAAGTATTTTACATTAAACCTGTATGAAAATTACTCTTGACTCGAATGGCCAAAACAAGGAAAAAAATAGACGAAATTTTTCTCTTTCTATAAACGAGTGCGCAGAAACGGCAGGCTCACAGTGCGAGAAAAGAATAAAATAAAAGTGCAATTCTAAACATAAGTTTATTTTAAAAATTATACCAAAAAGATATACTAGAAAAAACTTCTTTAGCTTGCTTTTATTTAAATATATATCGAGACTAGTTTCGAGGTTACACCCTCATCTTCAGTCCAGCCCCGGATCTACGATTTTTCTGAACCGGGGCAATAATGGACTTTGGCGCCCTCCCCTCTAATATTTTGAGCTAATTATTTACAAAAATTCAGAAAATAAATTTACAGTACACGACACCGAAAACCGAAAACGTCAATTATAATTTGTAATGAAATATACTATTATTTAACGTAAAGTTTACTTAATATTTTCAAGTGTAGGCAATAAATTGTATGGGAATATTGGAATTGGAAGATTTTTTATGATTGGGAGAAATAAAATACTTAATTTTACTTTAATTTTAATTTTTTTTAAATTAATTTTACACGCTACAACTTTACGCGTCTGGCTTTTCTTTCCGCGAAAGAATCTATGATTGAATCAAAGTTTGTCTCACAAGCCGTTTTATTTTCGATAGCTAGGATTGCGAGACCAGATAGACGTTCTTGACTCATTGTTGAACGAAGATAGGTTTTAATTAATTTCAGTTTGCTGAAACTTCGCTCACAGCTTGCAGATGTTGTCGGTAATGTGCAGTATATTCTTAAAGCTATACTAATATTGGGAAAAGCTTCCTGCAGATCATGTTTGTATATACCTTGCAACAGGTCGAATGCAGTTGTTTTTTCGTTTATACCGATTATAAGTGGAGCTTGCGTTTTAAAAACAGCGAGTTCTTGGCAAAAATCAAGTATGTTCAAGTCTCTAGAATATGTTCTAGCTAGAAGTTCTCCATGTTTCTGCAGTTCTTCAGCAGACATGTTTACAAACGCGTAACCATTGAGGAAGGCGAAATTTTCGTTCAGATCTTTCGCGCTTTCTAATCTTGTATTTATTTCCGTCAAAATTTTGTCGAATATAATTTTTATTTCTTTGGAGACCAACTGAGTCGCGTTGAGAGTTCTTGACTCGTCGCCGCACTTTTCGTCGTGTTGCCGTTTCTTTATGGGAATTCGTTTGCTTTTAAGGATTGGCTCAATTCCCAACTTTTTTGATACAGGTGTAGCTTCTTCAATCCAAAATTCTATTGATTTTTCTCTCATTTCAGATATGGTATGAATTAGACCTTGCATTAGTGCTACAGAACGTGAAATGATAATGTCTTCTTTCTGTATTTGAACATTAACCCTGTTCATTTCTCGAAGAATATTTGACCAAATTATTAATGTAAGAATAAATTTAAAATTCATTACTGCACCCAGTAGATGACTACATTCGTATTTAGATTCTGCCGAAAGGGAGGATTCTGCAATTTTTTCCAGGGCTTCGACAACTTCCGGTAAATTAATATTAAAGCTGTAACGGCTAAGTGTCTGGCCGACCATCTTGTCTGACTATTTCCTTTCAGATTAGTTTTTGTACATTGTTTCATTATTTCCCATCGTGTGGTGGATCCAACAAAGAAGCAGTACAGTTTTTGTACAAGCCCAAATAGACTAATTGCGTCTGGAGATGATGATGCCGAATGCACGCCCACTAAATTTAAAGAGTGTGCCAAGCATGGTACAAACTTTGCAGACTCATTCACTTCCATAACTCTTGCCTGAACTCCTTTATAAATACCGGCCATATTCGACCCGTTGTCGTAGGCTTGTCCACGACACTTTTGTATATCTAAACCATCCAATTCTAGTTTTTTTAAAATTTGCTGTGTGATATATTCTCCAGTCTTTCCATCAACCTGTACAAAATCAATAAAGCTTTCCTTTATTTCACATTCACTTCCTGTAATTTTAACATATCGAAACACCTGGCTCATTTGTTCGTTGTGAGCTATGTCCGCGGTGCAATCGAACATGATGGTGAAATAGTTGGCCCCCTTAATCTCATCGATAATGGTGTTCCGAACATTGCATGCCAGTAGTTGGATAATTTCATTTTGTACTGTCTTCGATAAATAAGACACCTGACCTTTTTGTAGATGATCTAAATGGAGCTTGAGAGTAGGATTGTGTTTTGCAAGAAGAATTATTAGCTTAAGAAAATTTCCTTGATTAGGTTGAGGATAATTTATAGTAAGATCGTTTATTGTTTCTTTAGAACCTCGAAAAGAAAGACAGTTTGTAGCGAGATACATAACGGCGTCCATTACTACATGTAGAATCTGCCTCCATTTTTCTTTTTCCGATTGAATCAATAGCTCAACATCGCGATCGATGCCCTGGCACGATTTGATTTGCTGAAGACGGGTTTTCCATTTGATAACACATTCTTTATGTGCTTGTGATGCTTCATGCTCAGCTAATCTTTCTGAAGCCTTTTTCCAATTAATGAAACCCACTGAACGTAAGGCTGATAGCGGTGTAAAAACGTTGGAGTACAGTTTGCAAGCAGAACAATAAATTGAGTTTTTTGTCTTAGAATAAACAAGCCAGGTTCTTTTAATATTTTCTTTATTTGTCATTGTTCTGAACCACATCGAATAAGTCAAACGCCTACCATTGCGTTCGGTGAACTTAAACTCTATGTTGTTTGGATGTTTATCATTTAATAATACAGCTTGATTACTAAGAAAGGACCTTTGCTGATCTGTCATTTTTTCGGTGTCCGGCCATGCACCTGGATCTATCAGATCTATTATTTCGCCTTCTTGCTGGCTAGCCGACTGCGGTAAGTCGCTAGTTGCTAGCTGGGTGTCATCATCTTGTTCTTGACATAAAACCGATGACAGCGATTCTTCCCCATCAACTGACCGTTCAGTTGCGGTGGTTGCATTCTGAATATCCGAATCAGAGGGGGCTAATGATGCGGCGCTTTCGCGAAGCCATCGTCGCATCTTCGCAGCGGATTGCGCTTCTTCGTCAATTCTGTGGCTCGCTCTCTTCCTGTTTTGAGCCCCGGATAGCTTTTTTCTTGTTGCACTCATCATTAGATCTTTATTTAAAAAAAAAAAAATATTATATAAATAAAATTTTTAACGTAAGTATAGCCAATCCCCGGATAGACTTACATAGAGAAAAAGAAATTTATTACTCATTTCTTTACACAGATGCTTTCTTTACTTTACAAAGATTTCTTTAACGTCTTTGACTTCAAAGTTATCTCATCTAAATAATGCGTCGGATATATCTAAACCTCAAAATCATGCAAAATTTATGCTCTGACTATGAAAATTAATTAATAATTCCAGTTTTTACCTAAAAATTAGACTCTGAAAAAATTTTCAAATTCAAATTACGATATGTGATTGATACGAATAAATTATATAATTTATTAAATTAATTTTTTTTATTCAAATAATTGTATTTATAATTTATTTATATAGCTGTAATTATAATATTATTTATAATTTAATTATTATATTTATAAATTTTAATTAATTTACGATCAAATTAAAATAAGACATAGTTTCTATGATTACATATTGTAATTTGAATTTAAAGAATTTAAAAGTCCAATTTTTAGATAAAAGTGGGAATAATGAATTAACTTTCATAGTAAGTGTAGAAATTATTTATTTATTATTTAAGCAGAGCTATGTTTGAAAAATTAGTAATAATTTTTTTACGTCTTTGTAACAGTCCGGGGAAATACCGTATATGAAGTAAGAGGTTAAGACGTCAGAGTCGTAAACAATGTGCGAATAATAAAAAGAAGGCTTTCAAGTAAAACAATAACGAATTAATTAAATTCTCGTAAATTCTTCCTTACCTATTAGTAGTTTGATTTTACAAATAATTTTAACACTAGTAGTCACTAACCACTTACACAAACAGCAAACCAGCTAGTTAATCCAACTACATAAATAAATGCAGTCGTTACGTTACCGTCGTTACCACACGTAATACACGTGACCAGCCGATATCTTAGCTTATTTTCCGCATGCAGCATAGATCAGATACGTCTGTGATTATGTTTTTAAGCGTAGAGTAATAAGAATTCAAAAAACATGTTACGACAAGATCTAAAATGTTTATTTTGAACAATGCGTAATCGATATATGCACAATGCGCGCAATATATGTACTAAGATGTAAGGTGTTTTTAGTGAAACAAATTTATTTTTTTTTTGCTACATATATGTATGTGAATTAGGCGCCCCCATAAAATGCCGCCCGGGGCAACTACCCCGGCTTGCCCCCCCCTAGATCCGGGGCTGCTTCAGTCGAAACTAGCAAAGACGAAAAAACGAAAAACACATTAAAATATTAAAATAAAACAGTTTAAAAAACTTACAGTCAAAATTTTCAAAGCGATTTATACATGAAAAGCGAAAAACTCAAACGAAAAAACATTATCTCGAAGAAAACTTCTTTAGAAGGTATGAACACGTTAAAATTGAAAAATAAATAATCACAATAAAAACATTCACAATATAACTCAAAATGTAAAATAAACATACGACATCAAAATATATTAAAAATTTTTGTCAAAAACGAAAAACGAAAAGATGTCGACGGTGAGACGAGAACAAAGGAACTGGGAAAAAGACTTGAGCGGGTTTTAAACCTGCATTGTTTTTTTTTAAACTGTTTTATTTTAATATTTTAATGTGTTTTTCGTTTTTTCGTCTTTGCTAGTTTCGACTGAAGATGAGGGTGTAACCTCGAAACTAGTCTCGATATATATTTAAATAAAAGCAAGCTAAAGAAGTTTTTTCTAGTATATCTTTTTGGTATAATTTTTAATATATTCCCAACTTGCAACATGGATAAAATTCTTAATTGTCAAGTTCGTACTTCTAACATCATCCATGGATTCAAGAAGCTGTACAGAAAACTCGAAATCACGAAAAACCATATCAACTTTATAAATGAATGTATAAAAGAAGAAATTACACCTAACTTCGCAAGAATAAGATGTTCAAGGCTTAAGGTATCAACAAGAAAACGTCTAGTAGGAAAGATCCTACGTGATGAAAAAAGAAGACATTTTAAAGCATTAAGCAAAATATATGAAGGGCTTGCTAAAACGCAACGAATCTTACGAGACCAATTACATTTTCTAGAGTTTGACGAAATCGTAAGGCAAGCAAAAAGCGATGCCATCATCTCAAAAGAAGATGATCTTAGGAAAAAGAACAGAAAACTCATTAACTTGAAGAAGAAAAATAGAGCAAACAAGGAAGAAGACTCGAAAACTCAGGGTAATATACCACAAGTCAGAAATCTAACCAATATCATATTTAACGAAAAAGAAATGAATTTTCTACAATGATATAAAGAATGACCTTATTCATTTCTTAAATAATAAAAATAAAAATAAAGAATTAAAATTCAGTAACAACAATAGTAGCCAAAAGGAAGATTGGAACAATATAAAATCTATAAAGAGAAAATTAACAGAAGGAAACGGTATTTTCGTAAAAGCAGACAAGGGTGCGGGTATAGTTATATTAGATAACAATACATATTTGGAAAAAACATATGAATTTTTACAAAATAACAATTATATAAAGCTTAAAAATAATCCGTTGGAGAAAATCGTCAGAAATACAAAACAGATGATTAATAAATGCAACATGGATAAAATTCTTAATAAGTTTATTTGGTTATTACTTAAACAACTTTGTGTTATCCACTTAACAAAGTTATTTAAATAAAACAGCAATAATGGTTTACAGTTTGCAGGAAAGGATTGAAATTGTATTAATGTATGGATCCCAAAATGAATGTGCTCGACGAACTGTCGCAGTTTTTAATGAAAGGCATCCAGATCATGAAGAAATTCACTCAGACTGGGTCCGTTGTCAACATAAAACATAATGAGTCGAGAGTTTTGAATGAAACCGCTCAACTGGAAGTGTTGGGTCATTTCGGTATCAACCCCAATACTTCATTGCGTCAGGTATCTCGTGCAACTGATATATCCTTGGGTTCTGTTCATAAAGTTGTAAAACTTGACAAATTCCATCCTTATAAATTGAAAATACATCAAGAGCTAATTGAAGACGATTTTGACAGGAGAATACAGTTTTGTGAAGAAGTGACCACTATTATTAATAATAACAACGTTTTTGTGAAAAATATCTGCTTTAGTGATGAATGCACTTTTTCTTTAAATGGATTTGTAAATAAACATAACTGCAGATATTGGAGTAATGAAGACCCTCGTCTGACTGTAGAAGGGCATACACAATATCCTGAAAAAGTTAATGTATGAGCCGGCATTTTGGGAGACCAAGTGTTTATCGATGGAAATTTAAACGGCGAAGTGTACTTGGATATGTTAGAAAATACTATCAATCCACTAATTACGGAAGCTCTCGATAATCAGTTGGATAGAGAAGAAAATGCCTTACTTGATGAGAATGAATTACATTTTCAACAAGACTATGTTCTCCCAGTACGACAGTGGTTAGATAATACGTTTCCAAACAGATGGATAGGACGAAGAGGTCCTATAGAATGGCCAGCCAGATCACCAGATTTGACGCCATTAGACTTTTTTTTATGGGGTCATTTAAAGTCTGTTGTATTTACCCCTCAACCTCAAAATTTAGAAGAACTTCGTCAGAGAATTACTGCAGCTTGCCGTGGAATTCAAAGGGAAGTTTTTGAAAATGTGCGCCGTAGTTTTGAACAACGGTTGTACCATTGTTTAGCTAATAACGGACAACACTTTGAACAATTATTAAGTTGATTTTCTCTGCAAAAAGTTTTTGTACATAATTAAATAACTGAAAATAAAATAGAACGTTTCAAGCAGTTAAAAGTTGTTTAAGTAATAACCAAATAAACCTAAAAGAAAAGAAAAATGAAACAGAAATCGTTTTTTCTAAATATCTCTGACAGACGCCAGGCAAGCTAGCCAACGTAGGTATATCATTGTCAAAATAACCTAAATATCAAAGATTTCGGATTGCTCCGAAATAATAAAGGTTTAATGGTCGTTGTAAAAACGAACTTGGTCATTTAATTTTATAAATTAATAATAAAAGATTACTTATTCTTGCTTTAAAGAAGGTGATTAAAGTTTTTAATATTAATTAAAGCGGGAAATTTCGAAAACGAATCGATCAATTTAAAAAAAATAAATACTAACATGTAGTACCTTAAAAGACATTTAAAATGAGGTATCACTTGACACCCCTTTCCATTTAAGATTTTTAAGGGGTTGGTTTCTGGCGGCGGGGGGTTGAAGTGAGTGAGTCAATTTTTGCATAAAAAGTTGTCCCCCTTGGTTTTATTCTTTACCTATTTCAGCGATTTTCTTTTTAAACTTCCGGATTTACAGAAATTGAGGTGGAAAGTTTTGAAATGAACACCCTGTATGTACTAACTATGGGATTAGAACATACTTTTTTACTTAATTCCGTACAATCACCATATAACCTGGAAATCTATTTTGATATAAGCGATGCAAATAATTTAACCTAAAACGGTTAAATACAATCAAATAGAAAAGGAAAAAAAAGTAACAAATGAAAGTGATTTTTTACAAATTTTCGATTATTTTTGTTACTTTGCAATTCGTTACATGGCAATTATTTCTGCACAATATAATGTAAATTAACTAATTTCTTTTGCATATTGAATTTGGAAAGTTTCATCATAAATTTAATTTTTATTTTGCTATCTCTTTTTGTGATGACAATTAAAGAACAGAAGACACTGCGTCAATGCGGAAAGTATCTTTACTCAAGATCGAGAAATTTGAAAGATTATTAAAAGTAACAACGGTGATGTGATTTAACTTCTTCTTCGTTCTGTTTCAACTGTTTCGACTTTAGACTAAGCGAATAAAAACTTATAAGTGATATTATTTAAGGTAAATTGAATAAGTATTACTTTCTATTTTACTGTTAATCGATGTATTAATTAAAATATTTCCTTTACATGTTTCGGCTTATTAGGCCATCATCAGAAGGTTTCTAACAAAACAACAAATTTCAAATTAAAGATGTTAAATTTTTTAAGAAATCAAATTTTGAAAAGTGAGGTTAGGTTTTTTTTATAAATACTAAACTTATTTATTACTTACAACGTTAGATGTTTTCTTTTAATGATATTGATTTTGTTCTTCGTTAGATGTTTGTGCATTTTATATTGCATAAATTTTGGTATTAGGTTCTCTTGTTTACATATTTTATTAAATGCTATGTGTTGATTTATGATTTTAATTTGAAAAGTTAATAAAGCAATCACGAACACTGATCTACGCTTCGTACGAACAAACTCTGATTTTCTGGTACTAACACATTACAAGAGCTTTCCCTTAGAAGAGAGCTGTGAAGTATACATCGAAGCAAAGTGAACGCTGCAATAAAAAAAGATCAATAGGAGTATTGGGCCAAATTCACTTCATCATTGTCAACATAAGACATAAGCCTCCCGTAAAGATTTTCACTTTCCTTTATCCTGCATTGCATTTATCCAGTTTGTACAAATGCACTTGAAGTCATCCAACCAACAAGTGGGCGGTCTCCATTCGGTTCTTATCGGTGTCCATCTGGCTAGGTGGCCTCCCCACTTCCATTCGAGACTTGTTATTTTTGTGATGGCATCCGAGACTTCACTTGTTTTCCTCACTTCTGTGTTTGGAATTCTGTCTCTAAAAGATATGCCCAGCATTATTCTTTCCATGCTTCTCTGCGCTATTCTTATTTCGTTAACCGTCCATTTTGTTAAACTAAGTGTTTCGGCTTCGTATATTACATTCTGTAGAACGCACTGATTATAGACTTTTCTCTTGAAGTATATGGGAATATCTGATCCTAAGATGTAGCTTAGTTTTTCAAAGGCTGCCCAGGTTGACCCTGTTCTTTTGCCTATTTCGCAGATTTGATTCTCTCACCAGACGAATTTCATGGCCTAAGTTGTTATAAATATTTACTTTTGTTTTCTTGTATTTACATATTTGTGGGGCTATGTTTATTCTTTTCATATCAATTCATCCTTTTCATGGTAAGAGGGCGTTGTTGCCTTCTGTTACTAGTAATATTTATTCGATCTCTGTATTCGTGAAACCTTTATGGCACACACTACGGTGAAACAGCGTAATATCGAAAGCTGCAGTATTTTAACATGTGACATCACACTGCCGTGCACCTCACTCGATTTTAAAGTTGATGGTATCATAATACACAGGGTCTGGTAAAAAAAATTAACGAATTCGAATCTTACTTAATGAGCAATAGTTTTGAGGTGTTATGTTTGAATGAACATTGGTTAACGGCTCCTGAAATTTTTAATTTAAAATTTCCTGGTTACTCGTGTGTATGCCACTTCTGCCGTTCTGAACATAAGCGTGGCGGATCTGCTGTTTACATTAAAGAGGACCTTGCACCTGCTATTTGCCCCTTGCCGTTTGATTTAGTTAATCTTTCCAACGAAATAAATATTGAGATTGCAGGCGTCGATTATCAGGCGGTACAACTCTTAACTGTCTATAGATCACCGCTCGGCGATTTTCAGATGTTTCTAAGCAGAATGAACGATACGCTGTCAAAGCTTTCATACACACGCATTATTATAATTACCGGTGACTTTAATGTACGCTTTGAGCTAGATAGTAGAGAGGCTCAGAGTTTGTGCAACCTATGCGAATCTTATGGTCTGTACAACTGTGTTAATGATTGTACCCGTGAAACTTCATGTCTAGACAACATATTTACCAACCTTGATCCAACTCTGTTTTTGGTCAATGTTATCGATCCGTCAATTTCAGATCACCTAGCCGTTTCCTTTCAAGGTGACTGGTTGGGCAGTTCTCCAGTAATAAAGAACCGTATCATTTGTAGACCCATCACAGACGAGGGTCTCTTCCATTTTTATAACCTTCTCGAGTCAACTGATTTTAGCTTTGTCAGTGACGCTAATTTACATGTAATCGACAAATTTTCATTATTTATTGACGTGATTGTAGATTCTTTTCATCTCTGCTTCAGGGAGAAATCTAGAGTAGTTGACCATCTTAAGGATAATAGACCGAAAATATCCTGGTTCAACAACGAAATTAAGTCTGCTAGGAATGTACTTCACTTGCTGGTCGATATCAACAGACATCGGCCAACGGTAGTGTCGAGTGCTCAGGTCAGGTACTATAAAGACTTTTACCGGAAACTTATTACTGACTCTAAGAAGAGAGCCAACAGTCAACACATTGAAAACTCAGGAAAAAAACAGCGTGCTATTTGGGAAGTTATTCGGAACACCAATCCTTCAATTTGTAAGCGTTCGTCCGACAAACTCACGGCCTCAGACCTAAACGCGTACTTTGTTAATGTGGCTGAAAGTGTTCTTAATGATATTAACCTTCCTACACTAAACAATCATAATGTCTCTTCCTCGGGTCCGTTGGTCAATGATCATAATAATAAACTTTTCGAATTTAAACCGATATCTTATAACGAACTACGTGACATAATTTCAAAAAATTCGACGTCCAGGGATGTGCATCAATTAAACAGTAGGTTAATAAAAACAGTCTCAAATATAATTGTTTATCCATTATGTAAACTAATAAACCAGTGCTTATTGAACTCGATTTTTCCGGACAGCCTGAAAGTGGCAAAGGTTATTCCTATTCACAAAAAAGGCCCGCTACACGACCCCTGCAATTACAGACCAACATCCATTCTGCCAATTTTCGGGAAAATCTTTGAAATAATTTTAAACATTCAACTGGCAACTCACCTCAATTCTAATAGCCTATTGTTTTCCGGACAGTTTGGCTTTAGAAGAAATAGGTCGACATCGGACGCCATCCGCACTTTGGTACAATTTGTTCAGAATGGCTTCGAAGCCAATAATTATTCGGGAGCTGCTTTTTATGATTTAACAAAGGCGTTCGACTGCGTCTCTCATGACTTACTAATTCGTAAATTTAGTGCCTTCAATATGGACATCAGCAGCATAAATCTTCTCGAATCTTATTTGACGAACAGATCGCAGTATGTTTCCCTTGACGGTCTAGAGTCCGGTCGTCTTCCACTTAGGTTTGGTGTACCTCAGGGCTCAGTATTGGGGCCACTCCTGTTTTTGATATTTATCAACGACCTACCCGGTAACATTCCCCATGATTCCGACCTCATCCTTTTTGCTGATGATACAACCGTAATGGTCTCCTCAACAGATGCCGATGCTTTGCATCACCGCATATCTGAGTCACAAGCCTGCATCTCAAATTGGATTCAGGCCAACAGACTAAGCATGAATAGAGAAAAAACACAAACTTTAAACTTTTCACTTAAACGTCTCAGGTCGTGTTCGGAGCCGGTCAAGTTCCTGGGGGTCTATCTTGACTCTGGTTTGACGTGGAAGGCCCACATTGACCAATTGACGAAAAAACTGAATACCATTGTATTCGTCATTCGGAGACTGAGAGACCTTGTCCCGTTCAATGTTGTGATGAACACATACTACGGCTATTTCTTCAGCCACGTATCGTACGCGTTAATTTGTTGGGGTCACTCCGCCCATGCGGATCGTGTTTTTGGTGTGCAGCAAAGATGTGTTAGAGTTATGGCCGGTCTAGGTTTTCGGGACTGTTGTAGAGCCAATTTCATTGATTATAAGATACTAACTTTCCCTTCGCTTTATATTCTCCATTGTCTTTTATATATCAAGGGTAATATCTCCAAATTTAAAACTCTTAATAGTTATCATAATTACTACACAAGGGCAGGTGATACCTTAATTACGGACTATTCTCGGACGGGAAGGGCCAGGGATGGCGTCAATTATTTTGGCATAAAATTCTACAATGTCCTTCCGAAACACATAAAATTGTTAGAGAGTAACAATTTGAAACACAACATAAAAAATTATTTAGTGGCGAAGGCCTTTTATACTGTTGAGGAGTTTTTGACCAATGATTTTGATGACTTGCTATGACCAGTGTGTCGCCTCCCAGAAGCCTTTTTCTCTCTTTTTTGTTTGTTCTTTTGCTTACCTGTTGTTACTGATTACTACGTTTAGTGTACTTACTATTATTGAAAATTGCATTTTTGCGTTTATTGTATTCTTTTCTTTTATGACCTGTGAAAATCACACGATGCTATCACCAATAAAGTATTATTATTTATCTTCATGAAGTTTGATGATAGCATTTGCATACAGCCTCAAAATCGTGTTACGACGCTTTACGTCGGACAACATTACCTGAAAAGGCACAAAGAAATCTTTTGGATTTTTGGAAAAGTCTTTAAGTAGTAACAATTAGACGAACATGCGAGCAAAATTTCACATTCATACAACAAAAACGAACAAAGTTACAACATTGCAAAGTTCCCGGAATTTTGTGACATCGTCTGTAGAAATGAAAACGCTGAGAACTATAGCTGACGAAACTCTTCGAGATCGTGTAAGAAACGATGATAAGCTTAAGATAAGCTTGCGTAAAAGAAACCCAACAAAAAATTTGATCTTTTTTATTTCTAATAACACTAATCGTAAAAGTCTACGAATCTATTAAAAGAATTTTTAAAATCACCTTTTAACAACACTTTACTTTAAAGCTTTATTTACTCCTTTATAATTAATTGAAAACAATGTCAATTCGAATAAATTTTTAAATGAGATTTCTTTTTCAGCGTACATCTCAAACCCAACAAAACAACTCACAAATACGCCAGCAACAAGTACCCGAAAACATTTATGGTCCTTTCAGCGTCAACATCTGGTCCCATCAGCAACAGGCGAACCCCTGGACTTTTCCTCACAGTCAGTAACTTTCCTTTAGGTTTTTTTCCTTTTTTAATTTTGTTTTAATTTCCTTTTTATTTTTCTTTTCTTTAAATTTTATTACTTTCACCTAACCTTTATAATAATACATACAGTAATCCTTTGTAACTCCCAAAATATACAGTAAAGTACAAGGAAAAATCCTAAAAAATGTGTTCGTTCCTGTATCTTAATCCTCGCATCGGTTAATTATTAATGTTATTGTTTTTTAGTGCCTTTTTTTTGCTTAGAGAGTCATATTTCCAAAGAGTCAAAAATGATGTAACTTTTGTTTGATTATAATTATTAATTTGACGTTTCTTTTTTATTTAATTATTATTTGATTTGTATTTTTTGATCATTATTTAATTTTGTTTTATCTTTGTCTTTATATCTTAAAAGAGCATTAATTTTAATTTCATTACCATATTGATTCTTTGTATCCAAAGCGCGTTAAATATTTATTTATACAAGAAGCCATCATAAACGAGTTTTTTTTTTAATATTTTTTTATTTATTTTCATTTCTATTTACATTTCCCACATCTCCTTTTCACCTGAATTGTTGAATTGTTTATCTGATTGTTAAATAACCTAAAAGAAAAATGTGTTTTGGAAATGCGTAAGTGTACTTTTTCCCTTCTCAAAACAAACAGTTTAAATAAATGTCACTTTTCCAAACAAATTATAAAGGATTTTATTTAGCTCTTTAACATTTAAAATATGTTTGCACTGTATACGGCGGACCTGGAGGAAAGATTGGGGAAGGGGCAGATGGGAGGATTGGTGGTGGGAGGTAGAAAGGTGCATATGTTAGCGTACGCGGATGACATCGTGGTCATGGCGAGAGAAGCGGTGGAGATGAAGGAGATGATAAAGACATTGGAAAGATATTTTAGGGGGAAGGGGCTGGAAGTGAATGTGGGGAAGACAAGGATGATGAAGTTTTGTAAGGATGGGAGAAAAAGAACAGAAAACTGGAGATGGGAGGGAAAGGAGATCGAGGAGGTTAGGGAGTATACTTACTTGGGGTATGTGTTTAGGGAGGATTACAGGGAGGGGTCGCATGTGATAGCTATGGCAAAAAAGGCGAATAAGGTGATGGGACAAGTATGGGGTTGGGGGAAGAGAGTCTTTGGAAGGAATGTGGCAGCGAGGAAGATTATGTTTGAAGGTCTGGTTAGCAGTGTGATGATGTATGGGGCAGAGGTATGGGGATGGAGGGAGCAGGGACCGCTGGAGGACGTGCAGGCTAGATATTGGAGATGGGTGCTTGGGGTGACGAGAGAAACACCGGGGTATATAGTGAGGGAAGAGGTAAAGGTGGATAAGGTCAGGGTGGAGGCGGGCAGGAGGGCAGTGAAATATGAAGAAAGAATAGAAGGGAGGCCAAGCTGCGGGATCCTGGGGGAGTGTTGGAGGGAAGTTAGAGAGGGAAAGACGAGCGGGCTACTCGGTAACGGAGATAAATAGTAGACGAAGGGTGGGTAGGGAGATGTGGAGGGAGTTGAGAGACAGGGACCGAGATGTGCAGAGACAGGAAAGAAGGACACAAATAAAAGAGGGAAGGTATAACGAAAGATACAGGGACATAATTACGGAGGGGCTGCCTAGATACTTGTTATTGGAAAGAGATGAGGAAGGGAAAAAGTTGGTGGCTAGGTTCCGTTGTGGAAACGAGGAGAGAGCCAACAAATACTGGATGGCCGATGAGGAGAGATGGTGTAGGCTGTGCAGGGAGGAATGGGAAACGTTAGAACACATGCTGAATGGGTGCAGTGAGTTGAGGGAGGAGGAGATGGACCGAAGGCAGATCTTAGGAGAGAATGGTGATGGGGGTGAGGAGACAAAGGGATGGGTGAGGGGATGATTGGGCCGAGGAGCCGAGGGCGTGGAAATGGAGGAAGAGGGTAGAGAGTGAAAGTAATATTTGAATAATGTAAAGAATTGTAAACAATTACTGTATACAATAAACTCTTAACATTTAAAATAAACATTAAATATTTAAGAACAATTAAAAAGGTACATACAAACAACAACTTTTAATCATTAATAAATTCATTGAATAAATTCTTTGATATCACCAACTGGATAAGGTCTACTAATAATTTTAATATTTCTGATTTTATTATCAAATCTTCTGTTCTTGTCTCTTTGATTTTTCATTTTGAAGCAGGTGTTAAAGAATAAGAAAATCAACTCAACTATACTAATAATTGAGCCGCCCATACATAAACCAAATATTCCACCAATTGTTGCTTTAACAATATACATCAAAATATTGATTATTTTAAGTAAAATTTTTCTTACCCAATAACGTGTCCCAGGTGACATGAACAGTTCTGATCATATAAGTGCCAGTTATTGCTGTAAAATGTACATTTACGGTGCAAGTATTTGTTAGGTGGGCCCTTAAAACATAAAAATCTTTAAAATTACTAAAACATAATAATGAGAGGATTATTTACACTTCTTTTGTATTTTTATAAATGTCGTAACTGGTGTCTTCACATCCCGGTAAACAATAACAAAGCTTAGAATAAGTAATTTGGTGGTGGTCTAAAAATTCGGAATCTAAAAACGGTTTGGTTAATTCATCTTAATCAAGAAATGGATAATAAAAAATGAGATACCTACCTTCTTTTGGATCGTTAGTCATCATTATTTGAGCGAACAAACTTTCGTTGTTTAAAATACAAGTAGTGTCACGCACGGTACAAACTTTTCTGATACCTAAAATTAAGTACTCAAAAAGATAATCACGTTATTAACATTAATCGTTCAATTTTAATTTACCTGAGAAGGAATAATAAAATGGAACGCAACCGCATATTTCATAAATAAATGTAGCTTTGCATTCGTTGAAACAAGTCAAACTGTTATAAGTTTTTGACCATCTACCAGATCCCTAAAATTAAAAAATATTTATATTATGAATTAAACGATAAATTGAACTAGAGGTGTTGTTATATGAAAGGTTTTTAAAAAAAAAGACCACTTTTCCTCCGTAATTGTTATAAATTAATCAATCTGAGACGTTTCGGGAACACCTCCCATCTTCAGTCTACAAATAGTCACTCGTAATATTATCTACAAAAAAACCACAACAAAAGACCATAAAAATCTCAAACCACACAAAAAAATACAAAAATTAATCGGTGTCGAATGTTAAAAAAGTTTACCTCTAATCTTGATATGATGATTAAAAAAAAAACAATATTTTAAAATTACTTTGCATACATGTATGTGCGTCAAATGGGGTCATACACACTTATTGAATTTAGAGAAAATTTTTATGTCAAACGTTATATGCAAGTATATGCATGAACACAAAGTAAAAGAAATATTTTGATCAATTTTATATTTTGCGTAATTTGAAGTGAAAAATAGCAAATATTCAAACGAAATAATTTCGCGGCTTTTCTGTGACGTAGGAACCGCACTGCCTAAAACAAGTTAAATTGTCCGTTAGATAGCGCTTGCGGTGTGACAGTGTCAAAATAAAACCATGGATGTAATACAGTGTCTCTATTACATCCATGAACAAAACATAATAAACATAACCTACAAACACTCTATCTCTTTTCAATACAACCTAAATGACGTTCATCTCTTTCTCGCATTTGAGCGGGGAGCAGGGGACGCAAAAGTGAGAATCGTACGTCATCAACGCGGGAATTTTAAAAGCGCAAATGGGTATATAAATTTTCAATAATTTTTTTAACAATGACTTTGTTCGAAAATATTAAAAAAAAAAATAACGGTAACTATATTTTTATATAAACTTTCAGAAAATATAATAAAAAAAAAATCGTGTATGACCCCACTGTACAACTGTTTTGAAATACGATTGTACGAAGTTTCAAGGTTAATTTTACTACCCAAAAACTGGAATTCGTTCTTCCTTTCTACCACTCCCAAACGTCTTCTATCTATCTCGCTTTATATATTTAATCTATCTAAGATATTCGCGTAATGCGTTCCAATTTTCCCAACATCAGTTTTGAAATTGACTGCGTGATTGATATTTTTTGTTATATAAATTGATTCTAAATTTTTCCTTATTAAGGTATTATTATTTGTATTGAGAATTCTGGGGTTTTCAAAGTCAAATTTGTGGTTTAATAGTACAGAATGTTGACACAATGCTGTTTTATTATTTATTTTGATCTGTTTTGAGTCATATTGATGTTGTTGAATTCGTTTTTTCAGGTGTTGTTTTGATTCTCCAATATAAACTTTATCACAATTCATACAATTTAATTTGTAAACGGTATCGACTTTGTCTATCATCTTAATTTTATCCTTCATATTTGAAATCAATGTGTTTATTTTATTATCATTGTATTTTGCAAATTTAATTTCTTTAAAATCATGATCTCTGAATACTGAAGTTATTTTATTAGTTTCGTCATTTATATTTCTATTATCTTGTTCACTATCATTCTTCTGATTATGTTTATCGAAATATTGTGTAATTAATGATTGGCCTTCTGTTTTATCTTTTGTTTTACTTCTTAAAAAATATTCTTTTTTATATTGTTCTGTAGGTCTCAATATGTGAGAAGTTGTATTGTTATCTTGATTATCATTATCAAGAGAATTTTTAATTCTATACCAAGCATCATTGACTAATCTTTTAGGGTAGAAATTTTCTAATAAAATGTTATATAATAATTGTTTTCTTATTTCTTTTAAGAAGACATTGTCTGTAACTGAGATAGCTCTTTTTATGTAATTGTTCATGGTATTAATGATTTGGGACTTAGGGTGATTGCTATGAAAATTTAACAGTCTATTGCTAGCAATTTCTTTTTTATACCATTTCGTTGCAATTGAGTTGTTGTTTCGATTTATAACCAGAACTATATCCAAAAAGGGTAATTTATCATTATCGAGCGTTTCTACTGTAAATTTCAATCGATCATTGTAACTGTTGAATGTGTCCAATAGTTTTGGATATTCATTCTTGGGTAAGATTAGTAACAGATCGTCTATGTACTTAGCAATTAGTATCGGTTTTATTTTGGTTGTTTTTAATTGTGTTGTTATTAAATCGTTCAACACTATACCACTCAAATTCACGCTCAAACTGGACCCCATTGGAAGACCGTAAATTTGTCTGTAATAGTTATTATCCTGTTTGAAATAGCTATTAAACGTGCAAAGTTTAATTCCTTCAATAAACAATTTTTTATTTTTAATTACAGTGTGATCTTCTATATGTTCCCAGTTTGTTTCTACTAATTCTATCATTTTTTGTAAAGGTATGTTTGTGAATAAGGATGTACAGATCAAAGCTTACAATATCATATTTAATGTGATTATCCAGATGTAATGATTTTAACTTTTGTCTTAACTCTAATGAATTTTTGATGTCGTAATCATTCATTGAGTTTAGGTTATTCAAAGAACTATTGAGAAATTTTGATAATGCGTATGTGGGTCCATTAATATTATTAACAATTGGCCTCAATGGCTTGTCTTGTTTATGAATTTTAATTAATCCATGAATTCTTGGTGTTATGAAATGTGTTGATGCCAATTTTAATTTGAGGGGTTTATCTATGTAATTCATTTTTTCAAGTCTTCTTAGGTAATCGTTAATTTTATCAACCAACGGAGATCCTGGATCTGCCCTATTCGTTCTATACGTTTTATTATCATTCAGCAAATTAGCAATTCTTTCGTTATACGACTGTTTATTCAGGATAACCAATTGTTTAGTCTTATCTGCTTTAATAACTATCAAGTCTTTATTATTTAATAGGAATTTTTTTTAAATCATAATGTCCCTGCAAATTTGATTGGCAATGTAAATTCTTTTGCTTATATAAGAAATTGGTAATTTCGTTGACAATTTTATTTCTTGTAACATTTATGTGATTTTCCACTGTATTGATGGTGGTAAAAATCTTTTCAACGTCTGCAATGAGATGAATTATATCTTTATGGAACGATTTCTTGAAACCAAATGTAAGAAAACTGAAATTATCACCCAATGATAATAGATTAATAATATTGTTTGGAATCTGTTTTTTGGTTAAATTTATTACTCTGTTCGTTTTATATAATATGAAATATTTCTCTAATACATCTGAGTCATAGTCGAAAATATTTTTGGATTTTAAGTTGTTATTTTTATTAACTTTTAGAAAGTTAGGTAATCTAATTCTATCTTTTCTACTTTTAACTACATTAAAATGCTTATGTGTAATATGGGGTATTTTTCTTTTACTGAACTTGTTAATAATTCCTTTAAAAAATTCATTTATTCTAGTACGAATATTAATTTCTAAATTTTTTGGTAACAATTCAATAATATATCTGTGCAATTTATTCATCAACCAATATGTTTGTTTTATTTCTAATTTTAACATTTTGTTTCCAAATTCTTTATAAATATGTGATCTATCAATCGGATATTCATCATAGTAAATGCTATCTATTTTATGTACAGGGTGTCCCGTTAAGCGTACGGAGCGGCTGTATCTCGACAACGGTAAGGCCTAGAGGTTTGGGAAAAAAATCTGTATAAGCAAAGTGACCAAGAGAAATAGCTGGAAATTATTTTGAAGTTCGTAATTCGACCGCTAGGGGGCGTAACTGCCATTGAGAAACATAAAATTGCCGCTATCTCAGAAACTTAGACGATGAGCTATAATTTTGACAACATCATTTAATAGCTTGGATGATACCGCATCGCTTTTGTTTTGCGATATTTCTCATATCTGTCATAATAAGGGAGGGGGAGGCCAATGCGTTTTCATATGTTTACATTTTAATATCTCCTGGACCATTCAACCGATTTGAATATTTTTGGTGTTGTTTGAAAGAGCATTTTATGCTCTTTTTAAAGATATTTTCAATAAGACCGTTTGCTTTAAAACAAATAAGCTAGAGGGCGTTATCTGCAGCGATTACATATTTTTGTGATTTTTGAAGAAAAGTTAAATGGAACGATACTATTTACTTCACAGATTCTTAGTCACCTTAAAATTTGCTAAATTTTAGTGAAAACCGCATCTCGATATCGCCACCCGTTCTCGAATTATAGAAGAAAATGTTAAAAACTCGAGTGCCATCAATCGGATCCAGTGACCTCATCGATAAAAACAAATCACATAACCATGGTAACTGTAAACATGTCATTTACCAACGCAGAAGCGTATGATGATTTATTTTCAATGTTTCGAATACGATGCAACTTCATGGCAAAAATGTGCAATGCAATTACGACAAAGAAAGACATTTTTCTCTAGAAGTGTTTTTAAGATTGACTTAGCGATTACGGAAAACTAGCAACGTGTAGCCCATTCAGACATCTCTATGAATTCTTAAAGCACACTGGTGCGCAATGTGATCCCACATAGTCTGAGAACTCCGAAAACAATTGTCCACAAGATTTCTCAAGAGAATAATATCTCCACCACGTTGTTTTATATCAGGCCTTAACAGATACCGATTATGATAACACACTGAACTATTACCATTGACTTTTAAATATGATTTGGGCAAATCCAAACCTTTTATCACAAATGCTATGATTGCATGAAGCATCTGTCCACAAGCTGATGTAAACTTGCATAATATGCATTCTTGATTCGAGCAAAACCCACATTGCTTTCACCCCTTTATCTATAGGGTAGACTAAACGACCTGACTTTTCAAGAAAAACCAATAACCAGGGAAAATATGACAAAACACTAAATACCAGTAGAAACCTGTCCAGGGCCGAGACTTAAGCAGCGCTTTTTTTTCGTCGAAACTAGATTAAATAAATGCATCGAGGTTTATGGAAGGCATTTCGCACATTAGTGAGTTATTTTTGCCAAAAATTTAAGTTGTTTTATTATCATTGTTGATGTTTCATTGATCCGTTGGCTTTTCAACACGCCTCAAAAGTAGTTTTGAAGCAGTTCTAAGCTTGGATAAAGTGTGAAGGAAGGTTCTAGATAATAAAATTTTTGTTCTCTCTTATTTGTTTCCTAAGGTAACTTGATCCGATTAAGATATACGAATTTTTAACATTTTCTTTTATAATTCGTGAATGTATGGAGATATCGAGATGCGGTTTTCACTAATATTTAGCAAATTTTATGGTGATTAATGGTCTGTGAAGTAAATAGTACCGTTCCATTTAACTTTTTATCAAAAATCACAAAAATATGTAACCGCTGCAGATAACGCCCTCTAGCTTATTTGTTTTAAACCAAGCGGTCTTACTGAAAATGTCTTTTAAAAGAGCATAAAATGCTCTTTCAAACAAGACCAAAAATATTCAAATCGGTTGAATGGTCCAGGAGATATTAAAATGTAAACATTTGAAAACGCATTGGCCTCCCCCTCCCTTATTATGACAGATTGAGAAATATCGCAAAACAAAAGCGATGCGATATTATCCAAGCTACTAAATGATGTTGTCAAAGTTATAGCTCATCGTCTAACTTTCTGAGATAGCGGGAATTTTATGTTTCTCTATGGCAGTTACGCCCCCTAGCGGTCGAATTACGAACTTCAAAATAATTTCCAGGTATTTCTCTTGGCCACTTTGCTTATAAGGATTTTTTTCCCAAACCTCTAGGCATTACCGTTGTTGAGATACAGCCGCTCCGTACGCTTAGCGGGACACCCTGTATATGCTGCGCAATGTGTCTTGGAATCAATTTTAAACTTTTGGAATTTTTTAGGAAGGTTAGTTTTGTTTTAGCATTAATCAGTTTGATTAGAGGTTTTACAAATATTTTACATTCGACACTTACAATAAAACCGTGTAAATGTTGCAATTCTTTCAGGATTCTCAATACAAATAATAATACCTTAATAAGGAAAAATTTAGAATCAATTTATATAACAAAAAATATCAATCACGCAGTCAATTTCAAAACTGATGTTGGGAAAATTGGAATGCATTACGCGAATATCTTAGATAGATTAAATATATAAAGCGAGATAGATAGAAGACGTTTGGGAGTGGTAGAAAGGATGAACGAATTCCAGTTTTTGGGTAGTAAAATTAATCTTGAAACTTCGTACAATGGTATTTCAAAACAGTTGTACAATGTGACGCACATACATGTATGCAAAGTAATTTTAAAATATTGTTTTTTTTAAATCATCATATCAAGATTAGAGGTAAACTTTTTTAACATTCGACACCGATTAATTTTTGTATTTTTTTGTGTGGTTTGAGATTTTTATGGTCTTTTGTTGTGGTCTTTTTGTAGATAATATTACGAGTGACTATTTGTAGACTGAAGATGGGAGGTGTTCCCGAAACGTCTCAGATTGATTAATTTATAACAATTACGGAGGAAAAGTGGTCTTTTTTTTAAAAAACCTTTCATTTATATTATGATTATTAAAAGCATGTTTTTACTATACATATAAGGAAATGACCGAATTGGTTTCTCGCATCTTTCGCTCCAGATTACGAGAAAACTGAAAGCAAGAGACTAAACCTTAAAAAACTGAAATTAGGATGTCCTTAAAAAGGATGTCTAGGCATGCTCCTTGTTCGTTAGTGATATAATAAAAACTGGAAAGTGGAAGTGAAGATACCAATCTAGCAAGAGGAAGGAACCTTGATCGATAACAACTGTAAACACATCACAGAGACACATATAACATCTGCAGAGCTATGAAAAAAAAATACACCTGAATGATCAACTCCACGCCTACGAATTAAGCAAATAACTAAGCACGGTACAAACCACGGACATTAATATTCAGGAAAAAAGAAGGAGACATCACCAACGACGCTATAGCCATCAAAAATGAAATATACCTTTCCATATTTAGGCAGTCATACGATTGGCGGAAATCCACGAATATTTGATCAAGAAAAACTTTGAAGAAATACTTCCAAGAACTCTTTATCTCGAAGAGGATAACCTAAAATTAACTGGAACCCGAACACCAGATATAAGGATAAGGGCATTCTTATTGCCGGTATTGCTGGTTATTTGCTGGTGGGGGCACTTGTGAAAAAAGAAGTGGGTGACGCGATAAGATGGATGGAAAACAATAAGGCGTCAGGATGAAGTGACATACTAGCCGAATTGTATAAAAACGGAGGAAATATTTTGCAGGTGCATCTATACAACTTAATAAACTATAATATATGGGTAGAAGAAACGATACCTAATGACTGGAAAAGAATATATATTCAATACACAAAAGGGTGACAAAATAAGTGCAAACAGATTATTGGGGACTATTAGAAGCACCACAGACCAACTATTTGTCGTAAAGCAAATCCTAGAAAAGACGTGGGAATATGACGTGGACGTATGTCTGGTGCAAATGAGACTCTTTTCTAGTTGACTTCTGACCTTTGTAATTGATCGATGTGAATTTTTATAACATAGCCATCATCTAGTTCCGCACAATAAAGTAATTGTCCCAATTTCTGTACAATTGTCCTTGGTTTCCATAAGCAAGATGATGCGTAATTTCGTGAAAGTACAGTTTTACATTGTTGTGGACTGATACCTGTTGCCAAAGAAGATCAAGTCTCGTTCCAAGGTTTCTCTTCATATATAATTCTGCAGGGGTTTTTCCATTTTCATTTGACGGTGTAGCGCAGTAACGTAAGAGAATTTCATAAAGATTTTCGTTCATGGTTTGTTTTTCATTATTCATCGTTTTTAGATATTTTTTACCGTTGCAATGCACTTGTCTGTTAGTTGCTGGATGTCCTGGAGCTATAAAGTTATGTTTTATTTCATTTCTATCACAAAAATCAGTAAATTCTTGTGACTTACAAAATGATTGCGTTGTCAAATACAAGTACTTGTGGTAGCCCTGTTCGGCAGAATATTTCCTTCATCATTAGGATTGTACTTCTACTTTTTCAGGCGATTTTTAGATTCCAGCTGAGCTTACAATGTATCCAAGATATTTAATTCTTGAGGCGAAAAGGGTACATTGTCGTTTCTTGCTATGGAGGTTCAATCCTTGGAGGCAATTTTGGCAGTTTTCCGATCTTTTGTGGCATTCAAAAAGGGGCTTGGCGTTTACAATGATGTCGCCGAAATAAGCGATAACTCCTTCAAGGTCTTGCAGAGCGGTATCAACGAATTTTTGGAATGCCGTCTTGATTCTAAATGCAAGTCGTTTCATTTTACACGTTTCTCGATGTGTTGATATGGTTTGAAGTCGTTGACCTTCTTCAAAATACTGCACTTCCTCTAACAATAAGACCGTTTAATACGTCATCAATTAGAGGGATTGGATATCGTGCGTCTTGTAAGTTTGGATTCACGGTTGTCTTGTAATCCACGCATACGCGAATGTTCCCATCTGGTTATATACCTAATAAACGAGAGGTGAACCTAATTGTAAATAGTCGGTTTTTTCAACTTTTTCCTGTAACGTGTATGGAATTCATTCTCATTCTTCAGGTGGATACTGCAAGAAATGTTTGGGACACATCCGACTTTTTCTTGAAATACTTGAGAATATTTTGAGTAAATTTCTTTTTCTAGTGGTATTTTGTCGATGTCTGTTATTTCTGTCGTCTTATTGATAGTGACAATTTTCAGATTTTGTAACCAATCTCGGCCAACAATAGCTGAATAGGGTGTTAGAACGATGTATAAATCCTCAGTGGAGTTAATGTTACCGTAGGATATTAGAATCGTAACTTTCCCTTTTGGTGTAAAATTTTGGCCTGTATAAGCACGGAATACTACATCTGTTCTTTTCATTGGTTGTTTAATTTCAAGTTTTGCGTAATCTTCTTCATTTATCAATGTAACGGGACTTCCTGTATCGACTTCGAAATTCACAACTTTTGAAAATAATTTAATTGGAACAATACATTTTTGATCGCCACAAGAGACTTTTGTGCTGTTCACAGGAATGACTTTATTTATATTGTAATTGTTGTCAGGTTCATATTCTTTCTCATTGTTTATTTGAACCTTTTTTATTGATGGCGCATTGGCTTTACTTGATTTTCTTTATTTACTAACACGAATAAGTGAAATATACAGGGTCATCCACGACGACCGTTCATTAGAACTTTACAGGGTTCTAGCCAAAACAAAAATTTGAAAATTCAGATTTAAGTATTATCAATTGCGTTCTCTTCTACTAAAATATTTTCAGATATCTAACACTTCCGGTTATACCGGAAGTCGCGACCTACTTTATTTTTTTAAATGGAACATCCTGTATATTTTTACATATTTGGATTTGTCTGTTTTCAAGGTTTATGAATAACTTTACATTTTGCAATTTGATTCGGCCGTTCTCGAGTTATTCGAATTTTTCTAGAAAAATCTGCTCCAGCAGACATTTGTTCAAAAAATCGGAGAACACTCGATTTTTGGGATATCAATTTAGGATTCAGAACATGCTTAAGCAACATGATGGAGTATGTTTTGGTGCCGGAGTCTGGCTGTCTAGAACCAGTGGCGGCGCTAAACCAAACGTAGGCGTCGGCGACAGTACATTTACGAGGCCCTTTTCATATCCCACAAAATATTTGCTTTGATCGTTGGGACTGCACTAGTTGCCCCAAGTAGTTACTGCAGTATAAATGTAGTGTTTCAGCGCAGTTTTCGAAAAACTGATAGGTAACTGACTGTTCGAAAACTGCACTGAATTACTACATTTACACTGCACTGAATTGCTTCTGGCAACTAGTGCAGTCCCAACGAACAAAGCTATTGCTAGTTGCGTACTCTATTAGGCTAAGATTAAAACGCGGCTAGTTATATGATAAGTATATTTTCTATTAATTAAACAAAAACAATCACGCAAACGAACATAATAATAAGTAAAATTAAAGTAAACGAAATTTACGGCTTTTCGCTTCACTGAATTTTTTCAGTATTAATTCATAGTTTATATTTGCTGCTATTTCGGCTTCAATTGATAAAATTGATAGCGCAGATAATCTTTCTTGGCTCATTGTGTTTCTCAAATAGTTTTTTATTAATTTTAACTTTGAGAAGCTTCTTTCGGCAGAAGCCGTGCTGACAGGAATTGTTAGCATAATCCTAATAGATATGTAAACATTTGGATATATTTCCTGCAAATTATTTTGAACAATGTACTGTATTAGTTGTACTACATCTTGAACAGAGTCTGGCAAATTTGATTTTATAAGTTGAAGTTCTTCATAGAGTTCGAAAGGTTCTATATCACTGTTCTCCCCATCCCTGAGAGTTGTACCAAGATCATTACAGTGCTTCAGAAGATTTTGTTTTGATAAAGATCTTAAATAATTGATGTCATAAATAAAACTAAATCGTTCGAAATATTCATTGAGAGATTTGAATCGACATTCTATGTCGACTATGATAGCGTCTACCATTGTGTTGAAAAAGTCAATTCTAAATCTCGTCTCCGCGGATTGCACAGGTTCATCTATTCCTTCGTAATCGAACATTTTTTTCTTTCTTGCAACTCTTCTTTCTTGAAATTGTGACGCAATTTCATAATTACTTTTTTCTACGAATGACCGAGCTTCTGCAACGCTCACATCAAATCCTGTACTGCGGTATTCTTGAATCCACTTGCAAAAGGAACGCAATGTGTCAACAGCCACTTTCAAGTTAACTTGAACTGATTGCCATAACTTACTTATATTATTGACGCGTGATAAAACCTCGTACCATACGTGTATAGCAACAATAAATTCAAATGTTAGCATTTCCTTCAAAACAGCTTCACAGTCACATAAAGTTTCAGCATCTTCACTTTCGTTTTTCAAATCATTTACACAGTTGATCACGTTATCGAATTGTAAATAAATAGCTTTAATTGCTCCTATTCGACTCTCCCACCTTGTGTCAGATAAAGACTTCAGTGTAATATTTAATTTAGATTTAACATATTCCCAACGTTTGGTTGATGCTGAAAAGAGTAAATAGATCTTGTTAATAAATCCGAAAAACGTTTTGGCTAATACTGAAGATTTGGCAGCGTCTACCAACAACAAGTTCCAACTGTGACAGCCACAAGGAGTGAAGAATGCTCTTGAATTAATATTCAATATTCTTGTTTTAACTCCTTTGTTTATTCCAATCATGTTTGCCCCGTTATCGTATCCTTGTCCACGACAGTTTTGGATATCTAAGTCATGTTTCTCCAATTTTTGTAATATAGTATTTGTTAAATACTCTCCTGTTGTTTCAGCTACACTAATAAACCCAAGAAAGTGCTCTTTTATCTCGCCAGTAGAAATATTGCAATATCGTAATATGATGCTCATTTGTTCAACACGGCTAACATCTCTAGTGCAATCAAGCATAAGGGCATAGTATTTTGCTTGTTTTACTCTTTGTATAATTTCCCCAACAACTGAATCACACATTATTGCAATTAATTCATTTTGGATGTCATGACTCAAATAATGTGAACTAAGTTTCTTTTCGTTAATGCGGTGTAAGTGTTCCCGTAGTGTCAGATCGTATTTAGATAACAGTTTAAATAAATCTATGAAGTTGCCACTTTTTCCAGTTTTATTTAGCTGAAGGGATTCTCGATGGCCTCTAAAAGCCATATTATATGAAGCTAAGAAGTTTATTATATCAACCAATCTTTCAAACAAGTTATACCAATGTTTTTGAGACTCTCTAATCAATTTCTCGTTTTCCAGGTCTATCGCTTTTCCATGTTTAATTCTTTTATAGAACTCCATCCATTTAAACATGCATTCCATGTGTCCTTGGCTTTGTTCGTGTCTTTCTAATATCCTGCTTAGATCTTTCCAGTTACAACATCCTTCTTGTATTATTTGTGTTTGTAAATGTAAATGTGAAAACAGTCTACATGGAAAGCAAAACACTCTATCTTTAGATACTGAGTAGACTAACCATCTACGATGCTGGGATTCGCCATTACTTAATTTACGGGTAAAGTGAAAGTTTGAAAAATGTCTTTTATTAACGTCTTTGGGATAACTTTGGTCAGGTACCTCTAAATTTTGGTAAGGACCGTTTTGAACCAAGTCATGACGCTCCGAATTTGATATTGGAAATACCCATTTCCCTGGATCTGACCTTAACATGGATTTATTTAAATCAGTTAAATTATTTGCTTGCTCTCCTCTTTCTGAAATATCCACATTTCGGTCAATCTCCAAAGACATTATTTCACACTCATTGTCAGATACACTGCTTTGTGGAGATTCAGAATCTAATTTAGATTCAATAGTTTTTTCTTTAATTTGTTCAGACACTTCAACACAAGATTTATCTGTCTGTGTTGAAGCTTCTGGTGTGGAAGGGCTATTCAAAAATTTTTTCATGGTGGAACCCATCGCTTGATAAAAAAAGTGTCATTTTTGCTTTTCTTTTTCGTTTTGATGCTCCAGATTCCCATTTCCTCCCTCTGTCTCTGTCTCGTTGTGGCGCTGACATGGCGAATTGAAATTAGTAGGTACTGCTAGTTGGTTATTAAGCGTTTTGTATTCTTCTATTCACGCTTCTGTATTCTTTTTTAAATTTGTGATATATCTTAAAAGTATGTCGAAATGTAATAAGTACTAGTACGATAAAAATTGATTAGTAATGCAAAATCAAATTAACAAAAAGTTATATTTACCTAAGTAGTACTCTGAAATTAAACCACTTTTGTTGAAATTCAGTTCAGTGCTTAAAAGTTTATTTAGTTAAGTTCAAATAAGCACAAACTCACAAACAAGCAAAAACTATATAAAACTAACTCTTTCAATCACAGTTACAAATACAAATATTTTACTTCAATCTTCTGCAATTTCGCCAACGTTGTGAAGTATTACGCAGACCATAGACATATAATAAATAAATAAACCACTCGTTTAGCTAGTGAAGCATCCTACATTAGAAAGAGATAGCATGTTTCACTAAAAGACCAACATGTAATTATTATTTTACCAAAATATATACTACTATGTCCATTATTGTCTTAACACTATGACGTCCGGCATGTCCAATCCAGATTTCTTTGTTTCGCGCCGATGGAACTGACTTAAAAAACTTCGGTTATCGCCGGCGTTTCACTTACCCGATCACTTACCCGATATTTTTTGCGTGGAACCACTGTGTAGCCACCGGACGTCATAGTGTTAAGAAAATAATATTGATATTGTAATAGTGCAGCAAGATTTTTTTTAATCGACTACGAGGCCCCTTTGACCGCGAGGCCGTCGGCGATCGACATCGCCGACGCCTATCACCGCCACTGTCTAGAACGTTTGGCCACTTTACTATGGCACGATACTTTTTCGAAACTTGGAAGTACCATAACTTCATTTTTTTAAATGGCACCCCCCATATTTTATTACTTAGTCGTCTTCGGTGTCTCTTTTTACATCTTTTATATCCGATATGTCCTATACCTAACATTTATAGTTTGGGAGATAATTGGGGTTTTTTGAAAAATGCACACACATATCGATATTTAACCTAGTGTGTCATGAATACCTAGTGCGACCTAGTGAATAACCAAATGAAGTGGAGGTTTGAAAATTTGAAGACTTGTGATGTTTGATGCCAGCTTTTTAACTAAAGTATTTTCAGGTTCCGGGTACTTGTGGTTACACCGGAAGAGGTGACAATTTTCATATTTCAAATGGAACACCCTGAGTTTTATTACATTTTTCAATCAAAAATGTCAACTACAACGTTACTTTTTATAATTTATAAATCATCTAGTTTGACCGCCGGAAGAAAAAATTTGGTGTTGTGGAATGTTGTTGTGGTTATGTATTATCAGAGGATCAGTAAGGAAAGAGTGAACAGTTTGACATTTGCTAAAGCTATGGCTTATTTCTGTTGGTGTGATGACTAGGTTACTTTTTGTAGTGATCTGTTCTCAAGAAATGCCACATTTGGAATTTAGTAATGAGGATTATTTGAATTTGAATTTGATAATAATTTATGGAGAGTGCAACCATATAATTGCGTATACGTGTCGGCTGCAACATACAAATGGCCTAAAATTGATCAAAAATATCAAAAATATGTTGAAATACAGGTGTTCCATTTGAAATATGAAAATTGTCACCTCTTCCGGTGTAACCGTAAGTACCCGGAACCTGAAAATATTTTACTAAAAAGCTGGCATCAAACATCAGAAGTCTGCAAATTTTCAAAAGGCCACTTCATATGGTTATACTCTAGGTCACACTAGGTATTCATGGCACACTAGGTTAAATATCGATATATGTGTGCATTTTTGAAAAAACCCTAATTATCTCCCAAACTATAAATGTTAGGTATAGGACATATGGGATATAACAGATGTAAAATGAGACACCTAAGACGACTAAGTAATAAAATATGGGGGGTGCCATTTAAAAAAATGAAGTTATGGTATTTCCAAATTTCGAAAAATTAACGTGCCGTAGTAAAGTGACCAAACGTTCTAGACAACCGTAATCGGCGCCAAAACATACTCCATCATGTTGCTTACGCATGTTCTGAATCCTAAATTGATATCCCAAAAATCGAGTGTTCTCTGATTTTTTTGAACAAATGTCTGCTGGAGCAGATTTTTCTAGAAAAATTCGAATAACTCGAGAACGGCCGAATCAAATTGCAAAAAGTAAAGTTATTCATAAACCTTGAAAACAGACAAATTCAAATATGTAAAAATATATAGGGTGTTCCATTTAAAAAAAATAAAGTAGGTGGCGACTTCCGGTATAACCGGAAGTGCTAGAAATCTGAAAATATTTTAGTCGAAGAGAACGTAATTAATAATACTTAAATCTGAATTTTCAAATTTTTGTTTTGGCTAGAACCCTGTAAAGTTCTAATGAACGGTCGTCGTGGATGACCCTGTATAATACTAAGTATAATAATAATAATAAGCTTTATTTCTATCTTTACAAAAATGCACAGAAAACGTCAAATAATATTCAAACAGTCTGATTTAATCTACTGTAATAGTTCCAGAAAAAAAATCATTTATCGAATACAAGTTTCGTTCTAAAAGATGTTGTTTGAGATAGCTTTTGAATCTCGTGGATGGCTTTATTTTCAAACTATTAGGTAGATGGTTGAAGACCTTAACACAAAAATGAACAGTACTTTTTTGTATCTTAGTATACCGCGTTTTTGGTGGAAGTAAATAGACATTTTCTACTCCACGTGTAACATAACAGTGTTGTTGTTCATATTTTTTAAAGAAAGTATAGTTATTTTTTATAAACATTGCGGATTCAAGAATCACTAACGACGGCATTGTCAGAATTTTATAATATTTAAAAAAGGGTTTACACGATTCCCTCATTTGAAGTCCGAAAACTGCTCTCAAACATTTCTTCTGCGCTATGAAGATACGACTTAAACCAACCGAATGACCCCAGAAAATGACACCATACCGCAGTCGCCACTCAACACATGCGTAATACGCACTTGTAGCCGCTTGCACTGAAACTACCCACGAAATAGTTCTCAACGCATAGCACGCCGGATTTATCTTGATAGCTAAATCGTTAATATGCTGTTTCCATGAAAGATTCACATCAATTTTAACACCCAAGAACATCACCTCTTCTGCACGGGTAAGTTGTTTGCCATTGAATTGCAAATTGATGTCACAGTTGGTCGCTGCAGCACTCCCAATCATCATAATGTTTGTTTTTTCAATATTAAGTTGAAGGTTGTTGTTAGAAAACCAGTTATACAGTAAACTGAGGTTATTTTGTATTTGTGCTGACAATTGTTGTTCCGTTTTCGCAGTTGATACTGTAGTAGAGTCATCCGCGAATAATATTAGTAAATCATCAATTACTCCAGGAAGATCATTGATGTATAAGAGAAATAGAAACGGTCCCAATATCGATCCTTGCGGCACTCCTTGTAGAACCCGTACCCATTTTGATGCTAGTTCATTTCCCTTTTGATCATAAGCGATAACACACTGTTCCCTGTCTGAGAGGTAAGATCTGTACCACTCTAGCGCAATACCTCGAATTCCCATTGCTTCCATCTTCATTACAAGGGTGTCGTGATGAACACTATCAAACGCTTTGGTTAGATCCATCATTATGCAATCGGTAAGTTCGTTATTGTTTATTCCAGTTAGAATTTTTTCCATCAACTGAAAAATTGCTCTGGTTGTAGATCTACCCTCAATATAGCCATTTTGTGACTCATTCAGTATTTGATTTTTGTAAATGTAGCTTTTAAGTCTCATCAGTACTATCTTTTCAAAAACCTTCGCAACATTAGGTATTAAAGCGATTGGCCTATAATTCGAAAAGTCTGATTTGTCACCTTTTTTATACAATGGCCTTACTAAGGTTCTTTTCAGGTGGTGTGGATAAGTTGCAGAACCAAATGACAGGTTTATAATACTACTTAAAGGTTCAGCAAGATAATCGACGCAAGCTTTTAGAACAGAAATCGGAACTTCGTCGTAACCAACTGCAGACGTATTATTTAAAGACATTATGACTGATTTTACTTCAACGCAAATGATCTCTTTAAGTCGATATTTGTTTTTATAGTGTTGTGTACTTGTAGATTAATCATTTTACCAACCGCTATATTGGCAAAATAAATATTTATTGCATTCAACAGTTCATCATTACTTTTGTAATTGTGTTGAAAATCACATAAATCGAGATCTTCAGATTGCTTATTTTGTCTGAGCGTATTGATGGTATTCCATGTAGCCCTTACTTTATTTTTAGCTGTTTCTATAAAATTGGTGAAAACAGTTCTTTTTGATATCGCTATTTCGTTTCGAACATGTCGGGAGTAAATATTGTAATATTCTTTATCAATTTTACCCATTAACATTCCTTCATATAGTTGACGCTTCACACGCGTTTTGTTTTGTATTTCTTTTGTTAACCATTTATTAGTAGCCGATTTAACATTCATTTTAATTAACTTTTTCTCTGATTTTTTAATTATGCAATTATGTATTACATTTATGAACTTGTCATATAACTCGTCAGTGTCTTTATAGCTACTTAAAAAATTCCAATCAATTATATGTATTTCAGCATGTATTTCTGAGAGAATTGTATTGCTAAATATACGTTTTTTTAGCATTTTTACTTGTGTGTTGCCATCTATAGTTGTTATTGGAAAAGATATCTTCTGCGCTGTATGATCGGAAAGAGTTGAAATGATTACTTCACTGTTACAACTTTCTATGTTCACATAAATATTGTCAATAAGTGAGCTGGAATATTCAGTTATCCGCGTTGGTTTGTTGATAGTTGGTCTAAGATTGTGTCGGTTAAACATATCTAACAATCTGAAAGTATTAGTATTTCTATTTTCTAGATTTATATTTAAATCACCAGTTAATAATAATTTAGTTTTCAATGTTTGCTGTGAACATTCTTCAAAAGTCTTCTATATCCGATTTTGGTGATCGGTATATACAGATAATCGTTACTTTTTGTACATTTAATTTTATAGCACTACATTCAATAACAAATTCTTTACTTTTGTCCAGAGGCGGCGCTAGCCCCCTTGGCGCCCCTATGCAGATCTTAGAAAATGCGCCCTTCTAAAAATGTTTAAAAAATTTTCAGTACCGTTTAAATTTACATATTTCCAGTGTTACTTATATTAAATACTAAAATAAAAAGCAATAGCAGATACTACATTTATTATTACATTTTTTATACAGTATACAAAATACAAATGCTATTTTACATCTAAAAAAATAGATATTAACAATCATTAAACGTTTACTCTTCGTGCTTTAGCACTTGCAAAATTTTCAATTATCTCGTTGTTATCAATTTGATCACATACATCACTTTCTATTGCGATCAACGCAAGTCCTACAAGACGTTCTTGTGATAAAGTTGATCTAAGAGAGGTTTTTATAATTTTTAACCGTAAAAACGATCGTTCCCCACTTGAAACTGTTACCGGTTGCGTTAATAAAACCCGTAAAGCGATACTTAAGTTAACATACAATGTTTCTAAATTATTTTTATAAATATAACGTAGTACACTGAAAGGGGTATTAATTGAATTTAATTCTGTTAGGAATATGTCTTTAAAACAAAGTAATTCATTAAATAATTCGGTGGAAATTATATCCTTATCTTTTCCATCTGTAAGATATAGCTCTAAGTCGTCGCAATGTTTTTTAAGATCGGTTGTATTTAAATTCGGTAAATTTCCTAAATTATGTAAAAAATTAAAATAATTATTATGAACTGTTAACTGTTCGCATCTTTCTTCTAGGGAATTTATAGTTGTATCTAAAATTACATTGAAGAAATTTATTTTAAAGCGCTCGCTTGGTGTTTGTGGGGTTTCATCCTTATGTTCATAATCGAATTGTCGTTTTTGTTTTCTTTTTCGTACGTTACCTAAGATTTGAAAGTCAGTAGGTATTTCGAGTATGGTAGCTAATTCGGATGAGGTTTCTATTAGATTTTGAAAACCTTCATCAGTGTGGTAATTTTTTACGTAAGTAGTTAAATTATTTATAGCTTTTAAAGCAGTTCCAACATCCATTTCGATCTTCTGCAGGAGTTTGCTAACTACATTTACTCTGTTAAGTATATCATACCACAGTACTAATGAGCATACAAAGTGAAAATTGGCAATTTTGGAACACAAAATTCTAGCCTGACATTTGATTTGGTTATCTATTTTTTCATTCCCCTGAATTTGAAACAAAGCGTCGTAAATTTCACCAATTTGGAATCGCAATGGTTTTAAAGCTTCAACACGAGACTCCCAACGAGTATCGGACAATGGTTTTAATGTTAAATTTGGTACACATTTTTTCAAAATATCCCATCGTTTAGTTGATGCCGAAAAAAAATTATATATTTCTTGAACAATTCTGAAAAACGTAATAGTTTGGTGGTTGCAGTTAGCGGCATCCTTGACCACTAAATTTAGGGAGTGAGCAGAACAAGGGGTAAAGTAAGCTCTGGAATTAATATTTAAGATGTGTCTCTGTAATCCATTGTTTTTCCCTTTCATGTTCGCACCATTGTCATAACCTTGGCCAAGCAAGTTGCTGATGTCTAAATTAAATTCTTTAATTTTTTCTATTATATAATTGGTTAAACCTTCACCAGTTGAATCTTTGATGTCAATGAAACCAAGAAAATGTTCTTGAATCTGAACTTGGTCATCAGTTGACATAAATCTTATAATAGTGGTCATTTGCTCAGTATTACTGATATCCGGAGTACAATCCAATATAATTGAAAAATATTTTGCCTTTTGAATTAACAATAAAATCTTTTCTTTAATTTTTTTAGCTAATAAAGCAATTAATTCATTCTGTACATCTTTACTCATATAATGCGCAGATTTCACATCAAATTTTGCCAGTAATTGTACAAGTTGTAAAAAATTTCCATTATTTCTAACAAATAATTGATCTGATTTTCCTCTCAAGGGAAGACATTGTTTACATAAATATTTTATAATTTCAATAAATCTTTCTAAAATCGCACGCCAGTGCTGTTTTTCAACTCAAATAATTTTTCTTGTTGTTGATCAATTGTTCGTTTTGATTTCAACGCACGTTCTAAATGAACCCATTGTTTAAAGTTGTTTAAATGAGCTAAAGATGTTCATGACTATGTAAAGTTTGTGACAAATTTTGCCATTTAGAATATCCAGTTGTAATTAGGCGGCTTGTATTAATATTCTCCAATGAGTGACAGGTAAACAATTTACAGCAAAAACAAAATACGCTATTGCTTTTTTCCGAGTACATTAACCAGTCTCTAGGAACAGATTCCGAATTTGGCAGTTTACGATAATAATATGTATCGCTGAATTTTCTTCCGTTATCGTCAGATGGGTACAATACGTTTTGTTTCTTTGTCGGTCCGAGTTGAATAAAAAGTTTTCTTACTTTTTCATTTTTTGGAGGCCATGTAGCTGGATCTTGAAGATTGTTCAAAACATCTAATGTTGGTGTATCATCAGTAATCAGAAATTTTGTTGATGTGGATAAGGTTTCTTCAGAAGATGCTCCCTGCGGTTCGATTTCAGGTTCAGGAGATTTAGTATGTTGTGCGCTTTTGTCTGCAGAATGGCTTTGAGATGCCGGTAGTTGATCATCACGTAGATTTTCATTCGAAGGAACTGGTAAAACTTATATCGTCTCTTTGTTTTTCCAACTCCAATTCTCTGGTCGCTTTGCGTTTTCGATTTTGATATCCGGAAAGTTTTTTCGACATTTTTAGGTGACAACTACAGGTTATTTTTTAATTTCATAAATTTAATGTAAATATAACACCTAACATAAACTTACCTATTTACGGATGAACAATTCACAAATAAACAATGGATTTCGAAAGGAGATACACTTTACACCCACAGTACACAAACTAATTTGCAAATCTAAATAACAAGTCGAGTTGTTCTTTAGAAATCCCTAAACGCGACGCAACGACGCGACTATACGGCGACGCGACGCCAGACGCAGGGCTCCAAAAGAGCGCCTAGTCGTCGTATAGACTTTTTTTTTAGAAATAATGTATACAAAATAATAATTATCTTAATATACCGTACATACATGCATATGAAAAATGCCAACATTTTATTATTACTTCTTTTTTAATAATTTTTTAAAATAATTTTTATTATTGTGGTCTACGTTGACGGCGTTGGCGCCCCCGTCATAATGCGCCCCCATGCGGTGCTTAGCTTGCTTACCGCATCGCGCCGCCCCTGCTTTTGTCTTTTATATTCATCAGCTCCGTATACTTGAGATCGTTACGTACTAGTATACAGCTGCCTCCATGTTGATTATTTACCCTTGAAAATGTTGAAGCCACTTTATAACCATCCACTAGTATTACTTCATAAGCTTTCAACCAATGTTCAGTCAAAGTTATTACATTTACAGTGATATCTAAGGATTCTACGAAAACAAGCAGTTCATCAATTTTATTCCGAATACTCTGAATGTTCTGATGAATCACTGTGAAAATCATTGGATTGTTTGATTCATTGGTAGTAGTTGTGGTATTAATATAATTAGTAAAAGCTATATTTCATTCTAAAATACTTCGGAGTACCAAACAAACTGGTAAAATTAACCAAAGTGACCATGACGCACACTAATGCATGCATGCGCGTCCAGAAGCAGCTAAGCGACCCCATAGGAACTGAACGTGATCTAAAATAAGGGGACGGACTAGTCTCTACACTTTTAAACGTATGCCCGCAATATGTTATATGAAAACCAACAACAATCATCCGCAGAAATCCTTCTTATACTGATGTGTGGCATTCAATGATAGCATCAACAATATCAACTTTCAAACGCTTCGAAATGTTTTTGAAAAAGTTTCTCGATATGGTAAGAGCTTACTAGGAAAGTATCGAGCATATTCACGAATGTTGTGAGATACAATTTGAAAAACTGTATCTTGGAAAGTCCGACGTTACTACTTTCTGTTTCGTTCAAAAGTCATTATTCTGCAACGTACCTAACATTTCTTGTGATGTCAATTCAAAATCAGATTTAATAATTTCAATCAAATTAGGCGGTTCCAGATTTTGTTCTACTCTGAGTATGTGAGAGAATCTAAAATGAAATTAATACAAACCTCATTGGGAAACCAACATCCTCTACTTTCGTCATTGATATATTTTAAATCTTCGTGGGATCCATAAATGGTGGGATATAGACCTATGTTCAGTACTTGTCCGTTATTCAAAGAATGGGAATAAAGCCCCATCTCTGCGAATTGATAGACACCACCTACTAAAATCTGAAAATAAAATTATACTGGTTTGTCAAGGTAAACGGTTGTTTTAAAGTTGTTGTTACAGTGTCTGTGGATATTACTAGGTCTGAAGGTATTACTTTGCACGACAGAAATTTATAGGTACCACTTTTAATAATTATAAAAAATTTTTATGTCCAAACTGTATCTTTGAATATTCGTATTTTTACGTTCTGTAGGTGACATCTTCAGATCTACTAACATTTTCATTTTATTATAATTTTTTAATATAATCATTATTGATTACTTCTACTCCGGTCGCTGTTTTAACAGAAGAAACGTATTCAGACGGTTCAACATTAACAACAACTTGCAAACCAGAGCCCAAGCCGAATCCGCCACTATACTGCAATTGCTTCTCGTAATTTTCATATTGAACATCAACGGTAGCAAAATAATTGAATGCGCAGCAATAACCTAAACTGGTTTTAATAGATTTAAATAATCTATCGCAGTTTTTCAGGTCCGATTTCCAATAACATTTTTTTATCATTCGGCCACATGGGTGAGCCAACTAAAAAAATAATATTAAAAATATGTTTATAAATAAGAAGAAATTATGAAACTGGTAGAGTATTATAGTTAGCTCATGATATAGGAAACTAACTAAACAAAATTTGAAGGCCGCTATTTAGGGATTATTTCATTAATTTATTTTAATTAGCTTTGTCCAAAGTAAACTACGTTTCTACTCTAATAGCGGTATTCTATTGCTGATTTTATTGATTGAAAATTCAGGTTTGAAATAGTCCAGGCTAAGCTAACAATAATTTTCTATCCATGGTAGAGCTTTTATCCAACCCCGCTACAATATGGTAATTTTAATTGGAGTGAAGTTAGCAACGACTTTTCAGCGACGGATTTTGTCAATTCCACCACGGTCGGAAATCCGTCGCTAAGATTAGAACGCACAGTGAAACGGATTGAACATAGAAAATATGATCATGTTGTGTTAAATGAAAGTTACAAAGGTCACTACCTGCTGTTTATCCCAGAATTCCAGAATAAATTTTGAAACTGCTAATAAAATAGGGTAAAAACGTCTCGGCTTTAAAAAGAAATAAAAGCATCCCCTTAGCCGTGAGTTGCAGGGTTGAAATTTGGTGTGAATATAGCTTCGACATCCCTAAGTTGATTTTCGTTAGAATTAGAATGCTACAAATGGAGTGGTGCCAACCTCTAACAAAAATAGGTGAAATTCGCTATGTTAGGTGAAAAGAAAATAAAATCCACCCCTTAGCCGTGAGTTGGTGAGTTGAAATTTGGTGTGGATATGGCTTCGACATCCCTAAGTTGATTTTCGTTACAATTAGAATGCTACACATGAAGGGGTGTCAACCCCTAATAAAAATAGGTAAAATTCGCTATGTTAGATGAAAAAGAAATAAAATCCACTCCTTAGCCGTGAGTTGCTGAGTTGAAATTTGGTGTGGATATAGCTTCGACATCCCTAAGTTGATTTTCGTTAAAATTAGAGTGCTACACATGAAGGAGTGTCAACCCCTAATAAAAATAGGTGAAATTCGCTTTGTTAGGTGAAAAAGAAATAAAATCCACTCCTTAGCCGTGAGTTGCTGAGTTGAAATTTTGTGTGGTTATAGCTTCAGCATCCCTAAGTTGATTGTCGTTACAATTAGAGTGCTACACATGAAGGGGTGTTAACCCCTAATAAAAATAGTTAAAATTTGTTATGTTAGGTGAAAAAAAGAATAAAATCCACCCATTAGCCGTGAGTTGCTGAGTTCAAATTTGATGTGGATACAACTTCGACATCCCTAAGTTGATTTTCTTTAAAATTAGAGAGCTACACATGAAGGGGTGTCAACCCCTAATAAAAATAGGTGAAATTCGTTGTGTTATATGGAAAAAAAATATACAGGGTGCCCATTATGTTTGAAATATAGTATATATCTTGGTAGGTATCAACTTTACAAAAAAACATTTTATACAAAAGTTGTTTAATATTTGATTTGCCATAATAAGACAGCATTCAATTGTTTTTATTTCAGAAAACAAATGAGTAACGAATAACATTTGAATTTTTTTAAATGGCAATGTACCTTTTTGTTAGGCTCATTTGATAGAGATCTTTTTTCTCTTTACGATGACGTAAAATTTTAGTAGCCTTATACCAGAAAATTTTGGAAAAAATGTAAAAATTGTTTATTAAGAAAATTTAACTAATAACATTAATCCAGATATCCAAGATCGTCAAATACCTCGAAGTAACACGAATTATTAGAGATCTACACTAATTTGTCGTTTATTTGTTTTATTTTGTATGTAAATTTAATTTACTGTAATAATTCGAGGTATTTGACGATCTCGGATATCTAGATTAATGTTATTGATTAATTTTTATTAATAAACAATTTTTACATCTTTTTCAAAAAGTTTCTGATGTAAAGGTACAAAAATTTTACGTCATCGTAAAGAGAAAAGTAATCTTTATCAAATGAACCTAACGAAAGGGTACATTGCCATTTAAAAAAAATTCAAGTGTTAGTCGTTACTCATTTGTTTTCTGACTTAAAAACAATTGAATGCAGTCTTATTATGGCAAATAAAATATTAAGCAACTTTTGTATAAAATGTATTCTTATAAAGACAACATTTACCGAGATATATACTATATTCCATACATAATGGGCACCCTGTAATATATAAAACACATGAATGAAAATTATAACAGCCAAAATAACAATAGACGAGAAGTCAACAAATATTTCAAAAAACTTTTAAAAATTGCAAGATTTAATGAAGATGAATGGATTCATAATCTATTACTTTAATCAAATCGTCAAAGAAAAGTCATGTATTGAAAAAATAGATTTTAAAAATTATAGATGTTCTCTTCAGGAAACAATTTTACAATATTCTGTGGACATGAACAAATATTGTTTTCTTTTTTGTGGGCAAAACAACGAATACAGTAGCTCCACCTGTTATAGTTGTAATAGAATGTATCACATCAAATATGCCTAGGGCGTCGAAGATTTTTACAAAAGCGACCAAACTTGTTATCTTTGTGTAAAATTTATCAACAAACACAAACAAAATTCTGAAAAAAAAAAATTTTTTTTTACCTTTCATATTTCAGTGATAACAGTACTAACACAATTATTTATTGTGTTCGAACTGACTTTTTTAATTTATTTTCATATTTGTTTCTTTGTATTATATTAAGTTTTTGACAGTTATCATAGATACTTACTTTCATATAAAAAAATTTTCATGCATGTGTTTTATACATAATATACAGGTGTCTCAGCGAGACCGGTCATTAGACGTTTCTGGGGTTCTGGCCAAACAAAAAATTTGAGAATGCAGACTTAAGTATTATCAATTACGTTCTCTTCATCTAAAATATTTTCAGATTTCTAGCACTTCCGGTTATACCGGAAGTCGCTACCTACTTTATTTTTTTAAATGGAACACCTGTATATTTTTACATATTTGGATTTGTCTGTTTTCAAGGTTTATAAATAACTTTACTTTTTGCAATTTGATTCGGTCGTTCTCGAGTTATTCGAATTTTTCTAGAAAAATTTGCTCCAGCGCACATTTGTTCAAAAAATCATAGAACACTCAATTTTTGAGATACCAATTTAGAATTCAGAACATGCTTAAACAACATGATGGTGGAGTATGTTTTGGTGCCGAGAACGGCTGTCTAGAACGTTTGATCACTTTATTATGGCACCTTAACTTTTCGAAATTTGGAAGCACCATAACTTCATTTTTTTAAATGGCACCCCCCATATTTTATTACTTAGTCGTCTTCGGCGTCTCATTTTACATCTTTTATATTCCATATGTCCTATGCCTAACATTGATAGTTTGAGAAATAATTAGGGTTTTTTGAAAAATGCTCACATATCATATGGATATTAACCTAGTGTGCCATGGAAAACAAATGTTTAATGACTTATTGATAAACGTCAAAGTCTAATTTAGATTGTTTGATGCTTGTGAGTCTAAAACCAGTTAAAATGGATATTGATAACGTAAATAATGTTTATACAAATGAAGAAATCCATAATTTATTTTTTGTGCACGAAAAGTGCGACAAAGTTCTTAGTAGAACTTGCAGAATGTTTAATGAAAATTATCCACATTTATCTCCGATGACAAAAGGTAAATTTAGAGGAATAGAAGCAAATTTTGTACATTTTGGACGAATTAATCACGTGTTAAACTGACCAAAAAATGTAGTAGATAATGCAACGGAAGAGGTGAATACCTTGGCTTATTTCGAGCCCAGTCCCAACACCTCAAATCGAGCTGCCAAAGAAGATCTGGGAATCATACTACGAACTTTGTCGCGCTTTTCATGCAAAAAAAATAAATTAAGAATTTCTTGATTTGTGTAAATATTACTTTCGTTATTGTTATCGATTTTAACTCGTTTCAGTACTAATATTAAGGGACATAACAGATAATTATTAGCTCACATGCATCAAGTGACGTAAACAAGTGAGTCTTTGACAAGAACTCATTGAGAAGGCTTGTTTTTCATGGCACACTAGGCTAAATATCCATATGATATGTGTGCATTTTTCAAAAAATCCTAATTATCTATCTCCCAAACTATTAATATTAGGTATGGGCCATATGGGATATAAAAGATGTAGAATGAGACACCGAAGACGACTAAAAAATAAAATATGGGAGGTGCCATTTAAAAAAATGAAGGTATGGTACTTCCAAATTTTGAAAAGTTAACGTGCCATAGTAAAGTGATCAAACGTTCTAGACCGCAGTTCTCGGCACCAAAATATACTCCATCATGTTGCTTAAGCATGTTCTCAATCCTAAATTGATATCCCAAAAATTGAGTGTTTTCTGATTTTTTGAACAAATGTCTGCTGGAGCGGATTTTTCTAGAAAAATTCGAATAACTCGAGAACGACCGAATCAAATTGCAAAAAGTAAAGTTATTTATAGACCTTAAAAACAGACAAATCCAAATATGTAAAAATATACAGGGTGTTCCACTTAAAAAAATAAAGTTGGTGGCGACTTCCGGTATAACCGGAAGTGCTAGAAATCTGAAAATATTTTAGTCGAAGAGAACGTAATTAATAATACTTAAATCTGAATTCTGAAAATTTTTATTTTCGCCAGAACCCCAGAAACGTCTAATGACCGGTCTCGCTGAGATACCCTGTATATATTTTTTTTCCGAATTTCACCTATTTTTATTTAGGTTGACACCCCTTCATGTGTAGCATTCTAATTGTAACGAAAATCAACTTAGGGATGTCGAAGCCATATCCACACCAAATTTCAACTCACCAACTCACGGCTAAGGGGTGGATTTTATTTTCTTTTCACCTAACATAGCGAATTTCACCTATTTTTGTTAGAGGTTGGCACCACTCCATTTGTAGCATTCTAATTCTAACGAAAATCAACTTAGGGATGCCGAAGCTATATTCACACCAAATTTCAACCCTGCAACTCACGGCTAAGGGGATGGTTTTATTTCTTTTTAAAGCCGAGACGTTTTTACCCTATTTTATTAGCAGTTTCAAAGTTTATTCTGGAATTCGGGGATAAACAGCAGGTAGTGACCTTCGTATCATTCATTTAACACAACATGATCATATTTTCTATGTTCAATCCGCTTCACTGTGCGTTTTAATCTTAGCGACGGATTTGCGACCGTGGTGGAATTGACAAAATCCGTCGCTGAAAAGTCGTCGCTAACTTCACTCCAATGTAATTTTAAATGGTTATTAATTTACAGATTTTTATCATTTTTTCATAATTTAGATACATTCCATAAGATATTTAATAATTTAATGCAGATGTCGCAAAATTATTGGAAGATATAATGGCTAATATTGCAAATTAAAACAAGCCAACTTGCATCAACATGATTTGATGGCTTCAGCATACTTCAGTTGTCTTCAGATAACCAAATGCTTTATTTTCTTAATTAGAATATTGCGTATATGGGACATAGTTATTAAATATTGATAAATATAAGTTTACTGTATCGCAAAACTCTTTGTTTTAAAACAGGGTTAGATAAAATTTTATACTTAACACATAATGAAAAGATTAACTTAATTGGGTTCATGAAAATTGTAAAAACTCGCTAACTTTCTTTATCTTTGGCAGATAAAGTTAATCTTTTCATAATTCTCTACATAGATAACTATTTTACCTCCATCATTAATTCATTGATATCATAATTAAAATCCTCCAAAGCTGAAAATATCTTAACATCCATTGAATTGTTATACAGGCTTTTGTTATCGTCGCAATCATGACAAACGACCAAAGCGGCGAGATGTTCAAAGAATGCATCGATATCTTCTTCGGGAAATCCTTTCGAAAGGATTAATTTTTTTACTCTTTCAGAATTCGTTTTGTAAACAATGTTGTTGTTGCAAATGATAACGGTAGGAAACGGAGTTTTCCAGACGGGATATCCCGTGGTTGCAATCGAATTTAAAATCGTCGTTTCTTGAAATCGCTTTAGCTGGATTATGATGAGGGTAATACAAAACAAGACGCTGGTAAAAAGGATAATTGCCCAACAAATTGAAGCGATTACTCCGTTTCCGGTGTCCGTTATATATCGGCAACCGTGTAGATTAGAATTTTTGAAAAAATTTTTAATACAATTTTTTAAACACATTATTGTGTACTTCACTAAAAATTTTTTATATTATTAAGAATCATAAAATATTTTAAGATAATATTTACCAATTTTTTCGTAAACAGGAATTTTTCGCCCACTTTTCTTAAACATTTTGAAATCCTTGGTGTTACTTCTGGTAAACTCAAAATTTACCTTCTTTTTATAGTTCTTTTAAATCATTTTTTTTCTGTTAATATCAACTGATAATATCAAAGTTAATTGATATTCAATTTGTCCGTAATTATAAAGACATTTGTGCGAAAAATACAAATGTCTGTAATTAAAACAGAAATTGCTGAATCATTAGGGAAATGTCACTATAAAATAGTTGAATCAACATTGATCTTTAAATATATAATGATTAAAGCAGTCAATTGTAATTCAGGTTCATTGGAAAACTTCACAATTCAATTTCTGGAAATTTGGATATTTATAAAAAAATATTTATACAAAAATTGACTTAGTTGTTATGTTGTTCTGATTAAACTTTTGAACTTTTTGATTTGTTTACCTTTACCAGGTGTTATTAACGGCGAACCCTACACTGTGTGTTTAATATTGAAGTCTTCTCCAATGATGAATCTTGGGCCTAATTTTGTAAACAATTCTTTGTTTCTTTGCTTTCTTTGCCTTGTTTTGAGCAACAACGGTAATAGACATAGACATACGAAATACACTGCAAACTGTAGGCGTAAGAATATTCGAATAGAAATTGTAAACGCATTTAAACGTCTGATATAAAAAATAAAGATATATCTTGATGATACAAGATAATATGTCGCAAAATTTTATAGTTTTGTTAATACAATAATATTGGTAAAAGTGTAACCTATAATATAATACTTAAAATGTATTGCTTTATATTAATTATTATTGCTTTACTTTAAATGCAACGGAATATTCTGTTAAGAAACAAACTTTAGTATCTACAGGGTGTATCTGAATAACGTGCCCAAACTTCAGGGGGTGATTCTTTAGGCAATTTTAAGGGTACTTTCTTATATAAACTATGAGCGGTTTCGACTCCCCTGCGGAGCTACGCCCCTTCAAAATTGGCGAAAAATTTTGGTTTAATCTTTTTTTCTCAAAAACCATAAACCCTAGGAAAAAGAAATTTAGGGAATATGTTTAACTCATAATAGGGCACGTTTTGACCCTATTTGTCCTTTCAACCTACCTTTCTAAACTACTAAATCTAATCACACCCTTTACATTTTTGCTAAAATTTGTTGTATGAAGATGATAAATACAATTAGAAAAATTTTACATAGGTAGATGAAAGTATCGTAAAACTTTTTTGTCTCTCTAAAATTTTTCCAAAAACGACTAATTTTTGAGAAAAAAAATAATAAAGCAAATACAGCCCGTTAAACAACGAGGTTGTCGATCAAAAGTTGGAATGAATTTTTAATGAAAAAATCTTGGCAGGCTTTACAATCTTTGTCAATAATATTTTTGACGTTTAAATGACAGTGCTTTTCTTACTTATTGTTTTTCAAATTAATTTTTGAATAAAGTTCTGTCGCATTTACGCTCGTTCACTCGACGTTTCAAAATTTTAAATAAAACAATAATAATAGTAAGAAAACCACTGACATTTAAACGTCAAAAATATTTCTGACAAAGATTGCAAAGCCTACTAAGATTTTTTCATTAAAAATTCATTCCAACTTTCGATTAACAACCCTACAGCTTTGCAGTTAGTGTTTGCCTAATTAATTTTTCTCAAAAATTATTAAATTTTAAAAGAACATCGGAGAGACAAAAAAGTTTTAGAATAGTTTTATCTATCTAACTGAAATTTTTCCAATTTATTTATTATCATCATAAAACAAAATCTAGGCATAAATTGAACTGAGGTGGTTATGTTTAGTAGTTTAGAAGGGCAGGTTGAAAATACAAATAGGGTCAAAACATGCCCTACTATGAGTTAAACATATTCCCCAAATTTCATTTTCCTAGCGTTTATGGTTTTTGAGAAAAAAAAAATAAAACCAAAATTTTCCATCATTTTTGGAAGGGGTGTAGCTCCGTAGGGGAGCCGAAGTCGCAAATTGGTTTATACAGAGTGTTCATTTCAAAACTTTCCACCTCAATTTCTGTAAATCCGGAAGTTTAAAAAGAAAATCGCTGAAATAGGCAAAGAATAAAACCAAGGCGGACAACTTTTTATGCAAAAATTGACTCACTCACTTCAACCCCCCGCCGCCAGAAACCAACCCCTTAAAAATCTTAAATGGAAAGGGGTGTCAAGTGATATCTCATTTTAAAGGTCTTTTAAGGTACTACATGTTAGTATTTATTTTTTTTAAATTGATCGATTCGTTTTCGAAATTTTTGCGAAAATTTTTGTTTTGTATTTCCCGCTTTAATTAATATTAAAAGTTTAATCACCTTCTTAAAAGCAAGAATAAGTAATCTTTTATTATTAATTTATAAAATTAAATTACCATGTTCGTTTTTACAACGACCATTAAACCTTTATTATTTCGGAGCAATCCGAAATCTTTGATATTTAGGTTATTTTGACAATGATATACCTACGTTGGCTAGCTTGCCTGGCGTCTGTCAGAGATATTTAGAAAAAGCGATTTCTGTTTCATTTTTCTTTTCTTTTAGGTTTATTTGGTTATTACTTAAACAACTTTTAACTGCTTAAAACGTTCTATTATATTTTCAGTTATTTAGTTATGTACAAAAACTTTTTGCAGAGAAAATCAACTTAATAATTGTTCAAAGTGTTGTCCGTTATTAGCTAAACAATTTTCAAAAACTTCCCTTTGAATTCCACGGCAAGCTGCAGTAATTCTCTGACGAAGTTCTTCTAAATTTTAAGGTTGAGGGGTAAATACAACAGACTTTAAATGACCCCATAAAAAAAAAGTCTAATGGTGTCAAATCTGGTGATCTGACTGGCCATTCTATAGGACCTCTTCGTCCTATCCATCTGTCGTACTGGGAGAACATAGTGAGGAGGAGCTCCGTCTTGTTGAAAATGTAATTCATTCTCATCAAGTAAGGCATTTTCTTCTCTATCCAACTGATTCTCGAGAGCTTCCGTAATTAGTGGATTGATAGTATTTTCTAACATATCCAAGTACACTTCGCCGTTTAAATTTCCATCGATAAACACTTGGTCTCCCAAAATGCCGGCCCATACATTAACTTTTTCAGGATATTGTGTATGCCCTTCTACAGTCAGATGAGGGTTTTCATTACTCCAATATCTGCAGTTATGTTTATTTACAAATCCATTTAAAGAAAAAGTGCATTCATCACTAAAGCAGATATTTTTCACAAAAACGTTGTTATTATTAATAATAGTGGTCACTTCTTCACAAAACTGTATTCTCCTGTCAAAATCGTCTTCAGTTAGCTCTTGATATATTTTCAATTTATAAGGATGGAATTTGTGAAGTTTTACAACTTTATGAACAGAACCCAAGGATATATCAGTTGCACTAGATACCTGACGCAATGAAGTATTGGGGTTGATACCGAAATGACCCAACACTTCCAGTTGAGCGGTTTCATTCAAAACTCTCGACTCATTATGTTTTATGTTGGCAACGGACCCAGTCTGAGCGAATTTCTTCATGATCTGGATGCCTTTCATTAAAAACTGCGGCAGTTCGTCGAGCACATTCATTTTGGGATCCATACATTAATACAATTTCAATCCTTTCCTGCAAACTGTAAACCATTATTGCTGTTTTATTTAAATAACTTTGTTAAGTGGATAACACAAAGTTGTTTAAGTAATAACCAAATAAACTTATGTTTAGAATTGCACTTTTATTTTATTCTTTTCTCGCACTGTCTCTTTTTTTCCTTTTTTTGGCCATTCGAGTCAAAAAAAGAGCAATTTTCATACAGGTTTACTGTAAAAAAACATTCAATAAAATTTAGTTTAATTCATAATTATACGTGTTTAGTTTTCTTAAATATTTCCGATTGCTCCGAAATAATAAAGGTTTGGTAATTTAATTTTATAAATTAATAATAAAAGATTACTTATTCTTGCTTTTAAGAAGGTGATTAAAGTTTTTAATATTAATTAAAGCGGGAAATTTCGAAAACGAATCGATCAATTTAAAAAAAATAAATACTAACATGTAGTACCTTAAAAGACCTTTAAAATGAGGTATCACTTGACACCCCTATCCATTTAAGATTTTTAAGGGGTTGGTTTCTGGCGGCGCGGCGGGGGGTTGAAGTGAGTGAGTCAATTTTTGCATAAAAAGTTGTCCCCCTTGGTTTTATTTTTTACCTATTTCAGCGATTTTCTTTTTAAACTTCCGGATTTACAGAAATTGAGGTGGAAAGTTTTGAAATGAACACCTGTATATTAAAGTACCCTTAAAATTCACTAAAGAATCACCCCTGAAGTTTGGGCACGTCATTCAGATACACCCTGTATATTAAAAGATACAATCTTTTCGGGATATCATATTGATTAAAATCACTCAATGCATGTATTATTTTAAACAAATGATGTTGATTTTGCAATGATTGAATGTTGTAAAGTATACTACGCTAATCGCATTATAAGTAATTTAACAAAATTCTTCTTAAAAGCTTTCTTCTTTTAATCTAAAATCATGAAAATAATGACATTAACTTGTAATTTTTATAAATAATGGGTAAAAACTCTAAATTAAATATATTGCAATTAAAATGTGCATACGAAGTGTGCTAACTACAACATTTACGCAGTGTAGTGTGCCATACACCACACAAAGTGTGCCATGTAAAATTGTTTTCAAAAATGATTTGTTATATAATTTACAAAAATAACAAATTCAAAATATAACAAGTTAATATGGTAGAAAATATTGTATAAATATTTATTTTGATCATCGTACAATACGCAGATATTTTCCGAAGATAAAAATCCCGAGTCTTTTCGTCATCTGGAACGATTTTGAGCTAAAGCGAATTGTTGTAACCTACATAAATATGAACAACCTCAAAAATGATTGGAGTAAAACCAAAATGATTCTCATACTTTTCAGTATGGATGATAGCAAAAAGGTAATCTTTGAAGTACTTTAAGGTAACTGGGGTAAGCCTTGATGGTGACGAATATAGTAGTGATTGGAATGCCAAAAAGAATGCTTCAGATCGTCAAAGATTGATCATTGAACCTCCACTGTCAAAGGGCAACAATAAAATTATTCGATGATTTGACTCTATGAGGGTCAAGGCACCTCATCAGAAAATAGGTGTTAGTCGAAAAACAAGCTTCTGTCGTGACCCTATAGCATGCATTTATGATTATTTTTGTCTTTCTGTTCTTTAATCTCTTAATTGATTTCTTCGTGTCTTCTGGTCTTATCTCTACTCTCTTCCCTTCTATATTTATTGGTTGTGGCTTTTCATTCGTGTAGGTATGCGGGTCGATCTTCGGTAGCTTTCTGTAATATTCTTCCCACTTATCAGTTGGAATTGGTTGAAGGTTAGCTTTCTTCTCAGATCTTATATCTTCTATGAATTTCTAAGCTTCCATACATCCTCTACCTCCTGCATACATGTCAATTTCTCTATATTTTCGATCCCAGTTGTATCATCACAGTCTTTGATGTTTATTCACTTCAGATAAGCTTCTTTCTTTTCAGTTACTCGCACTTGAAGTTGTGTTTGTTGTTTCATCATAACGTAATCTATTATTGATTTTAATTGTCTAGTGCAGTGTTTCCCAAACTTTCAGCATGTATGTACCTCTGTTGTAATTATCAAAATTTCCAGTACCCCTCGTTAAAAAAAAATGTTCTTTTAGCATCAACCAAAAAATAAATATTATATTAGTTCTTTTTAATACAAAAACAAAATAATAATAATAAAATAACATAGATAATAATAAAGTATAATAAATAAATGTAATAATAATAACATTAACGAAAGCATCAGTGGGATCAGTGGATGGATGAATTTGTTTATGTTGAGATGATGCCAAATGATTATAATCAGGTTCCCTATTCGTTAATTTTAATCAAAGATGCGGCTCCACATCCAATCCCTGTTTCTTTTTTTCGACTTAATATCGACTAATGCTGAAAACGCAACTTCACATAGATATGATGTTGGAAATGGCAAAACATGTTTTAACACTTTTTCTGTTAAATTCGGATATAGTTGTTGCATTTGCAGCCAAAAAGATGCTAAAGAACACTCTTTATATTTATTTTTCAAAAACCCGTCCGCAGGTAACTCCAAAAGCGGTTCTTGTTCCACATTAGATAAATTATCTGGCATGGTAGATGAATCAATATTAAACGGATGTCTTATCCATTCGAGGTTTGTCGTTAAATCCGGAAAATAATTTTTCAGGCTCTCTTGTAATCCGTCCAAATGCTCTGTTAAACATTTCAGAACATCCGTATCAATTTTATCAGATGATTTTATTACAAACTCACGAAGACAGGGAAACGAGTCTAGCTCTCCATTATTAACTCTAGTTTTCCATAACTTTAATTTTTCAATTGTAGCGGTTACTTTGTCCTGGACATGAAACAATGAAATATCTTTACCTTGTAATGATAAATTGAGTCCATTTAAAATAGAGAATATATCTGCTAAGTATGCCAATTTGGATAGCCACGTTCAGTCATGTAGACACTTTTTCAGTTCAAATTTATCATTAAGAAAAATTTGAAGTTCTTGTCTCAGTTCAAATAATCGACTTAAAATTTTTCCCCGAGATAGCCAACGTACAGGGTGGGCAAATTTGGGTGTTATTATAGGCTATCTCAGAAACTATAAGAGATACGAAAAAAGTAGGTGCCATGTCCCGGTCTCTTTTTTCGAGACTAACCCAATCCCGCAAACACCAAACCTCTATCTTCTTTTGTTTTTAAGTTATAGCCAAAAACTCAAATTTTCGTGATTTCAAAAAATGCTCATATTTCGTTTATTTTTCAAATTAGAGAAATGGGGTTGATACGTTCTTAAGACACTTTTTTAAGTAGAAGATACTGCCGTTGAAAAATTTTAAAAGTATTTAATGATTGTTGAGATACAACACAAAGTTGTATTTTTTTAAATACAAACTATACTTGATTATGATGTTAATGAAAAGAGCATATTTTTAGCTTTCCAATGATGTATCGCATGTATGGTGTATTTGCGGAAAATAAGCGTTAATTTTCAATTCCAAAATAGTAAGCGCTAAAGTTCAAAATTTTGATTATAGTAGGCGAGTTCGGACAGTAATTACTACCTAATTGCTATATGGTTTTGCACGAATATGACAGAAAGTTGCTCTGGTACCATTATGCAGGATAAAGTTGGTTTTTTACCAATGAATAAAAACTTTGAAGAGTTGATTTAAATTTCTCAGTATCTTATCCCTTACTTTGTTCACCAATAAAAACTGATTTGTAGATAAAATTTGTTTATTAAAAATACAAGAAACATATTAATTAATGAATAATTAAATATGAACAACAACTTTAGGAACTAAACAGTCGTAGACTGTGTCATCTTCTTCTACTAAACTTACTGGTTGTAAGGTTAGAACAGTTGGGTATCAATGAATGAAATCTTCGGTAGTATCGTCCCTGTTTTCCCCAACCAGGAGATTTAGAAGTTTTTTCATATTACCAACCTTTTCTTTTGAAATTGGGTGAGATAGAGGAAGATTAGGGATCATAAACTGGGCAGCGGACTTTCCATTGCAACGATGTTTATATTGTAATAATAACCATTACCAGCAGTTTAGTCTTGTTTGATTATCGTATTGATCGTAGAAGAGTTTTTTTTTTAAACAATTATAAAATAATGTTAGATACTATACACTAGTGAATTTCGGTACATTTTATTGTTCTTTAATGTTCTAATCCTAAACTATCACTTGTAAAGTCGATGCGAAGTAATTTTTAAAGATTCGATATTAGATAACCTCAATTTAAATTATTCAAAATTATTTATTTAAATCTTTATCTACCCGGATCATACCTATTTAGAACGATAAACTTAACTTGGTTAACAAAGAAAATAATTAATATTTGTATGGAATAATGAAATTTGGATGAAAATTTACAAAATTAATTTGAACATATTGGAAAATTTATAGTTGAGATCAGAAGAAAATGAATGGATATTTGAAAATTGTTTTAAAAGAGCATCAAAATTACGAAATATCACGCATAATTATAAATAATTTTAAAAAATTTAAATAATAATTTGACAAATTGAATTAGAGACATTTCAAATGTCAAAGTTGGCTACATTGAAAAAACTAAGACACAAATTCCAAATCCATAAATTTAACCAATCAGGAGAGGTTATTTGGAAATTTAACATCCGAAAAACGGAATTTATCAACAAAAAAGAGTGTGCTTCCTGTTGTCTAAAGAAACACACACATTTTTTTTGCTCTGCTGAAAATTATTTAAATCAACGTGTTAACGAGTTTAAAAAAATATATCCGTTCCTGTTTAACTCTGAAAAAAAAAACAATTCATCTTGTTCCTATTAAAGAAGAATATCCGTTCCTGTTCAATAATTTCGAAGAAACGATTAAATTCGCTCCTGATCAAGTAAAGCAATTGGTTCCGTTTCTGGTAGAAACCATCATCACTAGTGAAGAGAAAAATTGGTTCTCAATCCTGAAGCCAACCATCACCTGTCACGAAGAAAATATTATTCTGAGTTTGACCTCCAAGGTTCCCATAGAAACAAATTGGCTAAGTTATTTTTTTTTATAATTTATTGTTTTTGTTGATACATTTTTTAAAGAAAAAACTCTTCTTACCTTCAATAAGAGAAGTTCTTGATAAATTCAATATAATTTTTGAGATTACTATTACAATTTCCTAATTAATTTAATATTTGACGAGTTGTTATACATATCTGAGTTGATAAATATTACTTCGAATCAACTAATTTAGAATATTTGTTTATATAATCAGTATATTTTGTTAATTTTGTCGACAACATCTCAATTTGATTGCACCTTAAGTTGTGTACATGTTTGTCTTGACAGTATTACCAGAACCTGCCTTAACCCTGAGATAACTCGACAATTCTGTTTAAATATTTAAATTTTTTTTTCAATTTAATAAAAAACAAATTATTATAAAATTTAGTAATGTTGTTTTCATTAAAATAATTCTTCTCAAAAGAAGAGGAACTATTTGCAGTCCATTTGGAAAAACATTACAATATGCTATATGGGCCTTATCTATCATTTTCAAAGAATCATTTTTTAATTTTATCGCTTTATGTATTTAAAGATAATGAGGAATTTTTAAGCGGGAAACTCGTTTCGAAAAATTCATGAATGAAATGATCAGTAAACTCACGTTACTATAGTAACTAAGTGGTATTTAACGTTTTCCTCGCCTACTATAATTGAAATTTTGAATATTAATCTTTAATATTTTAGAATTAAAAAATAACGCTTATTTTCCCCAAATACACCATGCGTGCAATACATCATTGGAAAGCTAAAAATATGCTCTTTTCAGTAACACCATAATCTACTATAGTTTGTATTTAAAAAAATACAACTTTGTGTTGTATCTCAAAAATCATCAAATATTTTTAAAACTTTTCAACGGCAGTATATTCTACTTAAAAAAGTGTCTTAAGAACGTATCGGCCCCATTTCTCTAATTTCAAAAATAAACAAAATATGAGCATGTTTTAAAATCACGAAAATTTGACTTTTTGGCTATAACTTAAAAACAAAAGAAGATAGAGGTTTGGTGTTTGCAGGATTGGGTTAGTATCGAAAAAAGAGACCGGGACATGGCACCTACTTTTTTCGTATCTCTTATAGTTTCTGAGATAGCCTATAATAACACCCAAATTTGCCCACCCTGTACATCAGTATGAAAAAGCATGGCTGCTTGGGTATGGCTGCTTTCCATTTCTTCACATATTTGTGCAAAAAGTCTTGCGTTTAAAGGTCGACGTTTAATATAATTAACGATTTTCACGCTTTCATCAAGAACTTTTTGCAGATCAGCAGGCATCTTACGTGTTGCCAAAGCCTCTCTGTGAATGCAACAATGTGTGGACTTGACATTTGGTGCAACCTTTTGAATTTTTGCCTTCTGAACCTTCTGAACAAACGCCATAAGATTTGCAAAATTTGTGATATCAGTGGACTCATCGACTTGTAATGCATAATAACGACTTTGAGAAATATCAATAAAATACAATAAAATCTGTTTCACATTATTGGCCATATCAATTATTCGTCGATGAACTGTATTATTTGACAAGGGTACACCATCAAGAGTTTGTTTTGCTTTATCATCTATCATTATTTTGGCAGCCGGCTTGATTAAAGTTTCGCCAATCGTTTCCGCTGCACCACATTTCACAATTAAAAGCGAGACACGATACGAAGTTTCTATGATTTTTTGATTGTCACCTCCTGTTAAACCTCTCATTACTTTTTGAGATTGATTTAAATCTTTGAGTTTATGTTCAAAAATTTGATTGGTTTATCTTTGTATTCAAAGTGCTTTGTGTCAAAATGTCGCTTTAAGTGCGCTGGTTTCATACTGTTGTGTACCGCCGCCACCGATGTTGTGTATTCTTACTCAGATATAACGTCGATATTTACGAATATATTTATTTCTTCGTTGTGAAGGGCAATTTATTAAATTAAACAACTTTTCTTCTGTTCTTAATTTTAGTTTAATTTTATTTAAGAGACGACGATGACGACCGGTAACAATTTGTTCTAAAACTAACTGATCGACTCGATCTAATAGAGACGACTAACTTTATGTGACTGACTGACTTTTCGACTGCCCTTAGTGAAGTGCACTTTTCGACTTAACCCCCCTGTTCCTAGTGAACTCTGTTTTTACAACTGTGCTTCCCACGGAAAATATCACATAACTAAGGGCCAGTTCTTCAGTCGTTAGATAAACTCCAGTTAAGTAAATCTCGGTATAACTTGAAAAGTCAATTCTCGTCAGTTTAAAGATCGATATATCGAGAACGGTCCGATGAAGAAAATTGCGGTTAGCTTTGTTGTATTCACTGAACATTTTTACGTAACATATGTGAATTTGAAAATTTTCGACTACGCGGTTTTCCTAAAACCGCGAGTTAAATGAAAAAAGTAGCCTATAAAAAAAAGTTGCGAAAAAAATTCAAATTTGAACAGGTGGTACCCTGATGTGTTTTTAATGATGTGCATATTTAATTTTTTCGATATTCCATATAGTTTCGCGGAAAATCGCGGTTTAGTAAGATGCGGTATAGTCGAAAACGGCTGGTTGGATTTTAATGCGGTTTTAACCAAAATATGGCAAATAATTGTGTTTGTCGAATCCTGTTATTGGGTTTTCAAAGTTTTGTCTCTTTAATTTTTTTAGAACAATTTACGCGAGTTATAAATTATAAAGAAACAGAAATAAGCCATGCGGGGAGAGAGGGGTTCCGTTCAGTTGGAAAAGATGGTGCTGGTGTGTGTTCCAGACTCGTTTCGACATGGCGTACTGAAGTCTAGTCTGAAGGGATTCCGATAGACCTTGCATCAGAACGTAAGAGACGCTCAAGCGCGTCATAGAATAATTATATATTATACAGGTGTATCTGAATGACTGCAACAAACTTCAAGGGGTGATTCTTTAGTGAATTTTAAGGGTACTTTGAACCATGGGCGACTTCGGCTCCCCTAAGGAGCTACACCCTCCAAAAATGGCGGAAACTTTTGGTTTAATTTGTTCTTCTCAAAAACCATAAACGCTAGGAAAATGAAATTTGAGGAAAATGTTTAACTCGTAATAGGGCATGTTTTGACCCTACTTGTACTTTCAACCTACCCTTCTAAACTACTAAACGTAACCACCCCCTTCACATTTTTGGTGATATGGAACCCTTATAGAGTTTTTTTGTCGCGTATTATATTCGTGATGTACGGAGTTTATGTCATAGAGATGTGTATTATTATGTACATGGTTAACACAGGTAAGGATGTACATGCAGGGCACGGTAAGTATATCAATTTTTTTAAAATGTTCTTTACATGATTCTAAATTTTTTAGATTACACAAAGTGCGGATACAACTCTTTTGTAGCTTAAACACCCTGTTGATTCCCGGACCCGAACCCCAAATGGAGATGCCATATGAGGCCACTGCATGAAAACAAGAGAAATATGCTGTTCTTGCTACTTCAGGTTCGGTACACTTCACCAATCTTCGCACCATAAAAACTGCACTCGCGAGTCTTCTACAAAGGGCACTCACATGGTCATCCCAGGTGAGACGATTGTTCAATTTCAAGCCAAGAAAGTTCACCACGTTATCGTTTCCTTTCGTGAGAAAGTTAATTTTTTGATTCTTTTTTTCATTGAGGATGAGCTTGTTCGCTCGCAACCAATCAGACGCGTCTTCTAAGACATCGTTAGTTCTCAATTGTGTTTCTTCTCTCGTTTTCCCTTTTACTACGAACGACGTATCATCCGCATATAGATACGTTTCTGAGTTTTTTATGTTTCGAGGAAGATCGTTCATATACAGTATAAATAAGATCGGTCCCAGGATTGATCCTTGGTGTACACCGTATCTATTGTTTTTCACATCGGATATTGAACCATTCCAAGCGACATATTGTGTTCTGTTACTCAGATACGATTTCATTAGACTTAGTGTTGATACCCGTACGCCGTAAAAGGCGAGCTTATCCAGTAATAGATTATGGTCCACCGTATCAAAAGCTTTGGTGAGGTCGCAACAGGTCATTTCCACGCTTTCTCGATTGTCATGAGCTTCCGTGACATCGCGTATCATTCGGGTAACAGCTGTGATCGTCGATCTTCCGGTCCTGTAATCATGTTGGCTATCGTCAAATATTTTATTTTCTTGCAAGTAGCTGATTAGTCGGAGTTTTATTACTTCTTCGAAGATTTTCGAAAACACTGGAAGGAGGGCAATCGGTCTGTAATTTGAGCAATCGTTGTCATCTCCTTTTTTGTAGATTGGAACGATCCTGGCCTGTTTCATCCTTTCGGGAAAAACTCCCTCTTCAATACATTTGTTTAAAACCATACAAAGCGGTTCAGAGATTTCATTCGCAACTTTCTTTATAACAGCTGTTGAATGTCCATAGACATCTTCGCTCTTTTTGGTTTTTAAATGATTAATTATATTTGTTATCTCGTCTTTGGTACAGGGATTAAAGTAGACTTTTTGAAAAAATTCTTGCTGTATTCTTTACGTAAACGTTGGAACTCGTTATTGTCGGATTCAAACCCTTTACCAGTTTTTCAACTTCTTCAGCGTAGTAGTTACTAAAGTTTTGTGCAGTTAAATTCGTTCCTACTTCTTTTTGTGCATGATGATAAGATCATTCCTTATTAATAACCTCCTACATCTTTTTTTGTTTATTATCGGCCGTTAAAATGTTTCTCGTGTAATGTTTTTTCTTTTCGCTCTCTAAGAGATCAAAGTACTTTTGTTTACATTGAGCATATTTGTCATAGGATTCTCTGGACCTAGTTACAGAGGCCAGCCACCCCAAAAGATCTAGTGTGTCCCTTTGATTTCTAGTCTCCTTAGACATATAAATTGTTTTAAATTTAGTATTCCGTTTTTTCTTATAGGCAAACGGGAAACAATCATCGAAGACTGCACAGAATATATTATGACAAACATCATACAACTCACCTGCGTTCTCGGATTTTTGGAGAGACTGCCAATCCACTGTGGAAAGAGCGATTTTAAAAAAGTGAGTGTTCTCATCGTTATAAATTCTTTTTTTAATTTTTTGTGTTTTTTCCTTTTTTAGATCTTTGTTGGTTATCATCAGTATTTGTCCGTAGTGGTCACTGATGTGAAGCTGCATCGTGGTGTTTCTTAGACAATTGTTATTTAGGTTACAAAATATATTATATCGATCTTTAAACTGTCGAGAATTGACTTTTCAAGTTATACCGAGATTTACTTAACAGGAGTTTATCTAGCGACTGAAGAACCGGCCCTAAGTATGTTTCCATCTGTTTCTTGATATACACAGAGGCAAGGAGAATTAGGGGTTGTTCCCATCTGTTTCCGTCCCCTGATATGTTTATTATTCACACATGTCTCTGGTGGTTGTTTGGTTTTTGGTTACAGAATCATTACTTTTGATACCTACATTATTATATTGTAAACTTATTATATTCCTATTATTATAAAGATAAATACTACGTGAACAGTAGTACGTAAACGGGTGGTACCACAACAATACTTTCATTGGTCAGGTTTTCAAAATAAATTACCCAAAGTGGAATGGGTTCCTTTTCATCACCACTACACGAGAAGCCCAATTTAAGGTATTCTTTGCCGTATTTTCGAGTCTTCCTTGCTTTTTTGTTAACCGGTTTTGAAGAAATTTCGTTTTCGATAATTTCATGTTCGTTCAATTTCGTTTACTTTGCGTTTAGAACATCCGGGTTGCAACCAGCGATCCATAATCTTGATTATTAGATATACACATTATATTTTATAAAAATAAATAAAAATAATACAATTAGAAAAATCACACCGAAAGCTAAAAGGAAACACACGCAGTATCAGTTCAATAGCGACTGAAGATTTTTACTTGAATGCCCGGGGAATCACGGCGCCAAAAAGTAACATGTATACAGGAATAACAAATTTTGAATTTTTTTTAATGTTTAATCAAAAAATAGTTAAAAGTCTGCTGCACCAGCCGTAGGAAAAGTTCAATGCAACGTGTACCCCCATCAAATTGTGCCTGTACCCCTGGTGGTACGCGTACTACAGTTTGGGAAACACTGGTCTAGTGGGTCGTTTGTAATTTTTAGGTCTTTATTCTCGTTAGTGCGTTCTTCACTATATCCATACCCCTGGCACTTAATAGGAACTAGGTTAACCATTGTGAACATAGTCACGAACGTTATTGTTAGTATAGAACCGACGCATTGATGGCGCTAGTGTTCGTTATATCGTTACCAACTTCAGGGGCGACTTAGGAAAGCTTTGTTTTGTTGACAATGACAGTTTGTTGGTGTAAGTTGATGTTTAAGAATTTTGTAAGTTTTCGGTGTTTTTTAAGTAATTTGTTACTATGTATTTTATTAAGGAAGTTATTTTCCGAAGTTTTACCTATGGTAAGTACATTTAATTTAAGAGTTTTCTTTTTTTATAAATGTACTTTAAAAATGACAAATATGTAGGTACATCTTTTTTAATAGAAAATTAGTGGAAGGAATTACGCTACGGATGAATGCAGAGAACGGTGTGGAACTTTTTACCGATTTCCAAACCCAAAACTATCCACAAATATTTCAAAGGTCAATTGAACTAAGTGGATGGGAAGAATTGTGGCAATATGAAGACATGAGAATTTACAGAAATGTTCATGGTGGAAAGCATTTCTCTAAGGAACACGTTGGATGGAATAGTAATAAGGAATAATAGTATGTTCTAGTTTTGCCGATGGTATGATAAGAGATTATGAGTTTATGTATATATTTTATATATTATAAACATTATACATAGGTCTGTACCTACAGGCTTATACAAGCATGTTATATATTATATATAATTAAATAAATGTTATAATATAATAATATACCATAATTATAATACTTATTATACTTATAACTTTTTATTTATTTTATTTCTGTCTTAGTTAAAATACCATAGTAACATATTGTAAGCAATTTTGTTGGATCTTTATATATACAGCAATTAACCTTTGTATAACAACAAATCAATGTTAAAGTTTTAATATGACTGTTGTAACAATTGTACTTATACATTAAATTTTTATGTTATGAACGTTTTACGATGAACCGATAGTCAGAATGTGATAAATGTTTCAAATTGGAAACGAATTAGGAAAAATAACAAAAAAATTAAATAAGAGTATTGAATACTGTTAATACTAATAATAAACGTCTTTATTCAACATAAATTATAATGCAAAATAGAACATAAAGTGTCTATTCCAAATTACAGTGCACATATTTGAATTAATGTGAATTTTTCTGATATTGTTAACATTTCCAACTATTGTAATTGTAAATTTCAATTATTTTATTTATTATTATTTCTGTTTAAAACTTTATAACTAGAAAACTTTTTCTTTATTATCTAAGATTGATTTATTGTCTAAGTTTTAAGTTTTTTACTGTTCAAAACTGTACTTTTGTTTTACAACATTCAATATTTAAATAAAATTTTTAAGTATACAACATACACTTCTTAATTGCCCCAAAATCAAAAAATTATCTGAAAAGTTTTTTTAGAATAAAAATATGTCACATTTGAAATTGGCGGTATTTGATATTAGTATGGAATCAAGCATTTGGTGGCGCTAGTGCTGAGCGACAAAAATTCAACGCTAATGTCACATCTATACATTATCTATGACTATATCGTTCTACGGTACGATTATTTAACTTGTATTCGGTTCTTCCGTTAAAATTGTCCATCATTATGATTTCTCTGCTATCCCCTATTTCATCTAGAAGTTGTTAAAGTTTTTCGTAGAATTTACCTTTCTCTTGATTTATTTCGTCCTTGTTAGGTGCGTAAGTACATATCAATAACACTTATTAATTTTACGAAGATGGTCATATTGACCTTTATTAACTAATTAGGATAAAAAGCGATTTAAAGCAAATGTATTTAGTATTTAATATTTTGAAAGATTACTTCATTTGTAAATAATGTGCTCCATCTATTGCGCAATTCTCATAACGATGTGACATATGACGCATACATAACCTCACTCCGTAACAGCAATCTGTCATTTTGACACATAGCATCAGTTTATGGTTATGTTTACTTATAATTTCGGTGTATTTTAATCTAAATAATGAGTGAAGATTTAAGCAAACCAAGTGTGTTAATAGTTAGTAGTAGTAGCACTAAACCAAAATCTCTTTTAAAGTTAATAACTAAAGAAACAGTAAATTTATCAGAAAGTATTGATAAAGTATCAACATCCTGGATTTTGGATACTAAATACTACAAAGCTAACGTCAACGTACATGGAATAACGAAAGATTATAAAAGGGACAGCGAATTTAATAGTTCCGTTGAAGCTTTAATAATTCATATAGATACTAATAAAGAATCTGGTTTAGATGATTTAAAAGTTTGGCAAGATTTAGATGATGAATGTAACCCGGAGATTAAATTATTAATAGCTAATTATTGTAATAACGATACTAAAATTTCTAAACCGATGGCAATTGAGTGGTGTCTTCGATACGGATATGAATTAATCGAGCTTTATCCCAACAATGAAGACAATTTGGAACAAAATGATGAGATTATTAAAGAGAAGGTTGGCGTTGAGCGGATTGTGGAAGCTTTACAAAGCCATATTTGGCCTAATTTAGTGATGAAAAGCAAAGAAATTGATAAACCTTTGGAAAGTAATGAGAATAATGCTGAAAATAAGTTAGGGGTTAACAAAGATTTAGATAACCTTTTAAATGGAATTGATAGTTGTATGTCTCAAATGGACGATTTTACTAATTTGTTTTCCAAATTGCAAAGCATGAAGGAAAGTATTCAATCTTTACCTCATAATGAGCGCAAATTGCAAGCTGAAGAGATGGTTACTGCTTTTTGGAGGGCTATCGGTGGCGATGAAGATGAAATTGATTTTTCTGATTTGTAATTTAGTATATTCCAATATGATAATGTTATGATGAATAATAAATCATTTGTTTCTAAACAAAATTTCAACTAAAGACCTATTAATAGGGCCGTTAAGTTTTTTTTTTATTGGCTTATTCGAAAGTTTTTTAAAATTGATTGACCCTATACTTTTTAATTTTTGATTCTGAGGATTAGTTTTTCCAAAAAAAAATAATAAAGTTTGAAATTACAGGGCGCGAACTCGAAAGTTCGTCACTCACGATCAGATTTGAGCGTACCATTGGAGCTCCAAAATACGTCACTCGGATTTGAACGACAAATCAATACAATTCCTGGAGAGAGACAATGCTACGAATCTTATGCGCTAGAAGAAAACAGAAGAAAAAACGTCATCTGGAGTCGGGGGTGGGGAATTTCAAACTTTTACATTAATTATTGCAAAAATTAATCAATTTTCGAGCGTGAAAACGTTACTAATCTGCCTAATTTAATTTAGATTATCGATTTTTTGAAAGAGGGTCTTGCTAATCTATTGTCTACCTTAATTGTTGCTTAGCAGGAACATATACCACATTTTAGGCCTAAATACAGAGCGTGTCAGGAATTATAAGATTTGTCAAAATATGACGTTAATACAGTGACTCCAAAAACTATTCGCTCACCATGCGTATTCGCACTATTAGTTTAATAAAAATAAAATAAATTACAATAGAAAAGATTTATTGATTATTGTAATACAAATAGACGTTGTAATGTCCTTATAAGAAATTAACAAGAAAAGATTGATCTAACAATCAGTCAACAATAATAAAAAATAAAAAACAATTAAACTCAAATTTTTACACTCAAAAAGTATTCGCTCACTTAGGTTTAATAAAACAAATTATCTTTTAAATTTTAGTATTTGGTAGGGCCTCCATTTCGTTTAATGACTTCAGTTAATCGTCTTGGAAGTGATTCTACTAATCTTTGTGTTGTATCCATAGATATTTTCTCCCACTCAGTAATCAAAGCTGCCTTTAGATCTTTTTGATTCTGAATACTGTATTTTCTGATGTTCGTCTCCAGTAAACTCCACAAATTTTCAATAGGATTAATGTCAGGCGATTGTGGAGGGGTTTCAATCCATTTTGGAGTATTATAGAGTAACCACATTTTAGTATTCCAGGCTGTGTGCTTCGGATCGTTGTCGTGTGTAAATACATAATCGTTATTTAGCCCCATTTTTTCAGCACTGCTTCGAAGATTTGTTTTTAAAATGTTGATGTATTGCTTGTGATCCATGATTCCATCAATGAAATGCATATTTCCAACACCTTTCGAGCTCATGCAGCCCCATACTACTACAGAACCTCCTCCGTGTTTAAATGTAGGTCTCAAGTTTTTTTCTTCCAGTTCTTTATTCTTTTGCCGCCATATCATTCGCCGCCCGTCGGATCCATAAATGTTAAACTTACTCTCATCCTTAAATATTATTTTGTTCCAGAATTCATTTTTACTATTTTTATAGGTTTCAGCGAATAATTTTCTTTTTTGTTTATTAATTTTGCTTATAAATGGTTTTTTTCTGGCAACTCGACCATGATAACCAGCTGCATACAGAACGTTACGAATGGTATTTACGGATATAGATTTTCCAAATTCACTTTCAACTTCAATAGCAATTTTTGTTGCACTTTTATTAGGATCTTTTTTAATTTTGTTGACAACAATTCTCTTTTCTTTACAAGTGAGCGAGGACGACCAGTTCTGACAGCGTTATTGAAACAATTATTTGAAGCAAATCTATCAATAATACTTTTCACGGTCGAATACGACCTTTTTACAATATCTCGAATAGATTTGCCTTCTTTACGTAGGCTTATAATAATTTTTCTAACTTCTATAGATATTTCGCATTGTTTTCTACCCATTTTAATTTATTTTAAAAAAATATTCACTTGTTTTGAAAAAACGTCATTAACAAAGGGGTAGTACGACGCATGCGTAACTGATTTGGGATGATTTACCTACTAGATTAAAAAAACTATGTGTATTTTGTTTTATTAAAACTACCTGAGCGAATACTTTTTGGAGTGCAAAATGTGCACGTGAATTGATCTATATTTTTTATTATTATTGTGAAATTGTTAGAACAATTTTTTCTTGCTAATTTCTTATAAAGACATTACAACGTCTATTTGTATTACAATAAATCTTTTTTTTTGTAATTTATTTTATTTTTATCAAACTAATAGTGCAAATACGCATGGTGAGCGAATAGTTTTTGGAGTCACTGTATATGATATACAGTGTGTCCCCGGATTGTGTCCCCGTAAGGTATAATTGATGATAAATTTTTGAATTCAAATTTCATCTTTTGCAATTAAAGTCTGGATGTCATAAAACGAAATATAACCAAGTTTTACGTCAAATATCCTCAAGGTACCAAAGTTAACGCAAGAAGTTTGTTAACCCTTGCAGGTAAAGTGGTCTTTCTGAGCAGTGTACAACAAAAGTTGATTAAGATAAAATGTTTGTTATGTTAAATTATAGCGAAATGCCGAATTTTATTAATTTAGGATATAAAAGCAAAATGCAGATTTTTAAATCATAAGATTAACAAAACATTTTCGATCTAAACTAAATTAACATAAAAGCTTATTCAATGATTAAGAATTTTATCCATGTTGCAAGTTGGGAATATATTAAAAATTATACCAAAAAGATATACTAGAAAAAACTTCTTTAGCTTGCTTTTATTTAAAAATATATCGAGACTAGTTTCGAGGTTACACCCTCATCTTCAGTCGAAACTAGCAAAGACGAAAAAACGAAAAACACATTAAAATATTAAAATAAAACAGTTTAAAAAACTTACAGTCAAAATTTTCAAAGCGATTTATACATGAAAAGCGAAAAACTCAAACGAAAAAACATTATCTCGAAGAAAACTTCTTTAGAAGGTATGAACACGTTAAAATTGAAAAATAAATAATCACAATAAAAACATTCACAATATAACTCAAAATGTAAAATAATATACATCAAAATATATTAAAAATTTTTGTCAAAAACGAAAAACGAAAAGATGTCGACGGTGAGACGAGAACAAAGGAACTGGGAAAAAAGACTTGAGCGGGTTTTAAACCTGCATTGAACTACCCGGGCAAATAAACTTGTTATATAATTGTTTTATGATCTCTCAGAGACATAAAAATAGGTTTATTATACAATTGAAGTTGATCATTTAATAATTCGCAGTTATTGTTATTTTTGTGTTTGTTAATTTCCAAAATTTCGAGCAGATCTAGCCTATAACCTTTTTCACATTTATGTAGAAGTTTAGTGTTATTATAGTCTATCTTGTGGCCTGTTTCAATGTGATGTTTGAATACATTGGAATTATCTTTGGTTTTGTGTTCTCGTATACGAGTCTCCAATTTACGCCCTGTTTGCCCAATATAAACTGAGTTACAATTAGAACAACCAATTGAATATATGCCACATTCTTTGAAAATATCTTTGTTCTTCATATGGTAGTTGGATAAAAGTCGAAGAATCGTGTTATTATTCGAAAATGCCAAGGAAAGATTATGTTTGGAAAAAATGTGTTTTGCCTGAAAGGTGACATTATTGAAAGGAATGGGCTTATATTTCAAATTATTTAGAGTTTTAACATAAAGTGGGTCTCTTTGTTGCTGTATCTGTATCTGTTCTTGTTAAATTTAAGTCTAAAAAATTAAATTGATCATTTTCTTCAATTTCTATAGTAAATTTAGGGTTCTTATTAACTTTATTCAAATAATTCAAAAAACTCATCAAATTTTCTCTGTTCCCTTCCCAAATGCAAAAAACGTCGTCGACATATCTCACCCATTTACTAATATTTTTCTTGTGAGGATTAATATTATTTATAATATAGTTTTGTTCTATGTAATCTAAAAAGATATCTGCTAGGAGACCTGATAAAGGCATGCCCATAGGTAAACCTTCCGAGATAAAGTAGTATTCGTTGTTAAATGTACAATAATTTTGAGTGACAATGTGTTTTAAAATATAATTTAAATGTTCGACGATCGTTTTATTATCTGAAAATGAGTTAAATATTTTTGACGTTATTTCTAATGTTTGGTCAATTGGAACATTTGAGTAAAGGTTAGTGACGTCGAAGGAAACAAGAATTTTGTCTTTTATTTTTAAATCTTTAGTCATTTCTATGAATTGGGTGGAATTATCAATGGAGTACTTCGGAGCAAAGTTAATATCCTTAAATATGTTTAACATAAAATTAACAAGTTTTTGGGTAGGTGAGTTATTAAAGGAGGTAATAGGTCTAATGGGCATGTTCATTTTGTGAAGCTTTGGGAGGGAGTATAATTTTGGAATGGTGGGGTTTATACTTATGAAGAATGAGCTGTTAAAATATTTGTAGTTGGAATTCTTTAAAAATGGAGTATACTCAATCAGGGTTTCCTTGCATTTATTAATCATCTGTTTTGTATTTCTGACGATTTTCTCCAACTTTTTTTTGCATTTGGGAAGGGAACAGAGAAAATTTGATGAGTTTTTTGAATTATTTGAATAAAGTTAATAAGAACCTTAAATTTACTATAGAAATTGAAGAAAATGATCAACTTAATTTTTTAGACTTAAATTTAACAAGAACAGATAAATATAAAATTGAGTACAACATTCATAGGAAACCATCGACCATCTCAACAACTCTTCCCTATGATTCAGAACATCCTATGTCACAAAAACTTGCTAATTTTAGATTTTTAATAAATAGAATATTTAACTATCCCCTCTCCGAACAGAATAGGATAAAAGAAATTGACTATGTGTTTGAGCTTGCATATAATAATAAATTCCCAAAACATATTATTAATAGATTATTTCATAAAATACAGCAACAAAGAGACCCACTTTATGTTAAAACTCTAAATAATTTGAAATATAAGCCCATTCCTTTCAATAATGTCACCTTTCAGGCAAAACACATTTTTTCCAAATATAATCTTTTCTTGGCATTTTCGAATAATAACACGATTCTTCGACTTTTATCCAACTACCATATGAAGGACAAAGATATTTTCAAAGAATGTGGCATATATTCAATTGGTTGTTCTAATTGTAACTCAGTTTATATTGGGCAAACAGGGCGTAAATTGGAGACTCGTATACGAGAATACAAAACCAAAGATAATTCCAATGTATTCAAACATCACATTGAAACAGGCCACAAGATAGACTATAATAACACTAAACTTCTACATAAATGTGAAAAAGGTTATAGGCTAGATCTGCTCGAAATTTTGGAAATTAACAAACACAAAAATAACAATAACTGCGAATTATTAAATGATCAACTTCAATTGTATAATAAACCTATTTTTATGTCTCTGAGAGATCATAAAACAATTATATAACAAGTTTATTTGCCCGGGTAGTTCAATGCAGGTTTAAAACCCGCTCAAGTCTTTTTTCCCAGTTCCTTTGTTCTCGTCTCACCGTCGACATCTTTTCGTTTTTCGTTTTTGACAAAAATTTTTAATATATTTTGATGTCGTATGTTATTTTACATTTTGAGTTATATTGTGAATGTTTTTATTGTGATTATTTATTTTTCAATTTTAACGTGTTCATACCTTCTAAAGAAGTTTTCTTCGAGATAATGTTTTTTCGTTTGAGTTTTTCGCTTTTCATGTATAAATCGCTTTGAAAATTTTGACTGTAAGTTTTTTAAACTGTTTTATTTTAATATTTTAATGTGTTTTTCGTTTTTTCGTCTTTGCTAGTTTCGACTGAAGATGAGGGTGTAACCTCGAAACTAGTCTCGATATATATTTAAATAAAAGCAAGCTAAAGAAGTTTTTTCTAGTATATCTTTTTGGTATTATTCAATGATACCACCACCAATACTGACACATAATTCAGCCCTTTTCCGACATTGTTTATAACTTTTTCTAATATAGTCCAACGAAATTTCTCTAATAACAGTTTCAATTTTTTGTTAAACGATCGAAATTGTTATTAAAATTTTCAGCGTACACTTTTTGTTTTACATAACCCCAACATAAAAATCCATAATAGATAAATCCAGACTTCTTGGCGGCCATGGTTGCGGACTATATCTACCAATTCATTTTTTTCCAAATAAGGTATTTAAACCATTTCTAATTAAAATGATGGAATGTGGGCCGCAACTATCTGTTAGAAATATAATTTATTGCGCTTTTCTAAATCCACGCCGTGAAGATAATTAAATAAACAATTTTCAAGTATTTCCAAATATCACAAAACAGCACCCTACACATACACTTTCTAGGAATACTGGCGTTTACAAGCTATGCGATAATGTGGATTAGTCTTTGACCAGAATCGACAATTTTGTAATGTAACCCATAGTACATTAGTGGTGAACGATGCTTCGTCCGAAAAATTTATGTTTTTTAAAAAAGTTCTGTCTTTCAAAATTTTGTAACCAAGCCACAAACAATAATCTAAACGTTTTGCTTCATCACCTAATTCGATAGTGTGATTAAATTTTGGTTTATACAGCAATATTTTATTTTCTCGATAAATTCCTTGCAAATGGGATTTACTTATACCGACTTGAACTGCCCTTTTTCTTAACAATACCTTACCGTAATCCATTGTGTTCGTTACTGCAACAATCGACCCGAATCATGTTCAATTAAAAGCATCCTTTTATTTTCCATATTGCCCGTTTCCGAAAATTTTTAACAACTGTCTTAATCGTTTTTTTATTTATTAAAAATTCAAATTTTTCCTCAAATTGGCTTAAAACTGCATTGTAAGTAATGTTCCCGACTCCATAGCACTTCACTATAAATATTTTATATTGTAATGTAAATTAATATGTGACAATAGGCTAAAGCTAAGCTATCAAATGATAATTGTTAGTTCACTCAGATCATTTGTTTTTATTGTAAAACGGAATATTAGAAAAAAAATTTCAAGAAAAAACTCATTTTTTCTTTTATATGCTAAATTAATAAAATTCGGCATATCGCTATAATTTAACATAACAAACATTTTATCTTAATCAACTTTTGTTGTACATTGCTCAGAAAGACCACTTTACCTGCAACGGTTAACAAACTTCTTGCGTTAACTTTGGTACCTTGAGGATATTTGACGTAAAACTTGGTTATATTTCGTTTTATGACATCCAGACTTTAATTGCAACAGATGGAATTTGAATTCAAAAATTTATCGTCAATTATACCTTACGGGGACACAATCCGGGGACACACTGTAGAAGGTGCGTTACCTTCCATATGCTATACCACAATCTCTTGAAAGAGCTGGTCTTGACATGGGAGCGGAAGCAACTATAGTGGGTTGGATCCGCAATACGCTTGATAGTAGAATAGTTTCTAGTTCACTCCATGGTGACGACACGATACGCTTTAGGCCGGAAGGTGGCTATCCGCAGGGAAGGGTGTTATCTCCCCTGTTTTGGTCCCTTCTGGTTGATGATCTGATTCCAATAGTAGAAGCCGTGGGTATAGAAATACAAGCTTATGTTCATTACATTGTCGTTATGGTAAGTCCTCCAAGTGACCCTAGATACCATTTGTCGATAAACCCGCAAAAGACAATTGTTGTACCCTTCACCAGGAGACGAAAATTGAATAGACTAATCCGCCCAACTATCCAAGGTGAAGAAATTCCTTTCTTAAAGGAAGTCAAATATCTAGGAGTAATCATAGACAAACCCCTCTCATGGAATGGACATTTGCAGGGAGTTTTGCACAAAGGTAGACTATTCTTGTGGACTTGTCGTAGTTTTTGTGGAAAGTTTTGGGGTCTTACCCCTGAAAGACTGTACTAGCTCTATGTGACTGTGGTTAGACCTATGGTCACATACGGAGCCGCAGCTTGGAATAGGAAAGTCCGACAGACTTCAGTTATCAGCAAACTTTCACGAATTCAACGAGTAGCTGGATTGGCAATCGCTGGTGCGATAAGCACAACGCCAACTCTAGCAATGGATGTTTTGTTTGGCCCATCTCCTTTGAATTTGCATATAGAGAAAGTGGCTAAAACTACCATTTACAGACTTAAGCAATATGGTGCAATCTTCCGACATGTCTTACCAATGGGCTGAAAAAGAAACGAAAATTCTCTGGTTTAGGCAGATATTTGCATGTTCACAGATGGATCAAAAACGTCGGAAAGTATCGGAGCAGGAGTATACTGCCAGACACCTCGCATTAAGCAAGCTTGCAGCGCACAGTGGTCCGAGCGGTAAGAAAACCCGATCGAAAATATTATTTTGGTGTTAGCAATTAGCTAGCTTTATGAAACTTGGCATATGATTATAAGACCAAAAGGGTAATGTTGTGTCAAAATTTGAATTAAATTCGTCAACCGGAAGTAGTACTACGCAAGCAGTACTTTATTTAAATTCATACTCATTTTCTTTTCATATAAATTAGGACTTTAAAGAAGAATATTACTATAAAATTTTGTGCAAAACATTAGACGTATATTACTTCACATTTTTTTGTGTAATTACGTGATCGCAAATTCCTATCGAAATTGTTTTATAGAGGACCTATACCGGATGTCTCACGCAATTGGTTCGTTAGAACTTTTTTAGGTACCACTATTCGTAGCGGTTTGAAATTTTGACAACATGGATTGTTCATTATAAGCATTCGATCTAAAATACTTTCAAGATGGCCGCCACTTCCAGTCTACCGGATGTAGACCACAACTTCGTTATTTTAAATGGAATGCTATAGTTTTTAATGCACCTTTTAATTATATTCGACAAAGTAAGTTGACTTTGATAAAAGTTATTGGTACCTACCATTTTTCGTTTTCGAGTTATTTTGTTTTTAAGTTTTTCTTTGGCAAATTACTTTATGCTCTTTAAAACATTATATCTTAGCCAACGCTCATTCAAAAAAGCTCTAAATTGGCACGATTACTCTTGAGATGTTGTCAAACAGATTGTCATTTGTTGTATTAAAGTATCTTATACAGGGTGGTCAAAAATTGAATTATCGTTTCTCCATATTCAATGGTAAGAAAGTCGAAAATTTTAAATGGAACGCCCCATATTTTTTTACCCTATCAGAAATGGAATTTGATAAAAATGTGGCAAAATTAATTGGCAGAATTAGTTGGTTAGATAGCTCAATTTTACTTAGCTTTTACTAAAAATGTTTTAAGAACTATTCGAGAATAAACTCGAAAAATCGCTCTTAATTTGAAGTGATATTGGAGACCATAATACGTAAGTTTGCAGCCTACTTATAGTAGAATTTTCCCATGATACTGAGATAGTCCACATACATTTCAAATTATTCGAGATAATATAAAATATTTTGTTATATTCACCAACATAACAAAATTTATCTCAATTTGTGTGAGTCTTCTTCATTTTCTAAATCTTGTTCCTCTATATTTACTTCTTCATCATTATTGTCTTCTTCTTCACTTTCTTCATCATCATCATCTTCTTCTTTACCTTCCTTTTCTTCTAGAGATTTGTCCAGTATAAGTAAATTTTTCATGTCTTCATTCATATTTTTATATCTTTCTGAACATTCTTTATAAAAGTTAGTAATAAATGGATCGGAGCTCAGTAATAGTCTTTTAAATAAATCTTCATTTGTTTGAAGTCTACCACATTTTCTTGTGTGACACTCTCTAAATCTGCGTACTTGTTTGTTTTTTGCTTGTTGATAAATAAAATCCACAATTATGTGTTAAGTAATCTTTGACTGCCAATTTTTTGGTTAAGGCGTACGTTGGCGCAAGATTTCTTTCTTATGCTATGTACACTATACCTTCAGCAATAAAAAAATGTTAGCTACAATTGTTCGATTTTGTTCGCTCGCAAGATATTTAATTTAAAAGATTGAATGGTCAAAAAATATATGTATTCATTGACGTCAATAGAAATGGTTGTAATTTTTTTCAACAAACATATTTTGAAATTTGGAAAGGCGTAAAATGAAGACCTTTCTGTACTTTATAAGAAACCAACGACACAATATTTTCAAGTAGTGATATACCATCTTTTTTGTTTTCTAAAGTTGTGTCGTTTTCTAAAAAATTTCCTTATACAAAATAAGGTAATTGTAATAGCAATTTATTTCGCGCAGTAGCTATTGTAAAACACCAAAGACTTCATAAACTTCACTAAGAGTCTATTAATAGTTAAAATATATGTAACATTTAAAAAAACAAAACTATAAAATTTTTTTTTCAATTCATTTTCGATCGGGTTTTGAGTGTTTTCGGACCACTGTGCAGCGTGCGTACGTACTGTACTGGCGGAAGTAGTTGCTATTGACATGGGTGCTAAAATCCTTTTTGAAAGAGGGGGGGAGAACGTGACAGCACGATTTATTTCAGATAGTCAAGCCGCTCCCCAGGCGCTGCAAGCCGTGAAAACGGTGTCGGCTCTAGTTAATGACTATAAGAGAACATTAAACACACTGAGTTGTGATAACAGAGTTTCAGAGAGGGCAGCGCTAAAGCGTTTGTGGGGCCAGAACTAGCAGTTGGTGTATCATTTGCGAACATACGATAAACATACGATTGGACGGTGGGCTGAAGAGAGGCTTCGCCTACTGTGGACCAATTCTCCTGGAATGAGACGTGAATGATTTGTTTATTAACATGCGTACTGCCAAACCCAGCATTAAAATTCTAATGGGTGTCTTTACTGGGCACTGCCGATTAAAAACACACCTCAACTTGTTGGGTCTAGCCGACGATGTTGAATGCCGACTATGTGCGGAGGATGAGAAGGCGGTTGAGCATGTTTTATGCCACTGCCCTGCTGTTAATCATATCAGATTAACGTCATCGATAATTTTAGCAAATGGCAATCCCCCATTTTTATTACGGAATATGAAAGAAGATTTTCTTCAGAATCTAGTACAGTTAATATTAATATTGGTTACATATGAAAAAATTACTTCAAAGTTTAATTACTTCAGTAATTAGGTAACTATGGTAACCAATTATTTTAAACAATTCCCTGAGTGTCTATTATTCTTGTTGGAATAACTGCCGTTGGAATTGAGTTCGGTCAGCATTATCGGGATGGAACGAATGACATCGTTTTGAAAAAATTTAAATATCTCTTTCCAGTTAAGGTTTCCTCAAATCTTTTGGGAATATTGGGTGTGCGACTTTCTTGGCTAATTTGGATTTTGGGTAGTCCAATACCGACAATTTTGTCTATTTACTTGTCCACTCAATGTATGTAAATATTCCTTCGTCAGGAAAAATTATGTTTTTGGCAAAGACTTTGCCTCATTGTTACAAAATTGTTGTTACAAAAACTACGATTCATTGCCCGCGAATGAGGTTTATTGTATCGGAATGATATTTTGAGGTTTTAAAGTTTTGTGCACCGTTGATTTACTAATGTCCAAATTAGACCCAATACTCCTTACAGTAACATGAGGGCTTTCTTGCTCAGCCAAAACCACGTTCTGTTGAACCTCCCCTGAAACATTTGGTAGGCCAGACTTCGAGATATGCTTCAAGAGATGCCCATGCTTTTTAAATTTAGTCACAGCTAGGCTCACCATACTTTGGCTAATGAGTTGGTGATCAGGATATGTTGTGTTAAAGAGGTCAGCTACTTACTAAATCAGTTTTTGACACTTAGGAAATTGTTTAAAACAATTGGTTATTTATATATTTTCATCAACTGTTGATAAGTGTCTGCTGACTTGATGTCTGCTGACAATGTCGTTTTGACGATTGCTAACTACTCACTCAAAAATCGGCAACGATTGAAGATGTTCATTAAGACTCTTCAATTTATTTGGTGTATTATGTATTTGTTTTACCGTATACTACGGTCGAAAACACCTCGTTTATAGGGTATACCTCGTTATACCCTATAAATGTTTAAATGTTGTTTTGAAATACTCTGTATATGAATAAATATAGTATCTTAATATTTTACTGTTTCTATTGAATTTTATATCTTTAATAAATACTACTATCACAGGTTGAAAAGATGGTAAAAAATGAATGCATTTCTAAGATTTATTTAATAGTTTTAGTACAGAAAAAATACACGCAACATACTAAAAAATATATCAAATATATTTTAAGAATGTTCTAAAAAAAAGAAATAAATTAATAAATATTGTTAATAAAGCCCACATTATTTATTTATTAAACTCTACTTAAATTGAGACTCATCTTATTTCTTTACTTTTATTTTTATATTATTTTGACGTTGACATTTAAACATCGCTAACGATAAAGATATATACGGCAGTGTTTTTAATACCATATACATGGACATATTTATGGAGCTTAAGTAAGTACATATTATTTTTTGTATATATGTATAATATATGCAGGGTGATTTAGTTAAAATGATTTATTACTGAAATACAGAAATACATTGAAATTCTAAAAATAGTTTTAGTTTATTATCGATTAACATGAAAGAAATGTAAGTCATAAGTGAATCACCCTGTAAATTGTAAATCATTTTTATTTCTTTCTTAATATTAAATAGACGATTACACGTTTCTAAGTTTTGTTTAAATCTTCGTTTTAAAGAAAGTAATAAATAAACAAAGTCTCCCCAACTTCTTATGTTATTAGTTATAATATATTTTTAGAAATTAATAAATAATTTTTTTTATTTAGAGGTTGGAAAGACTGAATAATAAATATTTAAAGTATTAGAACTAGTTTGTCAATGTCTAGTTTAAACATTATTTATACGTTGATAAACGAGTTCTAACAAAAATGTATACAGAATACTTTTTCAATTTAAATAATTAAAGAATCATTCCGTATACGATTTCTAATAAATAAAACCGTTGTTTATGTATCAATTGTGGAAATATTAAAAAATTTCACCTTCATACATTATTAAATATTAATAATTATTGCCTGATAATTAAAGTAAATCAGAATGATAACTTACTATTTTATTAAAAGTAGTATAACTATTTTTTTCTTTTTTTATGAATATTTTATTTCATACTCTAATCTCTATAACAGTATTTAAATGTTATATTATCATTTTGACAAATTTTCACTCTTTTCATATTTCTTATATATTAATAACACGATTCCACGAAACATATAGAATAATCCCGTTTGTAAATGCGGGATGTTTTATTTTGTAATTTTATTTCTCTCGACAACGATTATTATTCAATGTATTAGACTGTTTCTGTTTCTGACTTTTCACATTTACTAAGGATACACGATATTTCAAATTGAAATCTCGAAATTATCTTTATATTTTTATTAGATCGAATCATAAATTTTGCGGAAGCATTTTGAATACTCTATATCCATAGTAATTGTATATGCATGTATGCAATGTATATGTTATGTAGTACAAAGTGTCTAAGTAAGGTCGATCTTAATTTGACACCATGTTCATACATCAACTGAAGAAACCATTGTTTATAGTGAACGATCGACTCTGGTGATCACTCTGTGTTTATATATAGTTGGTTAATTGAGACCGGTTCGTGAACATCACTGGATGGTGAGATATTTTTCTGTAGCTTACAGTGCTGATTATGTTTTAGAATAACAATCAATGAACATATTCTGGAAAAACAAATACCTTTAAATGATTGGCTTAATCAAAATTGAATTATTGTAGATGCCGCAGATCTCGTATAATTTGCATCACAGACAGTATGATGGTATTGAGCTATTTGAGATGTTAGATCATGGTTCTTGGCAAAGTGCAATCGCACTTAAAATGTACTCTGCACAACGTTATCTGTGGTAGACAGTTTGAATGTAAATAGCTTTTTAGTCTATTGGCTGAGTGGTGGGGAATTTGTAGATGACTGTTCAAGCACTTACTTCTACAGGAATCTGGATCCAGTCATAACCGTCAGAAAACATTTAGGGTAGTTGGTGTACTTAAATTTTCATCACAGACAATATGCTGGTACTGAGCCGTTGGAGGTGTTAGAACATGGTTTCTTATGACAAACATTATGACTCTTGGCAGAGTACTAATTAATTTATGTAAGTACGTTGTGGTAATGACCATCGCACTTAAAATATATGAAATTCTATACAAATGTATTTGTGCTTGAACTTTTTCATTCTGAGAAGATTCCATTTTAGTATTCTTGGTCTCCAAAGTGTAGGAGGTAATCGTATATTAAAAAACAAGTTTCGTAAGACACGTTTGAAATGCACGAATACAAGTTGAAAAACGAGTGGCGAAGGTACGAGTTTTTTAATGAATGAGTGCTTTAAGTCTTATAAAACGTGTTTTTTATGCTATTTTTTGTAATTCGCGTTATTATCCTTTTTTTTTCTCAAAAATAAAATAAATTTTGACAATGTAGGGAAATAGGTATGTAGCAGTTGGTAACACCGTAACACTTGAAAATAGAAATTTGAATTGACAATTAGAAACTGTCAGAACACAAAATATTTTCACCTGACAAAAATGTTTCATGTACACTTTCCAAAATAAGAGAAATTGCTCAGAGTTCAATGTCCTCATTATTGTGGACCTTGTATTCGATGCTAAAAACGCCCATAGACAAACATTGTCACATTGACAACTAGAAAAATTAATGACTCAATGTCACCAACTTGAACTGGTTCCATAAACTGTTACTAAAATCTCATTACAGCATCGAATGCTGTAAGAAGTCTCATTACAGCACCCGTTTGAGTACTGTTATAGCTTTCATTACCGTCGCGAATTACAAAATAGTATATTAAAAAACAAGTTTCGTAAGACACGCTTGAAATGCACGAATTCAAGTTGAAAAACGAGTGGCGAAGCCACGAGTTTATTAATGAATGAGTGCTTTAAGTCTTATGAAACGTGTTTTTTATGCTATTTTTTGTAATTCGCGTTTTTATCCTTTTTTTTGAACAAAAATAAAATAAATTTTGTCAATGTAGGGAAATAGGTATGTAGCAGTTGGTAACACCGTAACACTTGAAAACAGAAATTTGAATTGACAATTAGAAACTGTCAAAACACAAAATGTATTCACCTGAAAAAATGTTCCATGTACACCTCCCAAAATAAGAGAAATTGCTCAGTGCTCAATGTCCTCATCATTGCGGACCTTGTATTCGATGCTAAGAACGTGTTTAAACATCCATAGACAAAAATTGTCACATTGACAACTAGAAAAATTAATGACGCAATGTCACCAACTTGAACTGGCTCCATAAAATGTTGCTAAAATCTCATTACAGCATCGGATGCTGTAAGGAGTCTCATTACAGCACCCGTTTGAGTACTGTTAGAGCTTTCATTACCGTCGCGAATTACAAAAATAATATTATAGGATAGTTGCTGTACTAAAATGTCGCCAATCATTTAAGTGTATTCAAACTTGTTGCATATTTTTGTCAGAACTTGACGAAATGGCGTGTTTATATATTTTATCTTTATTCATAAAAACCTAATTTCTGAGTGAAATTAAAAACGAGGTGTTGTGTAATTTTTAACTTAGGTTTCTTTAGGTAACGTATATGTTATTCTCAATACTGAATTTGTCCATTATCTGTATTTTTTAGCATAAATTACTTCATAAATGAATCTAAGAAAACAAATGTGTTTCAGATTGTAGTTTAAGGATTTCTCTTTAAAATAATATATAATGAACAATATATTTATGAAGATAATGTTTGTGTATCTTCAATTCTTTAAGACTATTAGTTTCCTTTAAACCATTTATCTACCTTAGTTAAGATGATACTGCAGCTTCTACAAAATTGACGTTATAGATGGTACCCATAACATTGAGAGGTTGAAAGATATTAATTTGCAAGATAGAATGGATTTTTCTTTCTCACTTAATCCCTTAATCTCCAATCTATTAGCATTTCTATTTTTATATGCTGATTTGGCAACTACCCTTGCCATGTAAAATTTAGTACTCAAAATTGGGATTTTTCGACTAATATGTCATATTTGAAAGGGCACTCCTCTGAGATTAAGCATTTTGGAGGAGCACGAGTAACCGGAGAAAATACCCTAATCTACTCACTTTTCAATAGAATATATAAAGTGTTTCTAAAACCAGCAGTTTTTGCAACACTTCTCTAATATGAAATTCCGTACCCAGCATTTAGAGAATATATTCAAAACGTTTAACTTTAAGGACAAGCCGAACAGAATAATTCCAATGATTTCTATTTTAATGTGTATTCCCTTTTATGTCCTATAGAATATAGCAAGAAATTTAAATTTTGAAAATCGAGATTAAGGAAGTGATTAACAAAGATACAAAGCGTGCCCAGTGATTTTGACACGGTTTGCATCTTTGTAACGCAGAACAAGATGTTGAAGACATAGCAAGCACTGTTTGGCTTTGTGTCGGAACGTTTTGGGTTTCAGAATCAAAAGATAATACATGAAAATATTTTTTCAACTAGTGAATATGTGCATCGTCAATTTCTAGCTCTTATATCACCGTAATAATGTCGAAAGAATTGTTAACTACAAGATAGATCACACATTAATTTCTTTCGTATCTCAAAATCTTGGGGAGATATCACAATGAGATAAAAAGCATTTGAATGGAAATGAAATCTAGTTTTAGCCTGCCTTATATAATTTCCCAATTTTTATAAACCTCGTTCTGATTTTTTGAATTAAACTCTGCTTCTTGATATTAATTGTGGTGTTTTACAAAATAAGGGAAAATAAAAAAATCGTATATAAAAAGCCAAGTGAGATATCAGAATGAGATAAAAAGCATTTGAATGGAAATTTAATTCAGTTTAAACCTGCTTTATATAATTTTTTAGTTTCCATAAACCTCGTTGTTTTGATTTTTCGAATCCAATTCTGCTTCTTAACGTCAATCGCCGTAAAATTCAAAAAAAGAAGAAAATTAAAAATTTCATATTTCAGAAACCAGTAACTCCTCACATACTACATGTAGAATTAAATATTGCATCTTATTTTTTTCCATTATGCCGTTCGCTATAACCTTTGATGTTTCATTTCTAGAAGAATTACGTCCATTAAATTTGTTTCAACCGTTTTATTCCTCTCCGCAACACGCTACAAATGTTGCAAAATGTGTCACACCATACCGAAATAATTTTCACCATTCAGAATCTTAGAACCCAAAACTGATGAAGCCATATAAAGGTTTTCCAATAAGAGGTGTTATTTTGAATAGCCCGTTATTTCGGTAGATGTCACTTTTGAAGCTGTCATTTTTTGACATTTGACAAGTAGAAAGTACGCCATTAATAAAAATGGAACGATACACGCTTCAACAACGCATTGAAATTATTAAAATTCACTATAAAAATGGTGAAATTTTGGCAGAGACGGTTCGTGAAACTCGAACATTTTTGATTTTTGGGTCGTCGTGAAGCACCTTGTCGGACCGCAATACAGAAATTGGTGGAAAAATTCGAGCTGTTGGGACAAGTTAGTGATGTGAAGAATAAAACCCGTGCACGTCGCTCAAGAACAGCCGAGAATATTGCTGCTGTAGCCGAAAGTGTTGAAGAAAACACATTCCTCGTCGTTCTTTGGAATTAGGCATTCCACAAACGTCATTACACCGTATTTTGCATAAAGATTTGGGTCTTAAGGCTTATAAACTTCAGTTAACACAAGAACTCAAGCCGTCCGATCATCAACAACGTCGTGTCTTTGCTGATTGGGTCGTTGAAATGCATGAAAATGATCCGGAATTCCATCGAAAAATCATCTTGAGTGATGAGGCCCATTTCCACCTCGGTGGCTTCGTCAACAAGCAAAATTGTTGCATCTGGGGCTCGGAAAACCCAAGAGTTATTGTTGAAAAGCCTCTCTATCCTCAACGTGTGACTGTTTGGTGCGGTTTATGGTCCGGCGGAGTCATTGGACCTTTTTCGAAAATGAGGCTGGAGCAACATGGATTGCGCTATCGAGAGATGATTAATGATTTTTTATGGCCGGAATTGAATGGTATTGATGTGGACAACGTTTACTTTCAACAAGACCGTGCTACGTGTCACACAAGCAACGAAACCATTGATCTTTTACGGGAAAAGTTTCCGGACCGTGTTATCTCTCGAAGAGGTGATCACAATTGGCCACCGAGATCTTGTGATTTAACACCTTGCGACTTCTTCCTTTGGGGCCACGTGCAAGAGAAGGTGTACGCCAACAGCCCAGTGTCGATTCAAGACCTCAAAGATGGAATTCATGAGGCTATTGAGGACATAGGGCAGCCACTTTGCAATTTGGTTATGGAAAATTTCATGGAAAGGATATTGTCCTGTAAGCGTGGTCGTGGTGGTCATTTGCCTAATGTTATTTTCCACTATTAACGGCATACCTTCTTCTTTATAATGAAATAAACATCCGATCATTTATACTAAAAAATGGCATTTTTCTTTGAATATCAAAATAACACCTCTTATTGGAAAACCCTGTAGTTATTTAGTTGGGCTGGGTTAATACATTTGTACATATATGTAATTAATCAAATGATTTACCAATCAGAACGAAGTAAGATATCAAAGTGAAACTTTTCATTATTCGATTTTTTGGTCATGATGCAGACAGACATAGTACTATTCAATACATCTATCATGGAGCATCGACGGTAAGAATGCTGCTAACAAGAATATGAATGAAAATCAAGTACATCAGCAAGTTTGTTTGAAAAATTCGGGCATTGACCAAATTCGGATATTGCGAATAACATATAATGATACACCCATAATAAAATTATTAATTTTGTATACTGTTATAATGGAATCACATTGTTTATAAAAGTTTGGTTTCATATTCTTTTTTTGTAAAATCTTAAGCTTATAACGAACAATATTTGGTGAGATTAGGAATGTTTGTGTTAAGTTCGTTCGTTTTTAGTGTGACGCTTTCATTATTTTTTGGTAGTTTTGTTAAAGGTTTGGTAAATTTTTGTTATAGGTTTGGTAAACATTCAACGAAAACCTATCTTAAAATAAATCCGACTTATTCGTTTTGTTTATAATTTTCTGATGGTCCACAAAAATTTACAATAGTAGTAAGTTAAAAAGTTATTAAAAACTATGGGCTTTTTCCTAGAGATTTTTTTCTTTTAGTGATGTTTTCCTTTTTGGTTTTTTTTAAATATATAAAAGTAGAAATTTAAGGGCGAAAACATTTCTATGGCTTTGTACAAGGTAGAAAAAATGATTCCTTTATGATTTTTAATTTATTATTTTTTTTTGTAATTTTCTTTAATAAATACCACACATTTATCATTAATATTAGTAGTTGATTTCTAAATAACTCACTATTCATTATTAAGTATAATATAATCTTTAAATTACCTCTTTTAATTTTTTTTCTGGAATCCTCTTTTTTTAAAGAAATGTTGTGTTATTCTTTTATATATATTCTTTTTTGTATGTGTTGTGTGCTAAAACCGCAAAAAACAGTTCAAACCACATTTAAAATTTGTAGATATGTCGAAATTATTTACACCAAAAACTATATTCTGAGCAAAATATCAACAATTTGTGTATCTATGTATTCTTTTTATTTTCATTAAACTTTACTTTTTTCTATTAAATTGTTTTTTTTTTGAGCTCAAAATCTTATCGTTTCATTTAAAGATCGTTTTATTCAATCCTTGCTTTATAGCTCGTTTTCCATATTTCCGCTAGCGTAACCGCCGAATGGAAACGATGGAAAATACACAACGGAAGCGTTAATCTTTGGATAAACGCCCACGCAAGAAAACCATAAAAACGTGGTATTATTGGATTTGCTTCAACCTTTTTCATTTCGAACGTGTATATAATCCACATAGTTATATTGCAAATTAGTAAGAAAGTTACAACTTGACGTCCTGGTTTTGATCGGTCGTGTTCCGGAAGATGAACTCGGCGACGTGAAACATCAGCAATAAATAATAATTGAAGTAAAACCTAAACAAAAAAAAAACTATTCAAGTCAAATATTTTCTAAAAAAAATATATTTACAACGTTACCTGTACGATTGCTAAAGTTCCGGTCATCATAATTAACATATTCGGTTCTCTCGTAGTCGGTTTTAAAGTACCGGCAATTACAGTAAAGGTGGCGTAAAGAAACAACCCGAAAGCGGAAACTCTAAGGAGTATGTCGTTAAGATCGTTTTGTTCTTCGATGCGGAATTTCAATGATTGAACTCTGAAATTAAGGTCCGATTTCATCTTGCGGGTCCTAAATTAGAAAAGAACAACACAGAAAACAACAAAAAATAAAAATAAAATAAAAAAAAATAATAAAATTAAAAGTATTTAAATATATTTATAAAACAAAATCATAAATTTCATGCTAGCATTAAGGGAATTTATGATTTCCGCCTTGATACGTATTATAAAGAACTGAACTGTTGTAAGGAGTGGCCCTTGGCATGTGACAACAAGTTGAACCTTGCCACGCCAATTCGGTTTAATGAGGGAGGTTTAGCTCATACAGGGTGTCTCAGCGAGACCGGTCATTAGACGTTTCTGGGGTACTGGCCAAACAAAAAATTTGAGAATATAAACTTTAGTATTATCAATTACGTTCTCTTCATCTAAAATATTTTCAGATTTCTAGCACTTCCGGTTATACCGGAAGTCGCCACCTACTTTATTTTTTTAAATGGAACACCCTGTATATTTTTACATATTTGGATTTGTCTGTTTTGAAGGTTTATAAATAACTTTACTTTTTGCAATTTGAACCAGCAATTCTCGAGTTATTCGAATTTTTCTAGAAAAATTTGCTCCAGCGGACATTTGTTCAAAAAATCATAGAACACTCAATTTTTGAGATATCAATTTATGATTCAGAACATGCTTAAACAACATGATGGAGTATGTTTTGGTGCCGAGAACGGCTGTCTAGATCGTTTGGTCACTTTACTATGATACGTTAACTTTTCGAAATTTGGAAGCACCATAACTTCATTTTTTTAAATGGCACCCCCCATATTTTATTACTTAGTCGTCTTCGGCGTCTCATTTTACATCTTTTATACTCCATATGTCCTATGCCTAACGTTAATAGTTTGAGAAATAATTAGGGTTTTTTGAAAAATGCTTACATATCATATGGATATTAACCTAGTGTGCCATGGAAAACAAATGTTTAATGACTTATTGATAAACGTCAAAGTCTAATTTAGGTTGTTTGATGCTTGTGAGTCTAAAACCGGTTAAAATGGATATTAATAACGTAAATAATGTTTATACAAATGAAGAAATCCATAATTTATTTTTTGTGCACGAAAAGTGCGACAAAGTTCTTAGTAGAACTTGCAGAATGTTTAAGGAAAATTATCCACAATAAATTTAGAAGAATAGAAGCAAATTTTTTGCATTTTGGACGAATTAATCACGTGTTAAACTGACCAAAAAATGTAGTAGATAATGCAACGGAAGAGGTGAATACCTTGTCTTATTTCGAGCCCAGTCCCAACACGTCAATTCAAACTGCCAAAGAAGATCTGGGAATCATACTACGAACTTTGTCGCGCTTTTCATGCAAAAAAATTAAATTAAGAATTTCTTGATTTGTGTAAATATTACTTTCGTTATTATTATCTATTTTAACTCTTTTCAGTACTAATAATAAGGAACATAACAGATAATTATTAGCTCACATGCATCAAGTGACGTAAACAAGTGAGTCTTTGACAAGAACTCATTGAGAAAGCTTGTTTTTCACGGCACACTAGGCTAACATCCATATGATATGTGTGCATTTTTCAAAAAACCCTAATTATCTCCTAAACTATTACTATTAGGTATGGGATATAAAAGATGTAGAATGAGACACCGAAGACGACTAAGAAATAAAATATGGGGGGTGCCATTTAAAAAAAATGAAGTTATGGTACTTCCAAATTTTGAAAAGTTAACGTGCCATAGTAAAGTGACCAAACGTTCTAGACAGCAGTTCTCGGCACCAAAACATACTCCATCATGTTGCTTAAGCATGTTCTCAATCCTAAATTGATATCCCAAAAAGCAAGTGTTCTCTGATTTTTTGAACAAATGTCTGCTGGAGCAGATTTTTCTAGAAAAATTCGAATAACTCGAGAACGGCCGAATCAAATTGCAAAAAGTAAAGTTATTTATAAATCTTGAAAACAGACAAATCCAAATATGTAAAAATATACAGGGTGTTCCATTTAAAAAAATAAAGTTGGTGGCGACTTCCGGTATAACCGGAAGTGCAAGAAATCTGAAAATATTTTATCCGAAGAGATCGTAATTGATAATGCTTAAGTCTGAATTCTCAAATTTTTATTTTCGCCAGAACCCCAGAAACGTTTAATGACCGGTCTCGCTGAGACACCCTGTATATTTAAAATAAAGAAAAATAAACTCAAAGTTAGTTTTAGTTTTTGATCTGATTTTTGTTACTAATGTGCATAAATTTATAAATATATTTTAAAATGCAACTTTTTCTAAGTACCGTCTTCTTTAAGAGAGAAATCATCATGTGAAATTTTACTTTCGATGTTAAAGTTTTAAACAATTTCACTGAACTACAGTTGTACCACTGTCGTTATTCATCCAAGATATGCGCCTTCTCCCTATACTTCTTCTGCCCCGTATCTTGCCTTGAATAACAGTTTGAAGTTCACGCGATGGCGATACTGCAGTTTTATACTGCCTTTGTTGTTCTGCCTACTCAGCTTATTCTCAGGATTCTTCTATAACATCACATCTGAAAGGCTTCGATCTGGTCGATCACAAAGCATACAGACCAATTAGCCTAACTTCATTTCTCCTCAAAGGGATGGAAAAGGGAATTGATCAATACCTTAGGAATGGAGTGCTTGTCACTAATCCACTCCATCCGAGTCAACATGCTTATCAGAAAGCAAAATCAATAATTACTGCTCTCCATGCTTTGACAAGCACTTTAGAGGAGACAATTGCAACCAAAGAGATAGCCCTATGGGCTTTCATAGACATCGAGGATGCTTTTGATAACACCTCCTACGAATCCATCGAGAATGCTTCGACAATCAAATGGTGTAGAGCCATGTTGAAAAGTCATTTTCAAAGCCAGTTTAGGAGGCGAGTCGTTGACTATTAAGGCGCTAAGAGCATGTCCCCAAGGGAGAGTGCTCCCACCTCTTCTATGGTGCCTGGTAATTGACGACTTGATGAACATCTTAACCAAAAATGGATTTATAATTCAGGGGTATGCTGATGACCTGGTAATCACAATCCGAGGTAAATGTGGCATAATCATAACTCAACTAATGCAGAAAACTCTAGACTTACCAGCACTTGATGTAGAAGCAACGGGCTCAGCATTAATCCAAACAAAATCGAATCACTCGGAATGTAAGGAAAAAAGCCATTAAGGCTAACTAGATCTGCCGCTGCCTCCTCGGACAGTTGGCACAAATACAGCGGTTAGGATGTCTTAACATAACGGGTGCAATGAAATCATGTCCGACAGTTGCTCTTGAAGCCCTACTCGGTCTCACGCCACTTCATTTATATACATATACAAAAGGAGGCAGCTTTAAGTGCCTTATCACTCAAAACATGCTCTTCACTCAAGCTGATGCAGGGTAACCTCAGAGGACACCTCGAAAGCCTCAAGGACCCATGTATAAATCACTTGATTGAAATTAAAACGGACCGACAGAATACAATTTAGACCAGCCGTAAAGGTCATATTTAGATGATTAGACGAAGGGTGGCCTCAACTAACAAGAGGAGCCCTTGCCTGGTACACGGATGCTTCAAAGACAGTTGAATCCGGAGTAGACATGGGCATTACTGGACCAGAGAGCCGCATTAAATTGCCCATAACCATTTTGCAAGCAGAAGTACATGCTATAAATTTCTACACCGCTTTGAACCTTCAAAAGGGACAGAAAGGTGCATCCATAGACATTTTCAGCCGCTCAATGATACCATTCACTCGCTGACCCCCTCGAAACAAGGTGGAGCAAAGCTGCTCATCAACCCTTGGTCCGTTGGGGGCGTACCCTTAGTCCGGGTACGCTCCCACGAGGTGTAGCATCAAGGGCGCATTCAGCCATGTGTTCAAACCTCTTACACACATGGGTGATTACCAAGGAGATTACGACAACCAGAAGTAAATGACTGGTTGCCGGGACCGACGCTTAACGTCCCCTTCGAAGGACGGGAAGCAATGATGTTACTCTATGGCGGGTTCCAGAGACATTGAAGGAAATGAGAAGGCGGACAAGCTGGCCCAAGAGGCACCGAAAACGTCTTTCATTGGACCCCAACCCGGTTGTGGACTACAAAAAAAGCCACCTAAATCAAGTACCAACACTTGGGAGGCCTCAAAGGTAGCCTTACGCTGGAAAGAACTTCTAGGTCACAGAAAAGCGAAGAGTATGATAACTCCGTCGCAAAACCAAAGAGATTTTATGCCTCAGTAAAAGGGATCTAAGGACGCTTTCAGTTTTCCTGACAAGCCGTGCGCCTCTAAAATACCACCTCATCCACATTGGATAAGCTGAGGACTTGTCGACTTTGCAACGACTAGTCAAAAACGGCTGAACATATACTGTGTAATTGCATTGCCAGAGGACGCCTAAGACACAACATTTTCGGAAAAGCTCTTTTAACACTTACTGATATAAAGGAACAAGACTTTGGAACAATACTAAGGTTAATTCAAGATCTACACTTACCCTAAACTTTTGGAGGGCTAAAGTTACAATAGATCTTATAGGTCGCGGTAACGAGAGCTGCCGCTCCCTTCAGCCTGGTAACACCAATAGTAATACAAATGGCGAGAGAAAACATCCTTGCCTTAGTCATCGTTTTACCTGTACCTCCTCTGAATGTTCGTTCTTTACATATACTCTAGCCGCCTGATTAAAATAAAGAACGGTCTTATTACATTTTAAGCGGTCGAATTACGTCCCTTATACAACTTTGGTGACTTATCTGCAAATATCAAAATTTGAAAGAATTTTTAAATGACCCCCTTTTATAGGCCATTAACTCCCGCCTCTCTCCTCCTTGGCATCTTTTTCCGGGTCGCCCTGGCGATCTTTTAGATGCTGGTATGAAATTTTTGGCAATCCTTGACAGTCTATTCCGTTTCATTCATGAAACGTATTCATTCTTGAGTTTCCTGCATTCATTATACCACATCTTCCGTCTTGTATTCCTCTCGAACTTTCTTACTTTTTCCTAATCCTATAGTGAGTTTCCAATGTTACTCTTAAAATTGCCACCTCGTTGGTACGCATCATCCTTTTGGTTTCCGATGTATTTGCCCGAGCGCTATAGTGAGTTGTTTAATTTTTTTATAGCATTCTTCGAGTTTTTCATATTTTAGACTCAACTTTAAAAATTTATGAAAAAATGTATTTCTTGGATAATTAATATGGAAATTCCATATATAATACAGAAAAGTGTCTACTTTTTGGTGGAAGCAACGGTTCATAATTTTATGAATTTCGCTGTTTTTGGAGTCTCCTTCTCATTTCACATTTTCACTAACACCAGCTCTTAATATTCGCAGTTAGTTTTGATTCTTGTATTCGTCGTTCTCATGGGTTAAATGTGTGCTTGCCACTAAACTTCAACAAATGTTAAAATCCAAATTCAAAAATAGAGATTGACAACAATCGATAACAATTAAAACATATACTATTTAAAATCATAAATTCCCAATGTTAAGAACAATGACAATTCAGTTCAAACATTTTCTTCGTTTATACATATTTGTCAATGCGAATACCATAAATTAAAAAAAAAGAATTAATAAAAGCAATCATTAGAAAGAATCTTACCGGATAAATCCAACAATAATCGCAATTATACTCAACGCCATTACAACGCAATGAGAAACATCAGCTAGATAAACGGCCAACATTCCAAAATCACGATGGTTAATCATGACGAAATATAAAATCAAGCAGATTAATGATCCCACGAGAAGAAGCAGACCGAAAAACAATCCTTTTGATGCTCCAACACAATCAACGCGTCCTTGTTGAGCATGAGCCAAAGCAACAGCCCTTCTTGAAAGCATCACTTCTAATCTATGTTCCAAATCTTCTTCAGTAATATATCTGGAAAAAAATTTAAAAAGTACATCAATATAAATGAGTATTTTGAGACAATTTTGTAGAATGTACTTTGGATGCCTTCCAATATGTTTCCACATCACATAAATAACAGCAGCACCTATTAACGAATATTCGATAATGAACGGATACAAATAAGGAGCTGAATCTTGAACAATCGTCCCCATTATATTAACTCTTTTACAACTTGCAGCAACCAACGAAATATTTTCAGATAGACTAGAATTGCCATTTCCATTTCCGTTCCATATCAACGCTTGAGGAAATAACTCATCAATCACCTCAGAACCGTTAATATTCAATGAATCTTCAGCAACTGAAAATAAGATACAATTTAAGCACCAAAATATTGTTATAGTCCACGGTTAATTTACCATTAGCTATGTTATTTTCAAAGTTAAAATTGCGATAGTTAAGGAAGCTCTTGTAAGTGGACGTGGATAAAGATGAAGTGATCGCATCCCAAAACCTCGCAGCTGTTGTTGTGGTGGTGGCGGCGGATGTTGGTAAAGTGATTGGAACCGTTGAGGTGGTCGAAAAAATGAAAGGTATGGTTGTTGGACGGGTTGTGGTTGGAATAGTTGTGGTGGTACTTGTTTTAAATGTGGTGGGAATCGTTCTGTACATTCGATAAAGCGTTGTAGGAATGGTTGATGGAATTGTGAAACCTTAAACGCAAGCCCAAATTTGAAACCAAGAAATACTGTGTTAGTATTATTTATTTTAGTATTATTGAGTAGTATTAATAGCATATACGTAGGGTGTCAGCACTAAAAATATTTCTGAATCTAATTGAATCTAGTTATTTTTGATGCAACCTAAAGCACGAAAAGAATCTTGATACTTACGCTCTGTGGTTGTTGGTATGGTGGGTAAAGTCATAGGTATGCTTTTAACGGTTGTAGAAACGATTTTGGCAGTAGTACTGGTGATGTCTTGAGCTGTTGTATTTAAAGTGGATAAAATAGTAGATGCGGTGGTAATAATGACGTCTGGTATGGCTACGTGAGTGCGTAAAACTGTGTTTGCGTTTCGCAAATTGTGCGAACGGATGCTGTCTATAAACACAAAGTGGCAAAAGTAATAATAAGAAATGAAAGCGATGAGAAACAACATAAATCACTAATATAATCATAAAATATCTCACGTAGATAAGAATGTTTACCTGCGATTATGTTTTGCCCAGATTTGTCATCAAATTTCTTATGGTATACCGTGATTTCCTTCATATACTCAAGTACTAAAGTACGTATCCAAACGCAGATATTTGTGGCGAAAACGTGCATTAATCCGAAACGAGCAATGACTTTAAAACGATGGATATTTAGCTAGAAATAGAAAAATTAACAATAAATTTGCAACAATTCTTTTTTAATTTTACCCTAGAGTTCATAAATATGAAATACATCTGCATAAAAGTGAACACCATTTGTAAAGCTGGATTAACACCATGGAGAATCATATAACACGGTGACTCAAATGGCACTTCGAAAAACGATCCAAATTCAAGTCCTGTGTAGATCATTGTTCCCAATCCAAAAGCTACGAATGAATAATAAAACTTAATGTGTTAGTAAAGTTAAATTTAAATGATTACTAAGTTAATTACCGATTGCTCCAATTCGAAGGAAAAAACTGCCATGACTCTGATCGTTTTGGGTGGTCTTCCGTTTACGTCGCGTTTTCGAAATACCCAGTTCCAAATCGGCACCATTGTTCGGCTGGACGATCGCCGTCTGCTGCTGCTCCTGAGGACCAACAGCACGTTGTTCAATTTCGGCCTCAAGTTCCGTAACGGGCACCGGAACCGGCGCCCCGCCACTCAACCCGGCATCTACCACCCCCTCAGAGTTGCGACGGTAAGTACTCTGGGACGGGGGCCCCACAAATTCAAATCAAAATAAAAAATGAAAGTACAACAGAACGTCTCTAAATCATAATGATTTTCAAAAGGCTAATCTAAAAATTTTTAACATTAGTGTGAGTTTTAAATGTATATAGAAATATTGTGACAGTGGGAATGGCGTTTGATCCACCCTATTCGAATTAAGTACAGTACAGACAATTTGACAAATCTATCTTGGCCGATGAAGGTAAAATGCGTCGTAGCATGTTATATTTCACGGAGTGAAGATTGCAAAAATTTTGATAGAAAATAAAATAAAAAGTAAGGTAAGAAACCTTTCCAAATTCTGATAAAGTAGATTTCGCAGAATAGCAACTTTATAAAGAACTAAAAATGACATATTGATTGCTGGAATTAGGCTTTATACTAAAGTATAATTTTTTAAATCTAATTCTGCATGTTAGATTGCTATAGATATGATATATAAATTTAAAAAAAATCGTAACTGAAGAACGAATGAAGATATCATCATGAAATACAGAACATTTTAAAGCAAATTTCATAAAGATTTAATGTGCCATAAATAATTTCTTATTTTTAATAAACATCGTTGTTGTGATTTTTTAAATCCAACTGTGCAGGTTTTTATTGTTAATAATTAACGGAGATTTAACGGAAATTCTTTATGGAGCATGATAAAAATATAATTTAAATAGACAATTAGAACAAATGTACACAAGCCAAAATTACTAAAAGTTAACATAACATATATCTCTTTATTTTGAAAAATGTTTAGATATAACTATTAATTTTCGCTTATAACATAACTAGTAGTATACCCCCAATGGGGTCGTTACACATTTTTTTGAAGACTTCTATAACTTTTTATTTTTCAAACTGGGCTTTAGTTTTTTTTGAAAAAACGTTGAAGACGTCACCGTCGTTTCGCACGCGGTTGGTTCAAATAAAAATCAATAAAAGGAGCATGAGCGAGATGCCACGAGAATCTTATGCACTAAAAGAAGAGATCCGAACGATGCACGTTTGCGTCTTCTTGATCTTACGTGAAAACATCGTAAACGTCACCAAAGCGTTTATAGAGGGGATTTTGAATTTTAGTATTAATTATTGCAAAAATTAAACAATTTTATGATCTGAAAATGTTACCAATCCTTCTATTTTTACATAGTTTATCGATTTTTTGAAAGACGATCTGATCTGTCTATTTGATTGAACGGCCCCATTGTAAAACATTTAAATTGATGAAAATTGTTGTTAGAAAGATTAATACTGTTATTAAATATTATGCGATGTCGGGCAGATCGCATAATTTCTTTAGTTGTGTGTTCCTAGGATTTACAGCAACATAGATCTTTTATTCCATAAGGAATTAATATGCTACAAAAACTAAACTGACCGGCAAAAAAAACCGGCCACTATAAATTTGCCACAAATTCAAAGCTGGCTTTCTCGCGAACCGTGCATTCGATTTTGATGATTCTTTTTTTGATGGATAGGTTGATTCTTCTGTAATAATCCTGCGATACAAATTTTCGTTCAGATTTTAATTTTAGCATATACGGGGTGAGAAAAATGAGTAAGACTTTTATTCTCGAAATTTGTAACACCCTGCGGGGTGCAGTTGCTACAGCAGAGGGTATTACCTGGAATCAAACAGTAGCCCAATCTTTTCTGAGCATTTTCTTTTTTTATTCACTCTATTATCTCTGTTACTAACGAAGATGCAGTATTTTAAAGCGATCGCCTGTGAAAACAAGATGAGTGACAATAGTAGCTGATGATCGTTTTATTGTTCTAAGCAATCGTAGAACGACAGCTGTAGAGGCCGCTGTGATGTCAGTGAGAGAACCATTCGCTGAAAACTTGCTAGAACTGGTCTGGCTGCAAGAAGGCTGCCAAAGGGCCGAGGCTGCTTCCTAGATATCGACGTGCACGTCTTCAATCTGCGCGCTTACATGTAAATTGGGAGATCGAGCAATGGAAGAATGAGTACTGCAATGGAGGTCTTTTTTACGGATGAGTAGTGGTTTTGTCTACTATCACCCGATAGTCAGAAACGAATATGAAGACGTTGAAATGAAAGATTTGTGGACTACACAATTATGAATCAATTGTCCGGTAGGACAGGATGACGACGAATGCGTCTCTGAAGTTAGTCCCAAAGATGTTCGATAGTGTTAAGATCCGTTCAATACCCATCTCATCAAGATATTCGCTAACCACACGTGCTACGTGCGGTCGCGCATTGTCATGCATTAGCATGAATCCGTCACCAATGAAATGGTAATAGGGCACGACAGCTTCTTGCAGAATATCTTGGATATAACGGTGGGCATTTAGCGTGCCATTTTCAACAAAGTTGAGCGCTATATGCGCTTCCGTCAAAATGCCCGCCCATACCATGACCGAACCTCCATGGAAAGGTACTCTTTCCGAAATTATGCAGGTCGCAAACCTTTCATTACGACGTCTCCACACTCGTTCTCGATCATCAGGTGACCGGAGACAAAATCGGGACTCATCAGTGAAGAGCACCTTACCACAGTATAAAGTAAAGCAGTAGTCTCACTTCGTGTCGGCACGTTTGACGTCGTGTCCGTAGATTTTTTACTGCGCATCCGCTGCGCGCATCATTGAAATAAATGTTGCAACAAACTTTTATGTCGATGATAAAGATCACGTACTCATAAGGTAGCAAACGTAGTATGAATGCGCGCAGCGTGTGCGCTGTAGCAAATCTGATTACGCCATATAAGGCAAGTGAGACTACTGATTTACTTTATACTGTGACCTTACCTCATTGTTCCATTTCCCAATTCTTATGTAGGTGTCCAAATTGAAGACGCGCTCGCCGATATCTCTGGAGCAGCCGCTGTCTTTCGGCAGGTCTTCTTGCAGTTAGATCACTTTCAGCAAGTTTTCGACGGATGGTTCTTTCACTTACGTCAACCTCACGCACCATTTGAAGGCGATGCCGACTTTCTACAGCAGTCGTTCTACGATTCCTCAGAGTGTTTAGCACAATAAATCGATCATCAACTGCTGTTGTCACTCGTCTTCTACCGGAACCTTGCCGCCTAGTAAAATTTCCTGTTTCGACATATCCGTTCCAGGCATCCTGAACTGTTGTTCGGGATATAACTAACGTATGGGCAACGTACTGCTGACATTTGCCATCTTCAATTAAACTAATAATACCCGCAACATCAGTTATTGACAACAGCATCTTTGACAACTGTCAATTTACTATTCGAAACAACTGACATACGCTACCTAGCGCGCCACCTTATTTTGTATGCTTATTTGTCTTGTTTTCACAGGCGTTCGCTTTAAAACACTGCACCTTCGTTAGTAACAGAGATAACAGAGTGAATAAAAAAACAAAATGTTCAGAAAATATTGGGCTACCGTTTGATTCCAGTTAACACCCTCTGCTGTAGCATCTGCACCCCACAGTGTATTAAAAATTTCGAGAAAAAATGCTTTTCTCATTCTTACACCCCGAATATGCTCAAAATAATATCCGAATAAAAATTTCTATCGCAGGATTATTACAGAAGAATCAACCTTTTGATCAAAAAAGGAATCATCAAAATCGAATGAGTGGTTCGCGAGAAACCCACCTTTGAAATTGTGGCAAAATTTAAGTGGCCGGTTTTTTTTGCCGATCAGTTTACATGTGAAGGTCCTGTCAGTGAACGCCAGATCCCTCTCACAATGTCAAATATATCTACATCTACTCATATTGCAGATCTAAACAACCCTCGTTGGGACGAAACATCAAATGCTTGGCGAAACTCAATGAGCCTTTAGGAAAATCATCAAATATCAAATAACAATCGGAGAACGCTTTTTTGCCTTACTACAGAGAACAAGGCTGAAACCTTTGTTAACGCCATCGAATCTCAATGTGGTCCACACTAAGAAAATGTCAATGTGAACAAAGATGATGTAGGAGAAATCAACACAACCACGTTTGAAGAAGTATGAATGGCACTGAAGATACCAGCAGGGAAAGTGATTGAAACACTACAAAATATCATGAGTAAGACATCAGATTCATTATCCGACCATAATCAATTTGCTTTCTACCTAATTCGAATTTCTCTCACTGTGAACGCGATTCTTGTATTAAACTTATAACGCTTTCGTGGAAGTGAGGATGAAAAGATACAATAGTAAATAAAAGTTTATCTAGTAAATAAGTCCTATCTTGGCTTTAATCTTGAATATGCAAAAAATATTATTCTTTCATTCTGACTTTGGTATTACATTATTAAATTCTTGAAACACTAGAGACAAAAACATATTTAAGAAAATCAAGAAGGACTCGACAACTTGCTGTATTATACAATTCCAAAGTAAGCTTTCCACTACTAAATTACGTGTTAAAAGAGCTAAATCAACTTCACTGCTGGCAGATGTGAAATTTCATTTATGCAAGAATGGAGAAGATATAGCAAAAAATATATCATGTGGCATAACATAACAAATGAAGCACACGTCTGACAATAAAGGAAGGAAATACATTTGGAACTTTCGGAAAACTCAAAGAAATGTTTTTTATAAATATGTTCTTAAAAGTTTTATTAAATGTGACAGTAATATATTGAATCAAAATTCTAAGCACATCCGCTGTAATAGTCCCAACACAACGAGTCTCTATTTATAGAAGCTTGGAAAGCACGAAAAGAAAAGTTAAAAAGCTAAGAAATATAGGCGACCAAATAATATCAGTTGTTCTTCTAATTTATTAAATAATCTGCCTAGTTTTATGGGCAATAACAAAGCATGTGGATAAGATGTAACAATTTTTATTCCCTGTGCTTTTTGACTTTTATAAGTTATCGGTTGAGATTAAAACAGAGATTTTCGAAATTGTGTACAATAATTTCAAATTATTACTATTAACACCGTTTTTGTCCGATTTTATGACCTGATGCATTATCGGAGAATCCTAATAAGTTAGGAAAATAACTCATGAAACTGATTATTGCAGATAATTTCAAATATGTATTGTGAAAACCTATAGCGGCTGGTTTTTTATGTGTTTTATTCATATTTCTGCAAATACACAAAGTAACGTCTGTTATGTTGGTTAAGGTCTCTCTGACCATTTGGTTATTTTTTTTTTAATCAACAGAATTGAGATAATGTTTTCAAAAAATTGTTTCGAACAATGCATTAATAATAAAGAGCTATTTACTATTTATAATGCAGTACACGGTATTGATTTCTCATTTATTAATAATGACAAGGATGTCTCCGCGATTTACCATATATTTATTAAATGTAATAAAAATTCGATAGAAATAAAATAGTTTTCGCATAAGATACGCCAAACCCATTATGGGGTTCCCTTAACAAACAAGATTTAATAGGGATACTTCCACTCTGGATTTTCTTGATGAACTGCGAAGCTATCGAAAATTCTATACAAAGGTAATTACCATCAGTAAAAAGAAATGAAATGGTATGTGTCCAATTCTAATAATATGCATACGTTAAGTGGGATTAGCTTCGGGTCCCTTTCGATTTGTACAAATTGTAGATATTATTATTATTATTATTATTGCTGCCGGGCTGAGGAGGGCGGCCCCTCTCGTTACCGCGACCTATAAGATCTATTGTAACTTTAGCCCTCCAAAGGTTTAGGGCAAATGTAGGTCCTTAATGAACCTTAGTATTGTCCTGAGGTCTTGAACCTTTATGTCGGTAGGTAACAGGGGAGTTTTACCGAAGACGTTGTGCCTTAGACGGCCTCTGGCGACGCAACTGCACAGTATATGTTCAGCAGTTTCTGACTCGTCGTTGCATAGTCGACAAGTTTGTTCCTCAGCTTGTCCAATGTGGAAGAGGTGGTATTTTAGGGGCACATGGCCGGTTAGGTAGCCTGAGAGCGTTCTTAGATCCCCTTTGCTGAGGCATAAAACCTCTTTGGTTTTGTTTTGCGACGGAGTTATCATACTCTTCGCTTGTCTGTGACCTGGAAGTTCTTTCCAGCGTAAGGCTATCTTTGAAGCCTCCCAGTTGTTGATTATTTGTTTTAGGTGGCTTTTTTGTAGTCCACATCCAGGTTGGGGTCCAATGAAGGGCGTGCTTGCTGCCTCTTTGGCCAGCTTGTCGGCTTTCTCATTGCCCTCAATGTTGCTGTGACCTGGAACCCACCATATGGTAACATCATTGCCCCTAGCGAGTTCTCTCAGGTTGTTGGTGCACTCTCTGATCAGTGCGGAGCCACACGTGTAGGCCTGAATTGCCTTTAAGGCGGCCCGACTGTCTGTGAAAATGTTTATGGATGCACCTTTTTGTCCCTTCTGTAGGTTCAAAGCGGTGCAGAAGTTTATAGCAAGAACTTCTGCTTGGAAAATTGTTAAGTCCGAGCTGAGGGGCAATTTGATGTGGCTATTTGCTCCACTGATGCCCATGCCTACTCCAGATCTTACTGTCTTTGAAGCATCGGTGTACCAGGCTAGGGCTCCTCTTTTTAGTTGAGGCCCTCCTTTCGCCCAATCATCCCTGCTGCTAAATATGACCTTATACGGTTGGTTGAAATTGTATTCCGTCGGTATAAGGTCCGTTTTAATTTCAATCAGGTGATTTAGACATGGGTCTTTGAGGATCTCGAGGTGTCCTCTGAGGTTACCCTGCATCAACTTGAGTGAAGAAACTGTTTTCAGTGATAAGGCACTTAAGGCTGCCTCCTTTTGTATATATATGTAGAGCGGTGTGAGACCGAGTAGGGCTTCCAAAGCAGCCGTCGGACAGGATCTCATTGCACCCGTTATGTTAAGACATGCTAACCGCTGGATTTGTGCCAGCTGTTGTTGAGCTGTCTTATGTTTTGTTTTTGGCCACCAAACCAATGAGGCGTAGGCGGCCATGGGTCTGATTATTGCTACGTAGGCCCAATGAGCCATTCGTGGTTTGAGACCCCAGTTCCTTCCTAGGAGCCTGCGGCAGATCTGGTTTGCCATGATGGCCTTTTTCCTCACCTTATCTAAGTGTGAGTTCCAGTTTAGTTTACTGTCAAGTATTACCCCTAGGTATTTAGTTTCTGTTTTGAGGTTAATAGTTCTGCTTTCAATGGAGGGTGCTTTTATTTGTAGCTTCCTTCTCCGAGTGAAAGGGACTATTTCGATTTTATTGGGATTGATGCTGAGCCCATTGCTTCTGTACCAAGTACTGGTGAGTAGTAGGCCTTTCTGCATTAGCTGAGTTATGATTAAATCATATTTACCTCGGATTGTGATTACCAGGTCATCAGCATACCCTTGTATCTTAAATCCGTTTTTAGTTAGGGTGTTCATCAAGTCATCAACTACCAGGCACCATAATAGAGGTGATAGCACTCCCCCTTGGGGACATCCTCTTAGCGCCTTTATAGTCAGCGACTCGCCTCCCAGACTGGCTGTGATCTGCCGACTTTTCAACATGGCTATACACCACTTGATTGTCGACGGATGTATGTCTTTTACGTTTAAAGCCTTCTCTATGGATTCATATGAGGTGTTATCAAACGCACCCTCTATATCTATGAAAGCACAAAGGGCTATCTCTTTGGTTGCAATTGCCTCCTCTAAGGTGCTAGTCAAAGCATGGAGAGCGGTAATTGTTGATTTTGCTTTCTGGTAAGCATGTTGGCTAGGGTGGAGTGGATTTGTGACAAGCACTCCATTCCTTAGGTATTGATCGATTACCTTTTCCATCCCTTTGAGGAGAAATGAAGTTAGGCTAATTGGTCTGTACGCCTTGGGGTCCGCGTTTGAACGCCTACCACCTTTAGGTATGAAGACCACCTTTACTTTCCTCCATAGAGTGGGTATATAGCTAAAGCTGTAGCTAGCTATATATAGGGATATTATTATTGGGAGAAGGTCTTCTAAGCCTTTTTGCAGAAAGATAGGTAGAATTCCATCTCCTCCAGGTGATTTTAGGGGCTTGAAATTCGAGATAGCCCACCTTACTCTGTTGGGTGTGAAAATATTCCCAGCTGTGCTGCGAACCCTACCTGATTATGTCCATTACTTCATGGTCGGCATCTGCATGGGGGCAAACTTTTGAGGAAGGAAAGTGTGTACTCAGTAGGAGCTCCAACGATTCCTTAGCATCCTCTGTATATTTACCATCTTGTTTGCATAGGTGGCCTAGATCAGTGTTGTGATCTTTTGCCAAGATCTTATGCAGACGAGCAACTGTAGGCGTATTGTCTATGCCTTCACAGAAGCTGCGCCAGGTTTTTCTTTTGTAGATGTAGATTGTTGATATAGTCGAAACTTTAAAAACTTAAACACCAAGTTAATAAGAACAGTATAAAACTCGATTATGGTGAAGAAAAAGAGTTTGTTCCGCTGTATTCCATTATGTAGGTTAGATTTTTGACAGTTTGGCACGAGGGACTACATTACAGATTCAGTTGGCTTTTAAAAAATCCTTTCGTACTAACAATTTCTCAAGTCAGTATGAACCTATCTTATCCAGTTTTTAAACTCATGTAAATCTATTGGTGTCGCTGAAGTTTCAAAATGTAATGTTAACGTTACAAAGTTGTGTATATTATCATTGAGATGATATATTTATTTTTTCATACACCATTTGGGAATTAGTTATAATTAAACGGTTTTCAAAAACCTTTCTCATAGTTTCATTTTATATTTTGGCGTGGTAACATTTACAAAGACCTAATTTTTAGATTTATTACATAAAACGAAATTTAAAAATAGTAACTAAACTATATTCTTTTATCAAAATTTATTAAAGTGTTTTTATTGTGTAACATTTAATAAACCCTTTATACAGTTATATTTTTGCATTTTGAAAATCATTATTTCGAGAAATTCTTGGTGAAAACTATTTTGTTAAAAGTGTGCACGATCAAATAAGAAATGTTTAAAGCGGTGCAAAATAATATTGTGCTTATTATACACATATTAGTGATGAACAACAAGTAAAAAGCGGCAACAATACAATGAACAACAAATATTAACAAAAAAATAGAAAACAAAGCGATGTTCTGTTCCGTACTTTCTTGAATGCGTTGGCCGACTACTTTCGGTAGACGACTTTTTTAAGAAAGTAATAAACTTTATTTTTTTAGATAGATTCTAAGAGAGACTTTTTAGCAACGAACCTTTTGCTCACCTTGGGTATGGAAAGAACCGCTCTTTGCTGCACGATGTCCTTCCTCTTTTTCGGGAACACCTCCCTCTACACGCACAACATGCTCAGCAACACAAAATAAATACAAAACCAAACACAAAAGAGAAAATTTAAAAAAAAATGATGATAAACTAATTCGAGAAAGTAGGTTAAAATAAAAGAAACTGTACCCACCCACTCGTAATTTAATTCGGAGATTATTCGATTTTTTTTTTTGTTATTGATTAGAAAAAAGTCTAAGCTAAACATATAATAAAAAACACCAAGAATGAAATAAAATTGATTGAAATCTAAAATTTAAAACAAAAAACAACCTTATGTCTTACCTTTTCCTGCTTTTTCGTCTTCTTGTCCTTATCTTTATCCTTCTTATCGTCTTTCTTCTCCTTTTTCTTCTCTTTTTCTTCCTTTTTCTTCTCCTTTTCCTCTTTCTTCTTTTCTTTCTCCTTAAGCGCTTTTTCTTTCGCTTGTTTTTTGCAGACTTTTTCCTTTTTCGGTTCGCCGGAACAACATGTACTTTCTTGGAGAAGGAAGCAGAACACGTAAAGGAGGAAAAGGATGCTCATGCCGTAAAGATACGTGAAGAATCCTTCGTAGTACCATAACGGTATGCTGTGTGTGACCACGTCCGATATCACGTACGCCAAGCAAACGACAATAAGCAGTTTTGCGTACACAAAACTCATTATGATAAAGAGAGATGTCCTAGAAATAAGAAAAAAAATCATAAATTATATATTATGTATATAGATCAATTCAAATAAACAGTTTTCTAATATCGTTTTTCATTTTTTTTTTTTGTATATTGTAGCCTCGGAACACCACATCATAGAATGATAGAGATCCGGAGATTAGTATCAAGATGAAAAAGCACAAATATCAGATTTATGTGGGGTATCAGTAAGGAATATCTAACTATAGAGACTACATATTATTATACAGCGGAATGGCAAAACGAGAGAGAGCACATTCTAGAGTTGTTGTAATACTGCACGAAGGGTATACCCAGAATACATATACCCCCGACATATCCAATACTCTTCAGCGAGTCACAGAATATTTACTCGCAACTACAAAATATTATTGACCAGCTTAATAGCAACTGTAAAATTATACGAATAGTGGAATAATCCTCAACTTAAAACTGAAATACAACCAGTTATTTATTAATTTCTACACCAGGAATGAGCTGAGAATTAATAATACATACTTTCCGCAGAAAATAAAGCATAAGTATATTTTCTAAAACACTAGAGAACAACGATCCATGATTAATTATATGAAATGTGAGGGCCCTAAGATCAGGCAACCTAGGTACTGACCTAGTAGAACTAGATGAAACTTAGTTTTATGCAAAATACTAATAGAACGTTCAACTAACACTGGCAAATAAACTACAAAATACTCACAACATAAATCAAACAAATGTGAAGTCGAGAAGTACTGGCAGCAAATAAAAATCAGTATATAAGATATTGCTAAAGAGTCTGTAGGGAATGAAAAATTAATATATACGCCCTCAATCACATGTAACCATAGTTTTGGGAAGAAATAAACAACGCATGGTATACTACAAGAAGGAAAAAGAACAGTGCGGGATAAAGGACGTTGTACGAAAGAGCATACCACGGATAAGAGAGTGGTACTACGATGTGAAGCCATCTACCAGAAAGACCACCAAAACATGTTAGGACAGCTGGCAGTCCAGATTCTAGGAGGTCCTCCGACGACGACTTCAACATTAACAGACCGCCAGGTCTAAGAGAGAGAAGATGATTTGTTACACTTTGTTTTTCCACGATGGCCCACTTCTTCAATTGAAGGGGTCGGCAGAAAAAAATGCCAAGCATCATTTTGGCCAAACCGAATTTAGCAGTGCTGTCTATGAGTAAATTGAACAAATTACAAGCAGCACTGTTTAGATTTCAATTATTGCCGTTAGATTGCTCTGTATTTGCATTGCATTTTATTACCTCAACTGGTTGTTTGCAAAGTTTTGGGGAAGACAGTGTCAAGCTCCTCATGAGAAATGGAGGGAAAGAGGAAATGTGTTAGAAATCTTAAAGATTATTATGAAAACCTAGAAGACTTGTATGAAGAATTTGATGACAGTGACAGCGATCCCAATTATTTAGCAACAAACCCTCCCTACACCAAAACTGTCATGTGGACCTACATTTTACTGCAGGAAACTGTGGACCTATAACGTAGGTATCCATAACTGCACTTCTGGACAAGGTTTTATATTCATGTGGGATGAATCAGTTGGAAAAAGGGGTAGTGATGAAATAGGAAGCTGTATTGTAAAGTACTTATTAGTAGCAAATGTCCACGCAAGGAAGTTGGTAATATTTACCGACAACTACGGAGGACAAAATAAAAATTGGAACATAATGTCGCTTTGGTCACACCTTGTAGCTAGTAAACGTTTTAAAACAATAGAACATTACTTCCTGATAACTGGGCATACTTATCTTCCATCAGACCGTGACTTTTCAAAAATAGATAAGTATCATACCAAGCACTGCCAAAATGTGTACAGTCCTGGGCAATGGAGAGAGATAGTAGCAAAGTGTGGAACAAAACACTGAACTTCATCGTAACATGCATGATGAGTGAGGATTTCCTCGATTTGTCTAGGGTGCAAGAGACCTACTTTAACACAAAAAGCAAGTTTTGTACAGATGGTGTTACTCCTCCACGATTTTCCAAAGCTATTTGCTTTAAATTTGACAGCGAAGAACCTTTTCAAATGAAACTCAAACACTTGATGAACGAAGAGTTTTTAGTGTTGAACCTAAAGAAACGTGGAAGGAGTTCTATTTCAGCACTACATTTAAAAAGAAATGCGCCCAACAAAATCAATAAGAAAAAATTAGATGATGTCAAATCCTTGATACAATACATTCCTCCCATCTACCATGGATATTACAATGGCCTACAGTCTTCCGCTGAAGTAGACGACCAAAAGGAAGATGTTGTGGTAATATAGGCCTATTTGAAAAGTACCTTTTTGGTTAAGAGTATTTGTTGTCGATGACAGTGTGTGTTTTAATAAAAGTACAAACAAACCTAATGTCTTTTATTTTTGGGGAAAAAATGCCAAGCAACATTATTCAGTGCATATTTTTCTATACAACCATTTTTATCTTATAATAGCGTTTTTTTTACCTACATCTACATCCTTTGTATTAAAAAACTTTGATTTGTTGTCTGCACTAAAATGTTATTTATGGATTTAGCCAAACTTTCAACTTGCTATATCTCAAAACAACAAACATGATGCTTGGCACTTTTTTCTCCCGACCCCTTCAATTTAGAGGTACATCGTCCTGTTAGAAACTATTTGTTTTAACTATTTGCTGCGTTGAACTACATTCGTTATCTACGCAGATATCATTATGCACCATATTATGGCTATCAAAGTAAAACTGACATCTCATGAAGTTTATTTTATTCAATTTTTGTGTATTGGAAGCATGGAATAAGCTTGTCACTATTACGCTTATTTATGTTTTACATCGAACTTGAGCGATATTTGCTTTTTAGGTTATCGCAAAGGAAATACGGAACCATAAGCATTTGAATTCACATGAAGTATTTATGACCATTCTCTCTTGCAGAAAAGTGTAAGTTTCTTCAAGCAGTTCAAATGTACGGGAGAAGAACCTAGTGTTTAATATAACTTTCAGTCGTCTACCTTTATATAGCTTACTACGTCCACGATACTAACCTTCAAGTGGTGTTCATCAAGTAAAGAGTGCGAGAGTGAGCCATCTGCTCACTCTCGCATGGGCAGCCTATGGGAAACTTAAAGACATTTTCAAGAGCGATATTTCCATGTATTTGAAAAGGAAAGCGCGTGCTGCCGGTTATAACTTATGGCTCTGAAACTTTAATACTTCACTGTACCATCACCATAACATAGCAAGCAACTGTGTCCCTCTTAAGAGACAATAACAGTGAAAGGGTTAACAGTTGACACTGTCAGGAAGCTTAAAGTAACGCAAAGAAAGATGGAGAGATGTAACTCTAAGATATCAAATACGAAATGAAGAGCTACGAAGGAGAACTGGCGTAAATGATGTAGTCAACGGTTGCCCAAATGGAGACTGCGAACGAGCAGACGGAGTAAAGTAAGACTGTCTACACGCTGGACCAACGTCGTTAAAAGAAATGCCAACAATAGGATTCAGACAGCATAGAACAGGGCGGAATGTCCTATGTGAGGCCTATGTCCAACAATAGCCGCAAAGGGTTGCATGATGAAGAAGGTGGGTTACATGATAATGAAAATTTACTTAACAAAAAAACTCTTTGTTATCGAAACGCCATTAACAAAACAATGTTTTCACAAGGTACAAGGAAAAGAAATTATTGCACAATTTTAAACTAAACCTTTGATGCTATTTGAACTACTTCGTTTTAGACTTTTTTTAAATTTTGTTGAAAATCATATGTGGTTTATGCATTTCGAGCAAACATCACATAATTATTATTCTTTACGTCATTTCTTCTTTGGTGGATTAACTTCCTTGAATTTCTCAATATAGTGACAACTTACAGGATATTGTTTACAAAAAGAATAAATACAAATTTTAGGGACCATAAATAATATTGATATTGATATAATTTGGTTGAAACTATTATTATAGGATTCGTAATTGAAAAATCTGAAACATTGTTTACAATTCCAGCGAATGTTGAAAACATACATAAATATTCCGAGGACGCTAAATATAATTCGGATTGAAACATTTGCAAACTTTTCTTCTAATGATGCATCTTTATAAATAAGTCTTGAATAACACAAGAAGTCGCAGAAATAAATTATAAAATAAAACTCTCAAATCAGATTAAAAAGAAAATTAACCAAATTAGATTAAAAGCAAGCAATAATTAAATAATTGTTATAATAGAATTTGTTTTAATATTAAGCAAGCTAATTGTAATCCAACACCAAATTTCTATTCTAATACAGCACAAAGCCCATTCAACCGTTACGTTTTCATCGGTGTTGCGTTCATTCCTCTATTATATTTCAATAGAAGGTGAAATCATGTCCCGCAAAACAATGAGTTAATATAACACTTTTTTAATAAATAAAACTTTCTCACAAAGTCAAGTGATTCCGTTCCCGATTCACGCGTTATTTCACTGGCGTTAGAATTTCGGTGTCCTACCGGAATCTATTAATAAATTCTGGTGACCATGTGGGTCAGTTACACTTTATTATAATAGACTAAGTAGTGATGCTTTTAAAAATATATTTTTAAAATAAAAGATTCCTTAAACAAATTTATATTAGTTATACATATATTGACGGTTGTGAAGTTAGCCATAGATTCTAGCCATAGATTTAAAAATCGAAAAATGATCGATTTTTGCAACTCGAAACGCAAATTAAAATTCATATTTGAGTTTAGCGGTCTTAGAATAACTCGTATACAAAAATTTACGGGGGGGTGTTTTCATTTAAGGGAGTAAAAAAATCCCAAAGTTGTGAACATCGCGTGCGCGCGTATACTATTCGACCAAAATCGAAAAATGACTAATTTCTGCAACTCGAAACGCAAATTAAAATTCATATTTGTGTTTAGCGGTCTTAGAATAACCCGTATACAAAAATTTACGGGGGGGTGTTTTCATTTAAGGGAGTAAAAAAATCCCAAAGTTGTGAACATTGCGTGCGCGCGTATACTGTTCGACCAAAATCGAAAAATGACTAATTTCTGCAACTCGAAACGCAAATTAAAATTCATATTTGAGTTTAGCGGTCTTAGAATAACTCGTATACAAAAATTTACGGGGGGGTGTTTTCATTTAAGGGAGTAAAAAAATCCCAAAGTTGTGAACATTGCGTGCGCGCGTATACTGTTCGACCAAAATCGAAAAATGACTAATTTCTGCAACTCGAAACGCAAATTAAAATTCATATTTGAGTTTAGCGATCTTAGAACAACCCCTATACAAAAATTTATGGGGGGGTAATTGTAATTAACGTTTTTAAAACATATGCTTCGTTTTTGATTTTTTCTATTAATTCATCCTTAGAGTTGACTTGTGTAAACATAGGGTGTATGTTAGGTGTATGTTCTTTCATGTGGCCCCACACATAAAAATCAAGGGGCGTCAAATCAAGACTCCTTGCAGGCTATGGAATTAGATCTCCTCTCCCAATCCAACCATTAGGAAACATTTCATTTAATGAATTTTCAACATTTTGGGAATAGTGTGCAAGGCATTCATCTGGAAAGCCACATTACATCTGTTTTCTAAAGGTACATGGTCAAGCAGGCCTATTAAATTGTTATGTAAAAATTCATTGTATGCTGCGCTAGTTAAACCATCCGGCAAAAAATAAGGACCAATTAAATTATTTCCAATGAGCCTCATCCACAAGTTTACGCAAAATTTTCTTTGATTGTTCATTTCCCTTGTTAGATGCGGATTTTGAATACGGTGAAAATGATTTAAGAATACAGTTCATTAATGGATGTCCGAGAATTGTTAAGAAAAACTAGTAACTTCCCAACGAAAAGAGTACAACATATACTATCAAAACAAATTTTTTACTTTGGTCGATGCATCAGACTTTGATATTATTGCTCTCAGTGAAACTTGGGTCAAGAAGAGCGTCCTAGACTACGAGATCTTTCCAGACAGGTATGACGTTTTTAGATGTGATCGATCTTTCCATAAGGGTGGAGAGATGTTACTGGCTGTTAATTCCGGAGTTGCTACTTCGAATATCATGATTGCCTCCTGTCCTATTGAATCAATTGACTTGAAAGCTGTACGGATTGACTTTAAAAAGACGAAATCGGCCTTTAACATTGTTGTCTGCTATTTCCCACCTGTTACACCTGGAGGAATGTATGTATAGTTACACCTTCGATTACATTGAATCAATGTTGGATATGTCTTTGGATACCATAGTCATGGGTGATTTTAATATTGAAGTAATAATGACTTTCTGCAATTAAATAATGTAATGAATATCATTGATAGAACTCTTGATTTGATACTTGCTTCCTCAAACTTGAGTTTCAAATTAAACAGTGAGACTTTACATTGGTACGAGAAGATAATTACCAATCGGCATTACTACTTACTATTTCGGTAACGGTGCCTACACATTTGATAGCTCGAGATGTTATCTTATCTGCCTGACATGTACGAGGTACTGCTTAACATCGACTGGACTCATCTATTTACGTTATCATCGGTTGAACAATACTGTAATGTTTTTTATGAAGCATTATACAACGGCCTGGACGCTCACGTACTTAAATCTGAGGGCAAGCATGCAAGCTCGAAATATCCTGTATTGCATTCAATTAACCTAATAAGAATGCTTAGATTAAAAAAACACCACCATAAATTGTATAGAAAAACTCATTGCAGATATCATCGCACAAGTTTATGTCAAATCTCTGAGGGACATAAGAAAAGAACCAAAAAACGTTTGGCGTTTTGTTAATATAAGCAGAAACAATATAAGATCTCCAGGCTCTCTTAAGTGTGTCCGATTTGCCAACAGTAGTTAACTTATTTGTCGATCATTTTGAGGCTATGTACTGTCCTGCATCATTTGGTAACCTACTGGTAACGATCACGCTGTTTATGATACTAATTCTGTCACCTTTGGTATCTCCGAAGTCAGTTACGACGAAATGGTTGAATCTTTCAAAAAATTCAAGACAAAGGCTACAATTGGCCCAGATGAGATTCCTACATTTTTAGTCAACGATTGCGCCCCTACACTCTCACATCCGTTCTTACATATTTTCAACCTAATAATCAAAAACTCTGAATTTCCAAGCGCGCAGGCGATGTTCAGAACTTTGTGATTTTTTTACTCCCTTAGATGAAAACACCCCCCCGTAAATATTTGTATACGGGTTGTTCTAAGACCGCTAAACACAAATATGAATTTTAATTTGCGTTTCGAGATGCAGAAATTAGTCATTTTTCGATTTTGGTCGAACAGTATACGCGCGCACGCAATGTTCACAACTTTGGGATTTTTTTTCTCCCTTAAATGAAAACACCCCCCCGTAAATTTTTGTATACGGGTTGTTCTAAGACCGCTAAACACAAATATGAATTTTAATTTGCGTTTCGAGTTGCAGAAATTAGTCATTTTTCGATTTTGGTCGAACAGTATACGCGCTCACGCAATGTTCACAACTTTGGGATTTTTTTTCTCCCTTAAATGAAAACACCCCCCCGTAAATTTTTGTATACGGGTTGTTCTAAGACCGCTAAACTCAAATATGAATTTTAATTTGCGTTTCGAGTTGCAGAAATTAGTCATTTTTCGATTTTGGTCGAACAGTATACGCGCGCACGCAATGTTCACAACTTTGGGATTTTTTTTCTCCCTTAAATGAAAACACCCCCCCGTAAATTTTTGTATACGGGTTGTTCTAAGACCGCTAAACACAAATATGAATTTTAATTTGCGTTTCGAGTTGCAGAAATTAGTCATTTTTCGATTTTGGTCGAACAGTATACGCGCGCACGCAATGTTCACAACTTTGGGATTTTTTTTCTCCCTTAAATGAAAACACCCCCCCGTAAATTTTTGTATACGGGTTGTTCTAAGACCGCTAAACACAAATATGAATTTTAATTTGCGTTTCGAGTTGCAGAAATTAGTCATTTTTCGATTTTGGTCGAACAGTATACGCGCGCACGCAATGTTCACAACTTTGGGATTTTTTTACTCCCTTAAATGAAAACACCCCCCCGTAAATTTTTGTATACGGGTTATTCTAAGAGTGCTAAACTCAAATATGAATTTTAATTTGCGTTTCGAGTTGCAAAAATCGGTCATTTTTCGATTTTTAAATCTATGGCTAGAATCTATGGCTAACTTCACAACCGTCATATATTGTACCATTAATACCTTTTACAGTTTCAAAAGAAGAAAAAACAAGATTTCCATAGAAGGTAGCTTTCAGAAATAATTTCTAGTTTATTCAAGGTACAGACAAGAACACTTAAGGTAATTACTTCCCGAAGGTGGGTTGCCGTGTTTTAAGGTGTTTTATGGTGTGGATATAACATTACGAACAGTAAAAGCTGTATTGATCAAGATATTAAGTAGGCATGAGAAACCCAATTGATTTAAGGACTGATCGAAACCATTCCACAACTCGAGTTTTGAACCTATTTTATAATTTTCAAACTCAAATTAAAAATACAATCAGAACTAAATAAATTATATTTATAATAACTGCAAGAACTCAACTAAACTAAATCTATTCTATCAATCAGGGCCTTTCGCCCAGGTTATTCACATTAATCTGTCTTCCTCACTTCTCTAACTCTTCAAGTCTTTAAATTGGTAACATATGAATATAGAGTATCAGTTTAGTAGTAGAATCAGCAAACATCGTCTTTAGCATCATTATACGCTGCTAAAATCGAGCACACATGTATGAAATGAATCGTTTAAAGGTAAAGGCGATAATGAATTCGCTTCCCTTGAAACTAACTGACCATGTCTAATAACTGTAAAATGTTAAAATAAAAATTGCATGAATAAATGTCTTGTTGTCACGGTTCCATTTGATCAATCGCAGCAGACTTTCGTAGACCCATTTGATTTTGAGGTCATCATGCAGTGCTTGATTGATTACATAACGACCACGTTGGATAATCAATTGATTAGATGGCTTAGTACTATTCAACAGCTGTATCCTGTTAATCCAGGTTGATAAACTAATCTATGTGGTTGGAAGTTGGAAGAATCAACCGACTAACCAGTAAATTTATCTACTTTTGAATCTAAGTTCATCCTGCCAGCAAGGTGGAGTCCCAGATATGTTGTTGATTCTGCTTGAGTAATGGAGAATCCTTCAATGGATACAGTTCGGTTGCTATTTATTCGTGGTAACGCAAAATTGTCGTGGTTCGATTTAAGTCTACTCTGCTCAGCTTCTTGTTTAACATGATGCTTCCAGTTTAGTCTGCCATCAAAGTGGAGAGCAAGATACCTTTTTGATTCTGTTTGAGGAATGGATGTATCCTCCAATGGAAGAGGAGCCAACTGCAACCAAAGAGATAGGCCTATGTGCTTTCATAGACATAGAGAATGCTTTAAACGTAAAAGATATACATCCGTCGACAATCAAATGGTGCCATGTTGAAAAGTCGGCAGATCACAGCCAGTCTAACAGGCGAGTCGTTGACTTTTAAGGCGCGAAAAGGATGTCTCCAAGGGGGAGTGCTCCCACCTCTCCTATGGTAGTTGATGACTTGATGAACACCTTAACCAAAAATGAATTCATGATTCAGGGGTATGCTGAGACCTGGTAAACACAATCCTAGGTAAATATGACACAATCATAACTCAACTAATGCAGAAAGCCCTAGTACTTATCAGCACTTGGTGCTGGAGCAATGGGCAATGGGTTCACTAAGAGAAGGAACCTAGAATTGAGAGCACTCGCCATTGAAAGCAGAACTATTAATCTCAAAATAGAAGTTAAATACCTAGGGTAATACTAGACAGTAAATTAAACTGGAACTCCTACATAGACAAGGCAAGGAAACAGACCATCATGGCTAATCAAATCTGCCGCAGGTTCCACGAATGGGTCATTGGGCCTACGTAGCAGTAATCAGACCCATGAAAAAGTTTATTTGTAGCATGAATCATAGTATTCATCAAACCCTTTCATTTGATACCTCGCTCATGAAAATCGGAATGTAAATGACTGAATTACAGCTTGCGGCATCCTTGTGTGACAACCTGTATACAGGGTGTATCTGAATGACGTGCCCAAACTTCAGGGGGTGATTCTTTAGGCAATTTTAAGGGTACTTTCTCATATAAACTATCAGCGATTTCGACTCCCCTGCGGAGCTACGCCTCTTCAAAAATGGCGAAAAATTTTGGTTTATTTTTTTTTTCCCGAAAACCATTAACACCAAGAAAATGAAATTTGGGAAATATGTTTAGCTTATAATAGGGCATGTTTCGAGCCTATTTGTACTTTCAATCTTCTCTTCTAAGTTACTAAACATAACCACCCCCGTTCAATTTTTGTCTAGATCTTTTTTATGACGATGATAAATACATTGGAAATATTTTATTTAGATAGACGAAAATATTCTAAAACTTTTTGCCTCTCTGATGTTCTTCGAAAAGTTAATAGTTTCTGAGAAAAAAATTAATTAAGCAAACACTAACTGTTAAGCTGTAGCGTTGTTAATCGAAAGTTGGAATGAATTTTTAAAGAAAAAATATTAGCAGGCTTAGCAATCTTTGTCAGAAATATTTTTGACGTTTAAATGTCAGTGGTTTTCTTACTATTATTATTGTTTTATTTAAAATTTTGAAACGTCGAGTGAACGAGCCTAAATGCGGTAGAACTTTATTCATAAATTAATTTGAAAAACAATAATAATAGTAAGAAAACCACTGACATTTAAACGTCAAAAATATTACTGACAAAGATTGCAAAGCCTACTAAGATTTTTTCATTAAAAATTCATTCCAACTTTTGATCAACAACCCCGTTGTTGAACGGGCAGTGTTTACTTTATTATTTTTTTTCTCAAAAATTAGTCGTTTTTGGAAAAATTTTAGAGAGATAAAAATGTTTTAGGATACTTTCATCTACCTATGTAATTTTTTTTGAATGCATTTACCCTCTGCATAAAAAAATTTTAGCAAAAATGTAAAGGGGGTGGTTACGTTTAGTAGTTTAGAAGGATAGGTTGAAAGTACAAATAGGGTGAAAACGTGCCCTACTACCAGTTAAACATATTCCCCAAATTTCGTTATCCTAGCGTTTATGGTTTTTGAGAAAAAAAAATTAAACCAAAATTTTTCGCCATTTTTGGAGGGGTGTAGCTCCTTAGGGGAGCCCAAGTCGCCCATGGTTTATATATCAAAGTACCCTTAAAATTGCCTAAAGAATCACCCCCTGAAGTTTGGGCATGTCATTCAGATACAGCCTGTATGTGTCTGACTACAGGTGTCTTTTCTCTGCTAATATTACATTTAAAATGGATGTATTGTACATCAATGGATTCAAAAAAACGAACTCTATCCAATGACGCGAAGAAAAATATATGCAGCCATTTGAAAAACAAAACTTAATAATCGCTTGAAATTGAAGATGGTGTTGGAAAACATTTATTTGTAGCATGCTCTTCACTCAAGCTGATGCAGGGTAACCTCAGAGGACACCTCGAAATCCTCAAGGACCCATGTCTAAATCACTTGATTGAAATTAAAACTGACCTTATACCGATAGAATACAATTTCGACCAGTCGTATAAGGTCATATTTAGAAGCAGGGATGATTGGACGAAGGGCGGACCTCAACTAAAAAGGGGAGCCCTTGTCTAGTACACGGATGCTTCAAAGACAGTTGGATTCGGAGTAGGCATGGTCATTAGTGGACCAAACAGCCCCATTAAATTGCCCCTCAGCTCGGACATAACCATTTTTCAAGTGAAGTACTTGCTATAATCTTCTGCATCGCAGTGAACCTACAAAAGGAAAGGTGCATCTATAAACATTTTCACAGACAGTTGGGCCGCCCTAAAGGCAATTCAGGCCTACACGCGTGACTCCGCACTGATCAGAGAGTGTACTAGCAACCTGACAAAATTTGCTAGGGGCAATGACGTTACTCTATGGTGGGTTCCAGGTCACAGAGACATTGAGGGCAATGAGAAGGTGGACAAGCTAGCCAAACAGGCAGCGAAAACGCCCTGTATACAACCCAACCCCAACCCAATTGTGAACTACAAAAAGGCCAAATTGGATATCATCAGTTCAATCTCCACCTACGAAGATGTTGATAACTATACGAATTTATTTAAACAATGTCGTACTAAAAATCACTTTACATTTAACCCTTTAGTGCTTACATATGAATAAATAATGACATATCGTCTCTAACTATCTTATTTTATGTAATTACCATTCAATTTTCTTGGTATGTGGTGTGTAATAGTTGAGCGAAAATTAAATGCCTTGAAAGTATTGATCGACTTCGTTGGAAACCCTTCTAACACGAAAACTGCGAGCCAATAGCACCGACAAATTTTTTTTTTTGATAATTGTATTATATTTTGATAAAACAATTGCATAATAATACATTTACAATTATGGAATTAGAGGATGGAACTTCTTATTATTGTAACATACAAAACAAAAATGTCTAAAATAGTGTTTGAAAACCCGAAGCGGGCACTGAGTATACGCGTGTCAGAGATGAAGTAAATGCTAGAATAAAAGCTATAAAAAAAGAATTGTGATAAACTTTACGTGTGATATGACGTACGACCTGTATAGACGGCAAAGGAAGGTGTGGAAAATGTTGAGAAAATGGAAACACTAAGCAAAGGAATTTCTTCAAACCAAGATTGTGCCAATAGAAAGTTGGCAGAAGTATTTTAAAGAAGTCTATTCAGCCGAAGAACTAGCAGATATCAGCGAATATGTGACCGATACAAACGCTACAATCGCTAAAAATGTTGATGCCTTTATCTTTGTTCAAAGTTGTAAGACATACTATGTGCCCAGTCAATACCTAAATTGATGAGAAGTTGCAGGCATTCAGAAAACGTATGCAATAAATGCCCAAAAACCCATCAATATATGGTGTAACGATATACAGACAAACCTATTATTGTCGAAACATGGAAATTTACGTATAGAACGAGCAAAAATTAAACCAAGGGCAGTGTTGATTCCTTGGAGGAACTATCTGCTAATTATAGCGTAGCAAAAAAGGATTCTAGGGTTCACCTCTACGGTGCTGAACCCTAGAAATGTGAGCAGCCCTGCGGAAGACCGCAGTAACCAGCCCAGGTGGGAAACAGGGTTAGGAACCCTATTAAACGCTATGTTTAGGAATCCGAACCCGAAAAAACTTACCTACTACGAAACATTCAATAGAGCCTACGGATGGGACTATCGAAAACGACTTAAGCAAGGAATTGCAACATGGAATGTACTAATGCTTATCATATCATGAGCTCAACAAACACTAAATAAAATTCGCAAATTAAAACAGACACAGGATAAAGAGATAAGCACAAAAGAGGATTTCTACCAACAACTAGACAGATTATACGGCGCTACCTCTTCGAACGATGTCAAGATCGCCAGATGAACGCCAAGATAGGAGTGAGGAAGAATATCTGGGAAAAATTGACAAACATATTTCCCATAAGGTTTCAAACTACTGAGCGGAATGGAGATCAATTAGCAATAGAACAACCTAAAGGACACTATAATGACAACCGCTACTAAGACTTTGGGAACAGAACGAAAACAAAAAATACAGAAATCATTTGATGAGGAATGTCGAAATCTCATAGAATTGAGAAATCGAGCCTATCGTAACTACATAATATATTACAAAACAAATAAAGGAAAAGAGAAGGATCTTTGGAGACAACCGCAGAAGAGCGCAAAAATATGTAGAACAAAGAAGAGAGACTATGAAAATAACCCAATCCTCATGATGGAAGAGGATTTTGAAGCGCACGATACGAGAAAATAGTATAAATATCTGAAGCAACTGAGACAGGCACACTAACCAAACTTTACCCTGTGCAAAAATAAATCGGGACAAATAATAAGTGATCAAGAAGAAATTAAAAGTACCTGGAAAGCTCTAGGGGCAACGAAGAATAAAAAGGTTCCTGGAATCGATGGAATAAGAACAACCTTTGCACGGCGAGGTACAACCACGAAATATACCAGCAAAACAAGAAACTCCTTCTGTCCGACTATGCAAAAAGCCAAAAATTACGGTGGGCGAGGCACGTTATCAGAAGATACCCGAATAGAACGATATACAGGGTACTTCAAATTCGACCCCCACCATTGGGATCTCAGAAACCATAAGAGATAGAGAAATGGTTAAATGGGGGTAAAGTTGCGTATCTTAGAGCTCATCGTTTTTCAACTAAGTTTTTGGATCTAGCCGTTTTAGTTTTTAAAATATGACCGAACAACAAAAAAATGACTATCGTTTTTTGCTTATAACTCCTTTATTTTTCGTTTTCTCATGAATCTGAAAAAACATTCTTAAAGTAACTTTTTATGAAAAATGTCATGACACAACTAGAAATTTTCTCCGACGTTTGGTTTTCGTGAAACTATCATCAGGTTTATTTTTTTTTTTGAATAATTCAATGTTTTTTTTAAATGAAATACATTGTGTAACATATCATTGAAATCAGAATTAATTATCCTATTTTTTGGTGTGAAAATCAAATATGGCGTTCATAAAAAAAAAATAAACCTGATGGTAGTTTCTCGAAAACGAAACGTCGGAGAAAATTTCTAGTTGTGTCATGACATTTTTCATAAAAAGTTGCCTCAAAAATATTTTTTCAGATTTACGAAAAAACAAAAAATAAAGAAGTTATAGGCAAAAAACGAAAAAGTATTTTTTTTGTTTTTCGGCCATATTTTAAAAACTAAAACGGCTAGATCCAAAAACTTAGTTGAAAAATGATGAGCTCTAAGATACGCGACTTTGCCCCCATTTAACCATCTCTGTATCTCTTATGGTTTCTCAGATTCCAATGGTGGGGGTCGAATTTCAATTACCCTGTATAGCCCAATGCACGGAAAAAGACCAACCGGACGATCAATGAAAAGATTCGAACACGCCGCAAAGACATGGCTGAGGGCGTGAAGTTGGAAGATATCAGCTCGAGATAACAAGGAACGGATAGGCAAACCGAATAAGGCCAAAAGCCGATTAGGGCTGTAGTAATTTTAATAAACATGCGTACATGTGCTTTGTCGATATAACAAAGGCTTTTGACAGAGTGCGCTTAAAGGATCTCGTAGAAATACAATGTGAAACCATAGGCTAATTAATCTAATATAGTACATTAACACTCAATGTAAAACAAAAATCGGCGTAGGACATATATGTATGTATATGTAAACAGTGATTAGACAGGGAGACTCTCTCAGCCCTTTCATATTTAATCTGATAATAGATAATAGAAAACCTTTCCAAAGGAGGTGGATTAAAAATGGGAAAGCAGATTCCTGTAGAGCCTTATTGCAGATTCTGAAGACAATCTCCAAAGATTACTACATTCGGATGGGTGGAACAGAGAAATGAAGGTGGGAAATCTGAGATGAAGTTCTGGGACAAATATACAGGGTGAGTCAGAAAGAATAGGAAATCCGAATACCGGAGACAATTAATGTTAATTTTAAGGTTAACATTTAAAATCAATAACACAGTAACTATAGCAATTAGTAACGATAATAATCGATAACAATAACAATTAATTAATAACAATAGAATATTGTGACCATTTTCAAAAATCCAGTGGACTTAAATCTGGATTTCTCACTATTAAAAAACTCATTACGTCGTGGCATCTTCAAATTGGTAATAACTTTATTGTTGGTAAAAATGATTATTGCACACGGAAATTAGATCAATGTTGACAATTAACAGGCAATTGTCGAAACATAAGCGGAAAAATAACCCAACTTTGCTTATGTTAAAAAATAAATATTGTAGAAGAAAAAATACATTTAAACATTTAAAAGTAAATAGTTCGAAAACCGATAAACTTAGACAATTTCAATAAGAGTATCTTTTTTATGTAAAATTGAATGCTCTTTGTGATTTGCAGCTCTTATTGGTCGTAGCTGTCGAGCCAAAAAACTTATGATTTGATTTATCAAACGAGCAGCGTGTATCTAGCGCCCTCTACGAGCAATAACAAAACAAGTTTCAAATTCGTATTTCTCATGCTCGAAAACATAAAACTACCAAATTTTATGTTAATAGTACAAAAACCTTCAAAATTATCAAGAAATTTCGAAATAAGAATTTAACTTTCAACACTCTATGTCTCGAAAACCACTGACATTTGTATAAGAGATGTTACATTAAATCATCATATTTTGGTATCTAGTATCTCCGGTATTCGGATTTCCCATTCTTTCTGACTCACCCTGTATAAAAAGAATGAAAAACGACAGACTCCTTAAAAGTGCAAAAATTAATAAGCCAGTTGGACCTGTTGGACTGTCATCTTCCGAGAAGGACCTATTGACAATGAACAGACAGTAGCCTACCAATATGGATATCCATATTAAAAAGAAGAATAACACACGGCATAACCCAAAAGTTTTTAGTTCTGGTGATAGTGCTCGTATTAGTTCTAGTTTTAGTTCAATTAACAGCGGCCGTAAATTAATCATGCTTTTAATTGAAATTCCTAAAATTATTGAAAGCAAGATGATTTATGAAAATGGCGTTGAACATCCTGTATATACGTTTATCGTTAGGTTTATGTAGAATAGTTTGTATAACACTGACAAAAAAATAAATATTTTTTTAATTGTGGATGACAGAACGTTATTGAGAATCAACTTTAAATTGTATGTCACGACGTATAATATATATCTTACACTCTTATGTAATTATCACTAAAAAAAAAGGTTTTTTTCTGTAACTCGTCTCCAAAGTATTTACTTAAAGAAAAATTATTAATAGAAAACTATTAAAAATAACTTTTTATTTTCTTTCACATAAAATTCAAATGTGATGTCACGTTTAAATTGCGTAATGAAATATTCAACGTCAATTCCGCATTGAGCAACGGAACCGTTTTAAACGTTGAATGGCTAATGAAGAACAAAGAACTCGTCGTTCACCTCTTATCCGGCTTGGGTTGAACCATTTTAAGTTCCATTTCCTTGTTGGTTGAGTTGTTCCTCTCGACAGTGGTCGCATCGCCTCCGCCACCGCCGCCGCCACCATAAGCCCTCGATACCGGAAGGGTGGCCATATTGTCCACCGACTCCACCTCTACCGTCGCCACCTTCATTTCGGCTCCAACCATTTCAATTCTTTGTCACCCCAAAAATAAAATCTCTTCTTTTATATGTAATTTTTAACTTTTCTATAAAACTTCTTTCGATGCCCTAAATCACATTTCAGTTCCCTTCCCAGAGAGGACAAAATTGATTCAATCGATGTCTTAGGCCGGATTCGGAACAGAGAAAAAGCTCAAAAAGCTGCTTTTTCACCCAATTTGTACAAAGAAAATGAGTTTTTAACCGTGCTCATTTTTGTACTTATCGACATTTTTACGGATAAAGAGGTATTTTTTGACGCGCGCGAAATCTCTCGCGTTGAAAAGAACGAGCTTCGGGGATGCCGCCGTCAGACTCGAGCTTTCGTCGAAGCGGCGCGATCTATGTGGAGAAGGGATGCTGTGCCCACGTGACCCGCGTCGCTATTCTCGTATTGGCGGGAGCTCTGAGCTTCCCGGGCCTCGGAAGCACTACCGCGACCTACTGACCCCACTTGACCTCACCCAAAAACAACGAAAGCTCAACAGCCATTATGCTCTCTCTATACGACGATTTCGGTAGAAACGACAATGGGTGAGAAACTATGTGCATTTCCAGAAAACCGTAATTAAAACGGAATTCCACAATATCAAAGCCCTAATAGTCATGCGAAATTCTAGGTTCATCATTATCTCGGAAAAAAGTAGTCTTTATTTCTGTAAAAAGAAATTGGGCTAAAACTTTTTGTAAAAGAACATGTCAAAATTAGTGAACTTTATATACAGAGAATGGCTCCAATTACATGTATACCTGAATACCTAACAAAAATGCATGCTTATGGCAAAAAAGTAATCATCCTTTTCTGGCTTTAAAAATTTTTTATTGTCCTTTGCCCTAATTAAAGTTCTCAATAGAAATTTCTTTTCAGTTTATGAGATAAATGATATATAAGAGGTACTCAACTCAACGTTAACAGAGTGGGATTAACCTAAGAATTAAAGTTTTTACTACGACAAAAATGGTGATATCTGATAGTTTATCAAAAATGATTTTGTGTAAGTAATTCAGATGTTGATAGAAAATGGTATTATTCGATGAGTGCATGGGGGAAAATAGACATTTTCTAGATGGCCCCTGATGTTTCATTTAACGCAATTTTATCTCGTAATCCTTTTTCTATTAAAATGTCGAAGAGGTTGCAAACCAAAGTTGATAGATTTTTGTTAATAAGATGGATACTATCTCATTTTTTTCGCCTTGTAGAAGTTGGTATGCATTAGCATCAAGTTAGGCAGAAAAAGTACAAGTTTAGAAGACTTTACCAGAAACTTGTGTAAGATATGCGTAAGAAGAACAGACTTGTGAAAATAATAGTTCTTGGTCAACTTCCTATCTTTCTTGCTCCTAATCAGGCCATTGTTTCTGACACAATTACAAAATTAGCTTATGGGCTGGACCCAATAACACAGGAAAGTAAAGAGCATATTGCACATACAGTCTTAAGATATAAAGTAACTGTAAGAATGTGAGAACCTTAGTTTCAGTAGCTCTATAGCTTTTAGAGTATTTGTTAATAATAAAGACAATTTTATCATTTCCGATGAGCAGCATGCTAGAAAGTATCATTTTAGAGAAGAATTATTTTGGTTTCTGAGTCGACTATAGAAAACTCACTCAAGATCAAGCAAGATATTATCGTTAGATTTCTTGCTGCTCTCAATACTATATCAGCTTATTTCACATAAAAGTAAAAATAATACTACAAGGTAATTCAAGGTGCCAGTCTTATTTGTCTCAGTTTGTCTAAACTCTTCAAAGTTTTCGGTTTTATCATTCACGTTGAGCAGTGTGTTAAAAAAAATGTTTTTGTCGTTGGTAAGCGGCTCCACTCTGCATGCAGAGAGGTCTATGGAATAATTCAAAATTTGACTATTATCGGATGTGGATTTTTACAATGATTGGTAGCAAAGGCTGGCGTTGGAAACATACTACAACATTTGGAGATGACAAGATTAATGCCCGTATACTAGAAATCCCTGATCAATAATAAAAATTCGGAACTGTTATGACTTATGACAGGTCAAGGTTCACAACGAGCGGTGGAGGCAAGGATAATGATGATTGAAGAAACTAATAATCAACATTACCGGCTGCAACTGATAATCTTAGTTGTTTATTACCGACAAAATCGCAACTTCTTACTATCTTGCTTGGCTTATTGTCGTTTTAGGCTTATTTTATAGATGTCATACAAAGAATTTTAAAATTCATTAAATATTCCTCTGTCCTCAAGCTCAACGCTAATTTATTTATTTATTTACGCTCACGGGACACAGCACAGGACAAACCTAATTCAAGCTGTGCCACTAAAAAAATACAATAAGAAAGAAAAAAAGGACACAAATAAACTTAAATCAGTATCTCAAATTGCATAAGTAATTTAACAAAAATAACAGAAAGAAAAAGAAAAAAACCGAGGTATCTAACAATCAGCACGTGAAAGGACAAGAACTAATTGTAAGTATAAATCAATCTATATAAATTAATCTATATACGGCATGTTCCCAACAGCAGCAAGGGTCGCTCTTTTAAAGGAGATTAAGGAATCGTACGCAAATATATCAATGGCAAGACGGTCAGCAGAGCGAGCAGAGCGCAGCAATGGCGAATGCTGATAGGAGTTAGTGCGCGGAGTTGTAGTAAAGAACAGAAAATCAAAACGAAGCGATCTGGGCGGGACGTGGAAGTTAATCAGTGATGTAAGCGAGGATGATTTATAAATATTATGAATTATTTTATATAAAAGTATTATATCATTAGCAAGTCACCGTTGGCCGAGTCGTAACAAGTGGAAAGATTGGCACGCCGAGTTGTAGTCAGCATAGGTAGTATGAGATTTCCAGCATAAAAAACGAACGAAACTCTTTTGGACACGCTCTAATCGTTCCACAAATATATTATATTGTGGATTCCATACAACAGTGCAATAATTCAAAATGTTAAATACATACGTATAATAGAGAGTCATTAATGAATTAGTGTCGGTAAAATCAGCAGCCGATCTCATGACGAAACCAAGCATACGAAACGCCTTGCTAATCACCGAATCGACGTGCTCACCGAATAATAGCTTACTATCAAACGTCACGCCCAAATCTCTTATAGAAGTAAACCTGTTCAACAACTTCCCTCCAATGATGTAGTCAAAGCGTATGGGACCAGGCTTTTTTGTAAAAGTAATTGTAAAGCATTTACTATAATTCATGGTGATGAAGTTTGTGCAACAATATTGAGCAAGTTCGTATAGATCACGCTGAAGAGCAGAACAATCTCTAGGATTTGACACGCGGCAGAAGATCTTTAGATCATCTGCATACATTAAACAGTTAGCGTGTTTAAAACATTTAAATATGTCATTAATATAAATATTAAAAAGCAGAGGTCCAAGAATGCTTCCCTGAGGTACGCCGGATGAGACTGACACCGTCTGCGAGGAAAAACCTCTAACTGTAACCGATATACTAGATAATACTCGATAATACTAGAACTGTTATGAAGGAGCGCGATCTGGCCAAGCAAAGGGAATCTTATTAAGGTAATAAACGAAGTTGCTATAGATAGAAAATCAAACCTTTGCAATCTTATTGGCTACATCCTGTGTTTTTATTAACGGCTCAAATTCAACAACCATGTTTATAGTGTGTATAGAGTGGTGTACAGTGATGAATCCCGACTATATTTAGAGATGCATGACGACTGTATAAGATTCAGACGAAAATGTGGATGAAATGGTAGAACTCCATGTTCTTCAGTTGCTTTAACATTTGAAATGCCCACTTATCCAATAGATCAATACCTGTCCCATATTGTAGGAAGTGCTATGGACAGATTTGCAGAGCATAACATCAATCTTTATTATCTTATCAAGAATTTAATCCATATCTCTTATTTATATCACCAACAGCATTTTATAACTATAAAACCTTCTTTTAAAGTAATTTCTCGTAAACTTTAAATTGTATGATTTTATAGTTTAAAATAAAATCTTGGTTTGACTAAAATGCACCTCGGCTCTGGAGGATCAATACGCAATTATCCGTGATGTGGATGCATAAAATATAAAGTCATACCAGAGCTGACCAGGAGAAACACGGAAATTACTCCTGCTCGGGAGAGGTTGGGAATTAGAGCGACCATTGTTCAGCTTGTACATGAATAAAATAATGTTATCCGTGTTGAAATTGCAGAGATGGCCAAGGACGCTCTGTTAAACAGTACGACTTATATTACGAACAAGGAAGAAAAATCTTCAGCTCATCAGCATACATTAAGCAATGTTAGCGAATAGTACAAGAAAAACAGTAGTTCTATAAATTGAAAATTATAAAGGAAACAGGTTACTATTACTACCCTATGGTACATGACACGTAACTGGAATCGACAGGGGATTTATACCTGCCAATATATGCAGTTTGAGATCGACCGGATGTATAGGAAGCAAACCAGCGCAACAATTTACGAGTAATGCGAAATTGCTGTAGCTTATTTAACTCTTCGACGCCACGCCTGCGGAAATGGCCGTAGACTGACTTTTTTTATTGCAATTTCTCCCAGTTTCAAATATACACGTTTATACGTCTCGAAACAATACACCTCGACTACTGTCTCGTTCAAAAGATATTTAGTAGCATATTAAATATTACTATTATATTATAATTTATAATAATTATATTAAATTTAAAAATTTAATATTCGGTGAGTTTAGACCACCGATTAAGACATTTTTTTCATAATTTTAAAAATTTGATATATCTTATTAAAAATTGACATTCTGCATCATTTCTTCTTGACAGTGACGTTTTTTGATGTTAATTCATCAACCTAGCAGAAATGTTGAGCGTAGACCAATGATTTTTATATTTCTAATTTCTAATATTTATTTATATAATATATAAATATATATTATATACAGGGTGATTCACATAAGAACCGACACAGAGCAGGGACATGCAGAGGACTTCATAATAAATTAAGCTAGAAAAACAAAATTTGGTACATATTATGAGTGTACCAAGAGTATTAATTGAAAGCAAATTGAACTCAATTGAGGCATTTCAAAGGGTTGATTAAGGGTGATGGTACCCTAAAATTTGACAGATTATTTTAACCTTTCGGCGGATTTAATACATTACTACTTCATTTCATGTGGAATTTAATTCTAAAACTTTTCTTAGTCATATTATTTTTTAAAAAACTTTGTTGTTTTCATAAAAAACTTAAATAACTAAAGACACTTATTTCGTAATGTTACTTACAATAAGCGAAAAATCAGTAGTCGGCTATGAAATTGTACGTCAAACTTGACAAATAGGTTATAAAATTATTTGACAACAAGGTTTTATAACCTATTTGTCAAGTTTGACGTACAATTTCACAGCCGACTACTGAATTTTCAATGATTTTAGGTAGCATTAACGAAATACGTGTCTTTAGTTATTTGAGTTTAAAATAATAAGACTAAAAAAAGTTTTAGAATTAAATTCCACATGAAATGAGGTAATAATGTATTAAATCCCCCAAAAGGCCATCCGTCAAAATTGAGAGGACCATCACCCTTAATCAACCCTTTGAAATGCCTCAATTAATACTACCAATTAATACCTTCGATACACTCATAACGTATACCAAATTTGGTTTTTCTAACTTAATGTATTACGAAGATATTCAATGTTTTAAAAATTTAAGACCCAACTTTGAAGGCCTATAACTCCTCAGGGGTACAACTTAGTAGAGAAATAAGTTGCGTTAAATCATCTTAATTTATTGTCCTCTACATGTCCCTGCTCTGTGTCGGTTCTTATGTGAATCACCCTGTATATTATACATTTATTTATTTACATCATTATCATTTGAAATTAACGTTTTTCGATGTTCATAAAATTCACAGTCTCCATCATTAAAATTAGTGCAATTTGAAGTTAGCTTATTAATTTAGCAAAAAAAGTTGATTGTAGACCACCGATTTTATAACATGTTAACTTGATAGGAATTTTAGAAATTTACACGGTGTGTTAACTCAATACGTTTAAAAAAAGACAGATATTTAATGGGTACCACGGACGGCTAGATGGTACTGTAAGCAAAAATTGTTTAAAGTCCCTAGATTTACAAAGTACCGCGGTTTGCCGCCATTTTGGCCATTTTGAAAGTCAAGCGGGAACTTTAAAACTATGTCGTTCTATTGATGACATTACGCCAAAATTCCTTTCATTTTTTCTCGTGGTACTCTGAAGAGTCGAAAGTGCATGCGTTGCTGACAAAACGAAGTGAAAACAAAATTCAAATTTTCACCAGTCAACATGAAAATGATACCTTTGCTGTTATCATTTTCATGTTGACTGGTGGAAGTTTGAAAACAATAATTAATAATCATTAACTGAATAAAAATACTTTTAAATTTCGCGCTTTATTAAAAGTAATAGGTACCACAGACCACTAGAGGCGTTGAAATCAATTTGACCGAAAAAATAGTGGGGAGTAATGCTTCTATATATATATATTTATATTTATTTTTCTATGGAAATTTACGTTTTCGTTATAACGTTATTATAGGTACTAATACAATTCTCGGAATTTTTATGTGAAAATACAAACTATTGTTGTGGATACAAAAAATAGTATATTATTATATGCGAGTAGAATACTATACTTTGTCCACGACTATTGAAATTGATTCCATAAACTTATTTTTTAAATAAATTTTTGAATAAAGGTTAAACGTCAATGTGACACAAATTCAATGTTACTCACTGCAACCAACTTCACAACAATTTGTCAAAATTAAGTGTCAGTTTTATAAAACGTCGTTTTCTTTACGAAAATTAATTAATTTATGCTTAAATCATACGAAAAAAGGAAGTTGTTTAGGTTTTTTTAATGTCAAACATTTAGAAACTCCTAAAAAATTGAATTAAATTGACGTTTTTTGAACTTTTAACGTTTCAAATAATTATTATTAGTCTGGTCAAGATGGCTACCCGTGAATAATGATTATTATTCACCGCTATTATTCACTCCGTGAAAAATGACTACCATTTTGTTTTAGAAAACTCATTCATAAGGTATATATTATAAGGTAGTCGTGGACAAAAAACATTATCGTAATATTTTACTGTATATAATCATTAATTTGGATACCTAATTATATTATGAGATTGGGTAAATATTTTTGAAACGCCCTGTAAGTTCTGTGTCGTTATTAGCTTGCGCGATGATACGCCGAGATGCTTACAGTATTCCGGGTCAATCAATACTGATGCGGTTTTCATGGGCAAACAACTGTTTTAATACATATTTCATGTCAAAACATAACATGGAAACGTCGGCTGTTGTTGTAACAATACAGTATAATTTCAAGAGATAAGTTAATCGATTTCAAGCTCTGTTATCCAATGGGCTTGTTCGACGATTTACAATTGTAATTTTCTTGGATACATGTTACTTACTTTGCATTCTTTGGATGGTATTTCTTCTCGCCACAGTCGAGATCCTCGTCGGAAGACTTGGGCATTAAAGGCACTCGGTCTGTGCGATGCGTTGGAGACGTATGGGATCCATATCCGTCCGAATTTAACTAAACACGAAAAAACGTATCAAAAATAAACACGAAAGTGCTAAAAATAAATGAAATAGATTAGAGTAATGAGTCTCTCGTATTATTTATATCGTCTACCGCACATTTTGAACGTTTGTAAGCTGGGCGAGTCGCGCGTAACGTGAATAGGAGTAAATAAATTTCCGGAGCGGAAGGGCCCGGAATGAATGGAATTAGTGTTTCCGGTCTTGTTCGTATTTTTGTTACAAATGTAGCTTTGTTTTCATTAGTTATTTAAGCGGGCGGTTTACCTTAACTACAGTAGCTACTGGTTGTTGGTCCATTATTAAAGGGGGTGGGTCAGGTATTTTCTTCGGTAACACTTCCATCGGAATCTGTTCGCCAAGCAATCGCTCTTTCATCTCATGGATATAAGGACACCTTTGCATATTTGAAAGTTTGTACTGAAAAAAAGAAATAGTTTACTGTGTGTTAATATATTACAAGAAGCAATTAACTTCTTTTTGTCTGAAATTTTGAAGGAGTCCCATTAAGCCAAGTAGGCTCTTGCTATAGGATTTAGATTGCAAACATGTTCAATGTCAGCTCGTTGTGTTGCTTTCTGAATAAATTATAAACTAAAGATTTTTTTGCCTAAATATACAATATTGATTTTTATTATTAATTATTTCATACTGTTGCAAATAAAGAAAAATTCAAGCTCTTTTCAAGCCGGGCTAGAACTTTTGAAAAAAAAATCTTTTGAATGAAACATTCCTAACGTAGCCAAGCCACCATCAAAGGATTTTGTGGTTTGTGAACCAGATATATCCAACTACGAAGTGTGGCTGTTGCAGAAAGAAGTTTTTTCTACAAATAATAATAAGTCAATATAGGTTTGGCATTAATCTAACCTCAGAGATATTAAAATCAATTCAGAAGATAACTCTGCTTATGAAGACCGTTGGGTGCTTGCTTGAAAGACCTGCTTGTGGTAAATGAAACATCTGCTCATAGAACTAATTTTGCAGCCTCGGATAGGATTGGATTAACTGATGACAACCCAACGAGAAATGAGATGCGATTGAGAAATCCATACACAGTGAGAATTGGATGCTGGAATATAAAATCTTTCAACAACAAAGATCAAGAAGTAATATTAGAAATAAAATCTTTTCTGTACCTGTTTGTACAGGGTGTCCCAATTTCGATGTCCGCATAGGCTATCTCCGAAACTAAAAGAGATAGAAAAAAAGTAGCTTACATGTCATGATCTCGTTTTTCGAGAAAATGCTAATGCCGAAAACTCCGAACAGCTATCGTCTTTTGTTTTCGTCCTATCAGCAAAAACTGAAAATTATGCGAAAACGACAATCGCGAATATCTCACTTATTATCAAAGATGGAGTATTATAAATAAAACATTATATGGGCAACTTTTTACGAAGAATTCAGTGGCGTAGGTAGAATTTTTTTCCCATTTTTTACTTTCGAGATTTTAGACGTAACTTTATTTTATTAAATGGAAACCATAGTTGGCTATGATCTAAAATAATTTGTTATTTTATTCTGATAACAAATATATATAGTTTGTCGGGTATATTTCTTATAGTTATTAAATAATTAACAAAAATTCATTTTGATCTATCTAAAAGTAATGTATGTATTTAAAAGTTATGTTGCTATGGTGATAACCATACATACTATGATGGCACATAATGTATCAAATAATTGCTTAAGTTTGTATTTAAAAATTCGATAACAACTCTGGCATTATGTGCTGATACGAAGCACCAGCATGTTAGGTGTCAAAGTATAACAAAACTAAATAAAACTTTACAATGAACTTCGAAAATTATGAAAATGTAACATGATGGAATGCTATATGTTATCAGATAAGAATGCGACGTTAGTCGCGGAATTATATTTCACAAGGTATTCAGAAAAAAGACAACCGCACGTAAGAACCTTCAGCCGGTTAGCAGAAAATTTAATAGATTTTTGGTCCATCCCCAAACCACGTGCAAAAACATACCAAAATGGCCTGCAAGAGGATGAAGTCAATGTGTTGGCTTCACTTGCGATAAATCCATCAACATCTTGCAGAGAAATTGAACAAGACGTCTGACCCAAAAACCGCTGCTTCCGAATATGAAAGAAAAATATGTATAAACCATACAAAGCGGGCCTAACTCATTATTTACGTGCAGGAGATGTCAATCTAAGATTAGAATTTTGTAGATGATATTTAGAAAAATTAAATAATCTGCTGTTTGTTCAAAATGTCATCTGGACCAATGAAGTCTCTGAGTGTTCAAAGAAGGTTGAGGTTCAATGTATGGTGTGCCCTTTTAGATAATAGAATGTTGGCATATAGTATCTACCATAAAAACTTAAACTCAGGTAATACCTCAATATATCAAGGCAGCACATTGTGCCTTTGGTCGACAATTTGCCATTAAATAAGTCTCAAATGATATATTTTCAATATGACAGAGCACCAGCACATAATGCCAGAGTTGTCAGTGAATTTTTAAATACTACTACAAAGTTTGGCAATAATTGGAAACAATGGGCACGTTCAGCCGGTGTCAACTGTTAAGTTGCTATATTAGCAGTCGCGGCTGAACGATATGCTAAGTCAGCGCTGTTACGCAGCAGTTTAGTAAATATCTCAGCGTAAGTAATCTGCGCTTAGTTTGTCAGCGGTTGTGAAATTCTAGGTTAGGATTAATATTTTTTGTTTCTCCCCTTTAATTTTGAAAACTGGCAGAACTGTATAAAATGAAATGAGCCTTAAAATCAACATCATCATCCATTATCTCTTGTAATAACACAAAATTTTCAAAAATATTATTGTTGGCCATAGTTTTAGGTTATGCTGAACTGCTAATTCTCAATTGCTTGTTCAGCCGATTTCGTTCCGCTGTATTAAAGCTCTTACAACTAGCTGACTGATTTAATTCAACTGTTGACACCTGCTGAAGGTACCCAATGTTTTCCATCGTGGCATTGTTATCACCATAACAACATTAAGTTTTAAATACATACAATAGTTTTAGAAAGAACAAAAAAAATTGATACATTATGTTCCATCATAGTATGTATGGTTATCACCATAGCAACATTAACTTTTAAATACATACATTAGTTTTAGATAGAACAAAATGAATTTTTGTTAATTATTCAATAACTATAAGAAATATACCCCACAAACTATATATATTTGTTATCAAAAGAAAATAACAAATTATTTTAGGTCATAGCCAACTATGGTTTCCATTTAAAAAAATAAAGTTATGTCTCAAATCTCGAAAATAAAAGATGGGAAAAAAATTCTACCTACGCCACTGAATTCTTCGTAAAAAGTTGCCCATATAATGTTTTATTTATAATACTCCATCTTTGATAATAAGTGAGATATTCGCGATTGTCGTTTTCGCAAAGTTTTCAGTTTTTGCCGATAGGGCGAAAACAAAAGACGATAGCTGTTCGGAATTTTCGGCATTAGCATTTTCTCGAAAAACGAGATCATGACATGTAAGCTACTTTTTTTCTATCTCTTTTAGTTTCGGAGATAGCCTATGTGGACATCGAAATTGGGACACCCTGTACAGAAAAGATCTACTAGCGATCTTCAAAAAGGTAAAGGAACACATTTTATCTATGTATACAATCCAGACATCAACAAAATTCAATACATTTTACTATAACCTGTAAACTGTACTGGATTGAGTACCGGAAAGGGATGAAATTATAAATTTCCCAATACATATGAGGAAAACTACAATAAATAGGCATAGACATATTTATACAGTGTGTCCCAGGATAGATGTTAGAAGAGGTATAATGACTTAAAAATTTTTGAATTTTATTTTAAGGCTGAGAAATTAATCCCTGCTTAGTATGGAGAGAATTTTACGTATATTTTCATATTTTGAAAATCAACTCGGCCTTGATAATGAAGCGAAAACTATTTTTAGTTCAGGTAAAATAAGCTTTTTGTTCATGGTACGGCAAAATATCAAATTTTCGACTTTCTTGCTATTGAATATGGAGAAACGGTAATTCAATTTTTGACCATCCAATGTAAGCCGAGATACAGGAGGTGTCTGAAAATCGTAAATTTCAAACACTCCCTGTATATCAAAAACGAAGAGGGCTATGAAAATTTGGTTTGCGCCATTGTAAGTTTCACAAAAAAGTAGCTCAGGTTCGCGAAAGCCGCAACTTTCTATCTTTCATAATAACTGAGATACCCTGCAAACCCATCGAAATTTGGACACCCTGTACATACAGGCTATTCCGGTGACTCGGGGCATAAAATTAACCTCATATACTAGAGCAAAAATGATGACGATTCGTGAAATAAAAATATTATAAAACTCTTCAAATGGCCAAGATATGGGCCATCACAGTTCAGAAATTTTAACACATTTTTCTAAATATTTTCAATACCATTTATGGTAGAGCGTTGAAATTTGGTACAGGGTAAACAAATATCAAACAAAATCATTGAACCAATTTTGACTTTGATCAGGAGGCGGCAACCATGCTATACAGGCTGTCCCTAAAATTTGTTTGCTCAGAACTTTTTTGTTCGCCCGTAACCCTACATTTATTTTTGTACTTTTTAATAGAAAATTTATTTTAGAAATTTTTATCACTCTTTGAAAATTTGGATAACATTGACCGTTTTCGTGTTATACGCGAAAATGTTAAGCTTTGATTTCAATCGTAACAAACAAAAAAAAGGAAACATATTCCGCAAGATCTGAGTTGGCGATGACAATTGAAAAACGAACTGAGCTAATAACCATTACTTGCATAAATTTCTAAGTGCAGACTTAGGTAAATCCAGTGTTAATTTATTTTAGTTGAATAAAAGAATATAATTTCCAAAATAATAAATTTAATTTTCACGGTAACAACAAACAAGAACATAACAAAAATTTTTACAAAAATATTAACAAGAACAATAAAATTATAAACAAATAGTAATAAATAAAAAAGAACAAAAAAATACTAAAGCAGATGTTCAAAAACACTCCCGCCGGCATCAATGAACGCCTGAAATCGCCGTTTTAAATTAAAGCGCACTCTGCGGAGAACATTGATCTCAGTTCGAAGTTGATCAAATGAATCAACAATTCGCAACCTCAGTTGATCAAGTGAAGTTATTTCAACGCAGTAAACTAGCGATTTAACGCGTCCCCATAAATAAAAATCTACAGGTGTAAGATCCGGCGATCAGGGGGGACAACTACGAGCGAACAAAAAAGTTCTGAGTAAACAAATTTTAGGGACACTTGTATAGCATGGTTGCCGCCGCCCGATCAAAGTCAAAATTGGTTCAATGATTTTGCTTGATATTTGTTTACCCTGTACCAAATTTCAACGCTCTACCATAAATGGTATTGAAAATATTTAGAAAAATATGTTAAAATTTCTGAATGGCCTATATCTTGACCATTTAAAGACTTTTATAATAATTTTTTTTCACAAATCGTCATCATTTTTGCTCTAGTATATGAGGTTAATTTTATGCCCCGAGTCACCGGAACAGCCCTGTATATGTATAAAGATTAATCTGAAGGATAATTCATGTGAGTCGGCAAAGAAATCAACCTTTGATGTAAACTTCCATTCATACAACTATTTCAAAGGATCAAAAATTATTGGTTATTCTCTTGTATGATAAGATAACGTATTACAATTAAATAAAACATTTTGAATGTACATCAACCCCATAAATTTCAATTTCGATAATTGGACAGCAAAATGTGCTTAGACTATTAAATTAAATTAATCAATTCACTGGCGACAACGAAACATATTAAGGCCACCCGGACAACTCCGGATATAATGAACCTGACGGTACTTATGAAACAATAAAATATGTCATAAACTAGAATCTTGAAGCTCAATTAATATCATGATTCTTAAAAATACAATCGATATGATTTTTTAAAAATTACGCCTTATTTTTGATTTAAAAATTTTACAATTTCTCCTTTAATATTTTTTTCCTGCAAATTTCAATAATATTATCTTCTAATTTTTATATCACATCATAAACTAGAATCTTTCAGCTTCAATTTGACATACATATCACATCACGATTCTTAAAAATACAGTCGATATGATTATTTGAAAATTTCACGTTATTTTTGATTTATAAATTTAACAACTTCTTCCTTCATATTTTTTTTCTTGAAATTTCAATAATATTACCTTATAGTTTTCATATCATATCATAAACTAGAATTTTTAAATTCAATTTAACATAAATATCACATCAGGATTCTTAAAAATACAGTCGATATGATTTTTTGTAAATTTCGAATTATTTTTGATTTAAAAATTTGACAAGTTTTTTAATATTTTTTTCCTGAAAATATCAATAATATTATCTTATAGTTTTAATCTTTAAGCTTCAATTTAACATACATATCATAATATCATGATTCTCAAAAATACAGTCTATATGATTTTTCGAAAATTTCGCAATATTTTTAATTTATCAATTTGACAATTTCTTCCTAATAATTTTTTCCTGGAAATTTCAATAATATTCACCTTACAGTTTTTGTATCACATCATAAACTAGAATCTTTAACCTACAATTTAACATAACTATGTACAGGTTGGCCAAATAAGCGTGTAAAGTACTGTATATTCTGGATATTTTAACCCTTTGTGTCCCAAGAAGTCAAACATTTTGAAACTTTGTGACAGAATCAAACAGAATTAAAACGCTATCAAAATACACTCGGTAAAGGCCTTTGGAATAAAATTTTAGCAAAATATGCAATCCCCCTATTTTCGCATAGTCTAAGTGTAAAAAAAGATGCTAATTAAAAAATTTCTGGAAACCGTGTTTATTGAAATTAAGAAATAAAACTTATTTTAAATTCAAGCTTGAAGCTTTCTGTTTAAATCGATGTATAACAATCGATGGGTTGAATTAAAAAAATATTGAGAAAAAGAGTATTGAGTTAAAACTAACATTTTCGTATAATCTAAAAGTGTCAAAAAAGGTGCTAATTTAAAAATTCCTGGAAGCCGTATTTATTGAAGTTAAGGAATGAAACTTATTTTAAATTAAAGCTCAAAGCTTTCTCTTTAAAATGATGTATAATAATTGTTGGGTTGGATTGGAAAAATATAGAGAAAAAAAAAGTTGAAATAAAACTTACATTTTCGTATAACCTAAGAGTGTCAAAAAAGATGCTATTTTAAAAATTCCTGGAAGCCGTATTTATTGAAGTTGAGGAATGAAACTTATTTTAAATTAAAGCTCAAAGCTTTCTCTTTAAAATGATGTATAATAATTGTTGGGTTTGATTGGAAAAATATTAAGAACAAAAATGTTGAAACAACGCTTACATTTAAAAGAGTCAAAAAAGATGCTAATTTAAAAATTCTTAGAAACAATGTTTATTGAAATTAAGGAATGAGACTTATTTTAAATTTAAGCTCAATGTTTTCTTTTTAAAATGATCTGTAATAATCACACTTAATAACCATTTTTCAAAGAAATACCTTCTTGAACAACAAAATTCAACAGCACCACTTTTCACTAAACTTCTAACCTCACATCTGGATGAATAAGTTTAAAGTGTACCTAAAAATCCTACAGTGCAGATTGCGACGTTTTTTATACAGATTATTTCTTGTATACACTTGTATAGTAGAAAGTACAGACAGCTCTAAATGCGCCGAATAGATAACTACAGTTTAAAATGAGTGTTTAAAATTACCGGTACTTTAAAGTACCGTCGGGACACGAAGGGTTAAGTTAAGAACAAGATACCGAAGCGCCGTTTTCACTAGCTTGTTTGGGCTTCATTTTGTTATTTTTTCATGAAAAAAACGCAATACCATTAGATTTAACTTTAGTAAGAAAATTCACAATATCTATTGTAATAAAGTCACTAGATTTACAAAGTACCGCGGTTTGCAGCCATTTTGGCTCGAAAGTCAAGCGGGAAATTTAAAACTGTGTCGTTCTATTGATAACATTACTCCAAAATTTGTTTCTTTTTTCTAGTGGTACTCTGAAGAGTTGAAAGCCCTTCTTACTGCTATTTTTTCAACTCCAAAGGCAACAAGACGGAAATATTTTTGTAAATAAGTGGTGAGATGCAGTGACAAGTTGTCAAACCGCCATTTTGGCTCGAAGACAGGCGTCATGAACCGCGGTACTTTGTAAATCTAGGGACTTTATATTGTAATGTCGAAATATGCCCTTTAGTGGCGACGTACTAACTTACAATTAGTACAAATAAGGTAGAATTTGTAGTCTAAGAAAAGTTCTTTTCAACGATAACAAGTTTATTAAAATCTGTTTAGCCATTTTGAAATTATTTTGGCATTTGTTTACAACCATTTTCGAACACTCCCCACCACTTTATTTTTAGATAAAGCAAAAAGTATTTTAATAATAAAAACTGTAATTTATCGAAACTTTGAAGGGCATATATTCTTTTGTAAGATTAATACAGTGGAATACCGAGAAACAAAAACAAAAGTTTCGGGTTAAGCTGTGCGTCTTTTGGAAAAGTGTTCAAAAAGTATCAAAGTCTATTTTTGTATGAATCGAAGCATGCTTTGTATTATTATCTTAATTTTTTGTGTGTAACTTTAAGACTGTTTAATAGTATTTATAAATATTAAGGTGGGTTAACACCTACAAAATTCCTTGAATAAATAATGAAGATTAAATCTTCCAACGCTGTGGCATTTCTTTTTTAGATTTAATGTTAATTTATCGAACAAATAAAAACATTTTTTTTCGGAATCTATTTCTAGAATATATAAGCTTAATGAAAAACAGTAAATATACAAGGAACTCGATATTTAACTCGAACAGATGTGGCCTACATTTCTCTAGCACGCACATATAAACAGTTTTTGTATAGAGCGGAGGGACTAATTTAGGAACTGCACTTCATGTCCAAATATGAAAAACTAAAGTACTTGGAGTATTTAAAGTATAGAGGCGAATTAATTTCGGTTTAAATAACCTTCAGTTACTTTCATAATTTTTATTCAATAAAAAGTCTATAATAATAAGTCGTCTTTAGTTCCGATTTTTTAACGCATAAATAATCCTAAAAATTAGTTCTAAGACATGAAAAACAAGCAGGAAATAACGAGTTTAAAACGTGACCAAACCGAAATCATTCGGATTTCGAACTATGACAAACCATCAAAAAGAAATGATTTAGGACCGCCCGGTTTAACCGCAGTATAAACTAGAATACGTACATAGAATCTTATTCCGGGTTTAAGCAACATGATATTATTTTAGACGCAATCGTAGTTGTAAGTAGCAGTTAAAAGATATCGTTTCTATAGCCACAAGAGTTCGGTAACTTTTAAATAGTTTGTCACTTTATTGAAATATGTAATATAATCATATCTTACTATACGAATTTTTTAACTGATGACGGTTGTCTTAAAATAGAAATCGCGGAATTTTTATAAAATATATGTTAATAATTCCAATAAGAAATGCGGAACTGTTGCCAAATGTGAGAAAAAATGACGGTTTTAGAAAAGATGTTAGATAACTTTCAAAAACAACAAATATCAAAAGATTAAAAAATTCGTAACATAAGCGAAAGGTTGTGCAAATTAAATAAAATTAACAGCAAAACGCAACAAAAAAAAACACAGATACAGAAAACTGAAGCCAGAAAAGAAGACTTGGTTTGACAACGACTCACAGTGGTCCGAGCGGTAAGAAAACCCGATCGAAAATATTATTTTGGTGTTAGCAATTAGCTAGCTTTATGAAACTTGGCATATGATTATAAGACCAAAAGGGTAATGTTGTGTCAAAATTTGAATTAAATTCGTCAACCGGAAGTAGTACTACGCAAGCAGTACTTTATTTAAATTCATACTCATTTTCTTTTCATATAAATTAGGACTTTAAAGAAGAATATTACTATAAAATTTTGTGCAAAACATTAGACGTATATTACTTCACATTTTTTTGTGTAATTACGTGATCGCAAATTCTTATCTAAATTGTTTTATAGAGGACCTATACCGGATGTCTCACGCAACTGGTTCGTTAGAACTTTTTTAGGTACCACTATTCGTAGCGGTTTGAAATTTTGACAACATGGATTGTTCATTCGAAGCATTCGATCTAAAATACTTTCAAGATGGCCGCCACTTCCGGTCTACCGGATGTAGACCACAACTTCGTTATTTTAAATGGAATGCTATAGTTTTTAATGCACCTTTTAATTATATTCGACAAAATAAGTTGACTTTGATAAAAGTTATTGGTACCTACCATTTTTCGTTTTCGAGTTATTTTGTTTTTAAGTTTTTCTTTGGCAAATTACTTTATGCTCTTTAAAACCTTATATCTTAGCCAACGCTCATTCAAAAAAGCTCTAAATTGGCACGATTACTCTTGAGATGTTGTCAAACAGATTGTCATTTGTTGTATTAAAGTATCTTATACAGGGTGGTCAAAAATTGAATTATCGTTTCTCTATATTCAATGGTAAGATAAGAAAGTCGAAAATTTTAAATGGAACGCCCCATATTTTTTTACCCTATCAGAAATGGAATTTGATAAAAATGTGGCAAAATTAATTGGCAGAATTAGTTGGTTAGATAGCTCAATTTTACTTAGCTTTTACTAAAAATGTTCTAACAACTATTCGAGAATAAACTCATCGCTATTAATTTGAAGTGATATTGGAGACCATAATACGTAAGTTTGCAGCCTACTTATAGTAGAATTTTCCCATGATACTGAGATAGTCCACATACATTTCAAATTATTCGAGATAATATAAAATATTTTGTTATATTCACCAACATAACAAAATTTATCTCAATTTGTGTGAGTCTTCTTCATTTTCTAAATCTTGTTCCTCTATATTTACTTCTTCATCATTATTGTCTTCTTCTTCACTTTCTTCATCATCATCATCTTCTTCTTTACCTTCCTTTTCTTCGAGAGATTTGTCCAGTATAAGTAAATTTTTCATGTCTTCATTCATATTTTTATATCTTTCTGAACATTCTTTATAAAAGTTACTAATAAATGGATCGGAGCTCAGTAATAGTCTTTTAAATAAATCTTCATTTGTTTGAAGTCTACCACATTTTCTTGTGTGACACTCTCTAAATCTGCGTACTTGTTTGTTTTTTGCTTCTTGATAAATAAAATCCACAATTATGTGTTAAGTAATCTTTGACCGCCAATTTTTTGGTTAAGGCGCACGTTGGCGCAAGATTTCTTTCTTATGCTATGTACACCATACCTTCAGCAATAAAAAAATGTTAGCTACAATTGTTCGATTTTGTTCGCTCGCAAGATATTTAATTTAAAAGATTGAATGGTCAAAAAATATATGTATTTATTGACGTCAATAGAAATGGTTGTAATTTTTTTCAACAAACATCTTTTGAAATTTGGAAAGGCGTAAAATGAAGACCTTTCTGTACTTTATAAGAAACCAACGACACAATATTTTCAAGTAGTGATATACCATCTTTTTTGTTTTCTAAAGTTGTGTCGTTTTCTAAAAAATTTCCTTATACAAAATAAGGTAATTGTAATAGCAATTTATTTCGCGCAGTAGCTATTATAAAACACCAAAGACTTCATAAACTTCACTAAGAGTCTATTAATAGTTAAAATATATGTAACATTTAAAAAAACAACACTATAAAATTTTTTTTTCAATTGATTTTCGATCGGGTTTTGAGTGTTTTCGGACCACTGTGCGACTGTGCTGAGAGTATTACAAGTAGAGATGTAGAACATAACAAATTTTAGGCTACGTCAACGTGAAAAAGAAAGGAATTGAACTAAAATTGGAACTAAAACTAGAAACTTTCAGGTTTTGCCGTGCGTCTTTTAAGAAAATGTTTGACGTTTCGGATGCCATGTTGCAACCTTCTTCAGTAACTGGTTCGAAGTGAAGCCAACCATGGCATCCGAAACATCAAACATTTTTTTAAAAGACGCACGGCAAAAGCCTTAAGTTTCTAGTGTTAGTTCTAGTTTTAGTTCCAATTTTAGTTCAATTAACTCCGGCTGTGAAAGCCTTCGTACTTATAAGAAAGGAATTGTTCAACGAAGCAAGAAAAAGAGCGGACTAAATCTGCTGACGAAAGAAACGGGAATGCCAGAACAACGAAATATTGAATATGGAGAGGGACTTTATAGCTAATAACACCAAGAATGCGTATAAATTTGTTGGACAGTTAAGACAAGGGTACAAACCACACACAGCTCCATGCAGAGATGAAACAAGAAAAATAAATAACATTTGGAATAAATTATTTGGAAACAATTATTTCTAAAACTTATTAACCATAGAAACTGATTTGGAAATGGACAACAGTCCACCACACCAAAGAGATGGAACGCCTATATATCAAAACGCAATTACTGCGTGAAAAAAATGAAAAAGATTGATGATGACATACTATCGGAAGTGCGCAAGGTTGGTGGCGAAGATCCAGCCAAGAACAATTACGAATTACTACAGAAGATCTGAAAAGAAGAAAATATACCTGACGAATGGAAAAAAGCGGTAAATTATTATAAGAATAATAATTTCATACATAGAATGAGTAATTACATGTCTGTATAAAGAGATTTTGATTTTAAATAAGAAAATTAATGTTATTATGAAACTAACATTTTAAAATTAGGCATGTTTAACTTTAAACTTATTATAAATACTTGTTCAAGGTAATCAATGATGCATATTTTTAGTTGAGACAGTAATTGCAATTGAAAAAAATAATACATTAAAAGGATTAGTAGTGAGTATTGTTATAAAATCATTCAACCAAATCTGATCATGTACTATTAGTTTTACACAGTGTATTATATAATAATGGGATTAAATACAGGATGTAAGATCACCGCTAAGAGGTGATAGAATTTTTTTTCTTATTATAATATAAGATTATTACGTTTTTTTATAAATTACAGTATAGAAAAAAATTATAAACTTACTTTATCAAAATGGTCCAAAAATAATCTAAAATTTACCAAAACCAATCGATAAAATCGATTATACTAGATTACAGATCATCTCAAACTGAATAAGATTGCATAAAGTTATTCTAAATCCTATGATTTAGTAAACAACAGAAAGGTTATCAGAAAGGTTCATTAATTTTGTAAAGATACTTATACTGTAGACTCCGGTTATAACGTATCCTCACGAGATCGAAAACTGTGCATACGATATATCAGGAAGTACGTTAAGTAGGTATAGTTAATCAAATGAATAAATTTGTGTTTAAAAAATCAAATTCAAAATGTTTATAACTGATGTTTGATTGTTTGAAGCAATTTTTAATTACTTCTTGACTAACTGTATTCCAAGCTTGCGAACATTAATATTTTTTTATTATTATCTTATAGTTTTTATAGCATTTCATAAACTAGAATCTTTAAGCTACAATTTAACGTACATATCATATCATATTCTTAAAAATACAGTCCAAATGATTTTTTGAAAATTTCGTATTGTTTTTGGTATATAATAATAATAATAATAATAATAATAATAATAATGTCTTTATTCGTACCAACATCAAATTAACAAATTAAATATTCTATACAAAACAAAAAAAATAAAATAAAATAAAATACTAAATTCACTAGTAAATTATAATAGTACGAAAGGCGAAGTTCAGTGCCGAGACACTGCTCAACTTAACCTTAAATTCCATTATAATAATATTCAAAAAATTCCAAAACGTTCAGCAACAAGCGAACAAACTAAATATATAAAGAAAATAATTAAAGAAATACCTCTGCCAGTACAGACAGAAACGGAAAAAAAAATGTAAAAAAAAAGAAAACTAATACTTAATAAATGCCACCTTCGCCTTACATTTAAATAGTTAGGATGGCCGTCTGTTGATCAAGTAAGCAACCAAACACTCGCTTTTTAAATGAGGAGACGCTTGCTAGCAGTTTCGTTTCAGCGGGTAAATCATTGTACATCTTTACAATCTGATAACTGAAGCTCCGTTTAAATAATTCCGTATTGTGGTTAGGAGGTGACAGAGCCCCCCTGAATCTCAAATTCAAGTTATGAATGTCAGTGCGATATTGAATTTTTTGGCATAAATATTGAGGCTTTTCTCTCTGAATTATGTTGTAATAAAACACACAACAATGCAGCTGCCTCCTACGGACCATATTAAGCCATTTTACCTCTGTCAACTTATGTGAAATTCTGTCATACTTCCTAATCCCGAAAATAAATCGCAGACAAGCGTTCTGAACCCTCTGTATGCGCTGCTCATCGACCCTAAGTAAAGACGGCCCATACACCACATCTCCAAAATTAAATTTTGATAAAATCAGCGCATTACAAAGTAGAGTCTTAGTGTTGACAGTGAGAAGATGGCGAGAGGGGTATAGAGCTTTTAGTTTACCAAACGCACCCTGAAGCATACTTGTCACGTGACTCCGGAATCTCAAATCCGAATCCATCACCAACCCTAAATTACGTGCTTCAGATACAATGGGGAGCGTTGATCCGTTGACCGTTACCCTGACATCTCCACCATAACGCAAAATATCCACTTTTCGGCCAAATATCATAACTTTTGATTTATTCGGATTGATTACTAAACTGTGATGGTTGGCGGCAGACACCAGATCCGACAATTCTATATTCAATAAATTCAGATAATGTTGTTGTTCTTGAGGTTTATATGATATATACATCTGAGTATCGTCTGCGTAAAAATGAACTTTGCAGTACTTAAAAATATTACTTAAAGGTGCTGTGTAAATTGAGAACAGGGTTGGGGAGAGCACAGAACCCTGCGCCACACCCGACCCAAGAAGGCGTACATTAGATTGATGGTTAGACAGCTGCACGTATTGTTGACGACCACTTAAGAAATTCTCAAAGAATGCAACTGCTGAATCTTCCAGCCCATAGTGCTTTAAAATAGTTAGTAAGAGGTTGTGATTTACTGTATCAAATGGCTTCGTGTAATCCAATAGAACAAGTATAGTCATGTACCCTCTATCTGTTGCACCCATTATGTCATCGATTACACACGTTAAACTGTGACCATGTCTAAATCCAGACTGAACCGAAGGAAGGATGTTATTAATTTCCAGGTGATGCTGCAGTTGGCCATTAATAATTTTTTCCATGATTTTTGACATTGCCGTTAGTATACTTATTGGACGAAGGTCAGAAACGAGGATCGGATTAGCAACTTTTGGAATAGGGCGCACGACTGCTACTTTCCACAAAGAAGGAAATACACTATTTTGAATACAAAAATTAACAAGATGTGTGACATAAGGCAGTAGAAATGGCATACAGTATTCTAATGTTTTAACCGATACTCCATCGGTACCAATTGCATTAGATTTAATTGATTTCAAAATCTTCAGAACATCGCTTTCAGATACTGTAAAAAATCTGAGAGGGATTACAACACGTTCATTTAAGTCGGAATACATATTATTATCAACGGTGGTATTAGTGCTGGGAAGCGAATCAATAAAGAAATCGTTAATAATAGAAGCATCTTGAAAGTGGTTAGGAAGCGATCTATGTTTGGACTTAATTAATTTCGTGGATTTCAAAGTATGCCAGGTCTTAGCACCGTTATCCAAATCCAAAAAATTTTGTAAATATTTTTGTTTACAATTGCGATGCATATTTGTAACCAAGTTACGCGCCGTTTTATATAGCTGCCAATGCGCGGGGTCTCGTGAGCGCTTAAAAGATTGAAGCAGTTTATTTCGATTTTGCATTGCTGCTCTTAGTTCAGCAGATATCCCAGGGGCCCCTGGCTTAGTAATTCGAGCTTTCTTTAGCGGCGCGTGCAGATCCAATAGCACTAGTATATTTTCAGTTAGAAATCTAACTTTTTCATCTATAGTCTGTATCTCGTATAGAATTCGCCAGGGCAATGATTGTAAGTGCTCATAAAACATTAACTCGCTAAAACCAACGTAGTTCCGATATGTCTTGAAGAGGGGTACAACCCTCGCCTGTGGTGTATGTAGCTCAACAAAGACCAGAGAATGATCCGACAGATCATTATCCAACACCCCACTATCAGACACTAATTCATCGTTAGAGAACAGAATAACATCAACCAAAATATAAATATATATAAATTTATATATATAAATTTGACAATTTTTTCCTAGAAATTCCTAGAAATAGGAACACGAAAAATGGGACACCCCTGGTAGTGTGGCTGACGATTTTGTCATTTTATTGTAGAGATTCATAAACATTTAGTGTATACAAAATTAGAAATAACTATTCAAAAAATTGAAACTTTACCACCCAGCATTTTTAATCACATGTTTATTAGCATTTTTCTTCTATTTCGTCAACTAAGTACTACCGTCCCCTGAAATATCTGCACGTCGTTCATTAACACCCTGTATATCATATCATAATTCTTAGAAACACAGGCGATATGATCTTTTGAAAATTGCATCCATTTTCTAATTTATAAATTTTACAATTTCTTCCTTAATAATTTTTTCCTGGAAATTTAAATAATATTATCTTATAGTCTTTATACCATACCATAAACTAGAAAATTAGAATTTTTAAGCTTTAATTTAACATACACATCATATCATGATTCTTAAATACATCCAAATTGATTTTTTGAAAATTTCTCTTATACTCGATTTATAAATTTGACAACTTCTTCTTTAATAATTATTTTTAATAGCGTACAAAATAAGAAATGTGAAAAACTCAATATCAATTTAGCTGAACGGTTGTTTTAGAATAATTGTCCAGGATCTAACCGTAGAATTCATTATAGTCATTAAATCATAAAACATAAAACGTAAATCCGCAATTACCACAACCGAGATAGTTACACAGAAGATCGACCGGATTCAGGTAAATAGCTGTATATAAGCATTAATAACTGTATATAATTATTTCTTGGATGGCTGATTATCAAACGGTTTAGAATACTAACATTTTAATGTTGATAGCATTAAATATTCAATGAGAAACAAAATGTTCTACTCATTATTATATTTATTTCCAAGCACATTAAAAACTATACGAAATATCAAAAAAAATAAATATTCGATAACTGTATTCCCATTTAGTTATTACTTGCTAATTAAAAAGAAACGAATCGTTTTGGCCTTCAACATACGAAACTCAAGTACAAAAAAAATCATACTCAACAACCACTATTAATTAACGTATTTATAGGTTACAGTTAACCAAAGATTAACTAAACAAAAGGATTATAGTGTGTTAATTACGTTCTCATTAAATCATTAAAATTCAAATCATCTCGAACAAAACATCACGATAATCATAATGACGACCACAACTCGATGGAGCATTAAAAAAAAAGAACATCAGAAAACTAACTGAAATTAATCACGGTTTGAAAATTACATTAATCTAGTTAATTGACCTTGTAAAATTCACCGGTTAACGCTTTGAATACGCGTCCAATAATAATAATGGGTAAAAAATTACTAGAACTGTTACGTAATGGCATTTATATTTAAACGATAGCATCAATACTAAATAACGTTAATTAAGTCGTTTTATAAATAAGTATGATCGAAAGACGTTATAAAAAAAGATTATATAAACTACGATTTGAAAACTTTTGCATTCGACCACAATTTCGTTTTAAAACGAATGATTCCTTGAAAATCAGAACCATTAAAAGACTACACAATGTTTGAGAACTATTGAGTTTAATCATTTAATTCGATTAAATTGCAGAATTACAAACGAATTAATAAATTTGATTATTCTATTTATTAATTAATAGTGGTAATTGGGTTTATCCAAACTTTCTATTGTGCTATTTAGAGGGTGTAATGTGCTGCTTTATTTTTGTGATAACAAAGTTCTAAAATTTTTAATTTTTGTGGTTCATCATTATTATTGTTATATTCTTCGAATCGACTTATTATTGAGAACATAACAGAATCTAAATATGATACGTTAGATCTTACGAATATTACTATTCCTCCAAAATGTTGGTAACTGTATTTGTATTTGACGTATTTGCTACGTGCATTTTAACGTCAAGAAAATGTATGCTAACATCTTGAAAAGCATTAACGACATGTTCTGTTTTCGAACTATACTTTGTTATTAAGACCATGGGAACAAAGAAGTTTGATTGTCAGGCTATGAAACATAGCTGATGAGGTTTTCAACTTATAGCTGCGTTACACGCTGGATTCCTATCAAAATGTTCAAGAATTTTTCAAAAGAAATTCGAATAGCTTTAGCCATTGTTGAATTTATAGTAAGCACAACGCAATATGCCTTGTAGAGCATTGAAGAGAGAATTACATTTTTACAGTTTTTTACAGTCAGAAATATAATAGAACAAAAAGTTGATGGAAGATACGCGTTTCCATTGCTAACAGTCAGAATCATGGGCAATGGTCAATAAATTTGCTTGTGTTGCCAATTTATTTAATAACTGTTTTTACTGCATCCATGGTTCATGATCCATGGTGCTAAGAGACCGCGATCGAATGGAATACCTGTTGTATTAATAAACATTTTTTTTTCACCACTCGCACATTCACTTACCCCCAACCCAAGTCAACGGTTTGGAAAAAAATATGTCATAGCAGTCTTTAAGTCTGATAACGTTAAGATGTTTCGAATTATATAATAGATCAATTTATCTTTTGCCACTATTTAGTAACATCTTAAAGAAGTAATTATTTTTTGATGTTAAGAATAAGATTGACTCTAGACAGCACGGATTTTACTCTGGGCGATCAGTTGAGAACAATGAGCAATGAGACCCGTTACTTTTTAATATTTATTGTGATGATACCTTTTCTGTTGTTAAGCATACTCAATGTTTAATGTACACAGATGATTTTAAACTTTTTCTGTGTATCTCTTTCCCGCACGACTATTCTAAATTTCAACGGCATATCCTTGAGTTGCAGCGGTATTACGTTGCTAATTTTATGACAAGGTTATTACTTTTGTTAGAAGAGCAAATGACACCCATTACGATTATAATTTTGATGGACTAAACATACAACTGGTATCGAGTATAAAGGATTCCGTCGCTCGACACGAAACTTTTATTTGGTGAGCACATTGACGGAGTGGTGAATAAGACGTGGCGTATGTTAGGGTTTGTTACGAGATAATAGGAACATTTTACTACTATTAAGGCAATCAAAACACTATATTTTATACAGGGTGCCCATTATGTATGGAATATTGTATATATCTTGGCAAGTATCAACTTTATAAAAAAACATTTTATACAAAAGTTGGTTAGTATTTTATTTGCCATAATAAGACACCATTCAATTGTTTTTATTTCAGAAAACAAATGAGCAACGAATAACATTTATTTTTTTTTAAATGGTAATGTACCCTTTTATTAGGCTTATTTGATAGAGATTTCTTTTCTCTTTATGATGACGTAAAATTTTTGTACCCTTACATCAGAAAATTTTTGCATAAAATGTAAAAATTGTTTATTAAGAAAATTTAACCAATAACATTAATCTAGATATCCGAGATCGTCAACTACCTCGAATTATTACCGTGAATTAAATCTACATACAAAATAAAACAAATAAACTAAAAATTAGTGTAAATGAAAATTATTAAACTTTGAAGACAAAACGAAATTAGCACTAAAATGGTTTTCACGACAATAAATGTTCAAAATGTTCACCATTAACTGCAAGGCAGTGGCCCAATCTATCGTAAAAGGCTTGAAAAGAATTTCTTAGCGATCTGGGAGAAATAGCTGCAGCTTCATCTTTTATTCGTTGCTCTAATTCTGTCAGATTTTGAGGTCGGTTATTATCCAACGGGCCGGAAATACCGTATCTAAATATCGGCGTACATCTAAATGATAGTGGGGCGATGCCCCATCTTGTTGAAACCAAAGATCATCAAGATTTTCTTGGCAAGCTGGGATAATTTGCTGCTGCAATAATTGTAAATAACGGTGACCAGTTAGAGTACCTCGAATAAAGAAAGGTCCAATTATGTGATCTGCACAAATTCCCACCCATACGTTTAATTTCTGTGGTGTTTGAGTATGATTAATGAATCATCCAATGGGGATTTTTAGCGGCCCAATATCGAGAATTTTGCTTATTTACATTACCATTTAAACAAAACGTAGCCTCGTCAGAGAAAACCATATTATTGAGAAAATTTGGATTGCTATTGATTCGCTCCATCATAAATTCACAAAATTCAACACGTCGACCGTAGTCATCTTCGGATAATTCTTGCAATAAAGTCGGTTTGTACGGATGTAAATTTTCTGCATGTAATATTTTGTGTATTGAACCTTTACTTAGAGCATGGTTTAAACATAACTGACGAGTTGAAATGTTTGGATTTTCTTCGATTTCTATGAGAATATCGATCTTTTTATCTTCATCTGTTGCAGATCTCTGCGGACCAGTCTTTGGCAGATCTTTAACGTTACCAGTTTCCATAAAACGTTTCGAAGTTTTGCTAACTACTGATTGAGTGATTGGTTCTCGATGTGGATAACGCTCATTGAAAATTTCACATACTTTTAATTGTGTTCGTTTGCGATCCCCATAACCGACCATAATTAAAATTTCTATGCGTTCAGTTTCTGTTAAATGAACCATTTTTCTTTTTTGATCTACCAACTTATTTAAATAAACAAGATTCTGTCACATTCAATAGCTTACATTCAATTGTTAGGACAAATAAGATTTCGGATATCTAGATTCATGTTATTGGCAAAATTAACTTAATAAACTGTTTTTACATTTTTTTCCAAAATTTTCTAGTATAAGGGTACTAAAATTTTACGTCATCGTAAAGAGAAAAAAAATCTCTATCAAATGAGCCTAACGAAAGGGTACATTGCCATTTAAAAAAAAATTAAATGTTATTCGTTGCTCATTTGTTTTCTGAAATAAAAACAATTGAATGGTGTCTTATTATGGCAAATCAAATATTAAACAACTTTTGTATAAAATGTTTTTTTGTAAAGTTGATTCTTACCAAAATATATACTATATTCCATACATAATGGGCACCCTGTATATGTACATAATATTATAAATTACTGTAGTGTTGTTTGGAATCCAAATTATAACTTATACATTACCAGACTTGAGAAAACACAACAAACTTTTTTTTAAGGTTCTTGTGTTTTAAATCTAAACAGATATATCTAGATTACAACTCAATTCATACCAGTTTGTAGTTTCCAACCCTCCATCAGCGTCGCTCTTGCAATGACGTAGTATGTTTTTGTAAGATAATTAACAATAAATATCACTATGGCACCGGTTTGCACGTGCGACATTGTTAGCCCAATAGCACGTTAAAATGCCTTTCAGTTCTCTCCACTAATGAGAATGACAAGGACAGTTGCTATCTGTCAGCATACGATTCCTAGAAGGAATATTAAGGGTGTGGTGACGAATACTGTGTTGACCTCGTCATGTTATATTACTGTAGAAATGCAAAGTTTAAAGAAAATATATCGACTGTTATCTGGTATATTTTCTGTGCCGCAGTTTGTACAATTTCTTTTCTTTATATTTGTGTTTTGTGATACAGTATAATTGGGTTTGTCCCGTTCTGTATTAATTTTTAATAAATAAACATAATTAGATCAAAAATAATGGCATCTGAAATGAGTTATCTAAAAGAGGTGGAAGACTGGACCAAAATAGAGGAGAACTTCAAAATAATTTCCAGCTATTTCTCTTGCCCACTTTGCCTATAAGGATAATATTTCTCAAACCTGTAGGCCTTACCGTTGTCGAGATACAGCCGCTCCGTACCCTTAATGGGATACCCGGTACAAAAGAATGTAGTAAATTCCTTCCTACGACGACCGAAATCGTTAGTTCCACAAAATTATTGTTGATACGATTGGAAGGAAATGCTCTCTACTCTCGTTCACTTATTCGCAATGAAGGCAGATTTCAATGAAGACTTGAAAGTATACAAGTTTTGCACAAAACTGTTTTTATAGGGAAAATATGCTAGTCACCAGAGTTTAAACAACCACTCCAATTTAAAAACTTGCGACAAACGTTGTATTACCATCCTTGTATTACTTGATTTTAGCAAGGCGTTCGATTCGGTTGATCACGATCTTTTGTTGGCGTCACTAACTGCCCTTGGATTTACCTCTTCATGTTTATCTTGGTTTCAATCTTACTTTTCCTGTCGTTCCTTGTGTGTGCGTGCTGATTCTGCGCTCTCGTCTGCTTGTGATATTAAATGTGGTGTACCCCAGGGTAGTGTGTTGGGTCCGTTGCTCTTTTCGATTTTCATTAATGCCGTCACCCACTGTATTTCTTGTAATTATCATGTGTATGCTGATGACCTCCAAATTTACACTACGACAACTATTGATGATTTTCCCGAAGCAATTGCACGTCTTAATCATGACCTTTCCAATATTTTGGATTGGTCCAAACGTTATGGCCTTAAATTAAATACTGCTAAAACTCAAGCAATTGCGTTTGGCAGTCGACCTTTACTGGCAAAGCTGAATGATTTTTCATCCATTCACTTAATGCTTGACGGAGATTATTCAGCTGTCAGACACGGTTAGAAACCTTGGGGTGGTTATGGATTCTACAATGTCCTGGAAACCTCAAATTCAATCCGTCTGCAGAAAGGTCTATCATTGTTTCCACTCACTGAAAAGTCTCCGTTGCTTCCTTCCTCCCATGATCCGTCGTAATCTTTGTTTTTCCCTGATTTTCCCCCATATTCATTATGCTGACACGGCATATCCTGATCTTTCGGTAACACTACGAAACAAACTGCAAAGACTTCAAAACAACTGCATACGGTATATCTTTGATCTCGAGAGATCTCAACACATAACCCCATACCGTAATTATTTGCAGATATTAAGCTGTCAGAACCGTAGATCGTTTCGTATATTAACTATCTTATATACTGTTCTTCACAATCAAATCCCGAGGTATCTGTATTGTATATTTCAACGCTTGTCGTCGCATGGTTTACCCACTAGATCTCAGTTAGATTCTGTGCTTATGTTCCCGACCCATAGTACCGAGATTTACCATAAATCGTTTGCTGTGCAGGCAATAACCCTTTGGAATAGTCTGCCTGCTGAGATCCGTAATATTCCTCACCTTGTAACATTTAAAAACCACCTAAAACGTCATTTATTGGCTCTCCAAGTATCTTCTTGAGAACTTTTTTTTCTCCCTTTTCTTCTCTTCTTCTACTTTTCTTCTCTTCTCTTCTTCTTTTATTCCAGCAACTATCATTATGCACCGTTTTTAGTGACCATAAGTTTAGCATAGCAGCTTGCCGTTTATTCATAGTTTTTCTTATATAACTTAGTATACTGCTGATTGATTGGGTTGTTTGGAAGATATCGTTTACGCGATAAATCGACCCTTTTGCCCGTATTTATGCATTAAGTTAAATGTATACATTTTCTTTAATTTGTATTTTTTGTTTCTTATTATAGCAATAAATTTATTTATTATTATTATTATTATTAAAACTGTCTTACCGTTTATTCTGTGACGAAACAATTACGTCATAACTACAATTTCATGGCACCTTCAAATCATCATTTTTTATAATGACTGATTGCTACGAGAAAGTCTCAGCAGCTGTGACAAGGAAGGAGACATTTTCATAACACTGATTTCTTTAAGTTTTACTAATATTGGATTTATTGATGAAAAAATTGACAATTTTGATTTTTTCATAGAAAATTTATTTCTATTAATTGTCTCTAGACTTGATCGCTTAAGGTACTTTCGTATATCTATTGTATCTTTAACAATAATACACCTTAACTCTAATAATAAAGTGCAATTTCGAAGATGAACGAAACATTTTCGAATTCTCATAAAGTAAAAACTTTACCAATTATTTTTATCTCCGAATGTCTTAATAGCACCATGTAAGGCTGACGACCGATGTACAGTGTTCTATCATGTTTTGTACCATTTTCTTTACGCAACCTTTACGCTTTACACTATAAAGACTTCAACAACTATCGCTCGACATATTACCAATGCGCCGTAAGTATTCGGTAAACACTTTGTTGACTTCATTGTTTCATGTCTATAAGTGCAATAGCAAACAAACTAAATCCTTGATGAAATCCCATTCATTGTGAATGCTTCTCAGCCAATTAAAATTTACAGTTTGCAATTTTAGTCATAAAGAAATTGTTGCTTGTCTATCAATATACGCAGCATTAATATTTATAAAAGTTGTATCAACTCAGTCGCAAACAGTTGGAAATCCAAGTAGATCAAAAACATTTCAACTGTTCTCTCACGATTTTCAGATAAGCGTATAAATATCAACATTTATCGTTACAATGACATTAATAACAGACGGAATAGTTTACGTTTAGTGGCCTTCCCAACTATATGTGCTATTTCTATTCCAAGTAACTCACCTATAATTTATTAATACAAAGCAAACTCAAGTGCAACCGATTTGCCATTGCCGACAACCAATCCCTCTTTTATTTCACTTTATTTTAGTTTTAAGATAGAAATCGTTTCACGGTTAACCTAATTTCTTTTCCAAGATTTCTTTTCGAGATTCGTTTTCTAGGAACTTTTGTTATCTAACCCCATTCGTTCTGCAACTTATCATAAACTAAAATCTTTTAGCTTCATTTAAACTATCTAAAAGATGTTGCAACAAATAATTCTAAACATTTTTTTATGAAACCCGTTATATGTTGTATTAACTGAGATTCTAGTTTATGATAACCTATAAAACGAATGGGGTTTGATAACAGAAACCTTCAAAACATAAATATAAATTCAAGATAAAACACTGATTGTGAGATAATACAAGAAAGAAAATCTTGTGGTAGAAGTTAAAAAATTAGAAAAATTTATTCACTTATTTTTAGAAGATAAGAATGATTTATAGGGTTTCCCAGAGTTATTACTAAATCGCCTGGTAATCGTATTCTCCTCTTAATTCTAAAGCAGCAACGACCTTAACCATTTGCAAGAACCTTGTCCTTTACGCAACGTATGCGCAATGAAAGTAAGTATTTCTGATAATTGGCGAAAAATTCAAAACTTATAGATAACCACATTTTGAATTTTAAAATATTAAAAGTAGACAATAGCAAGTGTTGAAAGCCAATCTTGTGTCATGGAATTCCTTAACTATGTTTTAATGTTATTAAAGTCGACTCTTTTCTGCAAATGCAACTATCGCAGGTGTGGTGGCTATAATTCTCAAGACTATTTGATTTTTTTTAATTATATGTTAGAGCACCGAATAATGTCGTCGTTTCCTTTATATATGCTGCTGTAAAACCTCGAAAACCGCTAAATCCTAGGTTTTACGCGTAAATTTTGGTATATGCCAATTTGAGCTGGTAAAAGCCCTAAATTTTACAGTTTTATTTCAGGATGTTACAATTCAAAGTTGATAAATTCTAAGATTTGCAAACTGACGTTTACTGGTCTACTGTTAGTTCTAGTTGTAATTGTTATTTAGCGTTAGGTTGTGGTATATTTTTATTGAACGAAAAGTAGAACTAATACTAGACCTAGAACCAAAAACATTCGGGTTTAACTGCGCGTCTCTTAAGACGGCCAAAATTCAGGGTTATCATAATGACGTTACCTTTTTCCAAGCAAAACTTTTCCTTTGCAAAACTAACGTGAATTTTACGTGGGACAGTGCAAGTGCATAGTAGTTTCGTAACTATGGTTACTGCATTCATATATGGCGGGTTATATGAAATTCCCGGTATGTTATGAGATGAGGAACTGTTTACAGTCATACATAAAGTACAATTTGGAACTGGCACTAAAATACTGAAAGAGGTTAATTACAAATACAAAAATATAACTGTAGAACCTATCGTGCAGTATTTACAATTTTACATAGTGAAATGTACTCCTGATGTCAAATTGACCTAACGGATATGGAATAGAACTATGTTAAACATTTTAAAATTATTATGATATATTAAGACCATCTTACCAGATTTGTAATTCTAAGTCCTCATTATATCAAATGGGGGTGCCATTGGTATCTGGTCCACTGAGTCGCCACCAGTATGCTTATCAAGCGGGAAAATCAGCAGAATTGGCTCTACACAACTTAGTTGGTAGAGTATCCAGGACGCTGAGCGTTCAACAACGCAATACCACAATCTCTTGAAAGAGCTGCTCTTGACAGGGGAGTGGAAGCAACTATAGCGGGTTGGATCCGCAATATGCTAGATAGTAGAATAGTTTCTACTTCACTCCACGGTGATACGATACGCTTCAGGCCGGGAGGTGGCTGCCCGCAGGGAGGGCATCTCCCCTGCTTTGGTCCCTCCTAGTTGACGATCTGATTGCGATAGTCGAAGCCGTTGGCGTGGAAATAGAAGCTTATGCTGATGACATTGTCGTTATGGTCAAAAGAGTCTGTTTGCCGAGGATATCTAAAGTCCTCCAGGTGACCCTAGATACCATTTGCGCTTGGTGTAAGGGAGAGAACCTCTCAATAAACCCGCAAAAGACAATTGTTGCGCCCTTCACCAGGAAGCGAAAGTTGGATGGACTAATCCGCCCAACTATCCAAGGTGAAGAAATTCCTTTCTCAAAGGAAGTCAAATATCTAGGAGTAATCCTAGACAAAACCCTGTCATGGAATGGACATTTGCAGGGAGTTTTGCACAAACCTAGACTATCCTTGTGGACTTGTCGCAGTCTTTGTGGAAAAAATTGGGGTCTTACCCCTGAAAGACTGTACTGGCTCTATGTGACTGTGGTTAGACCTATGATCACATACGGAGCAGCAGCCTGGTATAGGAAAGTCCGACAGACTTCAGTTATCAGTAAACTTTCACGAATTCAACGTGTAGCTGGATTGGCAATCTCTGGTGCGATAGGCACAACGCCAACTCTAGCAATGGAGGTTCTGCTTGGCTTATCTCCTCTGCATTTGCATATAGAGAAAGTGGCTAGAACAACCATTTACAGATTTAAGCAATATGCTCAAAACTGTTCCGACATGTTCTACCAATGGGCTGCGGAAGACATTATAAGCACTGATGCTGTGCTATCAATGCCGTCAGATTTGGCGGTATCACTATCAGTGATTAATGCTCGATACCAGATTGTACTGCCTGAGCGGCAGTCCTGGATCGAAAATGAAAATTCTCTGGTTCGGGCAGACATTTGCTTGTACACAGATGGATCAAAAACGCCTGAAGGGGTAGGAGCAGGAGTATACTGCCAGACACCTCGAATTAAGCAAGCCTACAGCCTGGGTACGTACTGTACTGTATTCCAGGCGGAAGTATTTGCTATTGACACGGTTTCTAAAATCTTTCTTGAAAGAGGGGTGAAGAACATGACAGTACGAATTTTCTCAGACAGTCAAGCTGCAAGCCGTGAAAACGGTGTCGGCTCTGGTTAATGATTGTAAGAGAACATTAAACACACTGAGTTGTGATAACAGAGTCTCTCTGATCTGGGTCCCGGGTCACTCTGGGGTTGCTGGCAATGAAGCAGCAGATAAGCTAGCACGAGATGGCAGCGCTGAAGCGTTTGTGGGACCGGAACCAGCAGTTGGTGTATCATTTGCGATGGCCAAATATAGGATTGGACTGTGGGCTGAAGAGAGACTTCGCCTACTGTGGACCAGTTCTCCTGGAATGAGACATGCTAAGGTGTTTATTAACATCGCCACTGTCAAACCCGGGAATATTTTAGGACTTGCCCGTAGTAGCATAAAAGTTCTAATGGGTGTTTTTACTGGGCACTGCCGATTAAAAGCACACCTCAACTTGTTGGGTTTAGCCGACGATGTTGAATGCCGACTATGTGCGGAGGAAGCAGAGACGGTTGAGCATGTTTTATGCCACTGCCCTGCCGTTAACCGTATCAGATTCTCGATTTTTGGGTCGCAGTTTATCTCCTCAAAAGATCTGAATGACCTTTCGCCGAGCAAGGTATTAATGTTCGTTAAGAGCATTGGACTGCACGGTGAAATTTGATAACGGTATCTATCGGGGTACAATAGATCCTTAGGGTCGCGGTGCAAGGTTGGTTGGTCCGCCTACCCGATATGTATTCTATGTAATGTAATGTATATCAAATGAGTTGAAGAAATAGCTTATCAGTTTCTTGACGTATTTACACTATTTGGAGCACCTAGTACAGGTACTACATTCTGATATTGGGAGGGAATTTGTAAATTATGTTATAGCAGAACTTATTTCAATGTGGAGTAATATTAAAATCGTCCATGCCAAATGTAAGCAGTCAATTATAAGAGTCAGCGCTAACTAAGTCATTCAAAACATGATCATAACTTAGATAGACCCAATAAGAGCAGTCGCTGCTCCGAATTCCGTAGATTTGTTCCAGAAATGAAAAGAACTTCCATGCTAAGTCATAAGTCACTCAATAGCTTGGAATGTGCCATTCACGTAGGATCTTCTATGCATTCTTACCTACATCTAGAATTAATACTATAACCATCAAATTCTACGTTTATACCATCCCCAACTTATACCAGATGCGATTAATAACTACGCAGTATTTCTTGAAGGCGAAGATGGATGCATATCAGTATAAATAATGGCGTTGTAACTAACGAAACTAATATTGGAATGTGTAAGGATGGTAATAGCTTATCTACCTGAACACACATTAATAATTATGGAAAACAACAGGTGAAAGAAATGAAATTAGCTCCTATTTTCCATTACTGAGTTTGGTTTCATAACCAACTCCAATAACAATGTTTTATCGATGGAAGTAAAATTCTTCGATCGTTTCTCCATAGCGCAAGTATTATCAAACTAATCGTTTTCGAAAAAAGAGATAGCCCAAACATCAACATACAGTGCTAGCGTAAAGTAACCCCCCCCCCTGTTTAACTTCTGAACAGATTGAGATATCAATATGAGCAAAAAAACGTCAGTTTCTATATTTTATCAGCACAAATATTGTCTTATGGAAAATTTTGCTATCACTTTTAGTTTTTCCGGAAAATGGATCAACTTTGTTTTTTTAAATGGAACACCCAGTATATTATGTTATCTTTCGAAAGAATAAAACAATACGAATCCAACGATACCTCACAATCAAATATCGGTTTATTAGTTTTTTACATAAATATTAAACAAAATGCGAAATTTCGCCGGAAAAACCAACGCATCTTCGTTGACTACCTGTCGAGATACAATGGGCCAGATAAATGGTGGACGGTCAGTTAAAGGTCGGTCTACGCTCGGGTTAAGCAGGGTTAAAATCGGCAATTCTTTTAGAATGTTTTTATGAAACAATCAATGCAAGAAAAGGATAAAAAGAAAGTTCTTCTTAAAACTTCTAAGAAAAAATTGTCATAACAACAATTTTAAAGTTTGTAGGTACCTTGAAATTTTCTATTTAAGGCAGCATGCAAATATTGTCCTTCATTTCTATCTTGGAATTCTACCCGACCAAGTATAACCAAAGAAAAGCGAGATCAAAATGGCTAGAAGGAGTTTAGAGCACAAAATCGGAGGAATTTTAATATTCGCTCGTGCTGACAGAAATGTACATGAAACAGAGCGACAATTTAATGAACGATTTCCTGAACATCCAATTAGTCGAAAATATTTAAGAGAACTTGTAAATAAGTTTTTGGAAACTGGAAGCGTCGAAGACCGCAAAAGAACTGGTCGTCGTTCGATTTCTGAAGACGCACAAGTGCAGATGTTAACAGAAGTAGTTAATGCGTGCATGATGTCGTCTGCTGCTATCGCATCAACGTGTGATGTGGGTCCAACAACGGCGGGGAAATATTTTTAGATTTGTTTCAGTGATGAATGTACTTTCTTTTTGGATGGAAAATTGCATCGGCAAAATGTACGTTACCAGAGTGATTTTAGTCCACATGAATATCGTGAAGTTAACACTCAATTTCCCAAGAAAATAAATGTTTGGACAGGCATATTGGGAAATCACATCGTGAGACCAATATTCCTAACCGAAAATTAGACCGGAATTGTATTTAAGATTATTAGAAGAAGATATTAATTCAAGTCTTTTGCAAATTGTACACCAGAATCCTGACGATTTTGAAATGGCTCCTCCACATTATGTGGCAATGGTACGAAATTATCTTGATACAAATTTTAATGGACGGTGGATCGGTCGACGTGGGCCGATTGAATGGCCAACAAGATCACCAGATCTGACACCTTTAGATTTCTTTTTATGGTGTTATTGACGAAATTATTGACGTCTGCCAAAATATTGATCATCACATGTTAAGCCGTGTGAGAGGAAACACTACAAAAATATTTGTTCCTAATAAATAAAAAATTCTTTTATTATTCAATAACAACACTAAGCCAATTTTTCAACCAATACGGCAAAATCTTTAATAAAAAAAATTTCGTTTCTTATATTGACTTTGATTTTTTTCTTTATAAATATTTTTTGATAAAATATGATTAATTCATAAATTTAATATACTTCAAAAATAAGTAAGGGAACTATCAATTTTAAATCCGTCTTAGCTCGAGCGTATACCTACCGTTAATCTACCGTCCACCATTTAACTGGCCGATTGCATTTCGACAGGTAGTCGACGAAGATACGTTGGTTTTTCCGGCGAAATTCCGCATTTTGTTTAATTTCTATGCGAAAAACTAATAAACCGATATTTGATTGTGAGGTACCGTTGGATTCGTATTGGTTTCATCTTTCGGAAAATACCATAATATACTAGGTGTTCCATTTAAAAAAACAAAGTGGATCCATTTTCCGGAAAAACTAAAAGTGATAGCAAAATTTTCCATAAGAAAATATTTGTGCTGATAAAATATAGAACCTGACGTTTTTTTGCTCATATTGATATCTCAATCTGTTCGGAAGTTAAAAAGGGGGGGGTTACTTTACGCTAGCACTGTATGTCTTTTATTGTACGTTAGTTACGTCTAGTCAATTGTTTATTCTGGTTTATTTCTCTTTTCTAAATTATTTAAAGAAAAAGGAAATAATTTAACTTAAATAATTAACTTTTTAGTTTCACTTTTTTTTTGTAAATTTTCATTATTATTATCACTTTCTTGTTTTAGCATTTTTTTATTTTTGTTAAGAATTTCTTGTTTATGTTCTGTATTGTGTTTTATTAGTGGATGTTTCGCTGGGGTTGTCTCGTTTGCATTCCAAATATAATAGACAAATTATTATATGAACTATTAACTATTATATGACCCATTAAGAGATATCGATCCAATAACTATTGCTCCGATATATACTTGATATTATAATGTACGAGAAACCGGGTATTAACCATTTCAACATACAATTAAGTAATCATCCAAGAGTTTCTAATAATACATTTCTTCTATGGAAACATGGAAAACAGTAAACCACAACGTTTGTTAGTTTCTTAGAGGTTATAACTCTCAATTCAGATTTTCAATAATACCACTCATGAGTGTGGACATACACATTAGTATAAATACTATAAGTTATTAGTATAATAACGTAAGGTTCGCTAAAACTTAATAATATTTAATGATTTGCGTAAGATAATAAGAGTTGAGGAACGAAATGAAATACGGGGTTTCCCGGAACGTAAATCGTAAACATGATGAAGGTAACAAAATCGCGCATTCAAGTGGGTTTTCTAATGCACGAGGCGCAAGGTTCAAATAATAATGAATTATTCAATTATATTTTACAATCAAAATACAAAAAAAAAACTATTTTTCAAAGATAAGTTGTTCAAACTGTACCATTGTTCTTACTTTTTATATGTATGTAAATATATATTTTATTTGCACAACATACGGTTTAATATGAATTAACAAATTTGTTTTAATGTTATAACTAATACCAAGGATAAATACAAATTTTAATTATCAACTTTCTTGTATTCGAGACTCCTGCAAGAGTGAGGCCCCGGACGATTACCTGCTCGCCAACTTCTAAAATTGTTCTAAAGATAAAACTCAGGAATAAAATTTGCCTCGGTACTAATAAATAAAGTAATCTTCAGAAATTGTACCTTACTTATTTATGAAATATTGCTTATGAGATTCTTTGGAGCATTTAAGCGATATGAAATAACAACAATGTTGATTGGTAACATAGTATAACGTTATATTAGATAGTATAACGTGATATATTATCTTAGATTATGTTATGAATACGATGTTTTGACCAAGCTGTTAGAGTATTTTGCGCATTATAGACATTGTTTTCAACGCAGCTCAACTACCCTTATTGCAGATGTTACTATAGCAAAGTGATTAATATTATAACCTTTACTTTTACTAAATGAAATATGCGTTATAGCTAACTTGACTTTTTGTGTCCCGACGGTTCTTTAAAGTACGTACCGCTAGTTTTAAACACTCATTTTTAACCATTTTAAAAAGAAAGCATTGAGCTTAAATTTAAAATAAGTCTCATTCCTTAATTACAATAAACACGGCTTCCAAGAATTTTTAAATTAGCATCTTTTTTGACACTTTTAGGTTATACGAAAATGTACGTTTTGTTTCAACATTTTTTTTCTCAATATTTTTCCACTCCAACCCAACAATTATTATTAGATATCATTTTAAAGAGAAAGCTTTGAGCTTTAATTTAGAATAAATCTCATTCCTTAATTTCAATAAACATGGCTTCCAGGAATTTTTAAATTAGCATCTTTTTTGACACTTTTAGGTTTTACGAAAATGTAAGTTTTGTTTCAACATTATTTTTTTTTAATATTTTTCCGATCCAACCCAACGATTATTATAGATCATTTTAAAAAGAAAGCATTGAGCTTTAATTTAAAATAAGTCTCAATCCTTAATTACAATAAACACGGCTTCCAGGAATTTTTAAATTAGCTTCTTTTTTGGTACTTTTAGGTTTTACGAAAATGTAAGTTTTGTTTCAACATTTTTTTTCTCAATATTTTTCCACTCCAACCCAATAATTATTATATATCGTTTTAAAGAGAACGCTTTGAGCTTTAATTTAGAATAAGTCTCATTCCTTAATTTCAATAAATACGTCTTCCAGGAATTTTTAAATTAGCATCTTTTCTGACACTTTTAGGTCATACGAAAATGTAAGTTTTGTTTCAACATTCTTTTTCTTAATATTTTACCGATCTAACCCAACGATTATTATAGGTCATTTTAAAAAGAAAGTATTGAGCTTTAATTTAAAATAAGTCTCATTCCTTAATTATAATAAACACGGCTTCCAGGAATTTTTAAATTAGCATCTTTTTTGACACTTTTAGGTTATACGAAAATCTAAGTTTTGTTTCAACATTTTTTTTTCTCAATATTTTTCCACACCTACACAACAATTATTATATATCATTTTAAAGAGAAAGCTTTGAGCTTTAATTTAAAATAAGCTTCATTCCTTAATTTCAATAAATACGGCTTTCAGGAATTTTTAAATTGGCATCTTTTTTGACACTTTTAGGTTATACAAAAATGTAAGTTTTGTTTCAACATTTTTTTTTCTCGAAATTTTTCCAATCTAACCCAACAATTATTATACATCATTTTAAAGAAAAAGCTTTGACCTTAATTTAAAATAAGCTTCATTCCTTAGTTTCAATAAACAAAGCTTCCAGGAATTTTTAAATTAACATCTTTTTTGACATTTTTAGGTTATACGAAAATATAAGTTTAATTTCAACTTTTTTTTTCTCCACATTTTTGTGATCCAACACAACCATTACTATTCATCATTGAGCATTGAGCTGTAATTTAGAATATATTTATTTATATCATAATGTGATTTAGCTAAAGCAAGTGTTACTTATTTTCTAACGTAATAAGAAATGTATTATTTTTATATTGGCAATAAAAGTTTCTGTTTACTGCAACATCGTTCGATACCGTTTCAAAATTTTTGACTTCTTGGGACACAAAGGGTTAATAGAACCATAACTAACATAATGCCGCTGCCATTCCGTCTAATTTGAATAATTAAACAATTAATAAACGGACGACAGCAATGAAAAATATCAATATACAGAATAGTAACTGTTCTTTTAATACTTGTTTTACGTTAAAGAATTTAAAAACTGATTTAATTGTACCGAAGTATCGAAATACTATAATTATAATTCTAGACAGGAATTACTGGATATTCTAGTCCAATTCCCAATTAAATTTTTAAATAATGTTAAGTTGATTTTAAATTATTTGATTATAATTTATAAAACGCTATTATAAGATTATTTTATTTATTTCACTTGTATTGTGCGAATTTTTAATGAATTACCTAAATGGAAATTATAGCGATAGATTATCATCACAGAAATTGCTAATTAAAATTATAAATATAAAATCAAAATAGCTTTGCAATCATTTATTATTATTATTATTTTCCAGTACTGAATTAAATGTATCAACCAAGTTCGTATTATTCATTTTTAATTTCAAATTTTTCAATATATCCTCCCAGCATGAAGCTACACAATATTAAAAGTAGTGTGATTTCTTTAACAATAAATAAAACTGCGAAATGTCAAAGGAAGTCAATAGAATTTTTTCAATATGCGCAAATAGAAGTATTGAGATCGTTCAATTATCTCGATGGAAACATCTAGAAAGAAACAAACACATTGTCAATGTCTCTATATTAACCAACACCAGCGTACAGCTTGTGGGGCAAGCAGGTTTGGACAAGAGGTTACTGCCAGAAACCGTTTAGCAAGCTTGCAATGCATATGCCATTGACATGAAAATCTTTATAATAAGAAGGGGCGAAGAACAAGTCACAAAAAACTCATGTGGTCTAAGTTACACTAAGCTACTAAGCTCTTGTTTATAGCCGCAAGGGAACATTAAATACAGACGAGTAATGTAAATTAGGCAGCGCTAAAGCAATGGTCTTAAAGAATACAGTGAAGAAAGATTACTCCTACAATGGATCACTCCTTCTTACTGAAACAGCTTAACAGTTAAATCAGCTTCAGTAATGAAATAGGCACCACAACGAAATTTATTGTAATTTTCTAAAATGATTGTAATCCAAAAAAAGGTTTTAATTTTATATCAATACATATGACAAAGTATTGCGAATATCCAATTAACTAATTTTCATCAGAAATTTAAATTGGTTCCACACAAAACCAAAAGCAAAACCTCAATTCGTATATAAAAATTCGATTTAAACAGAAATTTAATCACTCGGCGCTAACTTCTTTATAACATAACGTGGAGATTAACATAACAATTTAAAGATGATGTAAAAATAACATTAATATAACCAAAAGTATTAAATGAAGGAGTTAGGAGAGATATTCGTCAGTATTCGTCAATCTTGACGAGATATGTAAAAAGATCTAGCTGCTTAAGTACTAATAGAAAATTGAACTAAAAACAAGCGGGACTTTGAACACTACCTAGTGCTTCGAGGAGATTCAAGGGAGATTAATTCATAGATCCCATACAAAAGTCTGGAGTCCGTACAAGGCCGTTGTAGATAATGATATTTTTGACCTCACATCTATACGGCCTATATTATGGACGATGAGAAACATACTTCTTTCTCCAATGAGAAGCTGAGACCAGTTTAAGTCACCTTATTGATGACCTGATACATCTTATCACTACAAATACATATTCATTGTAGTATTACGTTCCGCTAATCACCAAAGCTATTCGAGAAAAGATGTTCGCAACTTTTTAACACGTTGAATGCCGCTTTAATTTCGAATTGAGCATGTAACACCGTATCGCAATTACATTCAGATGTTAACCTGTGAGAGACGTAGATCCTTTCGTTTATAAACCATTTTATTTAAAATCCTTCATAACTGCACCCCAAAGTACTTATCAGATAAGTTCCAGTAATTATCAACTCATCAGCTTGCTACTCGTTCACGTTCTGATACTATTCTTACATTTCCCGTTCATAGCACTGAAATTTATCATAGATCATTCACAGTACAGTCGATTGCGCTGTGGAATGGACTGCCTTCTGAAATGCGTAATATTTCTAGATTTACTAATTTTAGACATGTTTTAAGGAGCCACTTGCTTGCCATTCAACTGGCTGTTTCTTGATTCTTTGTCTTTCTCTTTTTTCCTCTCTTCAACTGCTCTCACTGGTTGGCAACTGATATCCGGCAGATTCTTTTGATTTCTTTTATCCGCTCTCTATCTCTCTTTTCGTGTCTTTTCTTTATTTTTCTCTTTGTTTTTCTTTTTCTTGCTTAATCTTATTTGATGATGTTAATAATATCTAATTATCACTACTTGCCATATTCAGTAAATATTATTTTTATTTTTGTTTGTTCTGTTGGGTTATTTGGCAGAGATCGGTTTGCTGATACTGCTTACTGTTTAAGTTAAGTGTATCTTATGTAATTTTGTATTTTTATCTGTGGCAAAAAATGGTAAATAATAATAGAAAAATTGCGTGGTTCAGTAATGTAAAAGTATTATATAATTTTTATGCCATCCTAAGAATTTGAAAGATTTTGGCCACTATTATGTAAATCATGGTCTTTAAGCTTCTAAGCTGACTATGGTAAGTAATATGATTTATAATGAAAAATTTCAACAGATTACATTCTTTACTAAATAAATCCATAAAACACGAATTGATGTTTAACAGTATATTAAACATTCATAAAAACTGTCCTATTTTACATCAATATGCTATCGTAACGCCTCAAGGAACCTACAGCGGTCTAATGAAAAATCATTTACATTTGAATGCTGTCAGACAAAATGTCTAACATCCATAAAACTATACCATTGTGTTCCAATATAGTATCGATCATCTTGTCCACAAGCGAAATGAATTAATGTTATGAAACCAGGCACTTTACGTGGTAAAACACAAAATAAACGCAGAGTAGTCTATTAAAAAAAATAACATTCGATTAGATGGGATTTCTGTAGAATTACATGATTAAAATTGTCCCATACCACTTTTAATTCATTAAAATATACAGTGCGTCCGTAAAGTAACGGATATAGGCGATAAAATAATAATAAACGGTTACATAAGATAATTTTCGAGAAAAATTACTTTAAAGCTTAATTACTTCAAATTTGTATAATGATAAAAATAGCAGTAGCCATGAGTAACTATGGCAACCAATTATTGTAAACAATTCCCTGAGTGTCAAAAACTGATTTAGTAAAGCTTCTTGAAGTGTGGTGGCACGCCATCTTGTTGGAATAACTGCCGTTGGAATTGAGTTGTGTCAACATTATAGGGATGGAAGGAATGACAGCGCTTTGAAAAAATTTAAACATCTCTTTCCACTTAAGGTTTCCTCACTAAGAATCTCAATTTGGTGTGCGACGTTCTTATCTAATTTGGATTTTGGGTAGCGCAATACCGACAACTTTGTCTATTTACTTGTCCATTCAATGTAAATGTTCCTTCGTCGAAAAAATTATGTTTGTGACAAAGTCTGCGTCATCGTTGCTCGTGAATCAGGTTTACTTTATGGGAATGATATTTTGCGGGTTTTAAAATTTTATGAACCGTTGATTTACTAATGTCCAAATTAGACGCAATACTCCTTACAGTAACATGAGGGTTTTCTTACCCAGCCAAAACCACGATTTGTTGAACTTGCCTTGAAACATTTAGTAGGCCAAACTTCGAGAAATGCTTCGAGAGATGGCCATGCTGTTTAAATTTAGTCACAGGTAGGCTCACCATACTTTGGCTAATGAGTTGGCGATCAGGATATGTTGTATTAAAGAGGTCAACTACTTACTAAATCAGTTTTTGACACTTAGGAAATTGTTTAAAATAATTGGTTACCATAGTTACGCATGGCTACTGTTATTGTCATCATCAACAAATCTGAAGTAGTTAAACTTTAAAGTAATTTTTCTCGAAAATTTTCTTATGTAAGCAATATTAATATTGACTGTACTAGATTCAAAAAAAAATCTTCTTTCATATTCCGTAATAAAAATGGGGGATTGCCATAACTCGCTTAAAAATAGCGGAAGAAATTTAAAATCTACACCAAACAGTTGCAAAAAATTTAAATCTTTAAACCCGTTTCAGGGATTTTTACATAAACCGTTTATAATGATTTTATCGCCTATCGCATGCGGCCGCTCTATATCGGCCGCATGCGTCCTCGGCTAAATTACACAAACATACATTTCTACCATAATCGGGCGGAGTCATAATTTTTCCGACTATGTTAAGCAGAGGTCTTTTGAGGACGAGCCGATACAATGTGTTGATCAATTTTGATTTGATGTAATATTAGTTGTCCAGTATAATTAGACGAAATCAAAGATCGCTTGCGCATTTGTGTTAATCAATTTTGGGTTGATGTGATATTAATTGCAAAGCCACGGCCGCAAGCGACCTCTGCTAAATTACACAAAATCATACCTTTCTACCATAATTAAACGCAACCATAGATTTCCAGCCTAAGTTAGGCCGAATTCGCTTGCGAGCGAGGCGCTACAATGTGTTAATCAGCTTTGGGTTGATATGATGTGAATTGCAGCACCTCGGCCGCAGGCGATCTCGACTTAATTAGACATAATCATGATCACACACTTTTACCATCATCATTCGTAGTCATAGATTTTTCGACCTAACTTAATGTTTTCTCGATTTTTCGACCTAACTTAATGTGTTAACTAGCTTTTGAGTTGATATGATATTAACCGCGGCGTCTTGGCCGTAAGCGACATCAGTTTAATCAAATGAAAGTATCCAATTCCAGCATAATTAGACAAACTCAAGTAATGTATTAATTGCGAATAGCTTTAAGACGACAGAATTAATTTTTGCATTTAACCTAGATATAGTTCTTTTATGGAAAATATCCGCAAAACACTAAAACTCTTTAGATAACTTCAGGAATCGATTACTTAACGAAATATCAGTAAGAAAGTTAATTTACCGCAAATACTTTAAGGTGTATTTAGAAATTTACGGATAAATCAATAAACAGGTATTATAAGCCCTTTCTATGGTAGAGTTTTATAGTTCTATATGATTAACTATAAATAAAAATATTAGGAAACCTCTTAATTTTTTGTATTATCTGATAAAAACTACCGTCTAGAAAATTGATTCTTTTTAGTATTGAATTCTGGAAGTAATTTTCATCTCATAAAATAGTTATAGAGTAACAAAAATCTGTTAATTGGTTCTAGTGCCTAACGGAAACTGTTTAATAACACAAAAAAATGATTGCATATTATAAATTGTTCCTGTTTTGTCTCCGACAGTCTGATCTACCAAGAAATGTCAATTCAGAAATTCTTTTATAATTACACATTGCAATCTAACATTTTCTAGTAAGTATTTTGCCCCATTAACACACAAACGTAAAATGTAAAAGTTAAATTTAACGGGACGAAAATCCAAGTCATTAAAAAAATTGCATAAATAGTGTACAAAAATTCGTGGAACGTAAGTTTAAATGCAGTGATTATTCAAGAATGCGACCGTTTTCGATTACAAGCTTGTTGCATTGTCCCAGTCCTGCGTTGACCCAATTCAAGAAATAGACACGCACCAGACCCTCCCAGTTCAAAAAAATAAATAAATCACCCACTTAAAATAAATCAGTAAAAAATGTACATTTAATCATATTTTAGAAATGTTCCATTTCAAGAAGAAAAAACTATAAAAAAACTTACAATTTTAACTTTACACTTCTGTATTTCCTGAAACCGTTCCTTATTCGCTCTATTATCTGCCTCTTCCCTTCCGGTGTCCCTACTGTATTCCTCCTCCTCCTCCTCCTTCGTATGCCTCCGGGTACCGTTTTCAACAATCGTAACCCTTTTACTCATCCTCGACGTTTCTCCGACCTATTGGTGTCATCTTCATGGCTCCCCTAGCCGGTTGGTGCGGAGACGAAGCCGCCACCGGTGCGCGATATGTACAAGTGAGGATCGGACTAGCTGTGCAGCCCGTGTTGACCGCGTTTGGTTCAGTGCAAAGGCGAGCAACGTCGCGGGGGCGCTGCGAAACGACGCATGGTCTCACGACGCATAGCCGGCGCCACGCCGTCTACGCCACTATTTCTCTCTTTTTATTGTGCTTCTGTTCCTCATTCAAGTAGGAAATAGGGATGTTACGTAAAGGGGTGTTACGCATGAGGTCATTATTGCGTTTTCCACGTTTTTAAGGTTGTCAATGTGTGCAAGGTTTTCCCAGGGTTTACATGTAGTGGAATGTAAAGGAGGTGGTTTTAAAGTAATTTTAGGGGAAGCATTTTCCTGGAAAATCTGAGGACTAAATTAACCATAGAAGGGGTTGGATGGTTACGTGTGATTAAAAATAGAATGCAGGTGATGGTCAGAACTTTATAGAAAAAAATTTTTTTTTGGTTAAAATTGGATCTGATATCATAAAGAGGTCATAGGATATATTTATGTCCGCTTGGTCATCAGTTCTATATTCAATCATTCATACATTATTCAGTAAGTTCAAAACTTAGACCTTTTAGAAAAGAATAATACATTTTCAATTTTAATTTTTCTTTTGTTCACGTCTTTTGAGTTTTAGCAGAACTTTATTAACACATTATATTATTTATTACTTATGTAAGTATAAATAAGATGAATCGTTTAAATTATTATTATATTTTACTTATCTAATAGAAATAAAAATGTATAATTTAATCTTACAATTAGTGTAGAGTGTTTGATAGTGGTGTATTATTGATTAATCAGGAACACTATAATTGTTGGAAACCAATTAAAGCCTATGGGATACGTTTAACTCCATTATTAGCTAATCAGAGCAATTTGGAGCCATTATTAACCATTGACTGCATAATCCATTGATTATCAAAGAAAACTGATTTTTCTAAATACAATTCATATTATAAACTTATTCCTCAAAAATCAAAAGTAATTTTTCAAAACATGGTTATTTAATGAAAAGTGTTAATATAATTTCTTGCATAACAATTTTGCATGTTAACTGCTGGAAATGGTAAACCTTGTCAATTTGATAACTATAACTTTGATAAACTTGCAATAACGAAAGCTAAGAACAACAAAAACAACATGTAGTAGTAATAAAAAAATTAAAGTCGGTTTTCTTCCACCTGTTCTTGATCCTGCGAGGAAAGAAAACTGATTTGAAGGGATGATAGTGTACACATACAAGTAAATATATTTGTAGCCTTTTCAAACATCATATGTTTGTTTAATTGAGGACTACTCCCTCTGCGCAGTCTGCACTCTATGTAACAACCTCATTCTTTCTAGTAGACAGTAAAACTCTACATGCACGATTGATTGCTGACAATAATGACAATTAGAGATTAGACGTCAAAAGAAAATTGGTGCCAACACGAACCGCCAAAATAACTGGGACACTTTCAGTGTTTTTTTATGTAACAAACCTTTTATCATTTTGGCATGCTTGTTGGGCGATTTGTGAACGAAGTATTTATAATTTTAGCTTTGTTACACGACAATATAAGTAAATAAAATTATTGTAACCACAATAAAATAATCATTACGGTGAAAACCTCCAGAATTACACCTATTAATGAAAACTGACACTTCATTTTCATCAGCAGAAGTATAAGATTAAATGCTAACCGCCACATTTCAATGTGACTATCAAAAAGTAGAGATGACATGTCTAGTCGTTGATAAATGACGTAAAACATTTTCATGGTAAAAATAGATTTAGATGGTACAAAGAACGCGTTTTGAAAGATAGATCTGAAAGAATAGTGTCAAAAGTATCCACTATCACTGTAGCAGATCGAGAGCTCGAAGAGATAAATTATAATCAAGACGTACCAGAAAAGAGAAAATTATGTCATATGAATACAGGTGTCTCAGCGAGACCGTTCAATAGACGTTTATGGGATTTTGCCCCAAATAAAAATTAAGTATAATCAATTGCGTTCTCTTCGGCTAAAATATATTCAGATTTCTAGCAGTTCCGGTTATACCGGTAGTCGCCGCCTACATAATTGTTTAGATGGAACCTCTGTATATTTTTGGATTTGTCTATTTTCAAGGTTTATGAATAACTTTACTTTTTGCAATTTGGCTCGGTCATTCTCAAGTTATTCGATTTTTTCTAAAAAAATCTGCTATAGCAACTTTACTCCGCAAGTTTTACTACGAACTTTATCGCTTATATTATATTATTTTCGTTATTGTTATCGATTTTAACTCTTTTTAGTACTAATATTAAGGGACCTAACAGATCATTATTAGTTTACATGCATCAAGTGACGTAAACAAGTGAGACTTTGACAAGAACTCATTGAGCAGACTTGTTTTCTATGGTATACTAAAAAAAAATAATTGTCTCCTAAACTATTAATATAAGGTATTGGGCATATAAGGTATAAAAAATGGAAAATGAGACGCCGAAGATGACTAAGTAATAAAATATAGAGGATGCCATTTAAAAAAATGAAGTTATGGTACTTCCAAATTTCGAAAAATTAATGTGCTGTAATAAAGTGGTCAAATAATCTAGACATCCGTTTTCGGCACCAAAACATCCTAAATTGATATCCTAAAAATCAAGTGTTATATGATCTTTTGAACAAATGTCTGCTGGAACAAATTTTTCTAGAAAAATTCGAATAACTCGAGAACAGCCGAATCAAATTGCAAAAACTAAAGTTATTCATAAACCGTGAAAACAGACAAATCCAAACATGTAAAAATATACAGAGTGTTCCATTTAAAAAATAAAGTAGTTCCGGTATAACCGGAAGTGCTAGGAATATGAAAATATTTTAGTCGAAGAGAAATCAATTGATTATACTTAAATCTGAATCCTCAAATATTTCTTTTGGGCAGAACGTCATAAATGTCTAACTAAATGTATACCTGTATAGGAGTAAGCAAAAGTAGTGATCGATAGATGGACGCTCTGCATAAATTCGTTGGTACTGGTGAGACAATAACCGACAGCGAACGCGATTCCGAACAAGTTTGTTCCAGTCTGTTGGTACAAGTGTTACAACTTTGTTTTATACTAAACGTGAATCAAACGTCATAGATTAAATTGTAACTAATCACCAATAAGAATCGACTTTAAACTATATATATAATTTATTTTTCTCAAAAACTATAAACGCTAGGAAAATGAAATTAGGGGAATATGTTTAACTCATAATAGGGCACGTTTTGACCCTATTTGCACTTTCAACCTACCCTTCTAAACTACTAAATGTAACCACCCCCTTTACATTTTTGCTACAATTTTTTTTATGCAGATGATAAATACATTAAAAAAATTTTATCTAGGTAGATGAAAGTATCCTAAAACTTTTTTGTCTCTTTAAAATTTTCCAAAAACGACTAATTCTTGAGAAAAAAAATAATAAATCAAGCACTGCACGTTAAACAACGGGGTTGTCGATCAAAAGTTGGAATGAATTTTTAATGAAAAAATCTTAGTAGGCTTTGCAATCTTTGTCAGAAATATTTTTGACGTTTAAATGTCAGTGGTTTTCGTACTATTATTATTTTTTTCAAATTAATTTTTAAATAAAGTTCTATCGCATTTACGCTCGTTCACTCGACGTTTCAAAATTTTAAATAAAACAATAATAATAGTACGAAAACCACTGACATTTAAACGTCAAAAATATTTCTGACAAAGATTGCAAAGCCTACTAAGATTTTTCCATTAAAATTTCATTCCAACTTTCGATTAACAACCCTACAGCTTAACAGTTAGTGTTTGCTTAATTATTTTTTTTCTCAGAAATTATTAAATTTTCGAAGAACATCAGAGAGACAAAAAAGTTTTAGAATTTTATCTATCTAACTGAAATTTTTCCGATGTATTTATCATCTTCATAACAAAAATCTAGGCATAAATTGAACGGGGGTGGTTACGTTTAGTAGTTTAGAAGGGTAGGTTGAAAGTACAAATAGGGTGAAAACGTGCTCTATTATGAGTTAAACATATTCCCCAAATTTCATTTTCCTAGCGTTTATAGTTTTTGAGAAAAAAAAATTAAAAAAAAATTTTCCGCCATTTTTGGAGGGGTGTAGCTCCTTAGGGGAGCCGAAGTCGCCCATGGTTCATATATCAAAGTACCCTTCAAAATTCACTAAAGAATCACCCTTTGAAGTTTGTTACAGTCATTCAGATACACCCTGTATATGTATAATTATATACCATATATACAGGGTGTTTCGGTGACTCGGGGAACAAATTTAACCATATATACTAGAGTGAAAATGACGATTCATGTAAAAAAAATTAGTAAAAGTCTTCAAATTTCGACGATACAGGTCATCAAACTTAGGAAATTTTAACACATTTTTCCAAGTATCTTAAACACTATTTACAGTAAAGCGTTGAAATTTGGTACAGTGTAAATCAATGTCATGTAAAATCGTTAGGCAATTTATGAATTGGATCGGTCATCGGGAACAATGCTATACAGGATGTTCCTAAAGTTTGTTTGTTCAGAACTTTTTTATTCTATCGTAACCGTACATTTATGTTTGCAATTTCTAATAGCAAATTTACTTTAGAAACTTTTATTACTCATAGATAATATTGATAAAAGTCACCGTTTTCGCGTTAAATGCAAAAATGTTGGGTTCCGATTTCATTAATAGCACTAAAAAAAAAAGAAATCTAAGTTTTTGAACATTTCTTTTAGTATTTTTTATTACTTGTCTTGTTATTTTATGTATGTTTTTATTATTCTTGTTAGTGTTGTCGTTTTCTGTTTATTTTTTGTTGATTTTTAATTTATTGTTTTCGAATTCTTTTATTAAACCAACTAAAACAAATTAAAAATGAGGTTTAGCTAAATCTACACTTGGACATGTTGCATACATAATAGTTATGACAGCTCAGTTCGATTTTCACTTGTCATTGCCAATTCAGATTATTTATTTATTTATGAGTAATAAAAGTTTCTAAAGTAAATTTGCTATTAGAAATTGCAAACATAAATGTACGGTTACGATAGAATAAAAAAGTTCTGAGCAAACAAAGTTTAGGAACAGCCTGTACAGCACTGTTCCCGCGTACCGATCCAACTCAAAAATTGCCTAATGATTTTACGTGATATTAGTTTACACTGTACCAAATTTCAACGCTTTACCATAAATAGTGTTTAAGATATTTAGAAAAATGTGTTAAAATTTCCTAACTTTGATGGCCTGTATCTGTGCAATTTGAGGACTTTTACTATTTTTTTTTACATAAATCGTCATCATTTTCACACTAGTATACTAGGTTACATTTGTTCCCCGAGTCACCGAAACACCCTGTATATACTACATATGTAATAACTAATAACTCTTTAAAATTATTTCGAATAAAAGTTTATTTTATTTCATTAATGTTTTTGGATGGCTACTCTCTTCAGCCCCTTTCCATTCAACTCTCTTAGAAATAACTTCCATATAACCCCAATTCACCAAATATGTTAGATGTAGATTATGATGTGGTGTAGATTATTTCACCAATTAAGAATTAAACTAACTTTTTAATGTAACTACTGTTAAATAGAACAGAAACACGAGTAGAAATTTAAATCTATAAAATACATACATATGTTGATCACAATACCTTGAAAAACTTAAAAGAAATTAATTTAGTGGAGACTTCGAGTCCTAAATACCTGCAGCTATGACTCTTCCTAGTTTTTTTTCGAGTGAAAACATCTAATTTCGCCCCTCTTCCATGCGTATTTAAATTAATACCAATTTATACATAGAAAGTCCTATTTTATTCTAAAGTAATTTTAATATACAGTAACTGTTATACATGAAGTACACCGTTAATTTTTGAAATTTAGATCAGATTTATTCCTAAAATTATAACCAAAAGACCAAACGTTTTTTTATTCAATTAAAAAAAAATATTAAGATAAGATCGCTCCTTTTATTAATTTTTTTATGAATTAACTAATTGCTAATATGCGGTCTTATGCATAAAACATTACGGTAAAAATCAAAATAAAAAGGCTAAAAAGCGCTCGGTTGAGTTGCATCAAACATTATCCCCCAAATCTCTTTGAAGTAGGGTCGCTCGTTCTCTTCTCTTCCTCTTTCCATACCCCTTTCCATGGACGACGACCAACGTCGAGGGCATCTGAAACGTTCCATTGTTCGTTCGACTTTGTATTAATATCCCGCGGGCACATCTAGGAAATGCAGAAAATGACGGGAAAAAGATTTAGACCCAGAAGAGCGTCCAGAGGTCGACCAACTCCCGTGCCACCTGTTTACGTGTGGACAAAGAAACGACGACAACGGCGTCACGACGCTCAATCGAAGTTCTACGGAGTATTACGCAACTTAAAAACGTTTAACCCAGTGGGGGTACAAAGAATTTAGGGTCCAGATAAAAATATTTTTTATTTAATTAAAATACTCAATATAATATAGTAATCATTTTATTCAAACGTATTATTGTACAAACATTAAATAAATTAACTTTCAATTGTTTGTATTTAAACATTTCTAATGCAAATTCAACCCTCTTAATCCTGCTGTTTATTTAATTGAAACGTTAAAACGTCAAGAAATCAAACGTTTTTAGTCCTGACTTTATACTACTATACAGTAGAATACAGTCATAGTATATACAAAAACCGGCCGCGAAACATTATTAAAAAAACTTAATACAGTTATTCTAAAATTCCACCATCTAAAGTATGTAGAAATTAAAGAAATAAAAACATACTTACATATCCATTTTAGAACCAACTCCAAAAAGTTGTGATACCATCTAAGGCTCCATTTCGATTCAAAAACTTTTTCAAATGCTCCACTTCACTTCAACCGACACTTTTTGTTCTACCATACAACAAAAAAACTAGGATCGAACTTTTAATAACCGGGAACTCCGTGTTCTACTCTACGCTCAGTTCGAAACACCAATGCGTGTTTCTTGTTGTTGTCCCCTCTTTCTCCCTATAGCAGTGTAGCGCGCCGCTGTGTTTGCATCACGTGACTCCACCTCTTCATGTATCTATAGATATATAACCGGCGAGGTATCGCGGACTTCCGAGAATTGCATTTACTCCCCCACAACTTCAGGGGAGTCTCAGCCCCCAAATTGTACCGACCCGAACTAAGGGAATTGCATTCGAGCTTCTATTCATGGGAACTGTGAGTTGCATCGATCCATTCAACGAGATTTTGGGGTACAGTTGTAAAAATATTTTGTTCGTTCTAGCCAATTTTCGATTAATGTTTTGATAAAAGATTAAAATTAATTCAAAATATACTTATTATACACTGCCTGAATAAAGTCTCCGTACAAATTACATTTTAAATCTTCTACAAAAAAATTAAAGAAGATACACCTCCAAGCAGGGCTGGATTAACCAGTAGGCGCTTGAGGCGCGCGCCTTAGGGCCTTGCACCTCCAGGGGAACGGTTCTGGTTTGATATTGCATAGGCATATAATATACATATTTGCGGATCCTCCTGTGGTGGTTGGTAACATAACTGGGCAGAATACTATTAATGAAATCCTTGCATCTACCAACGTGCTTTCCTTTTCATTCAGCTTGGTTACAGATGCTGAGGTCCGGGATGCTTTAACTTACTCCAAGTCACTAGTGTCGGAGCAGATGGTATTGGACTCAGATTCCTCTTACCCATTCTGAGTATAGTTATTATTCCCCTAACACATATTTTCAACTGTTCTTTTGAACAGTCTATATTTCCGTCAGTCTGGCGAATAGCTTATATTATTCCTATCCCACAAATTAAATCTCCATCCCATGTTGGTGACTTTCGACACATTTCTATTCTATCTACATTGTTAAAAGCTATTGAACGTTTAGCTTATTTGCAGATTCAGAAATACCTTGAGTAGTTTAATCTGATTAACAAGTTCCAGTCTAGTTTTCGTGAAGGACATGGTACTACTACAGCACTGATTAAGATCACCGATGACATTAAATCTGCGTGTGATAACCGTTGTGTTACCTTGCTAGTGTTACTTGATTTTAGTAAGGTCTTTGATTCTGTGGACCATGCCCTCCTGTTAACTAGGCTTTCTGCTATTGGTTTTACCTCTTCTTGTGTATCTTGGTTCCAGTCCTACCTTTCCTATCAGTCCTTATGTGTCCGCGTGGAATCTGTTCTCTCTTCTCTTGTTGACATCAAATGTGGAGTACAGGGCAGTGTGCTGGGTTCTTTGCTCTTCTCAATTTTCATAAATAGTATTAGTGATGATATCTCGTGTAACTATCATTTGTATGCAGATGACCTTCAACTTTATATTTCGTCAACTGTTAACAACCTCCCAGATGCGTTGTTGTATCTTAACAACGATCTCTCTAGCGTGCTTAACTGGTCTAGACGTCATGGACTTAACCTGAATCCAGGTAAAACGCAAGCCATTGCATTCGACACTCGCCCCTTGCTGGCACAATTTAATTCCTTAACTACCCTTCAACGGAGGCTTGGCGACACCGTTATTCCGTTTTCTAATACGGTCAAAAATCTTGGTGTGGTAATAAATTCGGCGATGTTTTGGCGGCCACAAGTTCAGGGAGTTTTGATTTAGGAAAGTTTCAGCAGATTACTTCATATGATGCCTTGCCAGAGTCGCAGATCATTTCGTATGTTTACTATGTTGTACCCGCACTCCTGCTTATTTGTCCGATACCTTTCACTTTTTTAACATCACATGACTTGCCCACTCGATCAATGTCGGATTCTACACTCATGTTTCCAGTCCATAGTACTGAAATTTACCACAGATCTTTTACAATGCAGTCGATTGCGTTGTGGAACGATTTGCCTGCCGTTGTTTGCAATGCAGCTAGTTTAATACGTTTTAAAAATGCCTTGAGGTGCCATCTGCTATCTCTTCAACTATTTTCTTCTTGACCTATACGTGTTTATTTTCTTCTTTAGTCTGTCTTTCATCTATCTTTTACTGCACTTTTTTGTGTCTATTTCCTTCCTTGTAGTAACTGACTGTCGATCGGTTACATAACTCAAATATGCTCATTCGCTTAGTCCTATTAGCACATCCTTTAGTATTACTTTTTTGGTAGCCATAATTATTTATTTAAAATTACATACACACTGTTACCAGTTGGGTCTCTTGGAAGATATCGCTTATTGCGATAAATTGATCCGTTTGCCTTGATGTCTATATTTGTTATGAATGTATATATTTATGGAAATACAATGCGATCAAGAAAGCCGGTCCGCTAAAAACTACTTTCCCAAGCTCGTGATGCCAATACTTACTGCCCTCGTCACAGCGGTCACACCCTCCTTCCACTTGTTTTAATAGTGGTGGGAAAATGGGAGGAAACTTTTAGTTTAGTAAACATAACCTTAAAAACTCACACGCACAAAATTAAAAATGTTACTGTCGTTAAACAAAATTCGAAATAAATTCTGTCTGGAGTTAGATTGGAGGATGTAAATTTAAATTATGATGAAAATAATTAAAAAGGATTAATTAATAAAAAGAAAACCCTTTAAACTATTCTTTTGTAATTAATTTATTTCATAAATCAAAACAAGATCTTTTATTTCATTATAAAAATAAAGGTTTAGAAGTTTTATTTATTATAAAACGAATTCAAAATGTTGACCATTCTTTTCTAAACATAAAGTGATTCTTCTTTTCATATTATCGAAGACCTGTACAAGTTGCTCTGCAGTTATTTGTTGAACATTGTGTCGTATTGCAACTTCCAATTCTTCTATGGTCTGTAAACGGTTTTTGTAGACAGAATGTTTGAAATGACCGAATAAAAAGAAATTAGGTAGGGTTAGATCGGGTGAGTGAGGTGGCCAACATCCTCTACCGATTACTCAATCATCATAAAATTCATGCAGGAATCTTTTGTTTGTTCGTGCAGTTGCATTGTCATGTTGAAAAAATCCTTCTTCCAATTCATCATAGGTAATTATTCAATGAATTCTTGTAACAATCCACTTTGACAACTTTCCTAATGTCATGACATAAGGTAATTCACTACATTTTCCAGGCATGTCTCCCTAAATTTCTCTACACAAAGATTTGTTGAATATTTTCATACCCCATTTTGATCTTTTACTCCATTTCGAAGATAAGATTGGAGAAGAAACTTTGAAACTTGTCTTCTTCTAAGGTGAACGGCATGATTTAACCTAAAAATAAATCAACAATATTTATACCAAACCAATTTAAAATAAAATAATTATTTACCTTAGAGAAAATCACAATCGAATTTTTGTCTTAATAAAGACAGATAATATTAAATAAAACCGCAATAAATTCATAATGAAATATTGAAAACACCAAACGCCAAAACCAAGAACACGACTCTGAGCTCAGCTGATCGAAACCATTGAAACTAAAAATCGATATCACCTCGTCGACCAATAAGAACGTTGAAAATTAAAAACAAGTAGAGATGGGAGGAGGCTGTGACGAGGACAGTAAGTATTGGTATCAAGCGCTTGGGAAAGTAGTTTTTAGCGGACCGGTTTTTTTGATCTCTCGGTACTTGTTTTTGAGGCAATAAACATTATTATTATTATACATAATACTTAAATGGTATTAGACTTTTTTTGGGACCCAATAATATAGAGCGCCTCGGGCCCACAAAAGGTGTGATCCGGCCCTGCCTCCAAGGTAATGAAAAACTTGTTAGGAGTGATAAAGAAATGTAAGGAAGTCAAACTGTAATTCAGGATGAAATGCAGGACATGTACTGTGGAAAGCCTGAATCAGTATGTCAGCTACGAGATTCGGTAATTCATCGGTATTTCAAAAGAAGGGCATCCGGAAAATCGTGAATGGAAAATTGTGAATTGAGTTTCACCTAGGTGTTATTCCAAAAAATGTTTATAGCTGAATAAATTGCTAATATGTACATAGTTCATGATTGAAAGTTTAATATTTAATTTGATAAATTTGAAAATTTTAGATTTTAGTAAAAAGGTTATGTAGTGTGTGTTTGCGAAAGTACAGTATTTATAGTAGAGTTAGATATCAGTCGTTATTAAAAAAAAATGAATTGATGAGATGAACTATGAGTGAAAATGGTTGAAAATAAAATGCTAAAACAAAGTGTGGCGACCGTTACGAAGCATATAGAAACCAGTTGTTAAAAAACAAATTGAAGTGCATTGTTCATCCACAAAAATATGGTTTTGATAACCTTCTCCCAGAGCTGTACTACTAGAGACGAACACATAGTTACTGAACTGCACAAATTATAATCTAAAATATGGAGAGAAGAGAAGAAAACATTTCTACCAATTCGAGAACAGAAACTATGTGTCCAGTCTACAAAAAGAGACATCATACGCCAAATGGATATCGAGAGAACATACTCACTAATAAATATATTCTTACAAATAGCAGCCTCTGCCAACGATATTAACAACATGTCTCGCAGGACTGACGACGCAACCTGGCAGATGCGTACATATAAAATAAAAGAGAAGCCATCAACATCGGGCTTGAAATAAATAAAGAAAAGACGAAGATATTAAAGCAAACGAGAACAAGAAGGAATGTAAACCACGTCATAGCTGAGGAAAATGTTGAAGATGTGAGGAGAAAGATATTAATAATTTGTATTATACATAAATTTGACCTGTGTAAGATATCTTTCTAGATTTTTTTTAATACCGTGATGTATAAAATCAAAACTTTTAGAGTACAGAGTGGTTCAAATTTCATGTCCGAATAGACTATCTCGGAAACTAGGTATAAGAGTTAGGATGGCTTTACGTTTGAGCTGCGATAAACGATAATAGCGATGATAGTAGCTAAACATATCTCCGCTATCTCGGAAACTATAAGAGTTAGAAAAAAAGTAGCTTACATGCCTCGGTCTTTTGTTTTTCCCCTAGAGGCCAAAATTGAAACTATCGTAAAACCAGCAAATGCAATTGTCTTGGTTATTATTATAGGTGGAGTATTATAACTAACTGTAAGACACTTTTTTACAATGAATTTGATGGCTCATAATCAGTCAAAAAAATTTTTTCGGTTTCAAATTTTGAGATATCACAATTTTCGTTTTTTTAAATGGAAACAATCGCTGATTATTCGCTTATTAAATTCGTTATTTTTTTCTGATTACAAAAATAGGGTTCGACAGGTCTATTTCTTATTGTTTTAGAATAAAGTTAACAATAAACTTTTTTTTTAGTGTCGTAATATCTCTAAATCTAAAACCGAAAAATTTTTTTTGAAAAGTGTCCTTATAATGTCTAAAGGGGTCTAAAGCGTCCTTCACATGATCAATATACAGTGTGTTAATTAATTATCGTACCTGACGTCTGTGATATTGGTTGCATACTTGCAATGATGACGTCGGGTACGATAATTAATTAACACACCGTATATTGTCAATAAAATATTGTCAATATGACCAATAAATATTGACAAACTGTAATTGCCTCAGACTATCAATATTTATTGACAATGTACTTAGTTTTGCGTTGGCAGTCAAAGATGCCATGTCATGTTTGCATGTGTTAATGAACCATCCGGGGAGTTAATAGGACTTTTGTCCATTAAAGTATATCTGTCTGAATTCATTATTACGCGATATAATCCGTAATATAATTCTACTAACGTAGGATTGTCAATGTCTCCCTTAGACTGTCAATATTTATTGCCAATATATCAAATATTTTCGTTTTCGTCAAACTATCCCATCAACATTTTTAATATTGAAAATATGTCAATCTTTCAACTCACACGTTCAATAATATTGTCAATACTCAGACATTGACAATACATATACAGTGCATTTCAAAAGTAACGGATAAATTCGATAAAATTATTACAAACAATTTATGAAAAAATTGCTGAAACGGGTCTAAAGATTTAAATTTTTTGCAATTTTTTAGTGTATATTTTTAAGCGAGTTATGACGTCATCAAAGTTTTTTTTTAAATGGGACACCCTATTTTTTATATCGGAATTTGATAGAGGATTTTTTTCTAAATTATGTACAAGATAACAATACATCGGTTATATAAGAAAATTTAATTTAAAGTTTCATTATTTCCCATTCATGTGATATAGAAAATAGCAGTAGCAGTGCGTAACCATGGCAAGGAATTGTTTTGATTTGATCCCCCTTGTAGGACCAAAAAAATGAATTAAATTTATTCTATTTGTTTTTTGGTATATCTTCCATAGTAATAGTATTTAAATTGGATTGCGACAAAGATACGTATTAAATATTTTCAGCAGATTCTTTTGGTTTCTTGAACGTGATGGTTAATGCTTTTTCTATCAATAACAATATTATGTAGCAAACGACAATATCATCTGTCGGCTACATCTGTAGATGTTTGTATCGCTGTTCCTAAAATTCTCCACTTAGTATACAGTATTTCAAAAGCACATTCAACAGTGCTTCGTGCTCTTGATAATCTAGTATTAAAGTAGTTTTTATCTGTATCAATTTATTGTCTGCGATAAGGTTTCAATAAATTAGGGAGAAGTGAAAACCTATGATAACATGGGGTACAGTGATGTATAATCCATGAATTTTGCAGAGTGTTGCCCTGCAAAATTAAGTGTTTAAATTAAGTGTTTAAAGGTGATGAAATTCTCTAAACGTATACCGTTTGGTATTTATTATATTATAATATTAAATGAAACGTCACTTATAAAGCAGAGATCGTCGCTATTATCAACGCTTCACTATAAACAGCATATTATAGAAACGAATTTTTCGCAGCTCTTATCGTTTATCGCAGCTCTCGTTCCAATATAAACACCTGCATATAAAACTATGACAACAATTTCGTTGTTTTGCTAGTCTCCAACGTAAACCCACCCTAACTCTTATACCTAGTTTCCGAGATAGCCTATTCGGACATCGAATATGAACCATTCTGTACATGAAGACTTTTGTGGAACACTGTACCTACTTAGGGATTAAGAACACTTTGACACCTTTGATAATTAAAAATTTTAAAACATCATTTTGAAAATATAAAAAGATTTCAAGTGTAGATTTAAATTGATGTAATTTTATCTGTGGTTCAGTAGATGTTTCAAAGTTCATTATTTTTTCAATTCGTATTTAACCAACTGCTTATGCAACCGAAAAATCACTACAGCAAATAATTGGTCTAAAACTTTTCCAAGTAACTCAAGGGTTTAGGAATTTTTATTTTGTTACCAAAAACCCAAGAATGCGTTCGTTTCCTTGTGTTTATTTACATTGTTTAGTTTCGGTTCTAAAATAATTTTTACGGTTTTCGTAGAAGATCTCACCAAAGTGATTAACTTTAAAACATTCAGCTGTAAATCTACATTATATTACAGCAATTTTTGACAAAACACTTTTATAATGTAGATAAACTAAATGTTCCGTGCATCCATGAAGAAAGAATACTCGAGATGTTACCTTTTCTACGTTCTAGTCCAGGTTTTATTCATTATTCACATTTCCGCCGGTAAGCTACTCTTCATTTCCTTTTTATTTTTAGTTTTTAAAATAATATTAATGCCATCTTATTTTTTATCTTTTCATCTAGAAAACCTTCTGTCAGCTCAGAATCCGATACTTTTATATACCACCACATCTGACGTCCGCGTTGCAGACACATCTTCGTCATTAAAACAATCTAAGAATAAAGGAAAAACAAACGTTTTAATACCAAATGTTTCCGACGGGATGTTAGATTTTAATTATGGTTTAAAAAAGTTATGTTGGTCTAATAGCCATGATGAAACGATTCAGTGTGGCGATTTCAATGGATTTGAAGTTAAAAATAGAGAGGTAGTTATTCCAGATGCTCCAATTACACAAGGATTGGCCTGCGACTGGTACACTAATAAATTGTATTGGACTGATAGCGATAAGGATCACATTGAGGTTACTACAATGAGTAAACCTTTCTATAGGAAGGTTTTATATTGGACTGACATCGATCAACCTAGAGCTATTGTTGTAGCTCCAAGTAAAGGGTGAGCTATTTTAAATTATTAAAATAACAACCAGTATTTAGTCTTGTCCATGGTAATAATCCCCTAGATAGTTTATCAGCAGGTAAAAGTGAGCCTTATATGTATATATGTAGGTAGAAAAATTATTGTAAGCTTAGGTAAAGAACGAAATCTATTGGAGATATTAGCAAATGTTGAAAAAAAGTCTTATTTAGTATGTACCTATAAATTATTGGTGACAGATTTTCTTGAGTAATTAACAACAAAATCAAACAATATCTCAATAAGTAATTGTGTCACATAAATTGCTATTGAAGTTGAAAGTACTAACCTATAAGATAGGGCACAAGGAGTGTAAAAATTATTGGGGGAAATCATTATTGAGCACTTTTGAAAGTATACAAACATGTATATGAACCCTTATGTGCAACAGGGGTTGGAGACAAAGTGATAAAAGCTATCCAGATTATTTATAGAAATAGCGCGAAACGTGTGCGAAAAGTTTATGTCCAGGGAAGGCTTGAGACAAGGTCCTCCTATGTTATGTGTCTTTTTTTATTTATGCTGTTAATGAATGGTATAATGAGGAAATGTGACGAAAGAAATTAAGAACAAAGTGTTAGAGCAGGTTAAACACTACAATTATTTGAAACATAACAAGGCGAGATGGAGTTAGAAATTGGGGTGGAGAACATTTTGGAATACATCTACTTATAATACCTCTGGAACGAAATTGTCAAAAAATCAAGTTTTAACAACTTCCTCCTTCATCCAAGCATTTTTGGTGATGGTGTAAATAACTGGTTAATTAAAATTCTTGAAACATACGGGATTTTTAGCTTTGTCAATTACTGGAGATTGTAATAATTTTGTCTGGTAACAGTTGATAGGTTCAGTTCATGAATCTTATTCTGACATTTACGTTTTAAAGGATGGACAAGTTTAGGTTGAGATGATAATTTTTCTCCTCACATCTTTAACTTAGTCTTAAGCAATAAAGCATTTTAAACCAATCATCGTTAGTGTTAAAACTTCCTGAATAATATTTATTAAAACAAATTATCTTTTTATTCCATTAAGATCCTATAAATACGCACATAACTTTTGCATTGACAAAGTCCAATTATATAAACGGTAGACTCTGAATATTACGTTTATTATAACGTTATTTACACCACAATATGTTAGCAAGCCATCGTTACCTAAAGTTTCTGCAGAAAAAAATCTTCCTGAACTACTGAATGATTTTCCGGACGCGGTAAAAAGAACGATGTGGTTTCAACAAGATTACGCATCATACAATCCACATAACGCACAAACAGTGACTCAATACCTGGAACGTAAATTTCCAAGACGATGACAAATGATCCTGTAAGGTGGCCTCTATTTAACGACGCTTCACTATTTTCTATGGAATGCTCTAAAGGCTAATGTGCATAAAGACGTTAATATAAGACGTTAATGTGCATTAATGTGACTGATAACAAGTTAAAAAATGGGATAATTACTGTTATAGAAAATTAAACACAGTTTCGGCATAGATTTTCTCAAATAAATATATATTTTTAGCCTAACTCTATTATTCACTATAATAATAATATATTTCGGTTACACAATACAAACAATAACAATATTAATTTTGAGATAAGCATTTCTTCTAATATCATTGATTTTTATGCTGCTGCATCTCGTTCACCAGTTTATCTATCCTAGGTTCAATCGACTGATTTAATGCTATTCTCATTGTGGCATCAATGCTTTCAAGACGGTTTCTGTACTTATTCTTAATAGCAGCGAGAAAAGCCATTTTCCGCTAAATATGTTGTTGCGAATGGTAGTAAACTTTCCATTACCTTCTCAAATAATGTTGGGTATTCATTTTGTATTTGTATCCAAAATTTTATTCAATTTTTTTGACTAATGAAATGCTACTAAATAAGAACATTTCAAATATTTCTTATCTGTTCCAACATATTCAGTTAAACTTGATTTATTCGCCTTCAAATCTTTAAGTTTTCTTTTAAAAATTCTTATGGTTTATCTTTGTATTCAACATGACTAGTTTCTAAATGTTTTAAAAGTTTATTAGATTTTAAAGATACGTTTGCTAATACAGACCCAAAATTGGGCGATTCGCTGACTTAGAGTATGTAATGTTGATTTGAAGCTTGTAACTGGTTATGTTCAAAAGTTCCAGTGCACTATGAATTGAAGAATTGCACTAGTTTTTTACTACCACTAACTGTGACTCGTCGCGTTTCTAAGGCCCATTTTTACCATCCACCTGATAAACTATCTAGAGGATAGTTGCCATGGTTACGGCGGTTTTAAGCGCTCTCATTGGCTAAGAACTGGATTTATCTATCGAATAAATTTATCAGGAGGTGGTAAAAGTGGGCCTAAGTTTAGTAGAGTTACTGATTATACTTGTAATAACGATTTGTTAAGGTTTGTACATCATATCCTATTCAAAGATTTTATTGATTAACAACAGCTTTGGTTTATTTATTGCGGTTCAAAAAGGTTATTTTGAAGGGCTTTCCACCAATTTTTTAGGTTATAATAATAGATTTAACCTAATTAAAGATAGGTTGGTGAAGCACGTTTTTTGAATTTAGTTATAAAAACCGATAAGGTTAATGATAACGATTGAATAACTCTTCTTTGATAAATTAAATTCAAATTTAAAGATTCAAACTTCTTTGCCTTTATTTATTACATTATCGTTTAATTTCAGTTTATTATTTTGGACGGATTGGGGCGAAGTTCCAAAGATAGAACGCGCAAGCATGGACGGTAATCCAAATTCCCGTCAAATAATAGTTAACGAAAGGTTATATTGGCCCAATTGTTTAACTATTGATTACGAAGCTGAGTTAATTTATTGGGCTGATGGTAATCATAGAAAAATAGAACGGATGGATTTTAATGGAGAGAACCGAAAAGTTATCAAAAACTCTTTGACTTATCCCTATGGTGTAACCAAGTTCCAAAATAGACTTTATTGGACAGATTGGAAAACAAGGTATGCGTATTAAAGATTTAAAGAAAAATGTGGTTAATTTAAAATTTTCTAGTGTTATTTATGTTGACGATGAAATGGATGTTAAAGAATTTTTGAAATTGGACCCTGTTCCTAGTGATATTCACGTTTGGGACTCATCTGTGCAAGTCTACAATCAAAATCCTTGCGAGTTTAATAATGGGGGATGTTCACATCTTTGTTTATTGTCTTCAAGCGCCTTAGGGTATAGTTGTGGGTGCCCCAGCGGAGTTAAATTAATAACAAACACAACGTGCGCCGATGGACCTAAAGAGATCTTAGTTTTGGCTAGAAGAAGTAACATTTGTTTAGTGTACTTAGATTCGCCTGAGTACACTTACGTAACTTTAAATTTAACTCACATGAATTTTTTGATTGGAGTTGATTACGATCCCGTTGAGCAATTCATCTATTGGACTGACGATGATTTACCGAAAATACAGAAAGTAAAACTCGACGGAAGTGAACAACAAGATGTTATTTCATACGAACTTTTTCATCCTGATGGTGTAGCTATTGATTGGGTGGCTAGAAATTTATATTGGGCAGAAGCTGGTTTTGATAGAATAGAAGTTGCTACTTTAGATGGAAAATATAGAAAAATTATTATTGCCAATGGTTTATATGAGCCAAGAGCCATCGCTGTTAGTCCAGAATTAGGTTGGATGTTTTGGTCAGATTGGAGCGAAAAGAATCCAAAAATTGAAAGAGCTAATTTAGATGGAAGTGACAGGACTGTTATTGTGACAAGTAATCTAACTTGGCCCAATGGAATCGCTTTGGATGTTGAAAAAATGAGGCTTTATTGGTGTGATGCTAAAACACATAAGATTGAGTACACAAATATGGATGGAAGTAACAGAATCGTTTTATTGGACACTGATTTGAAGCATCCTTTTGGGTTCACTTTGTTGGGAGAGTTTTTGTATTGGACAGATTGGCATCAGAGATCTATTGATAGGGTTCATAAAGATACAGGTTAGTATTCGTTTTTTCTTTTCTTTTGATGTTGCTAATTTTTAAACGTTTCTAAAGGTACCTCTCGCGAACGAATAGTTGATCAAATCTCGGATGTGATGGGTTTAAAAGCAATTCAAATAGACAAAATAACCGGTACGAACCCGTGCGGGCGCAACAACGGAAATTGTTCTCATTTCTGCCTCTATCGTCATGATAAAACCGCCGTTTGCGATTGCCCCATCGAATATGATTTATCAAAAGACGGCAAAACTTGTTATATCCCCGAAGCGTACTTTTTCTTCTCCACAAATGGCTCAATTGGACGTGTGGACATTGAGAGACAACTGGAAGTTATATTACCAATCAAAAGTGTTAAATACGCAAGTTCTATAGATTTTGATTACGATAACTATCAAATTTATTGGACAGATAGTAAACAAAAAACCGTTATGAGAGCGTTTATAAACGGTTCGGATCCCCAACGTGTTGAAGAGTTGGGTTTAATAGCTCCAAATGGAATTGTTGTCGATTGGGTTAGCCATAACGTGTACTGGTCTGATTCCATAGCCCATAAAATTGAAGTGGCCAGGGTTCCAGGAACGAGCAGGCGGGTTTTGTTGTGGGAAAACATTCAAGAACCGTACAGCATAGCTTTGGATCCGCAAAGAGGATATATGTATTGGTCTGAATGGGGGAATTCAAAATGTTTAAAAAGATCGGCGATGGACGGCTCCGATCCGAAAATTTTCATTCAAAATGTAAACAACGCTTATGGACTTATTGTCGATTTTAAAACAAAGAGGTTGTTTTGGATGGAAACCTCAACGCCCGCTTTATTATCGTCAGATTTTAACGGTTTAAACAGAAACGCGGTGGTGAAAGATATGATATTTAAGCCTCAAGGATTGGCAATGTATAACAATTTTATTTATTGGAGTAATACGACTTCAGAAGAACTTTGGAAGACTTCGTTGAGTGGCGAAAAGTCTCCAGTTGTTAAATTGTCCGAACCGGCAACTGATATTTCAATTATATTCAAACCAAATCAGAAAATTACTAATAATTGTGGAGTTAATAACGGGGGTTGTAAACATTTATGTTTAGCTGTACCTTCAACTAATAAGCTTGAAACCGTTAGTTACACCTGTGCTTGCCCAACTCATTATGTTAAAACGAATCAGACGTGTTTACGTAAGTGAAATGGTTAAGTAGCTCTTTTAATAAAGTAATAAAACATTTTTTAGCACCTGAAAAGTTTATAATTTATAGTCAAAAAAATTTGGTAGTTCGACTTTTACCAGATAGCCAAACGGATTGTTTAGAAGCCGTTTTACCTATTCACGGGCTTAAAAACGTTAAATCGATTGATTTTGATCCTGTGAAACAATATTTATATTGGGTAAAAATTGACAAATAATTTTTATGTTTTAATCATAATTTTTGTATCTTTCAGATTGAAGGTAAAACCCTTTCTATAAAAAAAATCGACATTAATGCGAATAGAGATCAGTCACCAAAAACGGTGGTGGCTTCAGATCCTGATATAAGACCTTTCGATTTGGCTGTGGATGTGTTTGGACATTTGCTGTTTTGGACGTGTGCGGCTAAAGACGTTATAAATATTACTAGAATGAATAGTACGTTTGTAGGTGTTATTGAAAAGAAGGACGAGAAACCTAGGTTGATAGCGATACACCCATCAAAAAGGTATCATTATTTTCTTTTCCTAATAATTAAAATAGGAACACTTATTTTTAATTAAAAAATTAAATATTTTTCTTATTATTAGAAATGATCTTCTTTGCTCATTCCCACTTTACGTGGGGTCGGCCCTCCTAATATGTATTTTAGCGTCACGACATTCTGTCCTGGGTTGTCGGTTCAGATAAATTATTTTCATTTAGGGTCAGTCATGCTATACAAAAGCAACTGTTTACAACAAGGTCTATTTCAATTATAAAATCAGGTGTTTGAAGAAAGTGGAGGAATACTTGCAAGGGCAGTATCAGAACTGTCCCTCACCGATTTTGTTGAAATTTGGTACAGTGATAATACTGCCAAAAATAAGGTTTACGTATTTTTTTATACGTGCTAATAAAGCCCCTGGGGCGAGTTATAAGGGTTGGAAATCAGGGCGAAATATATACCGGGTGTCCCTCAAAAATGGCTCACCCCCATATTTTTCTTTATTATTGGTGATATAAGAAAACCATTTGGAATGCATAGTTAGGTCGCTAAAACGAAATATTACGACATGAAATCATTCTTTTTGTACTTCCGGTTACACCGGATGTGAGTACTAATTTCGTTTTTTTTTTAAATCTATAATTTTTTTTTCTTCAGTTGGGTAGACAGTATAATTTCACATAACTTTTACTTGAAAAAATTTTCACGATCGCCTATAATTTTTGAAAAAAAAAATTATTTTCGTTATTTTTTAACGTTTTAGTACCTTCGGGAAATGTATTACAACTTTTGACGCATAGTAGCTAGGTTAAGAGTACAAGCTACGTTATGTCCCTCTTGATTTGCTATTCCTCAAGCAGTGATCACTGCTATGCTTTAGTTAATGGTTCTTTTTTAATAATGGTGTAAATTAACAGTTGTATTAAATTAGTTTTAAAAGAAAAACGCTATCCAACAATTAAATTTAATTCAATTGTAAGTTCGAAAAAACTAATTTTCTAAATTTTCAAAATGCTCCCGCCTCGATTTTGACATAATTGCATCTTGCGTATTGTCGATCTAACGACTCGACGTTATTCCTGCGGAGATATTTAGGTAATACAATTTCTAACTCGATTTATTTTGCAATACCTCACGAGACCTTACTGGTGTATTATACAGCTCATTTTTGATTTTGCCCCATAAAAAGAATCTAAAGGTGTGAGGTCAGGTGATCTGAGAGGTTTTAACCAAAATAAAGTAAACAATCCAAATTATAATGTACAGAATGTCCCGTTAAGCGTACGGAGCGGCTGTATCTCAATAACGGTAAGGCCTAGAGGTTTGGGAAAAAAATCGTTATAAGCAAAGTGGGCAAGAGAAATAGCTGGAAATTATTTTGAAGTTCGTAATTCGACCGCTAGGGGGCGTAACTGCCATAGAGAAACATAAAATTCCTGCTATCTCAGAAAGTTAGACGATGAGCTATAACTCTGACAACATCATTTAGTAGCTTGGATAATACCGCATCGCTTTTGTTTTGCAATATTTTTCATATCTGTCATAATAAGGGAGGGGGAGGCCAATGCGTTTTCAAATGTTTACATTTTAATATCTCCTGGACCATTCAACCGATTTGAATATTTTTGGTCTTGTTTGAAAAAGCATTTCATGCTCTTTTAAAAGATATTTTCAGAAAGACCGCTTGGTTTAAAACAAATAAGCTAGAGGGCGTTATCTGCAGCGGTTACATATTTTTGTGATTTTTGAAAAAAAAGTTAAATGGAACGGTACTATTTACTTCACAGACCGTTAATCACCATAAAATTTGCTAAATATTAGTGAAAACCGCATCTCGATATCTCCATCCATTCTCGAATTATAAAAGAAAATGTTAAAAATTCGTATATCTTAATCGAATCAAGTTACCTTAAGAAACAAATAAGAGAGAACAATAATTTTATTATCTAGAACCTTCTAGAACACTTTATCCAAGCTTAGAACTGCTTCAAAACTACTTTTGAGGCGTGTTGAAAAGCCAACGGATCAATGAAACATCAACAATGATAATAAAACAAAATAAACCAAAACACTTAGAATAACTTAAATTTTTGGCAAAAATAACTCACTAATAACTTTGTGATAAAAGGTTTGGATTTGCCCAAATCATATTTAAAAGTCAATGGTAATAGTTCAGTCTGTTATCATAATCGGTATCTGTTAAGGCCTGACGTAAAACAACGTGGTGGAGATATTATTCTCTTGAGAACTCTTGTGGACAATTGTTTTCGGAGTTCCCAGATTATGTGGGATCACATTGCGCACCAATATGATTTACGAATTCATAGAGATGTCTGAATGGGCTACACGTTGCCAGTTTTCCGTAATCGCTAAGTCAATCTTAAAAACACTTCTAGAGAAAAATGTCTTTCTTTGTCGTAATTCCATTGCACATTTTTGCCATGCAGTTGCATCGTATTCGAAACATTGAAAATAAATCATCATACGCTCTATCATACGCTTCTGCGTTAGTAAATGACATGTTTACAGTTATGAGGTAACGAATCCGATTGATGGCACTCGAGTTTTTAACATTTTCTTCTATAACTCGAGAACGGGTGGCGATATCGAGATACGGTTTTCACTAAAATTTAGCAAATTTTAAGGTGACTAAGGGTCTGTGAAGTAAATAGTATCGTTCCATTTAACTTTTCTTCAAAAATCACAAAAATATGTAATCGCTGCAGATAACGTCCTTTAGCTCATTTGTTTTAAAGCAGACGGTCTTACTGAAAATATCTTTAAAAAGAGCATAAAATGCTCTTTCAAACAACACCGAAAACATTCAAATCGGTTGAATGGTCTAGGAGATATTAAAATGTAAAGATATGAAAACGCATTGGCCTCCCCCTCCCTTATTATGACAGATAGAGAAATATCGCAAAACAAAAGCGATGCGGTATTATCCAAGCTATTAAATGATGTTGTCAAAGTTATAGCTCATCGTCTAAGTTTCTGAGATAGCGGCAACTTTATGTTTCTCAATGGCAGTTACGCCCCCTAGCGGTCGAATTACGAACTTTAAAATAATTTCCAGCTATTTCTCTTGGTCACTTTGCTTATAAGGATTTTTTTCCCAAACCTCTTGGCCTTACCGTTCTAGAGATACAGCCGCTCCGTACTCTTAACGGGACACCCTGTACAATGGACATTGTAAGTTACTATCAGCTACAAAACATTTAGTGTAAAAGAACAAAAAATAAAGAAAAAAATAAAAAATAATTGAATTAAACTTAATTTGAAACTTAATTTTTTTCTTAAATTTTGTGACAGTAATAATTTTAATTTGTTCACCGCTTTATATTTTCGATGTTAATTTCCTGTAAGATACAATGACTTTTGTCTCTGATGATGGCTTTTGCCAAAACTAGTTAGACAACAAAAATATAAATAAACCAGTAAAAGTACAACAAAATTCGAAATTTTTTCTATCACGTTAACAAACTGGTATAATGGATATTAACTTCAATTTCAACCTAATTAAACTTAATTGTTTGATCTCGTTTTTCTTTTAAAACTAATTTAATACAACTGTTAATTTACACGATTATTAAAAAAGAACCACTGACTAAAGCATAGCAGTGATTACTGCTTGAGAAATAGCAAATCAAGAGGGACATAACGTAGTTTATATTATTAACCTAGCTACTATGCGTCAAAAGTTGTAATACATTTTCAGAAGGTACTAAAACGTTATAAAATAACGAAAATAATTTTTTTTTTCAAAAATTATGTTATCGCGAAAATTTTTTCAAGTAAAAGTTATGTGAAATTATACTATCAACCCAACTGAAGAAAAAAAAATTATAGATTTAAAAAAATAGCGAAATTAGAACTCACATCCGGTATAACCGGAAGTACAAAAAGAATGATTTCATGTCGTAATAATCCGTTTTAGCGACCTAACTATGCATTCCAAATGGTTTTCTTATATCACCAATAATAAAGAAAAATATGGGGGTGAGCCACTTTTGAGGGACACCCGGTATATTCGCTTATAGGCTGAAAACGAAAATAGTTATCGAAATGTGGTAAATGTAAACTGATATTCATTTTCAAGGAGCTTTGCATTGATATACCTGAGGGCTTCAGGGGGTAAACTATCCCTAGTTTTTTGGAATATTTTAAAAACTACCCTGTCGATTTTGGCGGTATTATGTATCCTTATAGTACGTTTAAAAGTATTAATGACGTGTTTTTTCTTATTTGCCTCTGACCATCCCCTGCAAAGTTACGGGGTATGTTACACTTTTGAACAATATTTTGAAGAAAACCATTAATTAGATGTAAATTAAGATTTACGCAGTAAAATAAACCCTATACGACATTAAGGGGTGGCTGGGGTTAACTACCCTAAAAACCCCAAAATTTTTTTTTTTTTGCAAATTGTTTGTCGATTTTGGTGCAATTTCCCACGATGATTTTTTTATAGGTTAGGTAGTCCTATTGTAAGAACTTAATTTAATATTTTTGCTAATAACTTTCATACTCCTACAGAAAATGCTTTTTATCCTTATTCTATTTAAATAATGCAAAAGTTAGGATAACTATATAAATATTTATTAATAATGAGTTAAAAAGCAACTGAAAAAAAAATGGTTAAGTATCACAAATTGTATTCTACATTGTTAGAATCCTCTGGTACGTTTGGACCGAGGGTAATAAATGCAATGTTCATAGCAGATAACATATTCGTTTTGGTATCAAAGTCTGGTAAACTGACTTCTGCTCATATGAAAAATTGACTACATAATGTCTATTTCCCGAACACCGGACCCAAATCATTACTATTACTGGATTCTTGGAGTGTCCACTGCCCTGAAATTGTTAGTGAAGTAACTCCATCGGATGTTAAGTTTAAATATTTGTTTATACCTGCAGGGACAATAGGTCAAATTCAACCCCTGGATGTATTTGGTTTTAGAATATGGAAAAATTTCATTACAAGATTTTCTGATCAAGTTATTCTCTACCAGTACAATATCAATTTGCATCAGCGAGATATTTTAAAATTGCAATCCTTAACGCATAACCAGTTGTCTTCCCCACGATTTATTAATGTTTTTAAATACGCCTGGTTTGCATCTGGCTATATAGAGGAGAGACCAGAACAGTTTGAAAATCCTGTGGAGGTTTGCTTTTCCAATGAAAAACCTACGTGCGATATCTGTGGAGATATAGCTGTTATAACTTGTGCATAGTGTAAACAATCGTTGTGTTTAAAACATTTTTTCCATGATTTTCATTATTGCCAACAATATATTGAATAAAAAAAGTAAAAAAAAAAAAGAAATTAAATTAATAATGTAGAATACAATTTGTGATAGTCAACCATTCTTTTGTCAGTTACTTTTTAACTCATTATTAATAAATATTTATATAATTATCCTAACTTTTGTGTTATTTAAATAGAATAAGGATAAAAAACATTTTTCTGTAGGAGTATAAAAGTTATTAGCGAATATATATTTTCTACCCCAAACTTCTAACCCTTGTAAGTTCTTACAATAGTACTATCTAACGTATAAAAAAATCATCGTGGGAAATTGCACCAAAATCGACAAACAATTTTTGCAAAAAAAATTAATTTTTGGGGTGGTTAGGGTAGTTAACCCCAGCCACCCCTTAATGTCGTATATTGTTTAGTTTACTGCGTAAATCTTAATTTACAACTAATTTATGGTTTTCTTCAAAACATTGTTCAAAAGTGTTACAGTTTACCACATTATTCTTAAGGAAAGAGGTTATCTGTCATACTGCGTAATTTTGCAGGGGATGGTCAGAGGCAAATAAGAAAAAACACGTCAATAAGATTTTTAAACGTACTATAAGGACACAAAATATCGCCAAAATCGACAGGGTAGTTTTTAAAATATTCCAAAAAACTAGGGGTAATTTACCCCTGAAGCCCTCAGATATATGTGTGATATTTCAATGGAAAGCTCTTTGAAAATGAATATCAGTTTACATTTACCACATTTCGATAGCTATTTTCGTTTTCATCCTATAAGCGAATATACAGGTGATTCACATAAGAACCGACACAGAGCAGGGACATATGGAGGACAATAAATTAAGATGATTTAACGCAACTTATCTCTATACTAAGTTGTACCCCTCAGGAGTTATAGGCCTTCAAAGTTGGGTCTTAAATTTTTAAAACATTGAATATTTTCGTAATACATTAAGCTAGAAAAACCAAATTTGGTATACGTTATGAGTGTTCCGAAGGTATTAATTGGTAGCAAGTTGAGACCAATTGAGACATTCCAAAGGGTTGATTAAGGGTGATGGTCCCCTAAATTTTGACAGATTTTTTTAACCTTTTGGTGGATTTAATGTATTATTACCTCATTTCATGTGGAATTTAATTCTAAAACTTTTTTTACTCTTATTATTATTTAAAAAACATTGTCGTTTTCATTAAAAACTCAAATAACTAAAGACACGTATTTCGTTAATGCTACTTAGTATCATCGAAAATTCAGTAGTCGGCTATGAAATTGTACGTCAAACTTGACAAATAGGTCATAAAACCTTGTTGTCAAATAACTTTATAACCTATTTGTCAAGTTTGACGTACAAATAGGTCATAAAACCTTGTTGTCAAATAACTTTATAACCTATTTGTCAAGTTTGACGTACAATTTCATAGCCGACTACTGAATTTTTGCTTATTTTAAGTAAAATTACGAAATAAGTGTCTTTAGTTATTTAAATTTTTTATGGAGTAAGAAATATATTATAAGAGTAATTAAAGAGATAAATTATAAGAGTAAGAAAAGTTTTAGAATTAAATTCCACATGAAATGAAGTAGCAATTTATTAAATCCGCCAAAAGGTTAAAATAATCTGTCAAAATTTATGGTACCATCACCCTTAATCAACCCTTTGAAATGCCTTAATTGAGTTCAATTTGCTAACAATTAATACCCTTGGTACACTCATAACTTATACCAAATTTGGTTCTTCTAGCTTAATTTATTACGAAGATATTGAACTTTTTAAAAATTTAAGAGCCAACTTTGAAGGCCCATAACTCCTCAGGTGTACAACTTAGTATAGAGGTAAGTTACTTTAAATCATCTTAATTTATTGTCCTCTACATGTCCCTGCTCTGTGTCGGTTCTTATGTGAATAACCCTGTATATTAAACTAAGATTAGAACTAAAACTAGAACTAACACTAGGAACTTACGGGTTTTGCCGTGCGTCTTTTAATAAAAGGTTTTCGAAGTCGACTTCGAATCAGTTTCTGAAGAAGGTTGCAACATGGCATCCGAAACGTCAAACCTTTTATTAAAAGACGCATGGCAAAACCCGAAAGTTTCTAGTGTTAGTTCTAGTTTTAGTTCTAATCTTAGTTTAATTCACACCGGCCGTGAAAGTCTTCGTACTTATAAAACCCTGTATATATTTCGCCCCGATTTCCAACCCTTATAACTCGCCCAGAGGCTTTATTAGCACGTATAAAAAAATACGTAAACCTTATTTTTGGCCATACTATCGCTGTACCAAATTTCAACAAAATCGATGAGGGACAGTTCTGATACTTCCCTTTTAGATTCCTGCCCGTCTGACCTATATAGATCCCTTCACAATCTTTACAAGACATCTCATGCACTCCGCTTAATTCGAAGTAATTAAATCTACGTTTATTATTCATAAGTTATTCATGCGTTTTGGACTTTACATTGGGATAGATAAGTTTATTGACGAAACTCTTTCATTTTATTAAAAATTTTTCATATTTTGCATTTTATCATAGCTCTAACCACAGTCACATAGAGCCAGTACAGTCTTTCAGGGGTAAGACCACAAGGATATTCTAGCTTTGTGCAAAACTCCCTGCAAATGTCCATTCCATGAGAGGATTTTGTCTAGGATTACTCCTAGATGGACATCACCTCCGTCGGTATAGATTCTGATTTGCAGCTGTTCTTGTCCTCCTGCATTTCAAGTATCTATTTTTTTCCAATTATCTTTAAGATTCCAGTGGCGTTCTGTTTCTACATCTTGCTTTTTTAGGTCTGTTAATCTTTTATTCAATCCTCGCTCAGAAAATTATTCGACGTGTATAAATTAACATCCGTGCCTATATTAAGAAAATATAAAAACGTAATTTCTCCACAGATTGTAAGTAATGTTTCAAGATGAGGCAAATATGCTATAGAACACGTCCAAAACAATTTGTTCTTTTCTTTAGTCTTACTACGAAGGCTTTTGTTAACATACATTTTAATAAATCATTAAAAATTATTAAATAACATATAACATATTGTAAAATTATAATTTTAGGTTATTATTTTACACCGACGATAGAGATAACTTTACACAAATCATAAGAACCAGATTAGACGGAACCCATAGATTAATAATAGGAAAATCAAAAGCTCGTGAAATTCCAGCAATCGCCATTGACATCGAAAATGATTTCGTAGTTTGGGTTGATGGATTAGATATTTGGATGGGTAACATCGACGGAGACAATAAGTAAGAATATTAACATACAAATGACTAAAATTCTTTACTATTCTTTGCATTCACTTTCAGTTACAAAGTTACTAGTGAAAGCAAATCAAAAATCAACGCATTAACCGTCCACACTGGATGGCTTTATTGGCTCGACCGAACAATCAATCAACTTCAAAGAATTGAATTATCAACTGGTAATTCCCGATCGACCGTTTTAAACTATGACTCGCACATCTTAGACTTGGTTTCTGTCACTCAACCGGACACAAAACATAATTGCGCTACACTAAGTTGTTCCCATTTATGTGTTATCGACGGTGGATCCACTGCGGTTTGCACTTGCCCGCCAGGTTTGATTTTAAAAAAAGATGACAATCAAACTTGTATCGTACTTCCGGGTTGTATGAGCGGTCACTTCACGTGCGCATCTCCCGAACCCGGAACAGGTAACGGGTGTATACCAACCAGTTGGAGATGTGACAACACCAAAGATTGTTCAGACGGCTCGGACGAAATGGATTGTCCGGTCTGTAAAAAAGATGAGTATAAATGTAAAAATTTACAGTGCATTTCCCAAAGAAAAGTTTGCGACGGTGTTAGTGACTGTAAAGATGGTTCTGATGAGGAACAGTGTTGTAAACATAATCAGTATCAGTGTCCTCAAACAGACGCTTGTATTTCGATTTCTTCGCTATGCGACGGCATTGAACATTGTTCGAACGGCGAAGATGAATCTAAGTCGGTATGTAAAGACGCGAGTCAATTTATTGCGTCCCCAAAATCGAGTTCTAGTGTAATAACAGTGGGTGTTTTAACGATCGTTTTAATAGTATTGTTATTAGTTGGAATTTTTTATTTCCTTCGGCGGAAATGCGACGATATTGAAGCCCCATTAGATCAAATTGAAGATTTATTAACTCAACGCCCCCACGGTTCTCATAAAAATCCTAAACTACAAAAAACCATCCCGGATGTTGTTGGAATGTCGATGCTTAACACGTCCTCCCACCTTTCCTCCTATGATCGTAACAACATCACAGGAGCTTCTTCAAGTACCAACGCTTCAAGCATAGGCTGTTATCCCAGAGAGACTTTAAATCCCCCTCCTAGTCCTGCGACGACTGGTATTTCAACTAGGGCGAGTAATCCGAGGTACCGCCCATACAGGCATTATAGGGCAATAAATCAACCTCCGCCGCCGACACCGTGTTCGACGGATGTTTGCGACGAGAGCGATTATAACTATCCCGTCAGTAGGAATAGGTACGATGGTGCGTTTCCGCCACCTCCTACGCCTCGATCGCATTGTCAAAGCGAAAGTTGTCCGCCGTCGCCAAGTTCCAGATCGTCAACCTATTTTAGTCCCTTACCTCCGCCTCCATCACCAGTAACAGCGCCCCCAAAGAGGTACGATTCATAGTAAATCATAATAAATCCTATACAACATTGATTTTGTCTTGTTTAAAAACAAATGGAAAGAACCATTGTGCCTAAGAAATGCAATTGTAAATACTTGTAACAATGCATAGTTCTACTAACTAAATGACTCTTAAATTAGATGCTAGTGATTGACTAATTCGACAAAATTCACTGCAGTGATAAATCAGAAGCGTCAGATTTAGTTACCATTTTGTTAGTAGTTATCACTATGTATATTGTCTATTTTTAGTACATAGTGTATGTTTTATAAGTGAGTTTAGAACTTTTTACTGTTAACTAAAATGTATATAGAGAAAAAATATATTGATATTATTAAAATGTGTTTTTATCGAAGATCATTGCCAAAAAATAATTTTCTAAAATCTTCTTGCCTACTGAATGGAAATTTTCGGGACTTCAGGATGTGACAGCTTGTCCAAAAATTTGAAAAAAGTTTCTATCAACTTACCCTCTAAAATGCACCATTTTTGCGAATATCTCCGGAACCGGAAATGGTGCATTTTCGAGATACAGGGTGTTGAAATTTAATAAAAAAAATCGTTTTTTTTTCATACTTGGTGAAGATTTTGAAGGGGTAGTGGTTGTTTTTCTCCCCAACTTCTACACCACTTGAAAAAGTACGGTTTTGAGACGCCCATTTGAACCGCCAATGTTTTCTACACAAAAAAAGTACTGAAGGACATGAGCTCTAAAGTTGACCGTTTTCGAGAAAAATCAACTTTTATGTTGAATAACATGGTCAATTTTTTGAAACAAAAGTTTTATTTCACAATTAAACAAAATTTATGTAAACGTTAGAACAAGTAATAAAAGCAAGCGTTAACTTCATAATTGTAAAATAAAAAAAATGAAAAGATGATACAAAAGTTGACTTTTTAAAATTCTCGAAACCGTAAAGCTTTCGAGAATTTGTGATTTTCTTTTCACGAATTCATTCGATACATTCAATACATTTTGAATGCACGAATTCAAGTTAATAAAGTTTAATGAATGAGTTTAAGTCTTATGAAACGTGTTTTTTATGCTATTTCTTATTTCTATTACAGCATCGGATGCTGTAAGGAGTCTCATTACAGCACCCGTTTGAGTACTGTTAGAGCTTTCGTCACCATCGCGAATTACAAAAGAAAAATTTAAGTAGGCTTTAAATTTTATAACAAAAGCTAGCTCCTGTCAAAATAACAATTAATGCGTCGAAGAAGTGCAGACGCAGCAAGTGCATTGAAGCTAACGGCGAACATTTCCAACATTTAATTTAACTGATTTGTAATTGTTTTTTTTAATTATACGATTATGAAGTAACGTTTGCTTTTGTTACTTGTTCTAACGTTTTAGTACAATAAAAGTTTTATTTCAAAAAATTGACCATGTTATTCAACATAAAAGTTGATTTTTCTCGAAAACTCTCAACTTTAGAGCTCATGACTTTCAGTACCTTTTTTGTGTAGAAAACATTGGCGGTTCAAAGGGCGTCTCAAAACCGTACTTTTTCAAGTGGTGTAGAAGTTGGGGAGAAAAACAACCGCTACCCCTTCAAAATCTTCACCAAGTATGAAAAAAAACGATTTTTTTTATTAAATTTCAACACCCTGTATCTCGAAAATGCACCATTTCCGGTTCCGGAGATATTCGCAAAAATGGTGCATTTTAGAGGGTAAATTGAGAGATTTTTTTTCAAATTTTTGGACAAGCTGTCACATCCTGAAGTCCTGCGCATATATTATAAAAACACCTGTATAATGGCTTCAAATTTTCGATTACTCCATATCCATTGGCTGCACTAATCTTGTCGTATTAGGTGAGACAAATTCCAACTTTATATTCTTTAAATTAATATGATGGTGCGCCGCACAATTCGTCACCTAAGAATTATGTTGAACCAAGTCCCTTACGTCTACAAAGCAGTAATTTGGATTTAAACGTTAGCAGATAGTATTTCTTTCGTGGCTGTGACTACAGGCTATGTCTAAATTCATGTTAAGATTAGTGATACCATGCCCTATGACACACACAATGACATAGACATGACAATGGGCAGTTTAAGTATGAAATGATTAGCTACCACTACTTTTTTCCTCTGATGGATAATCTATATACGCTAACAGATCGGTCCATTTGATTTTTCCTGTTGTGACCACATTATCGTCCTTCTATCATACCATTGTAATCTCGAATGTAATACCAATATTCTCTTGAAATAACATTATCAGTTGTCGGTATTTAAGACATCGATGATGATAATTTGGCAATGGTATTCTCCGGGTTCATCATACTAGTAATAATAAAGAAAAGGTGTCGATGAATGAAATTTATTAATTTCTTACAATATTTAAATCAGTGCTATATGTATTTCGAGGTATAAGCTCTTCATCAGGCACGACTAGAGCTTATAGCTCGAAATACGTATAGCACTGTTTTAAACATTGTAAGAAATTAATAAATTTCATGCATCGACACCTTTTCTTTATTATCGATGATGATATTTAAAGAGGTGTCTTCGTATGGGGACAGCAAGTGGTAATGGAATAAATTTGACGTTGTGTTTTGCATTCCATCGAGATAACCATCCATCTGTTGCTTTAAATTCGTTGCGTTTTTTCGTAATCTCTTCTGATACTGCACCGGTAACATTTACACCTTGCTCACTAACTACGAAAAACCATTTATCCAATGCGTCTTCAACTTCTGAATCTTTTCCATCACGATTTAACATAAATTCTTGGTGGTACTGGGGCCTTCTCTGTTCTGCTACATTTCTGTAGATTTCACCAATTCTTCCATTTTTCTTATTATGTTCTCGGTTGTGTCCTTCTTGATATTCTTATAAGCGGCTGGATACAAAAGGTTCGTCGTTTTGTCATGTTTGTGACATTCCTTTTATCTGCTGGTAGGACGATGAAGTCAATTTTTAATTATAATACATTCGCAGACGATCAGAGAAAAAACAGACCTGCAGACAAAGGAAATGCAACGTTGTGATCTGGCCGTATGGAAAAGAACGTCTTTCCTAGCGTTCCTAGTCCTAGAAGTTCCTAGCCCATCTGAACTCGCAACATCTCATGATCAAATTTACCATGGAAAAGGAAGCTGCTAAACAGTTACCTTTCCTGAATGTTTTGGTCACTAGAAACACATTCGGGATTAGCCGTCTTGAAAAAGTCACGGCTAAACTCGAATATTTCTAGTTCTAGTTTTAGTTGTTCCGAGTATATCTGATTGTGAGCTTATGATCAAAATAGGTTAAGTTATATTCGATGTAATACAAACAAATAATAAATTGTTTCTATTAGCAATTGCTGAGTCAAAGTCCGTCGCGTATGTAAGCGCGTGTACTGAAAGGTTAATTGAATTATGTACATAATTTTTGAAAATGAGTACCGCGGTTCATGAAGCCGGTGTATTCCAAATATTCGAGCCAAAATGGCGGTTTAACAGCTTATCAGTACTGATCAGTGCCAAGGTCTGTAAAGGCCGTAAATCGTATTGGGGTCTTTATGTGGAATTAAAGTCCCTAGATTTACAAAGTACCGCGGTTCATGACGCCTGTTTTCGAGCCAAAATGGCGGTTTGACATCTTGTCACTGCATCTCACCGCTTATTTACAAAAATATTGCCGTCTTGTTGCCTTTGGAGTTGCAAAAATAGTAGTTAAAAGGGCTTTCAACTCTTAAGAGTACCACGAGAAAAAAGAATTGAATTTTGGGGAAATGTTATCAATAGAACGACATAGTTTTAAATTTCCCGCTTGACTTTCTAGCCAAAATGGCGGCAAACCGCGATACTTTGTAAATCTAAGGACTTTATGTGGAATTAATTTATTGCGCCATCTATTCGCTAATAGAAATACCATACTTAAAATAAGAGTGGAATCTACTAAAAAATATATGTATATTTTTATTTCATTCATCCATACTAATGTACAGAAATAAACAATTTATTCTTCCTTATCTTAGTTTTTCCTTCAAGACTTAATTATGAATAGTAAATTTGTTGTTGTTAATCAAGGTCTATAGAACATAAGGTTACCCAATACCGATTCTCCTCCTCTGAGAGGCAAGGTGGGTCAGTGACGTAGCTGGTTCTATGAACAACACAACACCACCTATACTGTGGTACAGTCTATATAAAATATTTAAACCTCGCATCGTGTTGTCACGTATAGGCACATGTATAGGCTATCTTTTATTCTGACTGTATCGAACCAGTGACGTCAATTTGCGGGGTAATAATCGATACTACAGAGGCATAGGGAATGAGGTAACCTTATGTTCTATAAACCTTGGTTGTTAATAAAACGCCATAACCTTCAAAACACAACATAACCTTAAAATTGGTTCCTTTTAAATTTAAACGCATGGGCAGTGTTCCAAGGTTTTTTATTAGAGAGGGGCTGTATTATTACATTACGGTAGTTGTTATTAACACAACTTGTTACTCATTTATCAACGACAGGTTTTTAATGTAGATGAAAAATATTGGGTAAAAAATAATTTTTATGTACGTTGAAGTTAATTAACCTCACTTTCTAATTGTCGCAGTTAAAATAACTTTCACAAATCGCAAGTTTCGTTGGTTTCGTTTCGATTTTCTACGTGTCAACACGTGTTCTTCAAAAGAACCCTCTTTTTTTCTCTCTCTCTCTCTGTCTTGAGCGAGATAGAACGGAAGATAGAGAAGATCGGATGATCTTTAAACGTCAGTGTCATGTCAGTAGTGAAGTGTATTTCGTAGTGAATTTGACGGAATTGTCATAAACATTCACGAGTGAAGTAACAATAACAATAAAAAAAAGTAACTTCGTCATTTTATGTCACACAAAATTATAAGTGTTTCAGTGTTTCTCAATTTCAATCAAAATTCTAACCTCAATTTCGCTCGTTCTGCGGTCCAAACGTACAGACCGGTTTCGTAATTTTCTTCATTCTTTTTTCGTTGTAAAATAACAAGAAAATGAAGTTTTATAAACAGAAATTGCTTTCTGACGCTCAACTTAGAAAACTTAGCGAACATAAATACTCGTGTACAAGTAACAGTATCTGTGATGCCTTATTACAAGGATGGTGGAATTGGTTAGTGTCGAAAGTGCCCTTATGGTTAGCCCCAAATCTAATTACAATAGTCGGATTACTTGTAAATGTCGTTACGACACTTATTTTAATTTGGTAATTAATCTTATATAAAGAAGTAAACAAATGATTATCTTGATTGTTGCTTAAGGTATTCTCCAGATGCTAAACAAGAACCGCCAGCTTGGACGTGTGCCCTCTGTGCATTAGGCTTGTTTGTTTATCAAAGCTTAGATGCTATTGATGGTAAACAGGCGAGAAGAACAGGTTCGGCAAATCCATTGGGAGAGCTTTTTGATCATGGATGTGATTCGATATCGACAGTTTTTGTTGCCCTTGCTGCGTGCACATCAGTTCAATTGGGTTATTATCCGGGATGGATGTTTTTCCAAGTGAGTATTTACATTGTTATTGTTGATTTTAACACTTATTTGTTCTGTCAGTTATAATATATGTTGTGTATATAAAGACTATATATTTTAAAAAAATTATATTATATTCAATAAAATGTCATTTTTTAGGTATTAGTTTAGTTAGTAATTTTACATCAAGGTCAGAAAATTTATCTATGTATCTAGAACCATGTTGACATGATTGTTGAAGATAATATCTAGACCTTTTAAGATAAACTTTTTAGTTGAGGTATTCACAATAATGGATAATTAATTTTTTACTTTACTGATATGGCAATATAACTTCAAATGTTCAGTACAAAAATAGAATAAGTTGTACAGGTGTCCCAAATTCGATATCATCATTGGCTCTATCTGAATATAAAAGAGATTGGAAAGAAACTAGCTTACATGTCATGATCTCCATTTTGAAGAAAATGGTTTGAAAAAATTTCGCGAATATCTCACTTATTACCAAAGATAGAGTATTTTAATTAAAACATTATATGGGCAACTTTTTATCGATACAATAAAGTAATCTTGATATATATAACGGATTAATATAGGAAAAAGAGTGTCCCTTATAGCCAAACGTCCATTATATGAAAAATTTTTAGTTTGCACTTTAAACTATTTGAATAAATAATTTTAATGCTTTCTTTATTAGTTACTTCTACTTTTGTTCAATAAAATTGTATATAACAATCTAACACTGTATAACAACTAAAACTAGAGTTAACACTAGACCTAGAAGTAGAAACATTCGCGTTTAGCCATACGTTTCTTACGACGTACGCCTGAATGTTTCTAGAGGTCCATGTGTTAGTCCTACTTTTAGTTAAAACTACAACTATCGTCCTTGATTTATACATCATACTTGGAGAATACCCTGAGTTTATCTAACGACCATGGAGTAGAGCAACTTGGGGAATAACCCGAGTTGGATTCTATCTATAAGCACTAACCCATATCCGAAATCCGCTCTAACGACGTTTGGTATTGTAATACAACGATGTAACGAGAAAATTGTTTCCGTGTCTCATTTTCGAGATTTAATAATATTAAACTTCACTTTTTTAAATGCAAACCATGGTTGGCATTGTCTAAATTGATTCGTATTTTTTTCCTGATAATACTTATGCGAAGTTAGCCCCCAAAAATATAACAAAAGTGTTAAAAAGTTTTTGAGTGGTAAGAAAATATAGAATTTTTTACCAGTGTGGAGTTATCCATAACTTCTGGCATAAACTTAAAACATTCATAATTTCGCAACCAATACGATTTGAGTCACCAAATTTCACATACGGGACACTTTTACCCTCAAGAACAGATTACAACCCCCAATGAGTGAAGAAAAAAATTTGAAAATTTGGGATCACTAAAGAGTCATAAAAACTACATTCTGAGATAGTTTAGAACTTCCATGCAATGTGGAGTTTTTTAGGGGATGACCACCCCTACATTTTTAAATAGCAACCCCTGTCGAGTTTTACCTTATTTTAAAGGTAATGAAAAAAGAAATACAACGCCATAAACCAAAACCCGATATCTTAATTCTTTCAAGAATTATGAGGGGTTGACTACCAAATGTTACAAAAAATGTTTTCATGTTTTTTTGCACGTTTGAATTTGACGTCGGGGTCACTCCTAAAGTCCCATCCACGGTTTATAACGTTAATTTTTTTTCTCGAAAATTGTTAAGGATGTCGAACTGTGGTCTATTATGTGGTAGAATTTGGCGTAATTCGAAAATACCCATCAATGTGAAAACATTCCTTTTTCGGGGGTAGGGGTTGAAAGGTTTTTTTTTACCAAATGGGGGTTGTAATCTGTTCTTAAAGGTTAGAGTGTCCCGTATGTGAAATTTGGTGGCCCAAATCGTATTGGTTACGGAATTATGAATGTTTTAAGTTTATGGTTGAGATTTATGGATAACTTCACACCATGTATGGTAGAAAGAAACAACGTCTCATTTATCCTTCCATCTCACCATCTAAAAACCATTACTTTCCTTGTCCGGTGTGCTGATATAAACCCCCGTCTTACTTTCTTTGGAATTCCTTTTGGAATCTTTGAAATCTTCGTCTTTGGAACATTTTTGGAATTCTCTTTTCTACTCGATCTTATTGTTCCATACGTGTCTGTTGAGTGTAAGACGAAAAGATTTACCAACTCAACTGCGTTGACATAGTGACTGATAAATGCAGTTTTAGCAAAATATATTGATAAGTGCTTCAAAAAATGAAAAGTTCTAGATATCAACAATCCTTATCAAAATCAAACTATTTTGAACAAAACATTTGAATTTGTAACGAAAGCTATGGCACTTCCTTTTAAAATAATGATTTTATGGTCTATTTCCGGTAGGCCGGAGGAGGCCACGATCTTGAAAATATTCAAGATCGAAAGATCGGGATGAACAAAAAAGAAAACAGGATGTTGTTGACTTTTTGGTGGATACTGGATAATTATGGTTTCAATCATGTTTCTCTCTTTGGCTACGATCTGTATTTTTATTTCTTCATCTTTTTGTTACATTTTATGGTAGAAAAACTTTGTATAGGTACTTATATTATTCCACATGTATCGTGTCACAAATTTGGTATTAATTTCTGTTACTATAAGGAGACTTGCAGGCAATGTTTCCCTTTTTACATCCAGAAAAAATAGATACATAAAAAGTAAATGGATTCATTATGGTACTAAAATTGTATGCTTTATAATGTTCAAAATTACTAAACAAATCCGTAGTTTTGTATTGAGTACTTAATTGCGCTTGCATTGTTTTGACCTTGATTCCATACCATATGAAATCGATTATATCGTAAGTTTTACAATAAAAGTAATAAGGTGTAAAGTCTTAATTATTTGAATAGTTTAATTTACAATACATTAAAAATATATACAGGGTGTTTCGGTGACTCGGGGAACAAATTTAACCACATATACTAGACTGAAAGTGATGACGATTCATGTAAAAAAAAATTAGTAAAAGTCTTCAAATTTCAAAGATACAGGCCATGAAAGTTAGGAAATTTTAACACATTTTTCCAAATATCTAAAACATTATTTACAGTAAAGCGCTGAAATTTGGTACAGTATAAATCAATGTGATGTAAAATCGTTAGGCAATTTATGAGTTGGATCGGTTCGCGGGAATGCTATACAGGCTGTTCCTAAAGTTTGTTTGCTCAGAACTTTTTTATTCTATCATAACTCTACATTAATTTTTGCAGTTGCTAATAGTAAATTGAGTTTAGAAACTTTTATTACTCTTAGATAATATTGATTAGAATCACCGTATTCGTGTTAAATGCAAAAATGTTGGGTTCCGATTTCAATAATAGCACTAAAAAAAACAAATCTAAGTTTTTGAACATTTCCTTTAGTATTTTTTATTACTTGTCTTGTTATTTTATGTACTTTTTTATTATTCCTGTTAGTGTTGTCGTTTTTTTGTTTATTTTTTGTTGATTTTTAATTTATTGTTTTTGGATTTTTTTATTAAACCAACTAAAACAAATTAAAAATGTGATTTAGCCAAATCTACACTTGGACATGTTGCATACATAGTAGTAATGACAGCTCAGTTCGATTTTCACTTGTCATTGCCAATTAAGATTATTTATTATTTTTTTTTTAGTGTTATTGAATTCGGAGCCTAAAATTTTTACATTTAATACGAAAACGGTGGATTTTATCAATATTCTCTAAGAGTGATAAAAGTTTCTAAACTAAATTTACTATTAGAAACTGCAAAAATAAATGTAGGGTTATGATAGAATAAAAACGTTTTGTGCAAACAAACTTTAGGAACAACCTGTATAGCATTGTTCCCGCGTACCGATCCAACTCAAAAATATTAATAATAATGCCTAATGATTTTACGTGATATTAGTTTACACTGTACCAAATTTCAACGCTTTACCATAAATAGTGTTTAAGATATTTAGAAAAATGTGTTAAAATTTCGTAACGTTGATGGCCTGTATCTTTGCAATTTGAGGATTTTTACTAATTTTTTTTACATGAATCGTCATCATTTTCACTCTAGTACATGTGGTTTTTAGGGTTAATACCAACTTTTTTATATTTAACATAGGTATTGTTAATCCTGACGATTTGATGATTTGTCTTTTTGCATTTTAAAGTTAAACTGGTAACATGGGTTAAAAATACAATTTTAATTTAATTGTGATTTAATGTTTTCATCTTTGGACTAGCTTTAATTTACGGCACTTACTTGGAAATTATATACGCATTAATGCTGTGGTCCACATGCATAAATTCTAACTCATAATATCGAAATATATTTTTACAACTCAATTGGGCTGGCTTGTATCTGCATTTCAATAAAGTGGTATACAATGGGTTAATAAAATTCAAACTTATTGTTGCCTATAACGACTTTGTTATTGTATAGAAGAATATTAAATTATTAAAATTTCATCAAAATATGTTTTAAAAAAAATTTTGTTTTGTAAATTATAGTTTATTCGTTTATACCAATTAAAAGTCAAAAACATAATTTTCTCACATTTTATATTACTGTAAAAATATAAAATCATTCGCGAAAGGATAAATTTATAGAGTAAAGTTAATTCAAGATAAACTTGAAAAGTCGAGAATCTTAAGAAAAAATTAAGACAGTTTTAATTTAGATGGTTTATTTAAAACATGCAGATCAATTTACTGAACTTATTTAATAAATCACTTTTTAGCATTTTTTTATCATCTACTACATTGCTTTAACGCTACGTTTAACACCTACGCTATCATTACACCGTATACGTTTCTGAAATTCTGAAAATAATAAAATGGAAACATTAAATTTCCAATGCTTCGGTTATTGATTGCGCGGAATATGTTTCCAGCACATTCTCTTATAATCTTCTCAAGATGGTCGATATTCTGAAATGATCTTTACTTATAACACCGCATTGTTAAGGTGTCTCCAAATAAAGAATCGCATGACATCAAGTCTGGTGAACGTTTGGTCTATGTATCTTTAGGAATTGAGAGTATGTATCTCGAAAAAAAAGGATCAATAATTCTGTCGTTAAATATCCTATGCCATACATGTAGGGTTCACGTTCTATTTAATTTATTTCTAGGGGTGTTTTTATTAAACTTTCACTTCATAATAAAATAATGTTTATTTTAATCATTTCTAGCGGTACACTTTAAAACTTGTAATTTGAAATAAAATAATATTAATACAATCGAACGTTTTACAAATACGACTGTTGCTCTTCGGGATCTCAGAGGCAACTGTTCGACGGTTCGATCTTCTTATTCGTTAGCGCTTTCAAGGGGGAATCCCACATTTCGGCCATCCTGGGATTCATTCGCCTCGAATGGATTGCCTGGACACCAGGGTTTCATGTGGTCAGCACTGCTGGATGTCTTTCGCGGACCTGGGTGGTTACCAACCTTTTCTACATCATACCGGTCGGGACCAATACCTCTAACAACCCGATATGGACCTAAAAATTTAGTTAACAATTTAGATTCGGTTTGAAACTGTGTTCTCTTGATGGCTACGAGATCGCCTATATGGTATATAGTGGCAATTTTCCGTTTCTTGTTATAGTTCCGTCGGTTTTCTTCTTGCACCTTCATTATCTGGTCTTTGGCTTCTTTTCTCATCCTCTCACGGTCCTCACTGAATTCCTGCATGTATACTTCTTGAATTATGTTCTTTAGTTGTAATTCTTCACGTCTTTTCATGGGTACGCCAAACATTAGTTGGAAAGGTGTGGTATTAACACTTCGTTGGTACGTGCTATTGATGACTTCTTGAACTTTCCATACTTGTTTATACCAACTCTCTGGCTTGTCAATCGCTAACTTTGATATCACTGGTATAATTATCCGGTTAATCCGCTCTACTTGCCCGTTTCCTCGTGGGATACCTGTTGTAATGGTTACGTGCCGGATCTTTTCTTGAATGCAGTAGTCTTCGAATTCTTTTGACGTAAAGGCAGTGCCTCGATCGGATACTATGATTGCAGGATTTCCAAAAGTTGATTTCTGTAGTTTAAGCTTATCTAATACTTCTTTTGTATTGGTAGTCTTCGTCGTATAAATCCATACAAATTTTGTGAAAGCGTCGATGATGACAAACAAATATTTATATTTTTTAAAAGTTTTAGCCATTGAACCTAAATGATCAATGTGATAAGTGTGCAATGGAAGGTCGCCTTTCTCTATGGGATTCAACAATCTTTCAGATTTTCCCGATTTTCTCTCCACAAGTATACATCGTATGCAGTTTTGAATCACTTTCTTAATTTTGTCATCTAAATTTGGTATGTAATAATCTCTTCTAATTAATTCCTTCGTCTTTTTTAATGCAAAATGACCATTTTCATGAGCTTCTTTTATTATTTGCTGTTGCATGTAAGTTGGAATCACTAATAATTTTTGGCCATCAATATTTTTATAAAGGATGTTCTTAGTTATTTCATAGTTTTCGTATTCGTTACTTTCTAAGATCCTCATTATGGTTCGTAAATGTTCATCATCCATTTGAGCCCTTGCCATTCGTTCCAAAAATCCAGTCTGTACTATCATCGTTATTGGATTTCGACTTAGAGCATCGCAATGTTTCATTCGATGTCCAGGCCGATGTTCAATCGTGTAGTCAAATTCTTCTAGTAACAAGGCCCATCGTGCAACTCTTGTGCAAAGGTCTTTCTTTTTCATTGTTGCTGCAAATGCTGCACAGTCAGTTGATATTTTAAAATTACTTCCCAATAAATAAACTCGAAATTTCTTTAGTGCTTCTATTATAGCAAGTACCTCAAGTTCATAGCTGTGATACCTTTTTTGTGCGTCTGTCGTTTTTCTACTCCAATAGTAAACTGGATATAACTTTCCATCATCTTGGTCTTTCTGCAGCAACACTGCCCCAAAGCCTTCTTTGCTTGCATCTACATGTAGTTCAGTTTCATTGTAATAGTTAAAAATTTTCAATACTGGTTCACTAGTTAGAATCTGTTTAAGAGTCTCAAACGCTTGCTCTTCTTCTTTTCCAAATACAAGCTTTTTGTCTTGCCTTAACATATCGCTTAACGGTTTTGCAATCAAAGAATACTCAGCGATGTACTTTCTGAAATAACCAGTAAGGCCCAGAAAACTTTGAATTTGTTTTATTGTTGTCGGTTTTGGAAAATTCACAACAGCCTTAATTTTTTGTTTTGCTGGTTTAACAAAACCATTTTCTATTTCATGTCCTAAATATTCTACCGTGCTTTTAATAAATTGACATTTCTTCCATTTGAATTCTAATCCATTGTCCATTGCTATCTTTAAAACTTTTTCTAATCTCGCAAAAGCCTGATTAACGTCACTCGCTGGTATAATAATATCATCCATGTACAAAATCACGACTCTTTCTTGAATTAAGTCTTTGAAAACATTGTTTATGTAACGTTGAAACACTGCTGGCGAATTGCACAGACCAAACGGAGTACGTAGAAATTCATACTGTCCACCTGGAGTTACGAATGAAGTATATCTCACACTTTCTTCGGCTATAGGAACATGGAAAAATCCATTTTTCAAATCCAATGTTGTAAAGATTCTTGCGTCAGCCAACAAATCAATGTGATCCTCTATTACAGGAAGAGGGTAACGATCTTTTATTATCTTCCTATTCAACTTACGATAATCAACACAAATGCGAGTACTTCCGTCTTTCTTCTTTACAAGTACAATAGGGCTGGCGAAATCCGATGTACTCTCTCTTATGATGCCGTCCTTCAACCAATTTTCAATTTGCCTGCCTACCTCATATCTTTCTGGCATTGATAATCTTCTCGGTGCTTGATAAACTGGTGCATCATCTTGTAAAATAATTTTCGTCTGTATGTTTGTTGAAGTTGAACATTTCTTTGGTTTGTAGTTTTCAATCAACTGTTGAACTTTGTCGTAATATTCGTATCTACCAACATCTAAATCATTTTCTGTGTTTATCAGAAATATTTCATTTTCCTCAGAGACACCTATTTCTTCCTTTGGTAGATGATTACAAAATCTAATTTCGTTAGAAGATATTGTCAACGTCACTTTTTCTAATATCGGCTTACCAATAAGTAAATCCATGGGCATGGCATCATCAGGTACTATGTGTACAGTCGTTTTAAATCCACACTCGTCTACGTTTATATTACCGTTGAATTTACCCATAGCAAATACCGTGTTTTTGCCCAGTCCTCGCAAAGAAACTGATGTCTCTTCGAAATTTGGCGAGCCTAATTTTAAATAGCTACTAACTTTAATTAAATTCAAGTCGCTTCCAGTGTCTATAAATCCACAGAATAATTTGTTGTTAAGATATAACTGCTTATAGCCTGGTTTTTCTTCTTTAGTTTCTTTTATGACGTACGATTGCTTCTTCTGGTTATCGTGTGATTGGCAGTTTTTAGCAATATGACCAAAATTATTGCATCTGAAACATTTTATTCCCTTTTCCTTATCGTGACAATTTCTTGACAGATGTCCCTTCCTTCCGCAGTTAAAACATGTCGGAATAGGTCCCTTTTCTTCGCGTTCAGGTTTCCTAGTCTTTGGGTTGTCTTCCTTTATGTTCTTGTCTTTATACTCCCGTCTATCTTTAGATTGTTTAGATTTCATTAAGTTTCGTTTTAAAATCATTCATGCAACTCGCGCCGTATAAAATAGTTTTATTTGCTTCGTCGTCAATAATTCCATCGATAATGTAATCAATCAAAGCGTCCTGTTCGATGTAGCATCGTGCCGCAATTTGTCGCATTTGAAGAAGGTACTCAGTTAACGTCTCTTCCTTTCGTTTTTTCCTGGTTGCTAACATCTTGTGTAAAGCAGCGCTATTGATTGTCTGTCCAAATTCTTTCTGCAAACTGTCTTTCAGTGATTTCCAAGTTTTAATTATTGGTTCTGATTTTATAAACAGAAGCGCGTCATCTTTCAATAATTTTTTTCCGTATACCAATTTTTCTACGTCGCTCCAACACATTAATAAAGCGGTTTCTTCAAACTCGTCTAACCATTTCTCTAATGAACACGTGTCACTTCCATTAAACGTTGAAACAGCGTCTTCCACGTCTTTAAACGTTAAAACGAATTTCGGTGTCGTTTTCTTCGTTCGAGAAACTGCGTTTGCTACGTCATTGTTTCCTGCGTCGCTATTGTCGTCATCGTCATCATTATCTTCGTCATCATCGTCGTCATCATTTGTTTTATCGTCTTTTGCTAACAAACTTAAATCAGATAATCGCGTGCATAATACTTTTACCAATTCTTCTTTGTTATCAGCGTCGTTTGGAATTTCCAATAAATTACAAATTAAATTTAAATCTCCTAACGTCAAATTTTTTGTAGCGTAATCTAATTTCTTTTTTTTTTCGTCGTCATTTTGAAAAACAAAACCTTTAAATTCGCGTAGTCTTTTTCTATTATTTCGATCTCCGTCGTTTTCATAAACTAATCTATGACATGCTCTTATCGTCGCCGTTGTTCCGTTCGTTATGTTTCGTTCAATAGCTAAATTATTGCCTAAACGATCCATTTTTTTTTTCGAAAGTTAAAAGAAAAGCATGCAACTTATCTGTGTGCCCTTGAATTGAGAAGATCCCGCGTCGTTATCTAGTATTGGTTCCCGTCAGTGGTCGATGCCCTACAGCCGTTATTTTATCGATCTTCGTTGTCGCCGTCTGGTTGTGTTTTTTCTTCGCATGTCTTGCCGAACTTGCGTACGATCCGCCTTCTTCACAAAGTTTATAGAATTTTCTTCGTCGCTTTTCTTCACCAAACTTTGCTTTTTTCGCAGAATTTTCGTCGTCGCTTTTCCTCACGAAACTGCTGTTTTTCTTTTATTTTAAATTATCGCGGACGAGCCTCCAAATTGTGTAGGGTTCACGTTCTATTTAATTTATTTCTAGGGGTGTTTTTATTAAACTTTCACTTCATAATAAAATAATGTTTATTTTAATCATTTCTAGCGGTACACTTTAAAACTTGTAATTTGAAATAAAATAATATTAATACAATCGAACGTTTTACAAATACGACTGTTGCTCTTCGGGATCTCAGAGGCAACTGTTCGACGGTTCGATCTTCTTATTCGTTAGCGCTTTCAAGGGGGAATCCCACATACATTTGTTAAAATAATTTGTTTCTTGCTTTTATCACAAACTGTGGATTTTCATCAGGCCACCAACGACAGTTTTGAGAATTACCACCCTGTTCGATGAAAATGTGGACTCATCTCGACTCATCAAAGAATAACACATGTCTTATAAAAGAACGGTCTCCTTCCCGTTGCCCTTGTAACCAAAAAGAAAACTAATCGAGAGTTTGTGGTGTTACAATTATTGTCTGTATAACAACCGTTTGGTTTTCTTTCCCGTTAACCCATCGCCGGTGAGGTTTCTTGAGTTGACCTTCAACAGTCCCTGAAGGTTTAAACTAGAATCTTTAAGCTATAATTTAACATACATATCATATTATGATTCTTCAAAATACCGTTGATACGATCTTTTTCAAAATTTCTTATTATTCTTGATTTATAAATTTCTTGCTTAATAGTACTTAATACTACTTAATTAATAAAGATAAAATTCTTCTTTAGTTCTTTGTGCCTTTGTCGTATTGGTTTTATTTGTGGTCGAGCGTATAGGTCTTCATTACTTACATTGTGCAGAGGATTTTTAGGATGTTGGATTTTGATTATTATTCTTATGCATCTCCTTGCTGCTTTATTAATAGTCTAAAACCGGTGTGCATATGGCTTTCTGCCCGTCTGTTGGAGATTTTTTACAAATGTGGTAGCTTGGTGATCATGACTTGGAATTTTTCTGGATTTGGGAGAAAGTCTCCATTTATGTAATCATTGCAATACTTGATTGTATAATGTTTGTAAGTTTGCTGTGGCTTTGTCCAATGTGTTGCTATGTGAGTTGAGCGTGGTGTCGTCTGCATAATAAATAAATACTCCTAGTTCTTATTATTATTAGTTTATAAATTTGACTATTTCTTCCTTATTATTTTTTCCTAAACATTCGAATAATAATATCTTATAGTTTTTATATCATATCATAAACTCGAATCTTCATTCATTCGAATATTCATCATTCTTCAAAATACAGGTGATATCATTTTTCAAAATTTTTTATTATTACCTTATTTGTAAATTTGACAATTGCTGTTTTAATAATTTTTTCCTCAACATTTCAATGTTATTATCTAATAGTTTTCAAATCATGTCATATCATCATTCTTAAAAATCGATCGTATTTTTATGAATCACGATTTTTTTCAAGGTTCCTTATCAATACCGTGGTTTCAGAATGGTAGGAAGTATTTCATTGTAATTAACAAATTTGGTCAGCTTTTATAAATCGCCATACTTTTTATAATTGTAGTGAGAAGTACAAACAAGAACAACATACAAGAGAGAAAATTCCATAGCCAAACCGATCACAACCCATAACAATTTCTGACATTTTATGTGTGGTTTTGATAAATTTCCTGATTCCTCTTAATCACTTGTAGAGACTTAAATACTCCATTCGATAGACTAATATCATATCGGCCACTACTACCTGTAGTTAGTTGTATAAGATAGACTTATACACCTAATTACGCATCATTTGTAAACTTTTTAAGTTTATACAACTAGTACAGTGATTACGAAATACGACTCTAAAAAACACATTGATAACGGCTAAAAGAAAATATCACTTAAAATAACTGGAAAACAAAGAGCTCTAGATATCAACAATCTATTACAACATGTTTTTGATTACTTTGTATCCAATAAGGGACATACTGCTTTACAATATCATATATTATACTAATAACTATTCTTTTACAGTGTTTCTCTGCGATGACGTTATTTTACTGCGCACATTGGCAAACATACGTCTCTGGAACGTTACGATTCGGACAGGTGGACGTAACAGAAGCTCAGAATACTATAATCATACTTCAGCTAATTTCGGCGATATTCGGACCAAGTATATGGACTACTAAGGTGCGTATTACGTTTCACAACATTTCTATAAAAATTACACAAAAATACTCAAATCCATACCTCTATATGCTATGTTTAAGTATTTCTATTCTATGATATGTTCATTAAAACTCTTTTTTGAAATAGTTTTTCCAAAGTTTTTATTGAATAATTTCATATTGAATCAATTTTTGAACGTGTCCTGTTTAGTTCTTTGGCGATTCCATTCCCCTGTGGTACTCGATTCCGATTTTAACATGCATTTGCGGAGTCTGGTCTTTATCGAACATGCTCGTTGTTATATTCACTGGGGGCGTCGGCAAGAACGGGTCAACGGTGGCTGTAAGTTAAGCAAAACAAGCACGGAGGTTTTTCGTATTGATTTTTACAATGGTGATGACAAAGATAATTTTGATTATCTGTCGACTGTATTTCGCCTTTTAATTAATTATGTGTTTACTTTGCATTATGTTAAAATACTAAGACCTAATTTAAAATCCTTGTTAATTCGGGATTTTGCATGTCAATTAAAAGATTTTTCTTTTTTCTCGGTACTTACCTCCGCTGGTTTCCTTTTTAATTTTTCTTACCTTTATTTTTCTTAATTCTATGAAAAAAATGTGCATGATGTAACAGAACATTAAAATTCAAGAACTGTGATACTTACTTGCAGAACATTTAAAGTACTTACTTTGTATTATCACACTTAATACTTGTGAAAATACTAAATGATCCTCGGTATACTACACTGTCAGTAAGCTACACAATGCATATTAAAAGAGGATATCATTCGTTTAGAACTGAGTTTTGAATAATGTAAATTGCTGTTGCCGGGGCAAACAAAATAATTCAAAAAAGATGTTTCCGAGTTAAATTTGGCACATTACACATCGTAGGTTAGTGATGGGAGAATTTTGGTAGAGTAAAAGAGTTTGTTGTTGGCAAGATTTAGAATGCTATTTCGTGAAATGAAGAGTTGTATGAGTTTTATGGCCTTTATGCCTTTGACTTAGGATGACGCTTAGATATCTGACTACTATTTTGAATGGAATTGTGGAATTGTTAGAGGGACTGGGTAGTGCGAGAATACAATTATGATAAATATAATTCACTCGGATTTGTTGTTATAGACAATTTGCACAGAGTAGTTATTCTCGAGGAATCTAAGGTGAGTTTATAGTGAGAAGCCGTGCTGTCGACGTAGGTTGCGATTTTGACTTGAGGCATTTTGAGCAGGTCTGCTGTCTAAATATTGAAACACATGGATTTACTTTTTGAATTTGAATTTTCTTTTTGAATGAGGTAGTGGGAATATTTAGATAAGTTTTTCCAGGTCTAAGGAAACGAGGCCGGTGTGAGTTTGAATGTTCAGGCTTTGAACTATGATGTTTGGCAGGTTGTTAATACCACACGGGTGGGATAATTTCGTGATTAGAGGGACGGCGAAACGTTTTTCTGATTGGATAGCTGCGGTAGGGTTAAGGATTTTTTTGTTGTAGGTTTTGTGCGAGAAAAAATGGTCAATGGTACAAGGAGAGATCTTCTAGGGCGACAAGCTCGGGTAGAGTATTAATGTTTTTGACAATTCTAATGTCAATTGTTAGGAGTAAGGATGAAGGCGTTGTGGACTTGAGTGTAATTGAAAACAATATGGCTTTTTATGCTAGAGATTTATGTCGGAGGCATCTCTAGAACGGTTGGTGGGCCTTAAGATTTCCGAAGATGAAGATTTTGTTATAGAGAATTAACAAGTTTTTTTTACATCGATTAGAGGGTTTTTAGAGGGCTGCTGTACATAGTGAAAATATGGAGGTTGCTATGGCTCTGGTCTTTTCTTAATTGCTATGGCTATATTTCTAGAGCTTGTATGTGGTGTAGCCGGGAAAGGAGATTTTGTCGGATATGATTTGTTTGGGATATTTGCTTGGGATCAGTCGTTTCGGGAAACTTTGGAATGAGGCTGCTGAATAAGGGCGGGAACATTGATTTGAATTATGCGGTTTTGTGTTAGTGTTTGCATTTATGTTGGGGTTCGTTGAAGGCAAAGCAGTAAGCTGTGGTACACTTACATTGTCGAGGACAACGGCTCTTCATGGTTTTATTTTCGACTGTTGACAGTTTTTACACTGTTTTAGCACTTTGAGTTTTTATATGTGATATACAGTGTGTCTCAGGCTAGATGTTACAATAGGTATAATGATCTAAAAAATTTTGAATTTTATTTTGTGGATGGGGAATTAAGCTCTGGTTGGTGTGGAGAGAATTTTAAGTATATTTTCATATCTTGAAAATCAACTCGGCCTTGACAGTGAAGCGAAAGCTATTTTTAATTCAGGTAAAGTAAGCTTTTTGTTTATGATACGGCAAAATTTCGTTAAGAAAAGTTGTTCAGATAGAGAAATTATGGCACTATGCAACATTTCAGAAAGATCTACCTTCATTGATTAAACCACCATATTTCAGATTAGATCAGAGTAAAAAAGAACAACAATGGATGCCATAAAAAAATGTATTATCATGTTATCAATGTATTAGTCAGTTTTAGTTCACATTTCAATTGCTCTTGCATTATGTTAACATTAGAACAGAAAATTTACGTCGTGCAGTGTTATGGGCTTGGGCAAAGTGCACTAAGAGCAGTGGTGCACCAGTTTAACGAGAGATTTCCTAATACCAATCTTACAACTATAACCATTATGCGAATAGTTAAGAAATTTCTTACTTCGGCAAGCGTTGTTAACGTTAAGAGAGAGAGAAAAAAAAATATAACGACAATAGAAAATTAACTATAGAGAATTTAGGCATTGTATAGAAAAGCGTGCAACAAAAGGTGGATGTTACGTTGAATAAACGACAGTTATGTTTACGTTAGACTTTTTATAAATAAAATAAAATTATACAATATCTATGTTATTTAAACTAAAATGTGATGGTTCAACTAAAGTAGATAGATTCTTCAGAAATTTTGTATAGTACCATAATTTCTCATTTTGAACAACTTTTTTTAATAAAATTTTTCCATATCATGAACAAATATATAATTTTAGTTTATGTATATTACTTTACATAAACTAAAAATATTCATAAAATTCCTCTTTACACCGAACAGGGCTTTTAATTCCTCAGCCTTAAAATAAAATTCAAAATTTTTTAAGTCATTATACTTCTTTTAACTTCTATCCTGGGACACACTGTATAAGGATTTCATTGAGGATACGGTCATTAGGTATTTAACGAAACATGTCCCTCTCATACCGAAACATTTACGGATATCTTCTGGTTCGATTTGTCCTTCGGCGTGTAAATGTGGGACACCGTTGTTGGTTCTTAGTTCTTCAATTAGTGTTTTTCTTTTGGCTGAATCTTTTCTATAGATTGTGCATTCTGTTAATTAATGTCGTTAAGTGTCTATTGTTTTTAATTCCTGATATGTATGGAAATTGGAGGGCAGGACGGTTTTTGCGGTCTTGGTATTTTCAGTAGGGCTATCTCGTTGATACGGACGGCAGGCCTTCTTTGGCGAGATGAAACCGCCGGGTTACTTTCTCGTACCAGTGGTTAGACTTTCGTTTTTTGTGATCTTTGGCTGGAACTCGTCGCTGGAGTACTCTATCCGGTCCTCAGCTCTTTTTAAAGAATCTAAATAGTCATATTTATTGTGAGTGTTTGTGAGTTTTTCTCAGGCAAAAACATTAAGAAGGAGAACTTAAATTTGTCTCAATCACCATATTGAAAAAACAGTCGACCTTTTGTCCCGGCAGTAGCGAAATTATAATTGAATTATTAAAAAAATGCTACAAATTGGAAAGTGTGCATAGTAAAGTAGACACATTAAAATATATGACTGGCTCAAACTGTGTTAATGACATTGCAAGTCTTGAGTCAAGGTTCATCGTATAGACTAATAAATAAAAGACCTCGTTCATGAAAAAATATTTTTATTATAACTTCAGTGCGACTAGTTTCGTGTACAATCATTCTCATTATTAGGCACGACTGAAAACGCATTCATAAAAGAGTACATAATGAGAATCAAGAAATTTAAAAAATCAAAAAATTAATTAAAAGTTAAACTTAAAAAATTTAAAAAAGCGAGTCAATAAAATAAGTCATCATCAGCCGAAGAGCAAAGCCAAGAGAGCAAATCGAAAAATTGAAAATTGAAAAAGTTGAAACAAGAAACATTTGATTAAAATTTTCATAAATAGATAAAATAAATTTTCAAAATTTTGATATAATAAAATAAAATGATGGTCACAAATTGAAACGCATTTAAGAAGGTCTGACTGAGTCTCTACTTTTCGCTCCGCGGTAATGGTCACCTTGAACATCTTGCCCTGTTTGTAATTTGAAATGAAATCCAAAAGTCGTGTCTGAAGATGTGAAACTAAAGTTATAATAAAAATATTTCTTCATCATTCATGAGGCCTTTATGTGTTAATGACGTTTTAAATGCGACTGTCGCTCTATATTCGTTATGATTTTTACTGATCTATTACGATGTATCATAATTGGTTTTGATATGTTCTGTTTATTCTGGTACCATTATTTTCATAGTTGTGTATCAATAAATTCGTTTCTTTAATTACTATATTGGGTTTCTGTTAATTTAATGTTTTCTGTACACTGTAGATATGTAAAAAGTAGTGGGCAAGAGTTGCTATAAAATTAATATCAAATTGATACTTACAGACATACAGGTTGAGTCGCTAAGGAAAGAAACTATCTTTATGAGATGATTATTTGTCGATTTATTATAAATTTCGTATATGAATTATATGTGCCTCTGCAGTGGACAAAAAGTATTCTTTAAGCGATTTATTTAAAATTTCTTGAAAAAAATTTTCTTACAATTTTTTGCAATGAATCGCCTCCTTAAGTTTGTTTTTTTTTTCGAGCCAATTAGTCTGCATAACCGATACAATTTAATAGTTTTTTAGGTAATAGACGTTAAGTGAATATACAGTTTTTTCAGAAGAACTAGTATAAATCCATTTAAGAAACTATGAAAGGTGTTCGATATAGTTATGATGTATTATGAATTACAGTGGGTTACAGTTATAATGTGTAAAACAAATTAAAATATACACAACGGGACACGGTGTATCATCTTCCGCATCAGAGCATTATACGGTTGTAGGATACATTATTCTGAAGCGATTTTTCTAATAAATTTTTTTCGAAATATTTATAATAACCGCACGGAAACTATTTTTCGACGTCCAATGGCAAATCGTAAATCAGATTCAGGTAATCGGCCCAACCCTCTGCCGGGCCGCCGCCCCGATCAAGACACGTTTCTCACGTGTACTTACCAATAGATTCGACACGCAAAGAAATATAAATTTTTTTTGTGAATCAAAATCGTCTGTTATTGGACAAAAACGGAGAAGTTTAAACAGTTATTAAATGTTATTATAAACATTTCGAAAAAATTTTATTAGAAAAATCGCTTCAGAATAATGCATCCTTCAACCGTTAATGCTCTGATGCGGAAAATACGGCACAGCCTGTATGTACTCGTCCCACAAACTGTGACCAGTTTATTTGATAGTTTCTTTATGAGTTATATTATGGCCTTTACTATACAGGGTCATCCACAACGACCGTCCATTAGAACTATATAGAGAACCAAATGAAGTGAGGGTTTGAAAATTAGCGGACTTACGATGTTTGATGCGAGCTTCCAACCAGAAGTGGTGACAATTTTCATATTTTAAATGAAACACCCTATATTTTATTACATTTTTGAAATATTTGTTAAATTTTAGGCCACTTGTTACATACTAGTGCTGGGCAAAGTATCGATAAATGTCGATGGTATCGATACCTACCTCGGTATCGATACTCGATACCCGCAAAGTATCGGTATCGAAAATATTTTTTATATACAGGAAATTGCGTTTACAGGTATATTTAAAGGGGTAAACTACGTAATAGTTATTTATATTACAAGTGGGCTAGAAACATAATTACAGTACGAGCGTGGAGAATTGCACGACGAGGGCGTAGACCGAGTCGTGTAATCACACTAGTACTGTAATTATGCTCTAGCCCACGTGTGATATACTTACAGCATTTTATCTACGACTGCTAAAAATTACTAAAAAATCAATTTCTTTAGAAAAGTCTATTTGACATTTATAAAAATATTTTGAAACGATTGGTGACAATTTTGAATTGTCAGTTTCAACAACATGTTTACTCATCTGGAATAAGTGTTTTGAAATGTAAAAACATAACAATTAATGTTTATAATAAATAATATTGTTTATCTGTAAGTAGATAGCACTTTTTCTTTTGTATTGTTGCTCGTTTCAATAAATTAAGTCTGTTCTGATTAGGCTAAAAATGCGTTACGTAATGAAACCAGTGCGGTAATGAACTTCATTACGTAACTTAAATCACCTCAAATGAGTGCGGTAATGATGACTTATTCAAGCAGTCGTAGATAAAAATATATTAAGAACAATTCATATAAAGGTGAGTCCTAAAATGCTTCGAGAGAGCTAAGATACTTTGAAGATGACATTCAACATGTGGTTATTTCTCATTATATCAAAAACCGTTAGGGTTAAAAACACGAAATTTAGTTTTTACGCGACAAGTACGATAATCGAAGAAAATTATCAAGAACATATGGAGGGGGGGAATAAGGTTTAGGTGCGTAATTTATTTCTCTTTCTTTTTAGCTTTATTCTTTCCACCATTTTAACACCAAAAATTAAAATCTACGAAGAAAAGTACATAAAAAATGTACTTAGATACTATACGTAAATAAATGTAAAACAAAGTGCGTTTAAATTAAGATATTTATTTTGTTTTTAATATTTTTTGATGTTTTAGTTTTTATTTATTAAAATATTATTTCCAATAATTCGATACTTCCGCGAAGGTATCGATACTCGATACCTTATTTAAGGTATCGCCCAGCCCTATTACGTACCCTATACCTAAGTTGAGTCATTTTTGAGATATTAATTTTTTTTAATCTAAAACGTCAGCTACAACGTTACTTTCAATAATTTATAAATCATCGACTCTGACCGCCAGAAAGAAAAATTTTGTGGTGGTATTATCGGAGGATCAGTAAGGTTCTTTGAAATGATATACAGGATGTTGAAATTATAATATTAAAGTTGAACTTAAGAAAAGCCCTAAAAGTCAATTTTTTCAAATGGCAACCCTAACATATGAGTTAATTTTTTAATTTTATGACAAATTTTGGATCAACTTTATGTAGAATATCCTATGCCTAAAATGTTTGTTTACCATGTTAGAACGATTCTTAAGCGGAATCACAAGAATGATCGAAAAAATAAACAGTTTGACATTTGCTAAGGCTACGGTCTATTTCTGTTGGTGTGATACTGGGTTAGTTTTTGTAGTGATCTGTTCTCAAAAAATGCCACGTTTGTGCAACCAAATAATTGCGCATACGTATCGGCTGTTCGCAAAAAGATTTCGAGAAGTCGCAATGCTGCCACCAACACGTTGCGCAAAATTCTTTGGTATATCTCATGATTTCAGTTTTCATCGTAAAAAAGAGCGATAAAATTCCAATTTTAATGTTCCTGCTTCCAGAAAAAAAGTTTAAAATTCCTGACAATTCTTTAATAGCCTGTGTACAATACCCTTAAATGGTACGCGATGAGTTGGAAATTCATGGAAATCTTTCCGCAAACAGCCGACACGTACGCGCAATTATTTGGTTGCACTCTCTATAAATTATTATCAGATTCAAATAATCTTCATTACTAAACCCCAAACGTAGCATTGTTTGAGAACAGACCATTATAAAAAGTAACCTAATCATCACACCAACGGAAATAAACCATAGCTTTAGCAGATAGAACTTCGAGTTAGGGGAATTTCACTGTAGTTCTAATGGACAGTCGTCGCGGTCATCCGTACTGTATAATGACAATGACTAATAAGATCAATATGATTTAATGATTAACACGTGAACCATTCCAAAAATGGACAATTTGTATGAAAAATTATAGAAAGGATTGTGCACGAAAATCGCGTGGTTAATAAGGGCAGAACTCGAACGTTTAACAAGATTTTGACAACGCAATCGACGAATGTCAAGGTAAATCTAAAGTTATCTACTGTAAAACTGGTTACCGAAATTCAGGACGAATAAGGGAAACCTTGTACTGTTGACACTGTTCTGTGCTGGATAAAAACATGTATGTCTAAATTTCATAATAAAACTTGTTTCAAAGTGCTGAAAATCTCGGCATACGAAATTATTTATGAAAATAACGATCAGAAGCACAAATCAAATATCGTGAAGTCGTGACTTATTTAAAACTGTTCTTAATGGCACCACTGGCACAGTCACCTAATATGAATCTAATTGAAAATACTTTGGAAATTTTTAGATTAAAATATACGCAAGTTTAAGATATACAATAAAGAAGATTTAAAAAAAGATGTTGCTCGAAGAATGACAGAAAATTACGCCGCAACTAACAAAAAGATTTCATAAATACTAAAGGCACGATACTAAATATTAGAATAATAAAAAACGATTACTCAGATAGATTCAGATAAGTCTGAACACAACTGTATCAAAGAAGCTGTGACATAAACTTAACCAGTATTTTTAGTTTTCTAATTTATATGTTGGTAAAACCCAATACTACTTAATAAGTAAAGTTTCTTACAATTTACAAAGATTATCCCGAAGAAATTACATTCAAATTTTGTCCAAACAGTTCTCTGATTTAAATTTACAGCTCCTAGATGATAAAATAATATCTTATATAAATATTATCTATTGTCGGATTTTTTACGACACCTTATTTGTCCACGTAATATTTTGCTATCTATCGATCGTTTTATGGACGTAATTATTATTTTAGTTGAGCAGGTATTAAATTTATATTTAATCTGAACGACTAGATTTATAGATAGTGTCAGATTTGTTTGGTTTCGCTGTTTTTTGATAATGTAGTTTAAGTGCTATATCTAATTATTACACGATTACGAATGAAATTTCTTTTTAAATTGGTGTAACTAAATATAAACAGACGTCTGTATTATTTAATCTTATTTTATTATCTTAATTATTTTATGTTACTTTCAAGGAAAATATTAGTACGGTTACGTATTTTTTCATATCTGCAATAAAATAATACACAGGGTAGCCCAATGAAGAAAAATTAAAAAAGGAACATGTTAATCATTGAGAAAAGACCAGATGGAATCAGATAGGTAATAAAAATTCATTTAGAATACGGTACTCCGAATTATCCATGTGTTGTGATAAAACAAATCAAAAGTTTATGCTACCGAGTGCGATGAAGGTCAAGAATTTCTTCTTTTCTCAATAAATCACATGTTTATTTTTAATTTTTCTTATTAGAAATATTTTTAGGTTTAGTAAAATTTGAGAGGTGGTGTATCTTTAAAGCCGGATATTTCGAAAATAAATCGTTCTAACATTTTTTTTTGTTGTATCAATAAAAACAAGGCCGCTTAGGAGGGTAAAGTTTGGGGTTTAATTTTTACGTCAAAAGTTGTGGAATAATTAAAGAATACCTGTCCCACTTAAAAATCGATGATTTTTTTTAATCGGTAGGAAATGACTCAAAAGATGTGTTAATGATAAAAAAAAGTGCGGAAAAGTGTAGTACTTACCGAAAAATCACTTTAAAGTTGCGATTTGACGTTTCTTTTTGGAAGTTCAAAGCAATGTTAAATATGCATTTTCGTATTAAATCCTAACCTGAAATTGTTTAATTTATACCCGCGCACAAAATAAAAAGTTATTTTCACTAAACTTATTGAGATTACAACATATTTACGGATGAAAACCTTATTTCTTAGGCTTTCAATGCATAACGACAATTACCTGTCGTTAGATAGAATTGTTTCTACCAAATGTGTGTTAATAGACTTTATGTTAATAGATTGTGTATCAATTGATCTGTCAAACGACTAAAATATCTTTAAATTGTAAATATCAATGATAAATAAGTATAGTAGCTTATTTAATAATAGTTTGCTTAAATTAAAATAGTTATTAAAAAAGACATGTGTATACATGGTTACAAAATAAAAATAAATAAATAACCCGTGTGACGATAGCAACAAACTGTGCATTTAACCAAATGACAATTACAACTGACAACACAAGCAATGTTAACCATGTATTTTCGTATTAAATCCTAACCTCAAATTGTTTAATTTATACCCACGCACAAAATAAAAAGTTATTTTCACTAAACTTGTTGAGATTACAACATAATTATTCATAATAACACCTATGTGAAGTTAGCCCCCAATTAAATAGCATTTTACATGTATAGTATTTTGATTATAACATGAAAACCAGTGAACCGATTTCGATAAATAATGTCTCATTCGAAAGCTTAATCCTTGGCCAATACGAAAGTGGAAATGCCCGTGAAAATTTGAAAACTCTTTCGAATTTCGCTAAAACGTCAAAATAATGCGAAGGTACACGAAAATAACACAAAATTGACCTTCTTTAAGTGGTGATAACTCGTAAACGATGTACCCGATGATCAAAATCTATACGTCACTCGATTCGTCATAGTGTCTTCTATCGAAATCACAAAATGCTTGATTTCAATTCTCTCCCGCTAAGTTTATACAGCCCTCGGAATGACACCATCTTCGGCTCGTTGTTTATGCACGTGTGAACGCTCGTGCTATTAATTAATTTTTAATTTAAACTAAATCGACTATAATTAGAGAACAGTTTGACGGATTTTAATATTTTATATCTCAATCGAAAGTTTGTGTTTGGCTGAATGCTGTTGTCGAAATGCCCGATTCGAAATATTTAAGGATTTTGATTAAAACACAACAAACGAATTAATTAAACACATCAATTATCTCCGTAACTAATTGACCAATTTTAGTCATCAAAATCTCGGTCGAAAGTATGATCTGCAATGAATGCGAAGGTGGAAATGCCCGATTTCAAAATTTACTAATTATGTGCGTACAGCCATTGAAATGACCCCGCGAGAGATTTCGAGTCGGGCATTTCCACTTTCGTATTGGCCAAAGATTAAGCTTTCGAATGAGATTTTGATTATCAAAATCGGTTGACTGGTTTTCTTGTTATAATCAAAATACTGTAAAATCCTATCTAATTGGGGACTAGGAAAATTTGGAGCTAACCTCGTATAGGTCATAATGACTAAGTGCCTGTCGTTACATAGACTGTGTGTCTATTAACTGTGTACAAGAGCGTCGCCAGATAGGAGCAAAGATTGAATAGAATATAAGATACAAATAGATTCTAAAAATCTATTTGAAATGTTTATAATCTGTTATCGCATTTAAATAGAGAGCATGAGAGTTAAATAAAAATTTGTTATTAAAAGACTTCAAACCACTTAAATATTATAATTAGGATAATTATTAGTTAGTTTAACGTTATTTTGGAACTTAATAACACATATTATTGATGAAAATCCCTTTCGTAGTTACAAAGTTTTAACATCAAAAGTTCATAACGTAGGGTGTATGACGTAAGATGGGTTTATGAGAAAGTTGAACTTGTTCATTCATAAGTAGATAGTTATTATTATCTTTATAATTGAAGGGTTTTTTTCAAAAACGACACATGGACACAAAACATTTATGGACATGTGTCGTTTTTGAAATAAACCCTTCAATTTGTTACACGAATGAAAAAGCTCAACTCCTCCATAATTTATATTATGTTCAGTCTTTATGTGGTGCTGAAAAATATTGTAATTTTCTTTACTTTTATGTTTCTAGTTTTCAGCCTCCCCCACATTTGTCCGATAGCAACAAACTTGTATCCGTAATTTTTTATCTACTTTCTTAGCTGATATCTTTCTTATTATTACAGATAATTCGAGATAATAATTAGAGATTCTTTCTCTATCTAAAACCGGTCTTTGTCTGTCAATAAGTTAATACTAAGATCAATCTGTACTTAAACTACAAAGCGGTGGCTCTGTACTTAGATTAAATAGCTTAAAATTACCAAACTTCAAGCCTTTGTGCAATTGTTATCAAACCGATTTTTAAAAAACTATTATCACACTCGGAAAGAGCGCTCTTTAAATTTATTATATCTTAACCCGGGTTTTCGTTGGTAAATGGGTCTATCGGCGTCATGCTTAAATCGCCCTTAATATACATCCCTACACGCAAAAACGTTTAATTACTATTCCTTTAAACAAGTTTCTTATTTGATATTGGGAAAACCATAGAAGTATAGATCTATCTTATCTACAATTTGCTGCTCTTTCTAATGGTGTATAACACGCGGCTATCGCTGCTTGGTTATACAGTTTTTTCCTGGTGATATAAGAAAGTTATTCATCCCAACAATGTTTAAAAGTAGCTAAAACGTGTGAATTTGGTAATTTTTTGACCAAAAACGTCCTTGTGTAAGTCTATAACTTCATGATATACTTCTATAGTTTTCCTGATATCAAATATGTAAGAAAGTTGTTTAGAGGTAGAGCAATTAAACGTTTCTGTATATAGAGATGTATATTATAGGTGATTTAACCATGATGCTAATTGATATTGACTAACAAAAACCCGGATTAAGATATTTGAAGGAGCGTTCTTTCTGATTGTGAACACAGTTTTTTAAAATTCGGTTTGATAACAATTGCACAAGGGCTTGAAGTTTGGTAATATTAAGCTATTTTACAGAGCGGTGTTCTTCATCTTTTATTGATTTTAATATTAACATATCGGCAAACGAGGACCGACGATTTCATAAAGAAAGAATTAAGCTTTCATATGGTGCATTTAGTGTTCTGTTATCTAATAATAAGAAAGATATCAGCTAATAAAATAGATAGGAAATTGCGGATAAAAATTTGTTGTTGGAAGGTTTGTTGCTATCGTTGCTATCGTCACATCGTCAATCGGGCATTTCCACTTTCGTATTGGCCAAGGATTAAGCTTTCGAATGAGACATTGTTTATCGAAATCGGTTCACTGGTTCTCATGTTATAATTAAAATACTATACATGTAAAATTCTGTTTAATTGGGGACTAACTTCACATAGGTGTCATTATGAATAATTATGTTGTAATCTCAACAAGTTTAGTGAAAATAACTTTTTATTTAGTGCGTGGGTATAAATTAAACAATTTGAGGTTAGGATTTAATACGAGAAAATACATGGTTAACATTGCTTGTTTTGTCAGTTGTAATTGTCATTTTGTTAAATACACAGTTTGTTGCTATCGTCACACGGGCTATTTATTTATTTTTATTTTGTAACCATGTCTTTTTTAATAACTATTTTAATTTAACTAAACTACTATTAAATAAGCTACTATACTTATTTATCATTTATATTTACAACATAAAGATTGCAAAGAGCTTTCAGTCATTTGACAGATCAATTGATATACAATCCATTAACACAAAGTCTATTAATACACATTTGGTAGAAACAATTCTATCTAACGCCATTTAATTGTCGTTCTGCATCGATAGCCTAAGAAACAAGGTTTTCATCCGAAAATATGTTGTAATCTCAACAAGTTTAGTGAAAATAACTTTTTATTTTGTGCGTGGGTATAAATTAAACAATTTCAGGTTAGAATTTAATACGAAAATGCAATTTTAACATTGCTTTTAACTTCCAAAAAGAAACGTCAAATCGCAACTTTAAAGTGATTTTTCGGTAAGTACTACACTTTTCCGCACTTTTTTTTATCATTAACACATCTTTTGAGTCATTTCCTACCGATTAAAAAAAAATTCATCGATTTTTAAGAGGGACAGCTAATCTTAATATATGCCAAAGTTGTTCCCCGAGAAACAAACTTGACGTGTTTCAGGTTTTTTTTCGATCAAATCTTTCCATGACAGTTATACCCTTCAACTCGTTTTCAATGGGCCACTCTGTATTCAAATATTTTCGAAAATATTTTACATACAAAATAATCGCATCAAAATAATTTGTTCTGTAAACGAATTAATCGTGGAATAGTATTAGGAATTTTCAAAGATATTGATGCTTATACGGTGTCTCACGTAAGTGCCAAAGTACAAATGATATTAATGAGCCGAGATACACATTTCTCAATAATTATTAAAAATTACTTAAATGATTTAATTTTAAACACATTAGGCATTTACGAATATTTATCCATTGATAGCTTCTCTTCCTACCAAAATTATACAGGGTGAATGGAATTTATTTCATGTCTAGAAAAGAACAATCCAATAAAGATAAAACTTTGAGGACTTTTACAATCTCGTTGTTTACGCAATGGTGAAATAAAATGAAGTTTGTTGCAACAGTATTACCGTTGTTAACCATTTTAAGTAAAAACGATTATGATATGTACCTTTTTAATTGTAATGGTTGATAATTTTTTTTTGGTTAATAATGTTAAAAGGTAAAAGTGGAATATGTTGAAAGAGGAGTTTCACGTACCATTTGGGGCCAAATTGTTTGTAGTGCACGTAGATTTTTCTTTCCTTCTCTATCTTTCTTATAGGTGGTCGGATTTCCCTTAAACCATTTCGTTTGCTGGATACTTTCGGCGGGGTACACAAAAAATTTTGTCGTTTTTCTCGGTGCGATAAAAGCCGGAGGTTGCGGCAAGAATGGTTCTACAGTCGCAGTAAGATTTTTTTTTTTCCTTTTTATTATTTTTATTTCTTCTTGTCGCGGAAACTATTCACATTTACTAACACATAGTGTGACTGTGTATGTATGTGTCTATTTTTGTCGGCATTCCCAACCATTTTATCAATTTTTTGATATTATTGTTTAGAACATATGTTTAAACAATTTAAATACGTCTTTCTTTACTAATTGTAAAGACTTTTTTATATAAAAATGTATGTATAATTTTTTTAAGGCGGGTTTCACACCAAACATTCACTACTTTGTAAATTTCCATAGACAATAATGGTGTATTATATTGACGCATTATAATAAGAGGAAATATTAAATGCACAGTAGTAATAATAAAATGTATTTAAGAGATGCGTTTATCACCAAAGAATACATTCCTGATCCTACGCGCACTTCAAAAGCTACTTCACAAAACTAAAAAATTTAAAAATATTAAATAAACACCTTTGAATTTACATTTATTACTTGAACTAAAATTAGAACTAACACTAGAAACTTTCGGGTTTTGCCGTGCGTCTTTTAAGAAAAGGTTTGACGTTTCGGATGCCATGTTGCAACCTTCTTCAGAAACTGGTTCGAAGTGCTCACTTCAATTCATTTTCTTCCCCATTAAAAAGCAAATTAACATTTTAATCTAATAGCGCATGAATGTTTTACTCGATGATATGCATGAAAACGGTCGGTTACCGTTTTCGAGATATTGAACTTTGAAAATCACTCTTATAAATTACACAAAAATATTTTCCTCGATTAGGTTCATAATTCATCAAATTACCTATGAAAGTTTCTCATCTCTACAGCATCTCAGTTATATAACACATGTCAAAAATACAAAAATAGTTTGAATAATTTGCGCCCAAAAGGTAAATTACATAACTAATCAGATAAAGTTGTAAATTTTTAAAAGCTCGATCTATGAAGTACTACATGAATTTTGTTTAGAATTTCGAGATGAACTGAAATATGGAATAATATGCAGGGTGTTCCATTAGAGAATACGTAACTTTGTTTCGTCATAAGTTTTTGACTGACCCTGTGTACTTAATTTGTCTTTTTTTGTAATAGATTTAAAAAAACACTAAAACTTTTGTATCTTAACATTTTTCGCTAGCTATCTTACTTTAGGAGATAATCGACCGTTTCCATACATATCAGCGACCCTGTAGGTATACATGTATCTACTTAGTTTCTTTTTTTTCGAAAGTTCGTTATGCTACCAAATTCCGATCAGTCTCTTTATAGCTTGTCTTCCCTGATCTTTTATTTTTTAATGAATCTTTTCCTTCGTTGTTTAATTCTATTCCAAGATATTTATATTTATCACATTTCTCGATTTTTTCGGATATCTCCAAATCGTCTACGTTATTCCCCACACACATACATTTCTGGTTTTTGTTATATTCATTGGTTTGTCTTGAACAATGATAACCTGGCGATCTGCCAATTAGAGACTGAATACTCTATCATTTAATTCTACCCCCATTCTTCTACACTTCTTCTTCCAGTTGTTAATAATGAATGGATTTCTCAATTGGTGGCGATCCTTATTTTGATCATCGGTTTAAAGACAAACACATTGTCTACGCACGATCTACCAGCGATTTGTCCTTCATATTCTCATTTAATCGGGTCCTTTAAAATTTTTACTTAAAATTAATTAAAATTTATTTTTATAGTGCAACAAATCAATGACTCTCTTTATATCTGCACATTCTTCACTCAAACGACCTATCTAGACTGAACCAAATAAATTGCCATTATTGAGGTGAACACACTTCAAGTTCCGCTTTGAGCTATCGATAAAGAATCGTCAATCAGTTGCGGTATAGGCCGAAATCAACTCCTCAACTAAACCATGTACGTTATGGTAATACACAAATTCATCACTTCGAAACTGTTGCGGAAAGGGAATAGGATACCTTACCACCCTTTTCAATCAAGTTTTTTTCGTGCAGTATTGCTGTTAAGAGCTTAATCCTCACATTCAAAACTTTCATCGTTGTGGCCACTTCGATCTTCACCAAACTCGTATTCCCGCATTTTCAAAGACGATAATTCATTGAAAACTGCGATTGGGATTTCAGCTGAATGAAGCAGCTTATGCTCAACTAAGGTACTCTATATCTATTTATATACTACTCTATTTTAGATTTGTTTTTCTTGTTATATCCTGACATTTTCGCCATATAAAAGTAACAATCACTTGAAATGAAAATTACACATTTGGTGAGAGGCCCATGATTGTAGAGAAAAAAATTTACGTAATATAAGAAAAATAACTACAGTTTTGCAACCAGCATCCTTATTCCCTATAAAACAGCTCAAATATCAAACTTAACAAAAATTATCGTACAGATTATTCCCCAGTGTAATGCATACTTGGAAGTGTAGACAGCTATATCTAGTTTTTGGGAATTCACGTATTAAAAAATTCGAGGAAAACGTATTCCCATGTACAACATGAATTCACAGTTTGCTGAAATAAATTCTGTCGGGAACTTAATTTGTTGGGGTAATATACCACAATTGTACCACTTTTTAATCTTTGGTTTTTCTATGGACCCAAGCTAATACGCTGGAGAACACACACTCGATAGTATTAGTAAGCATATACTGTTAAAAAAACAACAAATATTTAGGGTGTACTATGTGAGCATACAGCTTTGGTGTGAAACCCGGCCTCTATTATACAGAAATTATTCAGGGCGGTCCAAAAATTACTTTGTAATACATATATGTATAGGTATGTTTCGAGTTTTAACGAAAAACGGTAGAACCCGACATTAGTCAAAACTAGAATTGGCCTGACAATTAGTTTTAATTGATGGTTTCACTTAATAAGAATAAGCTAAAATTAGAACGGATTTTAAGTTACGTTCCGTCAAAACTACTTTAATGATCTGAGAAAGAAAGTATCAAAACTAAAATTGATTAAAAGTGAAGCGTAACTTTTTTTGCGTAACTATTCCTGTAGATGACTTTCTAAAATTGAAATCAGTCCAACGTTGTATTAACTGGTTTTGACGGGAGAAATCATATATTGGCTGATTTCGGGTTTTAGCGATAACATCTAAAATAATTCGAAGGAATTTGGTATATTTCGGAGGTAGATATTTTAATTGTATTAAATTGTTTTAGTTAGAAACCTAACTAATTGTAAGAGGTCATAAACAAGAATTTATCGCTCTAAAATTATATAACGGTGTGTGTTGTCTGTTTGGCTAATTGTGGTTAATTTGACCGAAAAGATCGCCGGTCTGGAGATGGACTTGAGACACATCCCGATGGTAATAGCATGTCTAATGGCGATCTACCTAGCCAGATCGAACATCTCAGTTATATTCACCGGCGGTGTTGGGAAAAACGGATCAACAGTGGCAGTAAGATCGCTCCACTGTCAACCTCTGTCATTTGTTTTATAGAAATACATTTCTAGAAATTTCATTATTATTATTGATAGTTATTATAAATTCCCCTGTATACTGTTCTCCTTTCGATCATTTCTTTATTTTTAAATATTTACTTCCATTTTGTTTCGCAACAGTTGCAATTCTTGCTTTGTATTAATATTTTTGTTAACAAATTTATGTTAGTTATTGGATGTACATACTGATTGTTGTTTGCTTTTTGTGATGACGGTGATTAAAGTATGCATGGTGATTAAGTAGTGTAAAATATAATTTGAATAGTTAAAGTTAGTTTGGTTTGGTTGTAAATGTTGTAATAAAATACACTTTATGTCCGACTGTGCCTGATTATTGATTATTAAATTAAAACATAAACTTGTAAATAACTTGTAAATTTTAATCATTGCAGTCGGATATAAATTTTATAATTAGGCTTTATGAACTCATCCAAAATTATTGACTTTGTTCATTAAGCTCATCCTTTATAAACTTGGTATTCGTCCATAAAGACCTAACTTATGAAATATGTAATGAATTTAATATCTATTTTAAATGTGAATTTTGTTAATTTCAAAAGTCGATTTTATAATCTATATTTCATATTTTAAGAATATGTATGTTAGTTACTACGTCTTTTGTTATGAAATCGATTTTTCTTTACTATTAGTAAATCAGTTCTAAGATATTTTTTTTGACTAGGGAACTAGCGTATTATCTCCTATAATTCCATTCTCGGCTGTACTCCTGCCAGCTTTTATAATATACAAGAAATCAGTGGATCACATCTACGAAGAACATCCGGCCCTTTACATTTTAGCTTTTGGTATGGTAGCCGCTAAAGTAACAAACCGTTTAGTGGTAAGTACCAATTTTTAGTAAATATAAACTACATCTGTACTTATTGAGAACGACCCCTAATTTTCAAAGAAAGTACTGTGTGGGAATATAAATAATCAAAAAGGTTTATTAATTATATGCTATAATATCAAAATGTAGCAATGACAATATTTTTATTGTTATTGCGAAACTGTTTAAGATTTCAAGTATGACAGTTACGTTCTTCTTGATCTTCGTAATTACTACCTTATTGCGGCACCAGCTAGACTTTCTCTATAGGCCGTTCACAAATGTTCGCCACGGTTCTGAACATAGACACAAACATAACATTCGCATATGCCGCGTACCACTGCCGCGCAGACATTCTTTGATATGTACAAACTTGCGCGCAGCAGAATTGTGTCCTGTGAACTTGCGCCCTATCTTTGGACACACCTTACTCTTTTCATAATATTTTCGATTCTCGTCATTGAGCTCGGAAATAGCCCGTGACGTGTTGGCATAGACGTAAGATTTTAGAAAACCCTAGAGGAAAAAATCGCTCGGGAATAAATCGGTTGACATTGGAATTTTGCGAGATAAAATCTAAACTAAAATAAATAAACTGCTAAAATCGGCATTTCCTTCATTTTGTTCGCCCAATCAACTTCTTGACAGAGCTTTGATCTGTTGGTTTGAGCTCCTGGACCACGTGAACCTTGTTGGGATGAAGATGCGTACTTCTCGAAAACTAAAGTTGTTGTAAGCGATGTTTTGCCGATACGTCGAGACATAGGGACTTTAATAATTTATAATCGACCCAGTCTATTCAAATTTATTAATCACTCTTCGAATCGTAGACACATTTGGACACTTTTACGATTGAAAAATCATCGAAGCTTGCGAGGTTTTAACTTTCTCCATTTTTGTAATGGCTTTTCTCTTAAACCCACTCTTTCTTTGTTACTGACGCAAAGTTATCTGTTCGGATATTTACATTTGTGATGTCATCGTCGAAATCCGCATCTTCGCAATCAGTTTCGATTTTTTAAGTAAATTATTCCTTTTCTTACTCTGGAAATTGATGAATGCCTTTGGACATATCTAATCACACGGGTTCTAGGAGTTGATAACATAGCTACCGTTGAATTCTTGGTTGACATTCTCGGCCAATGTATTTGTCACTTTTTTGTTCATTAAATCTTTCCAAATTGTTGCAAACTCGAACACGTCACCTTTCAGGAGCTTCGGTTTACGTCCGCGTTATAAAAAATACAAACTTTCTTCGTCAGTGTAAAGAACGCTGTTTTCTTGCAATGATACGAAATCCACTCATCCAAAATGTTCCAGACACGTTAAAATACATTTATGTCCTTCATAACTAGTAAGAAACAGCCTAATAACGTAAGTAAGAATTATGGACTAGGTAACGGGTTCTACTTTCCTTTCGTTTCAGGGTTTAGAATTATTTGCGAAACGTCGAAATTTATCATTAATTATTAAGTTTTTGATCCCATGCGACTTGCGTTTAAACGCACTTTCTTCAGAATCTAGATACGATCTTCCCTTGTGTATTAGATTTTAGAATAAAATCTGCATGTTCACTAGCGATTAATTAGGTAAGCATTGGCGAGATGAGGTACACAAATATAATCCGTACTTCACGCCTTTGTGAAAAGAATCATTTGTATCTTTTGAAGATTAACAGGGAGAGAAACTGTTTCCTTTCCGTGTGGCAACACAGAATCAATTCATTTTATGTATTGTTATATACAGGTGTCCCGTATCTTCCGCATCAGAGCATTGTCTGTATATTGTTAGCAAATTTTTAATAACCAGAATATAAAGTAGGGCGCACTTAGAAAACAAAGACACTCCTACAAAACACTTTATTACGCAAGACGTAAATATTCGAATGGCGATTGACACGGGTCCGAACTAAGAATGCATCTTTTTGGAAACTGACAGCGGTTCGAGCGACGAGAGGCCTTGAATAAACAAATAGCAGGTATGCACTCATTCCCTCTACACATAAACAGAATGAGCGGGTACAGTCTGAATCATGAAAAATATCAAATTAAATAACAATTTTTAAAAATCTTTAAATTAAAACACCTAATTGCTAATACGGTCAATCCTGACTAGCTTTGCTCTCGAAGCTACTCCGTGAAAGCAACGTTCTTCGGATCCTGCGAGTCCTTCGGATTGTCAATGTTTGAAACAGCTTCTTGGCTCATTCTACTTTTACTGAAATACCCAATTACATGTATATTTCCTTCATCTTTCTGAATTAGCATAGCTCCGAATCCCGTGGAATCGGCATCTGTGTTAAGTTCTGTTTTCAATTTGGCGTCAAACACAGATAGCAATGGTTTCGAAGTCAAGCAGTCTATAACGTATTGTCTCCCAGCCTCTTGTTTTTAATTCCAATTAAAAGGTTCGTCTTTCTTCGTCAGCTTAGATATTGCAGCAGTACGTGTTGCAAAGTTAGGAATAAACTTTCTGAAATAGCCATCCAAACCCATAAATTGCCTTACTGTTGTTGGTGAGTTGGTAGTCACTATTGCTTTAACCTTGCGACGACTCGGCTGAATACCAGCAGCTGATATCTCCCAACCTAAGTACTCAATTTCGTTTTGAAGAAAATGGCATTTGTGCACGTTTAATGAAAATCCAGCATTTTGTAAAGCGTTAAGAACCGTTTCCAAATAGTGTAAACCCTCTGCGATTGTTGTTGATGGTATTAGTATATCATCAAGATAAACAAGCGTAATTTTGTCCTTTAATCTTCCTAAAGCCTTATTAACTGCGCGTTATGGGATAAGACGATACCGATTATACGTCGCGTCGTATCGTATAGTCGGGACGAAGCACTCGATAGGTGCCATTCGTGGAAAGTACGGGGTTTTGTTTATTGTTTTTTATTTACTATTACGTTTATTGTTTACTATTAAAAAGTTATAGACATAAAATTCCATTGAAAAATTAAAATGTAAATAATTCCAAAACCGATTTATTTAGAGAAAATACAAAAGCACGTTTTCTGCGTAAAAATAAATTCCTTAAACCAAGTATATGTTTATTAAAATTTCTTGGTTATTCACGTCCACACAGCACGTTTTCTGAATATTATGCATTCCAATATTAGAAACACTATTATGTAATATCCATATAGTTTTACATGTTTTTCTTTACATTTTAAATAGGTAGCTCATATGACGAAAAGTGAAATGGACTACATGGACTGGTCCTTGCTCGGTCCAGCAATGTTGTTCCTCAACCAATACTTCAACGTGTTCATACCGGAATATTACGTTCTATGGTTGTGTTTGGTAAGTCATAATCATTTGCAATATTATTAAAAGTAAAATTGTAAAAATTTAAAAAGTTAAAAACCGGTATAAAAAAGATAGGCAATGTGAAAGTACAAAAAATAGAATTAGTACTTTTAAATTATTTTTTCGAAAACTGCTATTAAAAGTTGACTTTTGCGTAGTACTTAGCGACCGTCAAAACGATAGTTTTTTGTCAACAGGACGTAAAAGACTTTTTTGTAATTCGCTACGGTAATGGAAGCTATAACAGTACTCAAACGGGTGCTGTAATGAGACTCCTTACAGCATCCGATGTTGTAATGAGATTTTAGTAACATTTTATGGAACCAGTTCAAGTTGGTGACATTGGGTCATTAATTTTTCTAGTTGTCAATGTGACAATTTTTGTCTATGGTTGTTTAAACACGTAGTATCGAATACAAAGTCCACAATGATGTGGACATTGACTCTGAGCAATTTCTCTTATTTTGGGAGGTGTACATCAAACATTTTTTTCAGGTGAATATATTTTGTGTTTTGACAGTTTCTAATTGTCAATTCAAAGTTTCTATTTTCAAGTGTTCCGGTGTTACCAACTGCTACATACCTATTTCCCTACATTGCCAAAATTTACTTTATTTTTGTTAAAAAAAAGTATAAAAACGCGAATTACAAAAAATAGCATAAAAAACACGTTTCATAAGACTTAAAGCACTCATTCATTAAAAAACTCGTGGCTTCGCCACTCGTTTTTCAACTTGAATTCGTGCATTTCAAGCGTGTCTTACGAAACTTGTTTTTTAATATACTATTACGTTCAGCTACGACAATCAAAGAATTTGATACTATTAATTGTTAATTTATTGTTATGAACAAATTATAAACACAAAATAATCAACATTTAATTGTTTTATCATTTCATTTCACGTTTAAATGTAAATTTATAATAGTACATTTGTTCAATAAGTGAGGTTAAATCGATGTGACGTTAAGTTTTTGACATAACATTAAATGAATTCTAAATGTCATTATACAGAATTTGGTCTTTTTATTAATTTATAACTTTAGAATAAGCAGTTTTCGAAAAAATGTTGTTTGATACACGACAGCGAAATTCTCTTGCATTCGAGAACGAAAGTTTTTTTTGCGAGCTTTAGCGAGCAAAAAAAATCGTTCGAGAATATACAAGATAGCGAAATATTCGCTATCTTGTATCAAAAATAACTATTGTGTTCTCATAGTTTGTACTGATAATACAATAAAATTATAAGAAAACCGTATATGTTATGGAATAATACCGTTTAATTTATGAATCTAGAACTACGTTTTATGTGTTTTTGTGGTTTACTAAATTCGAATCCGTGACCGAAATGAAAATATCGTTTCGTGTACACCGAAGCACATAGGAAGAACAATTTCGGTGAACGGTGAACGGTGAACTTGACGGGCCTCTTGAGGTTCCTGGAATCTTCCTTAACCCTCTTCATCGGATCTAAAACAGACGGAAAATATATTAGTTAATATTCGCTAAATTAGCGATATCGGAAGTGGATTTGGAAAGGACAGTCGGGTTCCCGGATCGTCAGACGAGAAGCAGCCTTGGCCGTTTATGGCGAAGGTGTTCAACGTCGTAATCCGTTAATCCCGCTAGGAGGGGATTTGGGTGGTCTTCGAGCCGCGTAAACTCGGTACTGGCTTTGTTAAGAATGAATTCCTCGATGGTCACCATCTGGGAATCATTGTGCAGTGTCGCATTACTGACAAACCAAGGAGCATCGAATGCCATCCTTAGGACTTTGTTCTGAACCACTTGGAGTTTTTGCAGGTGCGAGTGCGCGGCGTAACCCCAGACTGAAGAAGCGTATGCCATCGCAGGTCTGATAACCGCTTAGTAGAGTCGAATCTTCCGGAGAGGATCCAACTTACTTCGGCGATTTATCAGAGCATACAGATTGACCAGAGCTACAATTTCGGAACAATTTCGGTGAAATAAGCAGTTAAAAATACCGGCAGAAGCCCGTTCTGGTTCTGGTAGGCCATCGGCAAGTGACGAGCTTATAGAGACTATACAGGAGAGTTACCTAAGGAGTCCTAAAAAAACTGCTTGTGCGTGTGCTCGATAACGTTTAGAGGTGTGTAGGGCAACAAATGGAGACCACATCGAATTTCACCAAACAGGTATGAAACTAGGAGAGTTTTCCTTTTATTTGGTGAAGATTGCTTTGTTGCTTTCCTGTGACCGGTCAAAAGTGAACCATAACTTTACGGATACATTGCACCTATTCCGAACATAGGTGGTACAAAATAAAACAACGCAGAACTAAGAAGTTAGTTACTCGCGCAAAGGAGTAGATATGGAACGAGTTTGGTAAGAAGTTGGGAGAACAAAGAAACAACGATCAAAAACTGTTTTTCCGAGCTATTAAGAATCTTAGAGAGGACAGGAAGATGTTACAACATTTTGAAGAACTACTACAGGCACAGGCTTAACAAAAGACCAAGAAACAGATTAAACAGAAGGTACTGAAGTCATGAAAGCAGTGAAACTATTAAACTTAAGCGTAGGACTAAAGATAATTGAAAAAGGGTTAAGAATATTTATAGAAGCGCAATTGTTGGAGTTGACACAGCGGATTTCGAAATGGTAGAACTACACAAGATCATGTATTTGTACTCAAAGAAATAATCAGTTGCAAAATAACAGTAGCAGGTCTAGATTATAGCAACATAGAAGAAAGAAAGCATTTGACCACGTAACAAGGAAAAAAACTGTGGGCGTGCCTAAGAAGACAGGTTGAAGGTCTAAAACTTGTAAGAACGGTAAACAAAATGTGTTGCAATCGGGTCATAAGCAACAACCAAACATCAGAAAAATTTGTCATTAATGAAGGAGTAGCAAAATTACGATTTGTTGGCAGGAGAAATTTTACAACGATGAAAATTACTGAATGTGTTTCGCCGATTATATTAGCGGAATCATAAGAAGAACTCAATAGCTGGAAGCCTTAACAACTGGAATAATATACACACTATGAACGGGATGAAGATGAATAAAGTAAAAACAAAGGTAAAGGTAATCTCAAAAGTTGACGAAAAAAATAACGTACAACTATACAAATAAGGAGAAGAATAACATAAGAGCGGCAAAAATGAAATAGCTACGAGAGGCCCTTGAAGTCACGAATTCAATATAAAATCTATTGAACGATATCTACAAGAATTTTCAATCTGTAACAATCCTTGTGTCGCGTACTGTATATTAATTAATAAACTGATTATGTGATTTAAGTAATAAATTTCTAGAGAACCAAACATATTTCTTAAATTAGTCTTTTCTATGTATAAACTATCAACATAGTTTATTTGCCAATTTAACTATTTATGTTGTATTTTTATTACAGATATGGGTTACTTTCGACCTATACAGATATTGTTACCAAATATGTCACGAAATATGCGACCACTTACACATCGAACTATTCCGGATACCATACCTGGGGGGGTCGCAACAGCAGCAACGAACAACTAGAGGGCAATTTCAGCCGCAATCAACCACTAACACCATCTCTACTGAGAAGAACGGTATGAATGCTAAGTCTAAAAAATCACGTAATAAATATCATTAAGAAGAAAACAAAACAATTTTTGTAAAGTCTGAGATATATTAAGGACCAGATTCATAATCAAACTTTAAATTTAATTGTTCCATTCATTCACACCAGTACTCACCCAACTCAAAATAGTGCAAGAATTCAATTTGTAGACTTTGATTGATTACACATTTTTGGCTGGCTGAAGCAAGTTTTGATTATTTTGTAGTATTCCATGTAGAACCTCATAGATTTTCATGTTGAAATTTAATATTAAAGAAATTTGTTTTGTTAACAATAACGATAGCCAAAATTATAGTCTGCATTATTACTCTTTGTTTTTTGCTAAGAATTTATTGAATCGCAAAGTAGTATTGCTAATATTTATTGAAATTAAGGTGTACACTTTTTCAGACTGGCAGTGTCACCATTTTGTAATATGTTTCTACATAGGATTTCAATTTTATTATTTATTTTTTAGTCATTTTGTAAGGGTGTGTCCAAACATAGAGCGGCATTCAAACGTGGCATACGACATTACCTAGCGCTCGCGAACATTTTTAGTAAGTGCGTGGCGTGTCTATGCCGCGCAAACATTCTTTGGTATATTCAAATTTGTGCACTGCAGAATTAATGTTTGGACCCACCTTTAAAGGAAGCTATCTAGTATATCATTAAAGGTATAGTTTTGATTAGATAGTTTATCTTTAGCTAATCGCGTTAAGCAATTTAAAAAAAATAAGTTTGGGTTGAAAACCCCGTTAAAGTGAATTTTAAATTTAAATGAAACTTGATTATGAAACTGGTGTTAAACAAGAAAATTTCAATATTTCACTTTATGAGGTGGTCGGGGTAACACGTTAAAGTGAACTTTAAAATTTTAAGTTGTTTTGAAACTGGGCTTAAAGAAATTGAAGATAATAGGTGAAAAGCTGTATGTGCGGAATGTTTATTTTGATTTGAAAATATTCTTAAAGATATGTTTTTATAAGATTTTAGTTGTTTTTTTATTGAGGAAAGTTTTCTATTCCATATAAACATTCTGTATATGCTTAAATAAATAAATTAAATTAATTGTTCGTTGCATTCGCAAGCAAATTAAAAAAAAAAAATGTGATTAAGTATTTGGGACAAATTCTTGATCAAAGTATTGTGGACATGAAATTAGTTTGGAACGTTTGAAACAAGAAATTACATTAAACCTTTTATTATTTTTTTTTTGTATAAGGTAGGTGTATGTTCTCTTTTAATAAGAAGAAAATGATGTTTAATTGTAATATGTAATGTATGAATTTAAAAAGTTTTTTTCTAATTTATAGGAATCTATTTTCATTGTAAATAACCTTCCTTTTTATCTGTAACAATATGTTCCCAATTTAAGAAAACAATATAGATTATTTTGAATATGATGAATTTAAAAAGATTGATTTTATTGCCTTGCCAATACGTTTACGATGATTTTTCCTGTAAATTATAAGTGATTAATATTCAATAATAAACGATTGTATTAAAGAATAACACTAATCTAAATTAACCTGATGTGTATTAATTATGAGAAGCGCTTAGGAATAGATTATGTAAGTTACTGTGAATAGATATTGTAAATCTAAAGGTTGTTGGCAGTGACAATAAGTGATTAATTAGGATAATAAACACGATTATTAATAAACCAAAATAAGTTAAATACTAAACGAACAATTTTTAAGCTTAACATTAAAATCTAATTTTTTTTCAAAAACTTATCGAGATATTAAAAATGATTCCGCATTACAAATTTTAATAAATAATTTTAGATAAACTTACAAAATATGTTTTCTTTACTTTTCATAATCAAATTACATCTAGTTTTAAAAAGTATTTTTTGTTAAAACTTAACATAGTTCAGCACAACATAATATTTATTAATGTGCTTCAAAAAAAAGTCGACATGGTTTGGCTCAAAACTCGCAACACGATATCTCAACTCGTTGAAAAATTTACCTCTCTATGCGGCCTCTCTATAACGACTTTTTTAACCTTATAGTACCCTATTTTGTTTTACGGCCTAAACTCTGTAATTCCCCTAATTTGGTTTAACCGTCTGAGCTCGTAACAGTCAGGAGTAGATGCGTTATCTGCCGGAGAATAAAGGACGGAGCTCATTTCTTTGTAAGGATGTGTCCACGCTATAATCCACACATCGCGCGGCAGCAACAGGCGGCGTTCGCAGGACACTATTCTGCTGCGCGCAAATTTGGACGTAGATACAATGTCAACCACTGGGTCTCGGCTGCAAGCGACTTTGATAAAAAAATTCTTTACATTGTTAAAATATTATATTGAAATATTTTATTATCAATATAATAATAACGAGGCCGTATAACGAGGTATGAATGTATAGAATAATTATTGCTCAAAATAATAATTTGTGTAGAGAATCATTATGCTGCTCTTTTAGCTTTTTCCACACTACACAAAAGTTCGTCTGGAATAACCGGTTGTTGATCAACATGTAATAGTACTTATAACTCGTCAAAATCTTTTAAATTACCAAAAATACAAAGATAAGTTGAAGTAATATTTTAAATTATGGGGTTACGATCGTTTGTTGTAGGGTTTTACGAAGCGGAATTGAGAACAAACACTTTAAGTACCGCGAACACGGATCTGACAACAATTTTAAGTACCACGTAAAAAAGGATAATGACAAACTGAAACAGAAATTAAAATAAATTAAGAAACTAATAATAACAGATTATGTAATAATAAAAAATCTATAAAAATTGATTATGTCTTTTATTACTTAAGCGTATTGTTTAACCCTTTCAAGCGTTTTATTTAATTTATTCCATAATTTTGCCGCACATTATAGTATATGATCAGAAAATGGACCTTTTTTTAGACTTCATCATGGTAGTAATGATACGTTTAACAAGGTTTCCTGTAAAATAAAAACACGAGGGATCTAACCAGAACATTTGAAAGCCACGAAGGTCTACGACATGCAGATGGACTCTCCTTTTAACATTACCTTGGAAAAGGTAGTAACAGATGCAGGTTACTGAACATTGAAAATATGAAAAAAACGGGGTAAAGGAAGCCGTTACAAGGTTAAAAACGCAGGCGGAGAAGATCAATTTTACAAAGACCAAGTATACAGTGTCCGCCAAAAAGTCAGCAACACCCGTTATTTTGTGTTCCATTGCATCTAAGTTTCTGAAATTTATTTGATATTTTATTTATATTGCCGTTGAAAAATTTTAAACATAGCTGATAATTTTTGGATATAACAAAAGTTGTATTTTTTTAAATTCAAACTATATTTGAATGATGTATCGCACGCATGATATATCTGCAGAAAATAAGCGTTATTTTTCAATTCTAAAATATTAAAGATTTAAATTTTTAATTATAGTAGGCGAGGAAAACGCTAAATGCTACTTAGTTACTATAGCAACGTGAGTTTACTTGTTATTTAATTCATGAATTTTGCGAAACGAGTCTCCCGTTTCAGAAGTTCCGCATTATACAGGATGTCAGATAAATAACGTCCCAAGCTGTACTCGGTCATTTACATTCCGATTTTCATGAGCGAGCTATCAAATGAAATGGTTTGATGAATACTATGATTCATGCTACAGATAAACTTTCTCCAACACCATCTTCAATTTCAAGCGATTATCAACTTTTGATTTTCAAATTGCTCGGTATGTTTTCCTTCACGTTATTAGATAGAGATTTTTTCCTGAACGCATTGCTGTACAATACATTAATATTAATTGTAATTTTAGCAGAGAAAGACAATTAAAATATTTTACGAACATTGTTTTAGTCACTTCTATAATACTGTAGTGAAAAAAATAATCATTTACAACTGCTTCAGGTATTGAAATATCATTTGCTGTTTAAAATGGACTGTTTATTAGCAGCCGATCTCCTATTGGACGACTTTAAACAACTCCCCTGCGATTATAAACATTTCGAAAAAATGTTATTAGAAAAATTGCTTCACAATCATGTATCCTTCAACCGTATAATGCTCTGATCCTGAAGCACAGACCATTTCGGAATATCGAAATGTGTGAAATATCTCCTGCATAGAGAAAGAAGCTGATCATGTGGAAATTTAATATTTCAATTGTATTATTTATATCTTTTTGTTTATTGTTGTGTTTGTATTAATTTATATTTATTGATTACATGTTCAAAAGTTTCCAGTAAAAAGAGATTGTTTACTTTTTTGTACTTAATTTTGTTTCACGAAAATAATTGTTCATTTGACAATGAGGCGGTACGTACTTTGTATTTATTGGTGTACAATTTCCGACATAGTATTTCTTATGATCTTATTAACTTTCCTTATAAGTTAATAACTGTAACAGATAGGTGTACGGACCTCTTTTAATAAGTTGTAGAGAATTAAATTCTCTACAATTATTTGATAGCCTAATAACAAATGGGGTTCCATTTATAATTTTCAATTCTATGTATTATTTTCAATGATAATTCAATTTTTGACCAGCTTGTATAAGATAGATCTGTACAACTAACCACGTTTTATTTGTGAACACTTGAAGCGTAATTATACAAATTTTAAATTTTGTTGCTTATACTGTGGCTGAGAAATACTATTAAAAATAAACACACATTGATAACTGCTAAAATAAAATGAAAATAACTGAAGAACGAAAAGTTCTAGATATCAATAATCCTTATCAAAGTTAACCTATTTTTGTATGTAGGGTCCCGTATCTTCTGCATCAGAGCATTATACGGTTGTAGGATACATTACTCTGAAGCGATCTTTCTAATAAATTTTTATCGTAATGTTTATAATAACCGCACGGGAACTGTTTAAAGATGCCAATAGCGGATTCACGAAAAAAGTTTGTTTCTCTTTCCGTGTCGAATGTATTAAGTTACGATCTCCGAAGGCGTTTCCTTAAGATTTTGTTGAATCGTTATTGGACGAAAACAGTTCGTTTAAACAGTTCCCGTGCGGTTATTATAAATAGTGATCGGCCGATACCGATATAAATATCAAATTTTGCAGATAATCGGTATCGGCAAAATTTTGCCGATAAATATCGGTATACCTATTTAAGATTAACTGTTTTATATTATTATTTGAAAGTAAAAACCCATTCAACATTTTTTTTATATTAAACAACTAGAAATTATTTCTTTTTAATTTTTATTAATTGTTGGTCAATGAAAAAAACACGTTTTTACCAACCTAACCCGTAGAGGTTTCATTTTCATACAAAAATTCACATAATGCTAAGAGTAGCGTCACTTTCTCATAAAAATCTAGTCTTACGATTCAAGAATCGGGCCTCAGGAGTTACAGGATGGAAAACACAAAAACAAGTTAAAAAAACAAAAAGGAACAAGTTCAACTATTTTCAGCAAATATTAATATGTATAGTACATAGTTTGTTTACATAAAGGTTGCAAGAAATGCATGACGCTAATAATCAAAATTTAATTTCTTTAAATTGCGATTGGGATAAGAAAATGTGGTGCCGATACCGATATTATATCGGTAACTAAAATATCGGTATAGGCAAAAAAAATCTGTATCGGCCGATCATTAATTATAAACATTTTGGCAAAAATGTTATTAGAAAGATCGCTTCAGAATAATGTATCCTACAACCGTATAATGCTCTGATGCGGAAGATACACAGGATGTCTCTGTATAGAATTTGAATATGTAATAAAAACTATAAAAAATAACGGTATTGTGGTCTACTGTTGGTGAACCGGAAGTACCTACCATCTTGAAAATACTTTAGATCGAAATGAACATGGTAAGTTCATTCATAAACTAAATTTCAGATACGTAGATGCAATGGAACAAAAAAATATCATTACCCTGTCCTGTGCCTCCTCAGTTTGTAGCATGCACGCAAAGAAGTGTTGCAGTAAATAATTTGAATCTCATTCTTATTGTGCATATCCCCTGAAATCACTAACTTCGCCTACCAATTCGTTTTGTCAGTAAACAGTCCCAGTGCAGTAAATCGTATAGCTCTTTGTTTACAGAAACTTTCTAGGTCTAGTGTTAGTTTTAGCAACAATGTATAATCTAAAATATTATAGTTAATATTTTTATAGGATTAAAAATGAAGAAAACAAAAACAACTTTTCGGCGGTAAAATCGCTTTAATTAAATGTCTGAAATTTTATAATTTAATGAAAATAAATTTGCCGATCGCATAAAAAAGAAAAACAAAATAGTATCACTTAGAAAGAATGAACGTCTATTATATTTTATTTTTTAGTTTAAATATCTAGGGTTCATCGATACTGAAAAGGTAAAAACGAACCGTGTTACATAAACCTTATTGGAAAGAAGAACAAAAAGAAAACCTACTTATACATTGTAGTAATAGTAGTACATAAAATGCGTAAACGGTAAATATTTACACTGCCCTGTATAAATTGAATACAGTTGTGCAATGAGTAATTAATTACACTACACTTATTAACTGAGGAAAACGAAAAATTGTTAAACAGTGTTGCATTCACTTACACATGTACAATTATAATGCGGGACCCAAAATGAACTAAAAATAATAATAACTTAACGCAATTTCGATTTACAGGTGGTTATCCCCGTTTCCAATTATTCTTTTTATTTTTAATTTTATTATCATTATTGTTAATAATTTATGCCGGTCTCATTTTTTTTTTTTAATTTTTTTTAGTCCATCATCATCTTTATATCGCCTTTTTCGCATTTGCGTGCAAATTGACGTTGTACACATCTCAACTTCTCACACAACTGCTTCTTGGAAAATGCTATTGTTATTATTAGTTAGGAAACAGGAAAGAAGGTCGCGCTCCGTTGGCTATTGGTTATGTCTGTTATTATTATTCGATGACCTCGGTCCTGGGCCGTTTCTATTTTGCCGCTGTCGATTACTATATCCGTTGTTATTCGCGTAAAACGGTTGTTGTTGATTCCCGCCAACAGCGCGCGGACGACCACCCCGTTGCTTTTGTACGTCATTCATTTGATGATCATGATGGTTCGCCTCATCCAAATTATTGGTTTGTTGAGGAACGGACGGCGAAAGTTGTTGAGGCGGTGGGGGTTGTTGTTGCTGCTGCTGCGCTTGTTGTTGTTGAGGAGGTATCGGCTGCGGATACGGTTGGAAATGTGGGGGCATTGGAATTGGAGGCGGCGGACCTTGCACATAACTTTGATTGGTAAATGTTTGACTTGGAATTTGTTCTGGTGGAGTGTCTAATTCTGAATCCTAAAATTAAAACAAACAACTTTAAATTATGTTATTAAATTAAAGATTTATAATTAAAACATACTAATAATTCATTCCAATTAAGGCTAAACTTAACACATCTGGTTATGTCTGTGCAAGATGAATCTTGTTTTATTTCAAAGTGCTAATATAATGTGCTTCAAATGAAATAAAAATTGTATTGAGTGAAGCTACACATTGACATACGGACAACTAAAGTACTAGTACCCAAAAAGTGCGGTGAGCCGGACTTGACTAACTTCAAAGTCTGTCCAAACAATCCGCTCAACAGTTTACCAACCTCACAGCGCAATATTCCAAAGATATCAGCAAATACTTGAAAGCAGTTAACAGTAAAGCTAACAACAACCTATGTCACGATGATTACCAGAAAATGATGGTGGCCACAAAATCAACCTAAGTGAGAACCTTGCCCAAGAAGTGCGTTAGGAAACGACCAAGTACCATAGAAAGCAACTGCGGCATCAAACAAACATCGTGACGAAAATTCCTCGTACCTAGTTTGGATTTTGTCCACAATAATTTACCACAACGCCCATACCCGTTATTAATACAGTAAAGCAGAAGACGTCTTTAAAGCGAACGACAAGGTGTCGAATTATCTATCTGCTTATCTCTTTTACATCTTCGCTCAATCTTGAAGAATAAACGTAATCGAAAGATATCTGAAAAAAGATTTACCGAAAAAGTACGCGTGACATGGAATGGTAACGACTCGTTATGGACTCCCGGACCTCGATACGTTAACATACGCATCTGTTGACATGAAAATGCTGTATACAGAAATAACATATCAAATAAATTATTGTAGTGCTTCTCCAGCCGCTGTAGTATATTTATGAAAAATTGCTTTTCTTATACATATAAGAAGAGACTAGAAGCAGTAGATAAATTCTAATTTAAACAATCATTATTACTAAGAATGGAACAATGGCAAGAGATACAAAACATAATACAAAAGCAAGTAATATACAGCCTGATTCAAGCGCCTTATTTTTTTTAGCCACACTATGTGTTAGATTTTATATTATATTGGTTAATTTATATTAGATTTGATAGATTTATATTATATTAGTTCGTTCATATTAGATTTATTTGTATCGCCTCATTTGTTTAGTCTGGATTTGAAGTGTCTTGAGTCGCAAGATTAGGGTTTTTTATCGCATTATTTATTGGGTTGAGTTAGGTGTGAGAATGCGTTGGGGTGTATATTTCGGTGTTTAAAGGGTTTTTAGTTATAACCTAAAATAAAGAAGGAGTCTGCGAGCTCAACTCGTATCAGTTATTCAGTCAGTCTTCGATTTAACACCCACCGAAACAGTACCCCTTCAATTCACGCGGAGCAAGGCTCCCTACGTAATTCTCGCTATATAACTAATCGCAATTTATATGTATTTAAGTTTAAGTGTAATTAATAATAAAGTTTATAGAAACGTAAAACAAAGATTTTGTTGTTAACCAGTGCCCACCACATAAAAATAAATAATCACTATGGTAAAATGTTAGGTTGCTTTTTGATGGGGAAAGAAATGAATTTTTAAGAAAAACAAAATACTATCGTAAAAAGAATGTTTTTAGGATCTCAATAATAAAAAAATTTTGGCATTCTATTTAAAAAAAAAAAGTTGACAGTCGCCATTTTGAAATAATTCGTCCAATTGAAAATATGATATCACCATCGTGTAGAAAATGTCCTAAAACATATTACTGCCAAATATTTTGCAAGTAGTACCCATAGTGTGGCTAAAAGCTGGACTACGGAAAGGGGGTTTATGTGCGAAAATATAATTTTATTTCTACGAAAAAAAAATCTAAAATTAAATTTTACATTTCTAATTTTTAAAGACACTAAACTTTCGATGCAAATAATTCAGCCGCGAAGATAGTTGCGAAGCTGAGGTTAAGTTTAATAAAAAGACCGCACTTTACACTATTAGAAGATTCAAAACTTCAAAATCGACCTCTTGACACCTAAACCCCCTTTCCATAGTCCAGGTCACATATACTATCAAATCAATAACAAAAGTGTAGGTAAAAAGTAAGTTCGTTAGATCCTCTCTGTTAGTTGTCGCGACGTACTTCGTGTTCACCTCCTTGCTGATTTCGTTCCTTATTGAAAGGTCTTTGTTTTTTTTTTATCAAATGGTATTCTTCAGTGTGTGACTGGTTCACATTACCAAGGACACAGCTAACAAATTGAAGAGGCTAGCCGCAATAAGAACACAAATTTCAATTATTTTCAGGCTCGAATGTATGTGTTTTAACAGTTCCTAGCGGACAACGATAATTAGTGGCCATTAACAACTAAAACCGGAATTAACCAAACGCTATCACTAGACCTAGAAAGATTCGGCGTTAGCGGCCTTGAGGGACGCACCGCTAAACTTTCATTTTATTACAACTACAACAAGTGAACACGGCCGACTTCCACATAAATACATCCGCGATACAATGGACGGTACGATACGATAAAGACGGACAATGTTTTTGAAATCGGCTAAGTTAGCAAGATTTAATTAATAAGTGGTGTGAATAGCAACCACCAATGAATGGTTGAAACAAGAATGCGCAGAGACCAAACATATCCAAAACCAACACGACACCTTCAAATTACACAAAATGTTAAAGGAAACATCTGGTGTTGCCAGAAAGAGCAAGAGGGGTATGCTAGTCGGCGAAGACAGATGGATAGTTTCCGACTCTCAAGAGAAAAACAAAGTTTGGCAAAAATATATTGAAAAACTATTCGGAAGCGAGCTCACAAAGATATCTGAAAACAACGAATGCATAACTAGTTCAAATTCCACTTTATGTAAAATATTTAACACAAATTATGATACTGGTTACTACCCTCAACAATGGCTACAACCTATCTTTATCCCACTACCTGAAGTAAATAGGTCCAGAACTTGTAAAAAATATCGACTCATCAGTCTTATGAACCATACTCTAAAAATATTCCTTAAAATAATTCATCAATGTATAAATTAAAAACGTGAAAGGGACACGGCTGATATCCAGTTTGGCTTCAGATAAGAAATAGGCACAATAGAGTTTCTTAAAAACAAAATCCGTTTTGGGCATCAGATTTCCTGGGATAAAATTCGACAATAATCTTTCCAATAGCATTCTGATCAGAATCCTGTTCAATCTTTACTCAGAAGTAGTATTGCGAGAAGCACTTGATGATGCTGAGATTGATATTAAAATTATGGATTTACAACATCCGATACACCAGTGACACAATCTTGATTGATGACAACTTGGAAGGGTTACAACGGTTAGTCAATGTAACCGTTGAATATAATAAAGAAGAAGAAAAAACAAATTGATGATAACAACAAAGAACCTGGCCGCATTCGAAAAGTAGACTAATTCAAATACCTGGCGACATAACCGTCTGAACATCAAACAACGAAATTAAAAATTGCGTAGAACCTAGATACCAAGAAGCTACTTATGCATCTCAAAAATTCACAATTTGCGACTATGATCTAAATTTGAGATTGAGGTTCGTGAAATGTTACGAATGTCGGTGCTTATACAAGTGTATCTGAATGACGTTCCCAAACTTCAGGGGGCGATTCTTTAGCAAATTTTAAGGGTATTTTCCAATATGAACTATAGCGACTTCGACTCCCCTGGACAGCTACGTCCCTCCAAAAATGGTGGAAAATTTTAGCTTCATTTTTTTTCTCAAGAACTATAAACAACAGGAAAATGAAATTTTTTGAATAAGTTTAGCTGATAATAGGGCACGTTTCTAGCTTATTTGTACTTTCAGTATTCCCTTCTAAGTTACTAAACGTAACCACCCCGTTCAAGTTATGCCTAGATTTTTTTTACAAAAATTATAAATACATTGGAAAAATTTCACTTAGATAGATAAAAATATTCCAAAACTTTTTTGTCTCTTTAATGTTCTTCGAAAATGTAATAATTTCCGAGAAAAAAATGAAATAAGCAAACACCAACTGTTAAGCTGTAGGGTTGTTAATCGAAAGTTGGAATGAATTTTTAATGAAAAAATCTTAATAGCCTTCGCAATTTTTTTCAGAAATAGTTATGACATTTAAATGTAAGTATATTTCTTACTATTATCATTGTTTTATTCAAAATTTTGAAACGTCGAGTGATGAGCGTAAATGCGATAGAACTTTATTTAAAAATTAATTTGTAAAATAACAACAATAGTAAGAAAAACACTGATATTTAAATGTCACAAATATTTCTGAAAAAAATTGGAAAGCCTATTAAGATTTTTCATTAAAAATTTATTCCAACTTTCGTGTACAGGGTGGTTCAAATTCGATGTCCGAATAGGCTAACTCGGAAACTATAAGAGTTAGAAAAAAAGTAGCTTACATGTCATGATCTCGTTTTTCGAGATACTGCTAATGCCGAAAACCTCATAGCGCTATCGTCTTTTGTTTTTCCCCTAGAGGCCAAAATTGGAAATATCGTAAAACCAGCAAGTGCAATTATCTTCGTTATTATTATAGGTGGAGTATTATAACTAAGACATTATATGGACACTTTTTTATAGAGGATTGGATGACGTAGTCAAAAAAATTTTTTCGGTTTTAGATTTTGAGATATCATCACAATTTTCGTTTTTTTAAATGGAAACAACCACTGATTATTCGCTTATTAAATTCGTTATTTTTTTCTGATTACAAAAATATAGGGTTCGACAGGTCTATTTCTTATTGTTTTAGAATAAAGCCAAAAATAAACTTTTTTTTAAATTTCCATCTAGTGTCATCGACGAAATTAAATTTACAGTTTCCTGTAAATTATGGTACTATAACTAAAAATTAAAAAAACAAATTTCTGATGTTTGAAACAAATAAATTTGTTGAACTATTTAATTTATATATGTTTTACACAAAAGTTGGAATAGATTGCATTATTTCACATTTTTTATTAATATTTAATATTATTACAGGATTTTTAAAGTGACACTTTTTGAATACAAACAAATGTTGCTATGTTTATTTGAATTCAAAAGAAAAATATATGAGCGCCATCTATCAATAATTTATTAAGTCATTTAATAATAATATTAAATATTAATAAAAAATGTGAAATAATGCAATCTATTCCAACTTTTGTGTAAAACATATATAAATTAAATAGTTCAACAAATTTATTTGTTTCAAACATCAGAAATTTGTTTTTTTAATTTTTAGTTATAGTACCATAATTTACAGGAAACTGTAAATTTAATTTCGTCGATGACACTAGATGGAAATTTAAAAAAAAGTTTATTTTTGGCTTTATTCTAAAACAATAAGAAATAGACCTGTCGAACCCTATATTTTTGTAATCAGAAAAAAATAACGAATTTAATAAGCGAATAATCAGTGGTTGTTTCCATTTAAAAAAACGAAAATTGTGATGATATCTCAAAATCTAAAACCGAAAAAATTTTTTTGACTACGTCATCCAATCCTCTATAAAAAAGTGTCCATATAATGTCTTAGTTATAATACTCCACCTATAATAATAACGAAGATAATTGCACTTGCTGGTTTTACGATATTTCCAATTTTGGCCTCTAGGGGAAAAACAAAAGACGATAGCGCTATGAGGTTTTCGGCATTAGCAGTTTCTCGAAAAACGAGATCATGACATGTAAGCTACTTTTTTTCTAACTCTTATAGTTTCCGAGTTAGCCTATTCGGACATCGAATTTGAACCACCCTGTATAAGTATACAAAAAAATAAAAAAAAAATAAAAATAATTAAGTAATTATTTTTTTTCTCAGAAACTATAAAATTTTCGAAAAACATCAGAGGAGCAAAAAAGTTTTAGAATATTTTCATCTTTCTAATAAACGAAATTTTTCGTAAATTAAATTCGTTCTTTAAACTAGTAACTTAAAAGGGAAGATTGAAAGTACAAATAGGCTGGAAACGTGCCCTACTATGGTTTTAGAGAAAAAAAAAATTTTTTGAAGGGGCGTAGTTCCCTAGGGGAATCGTAGTCGCTCACAGTTCATATAAGAAAGTACCCTTAAAATTTGCTAAAGAATCACCACCTGAAGTTTGGAAACGTCATTCAGATATACCTGTATATGAACATTAATTGCAATTATTATTAAACGTGTAAGTAACATATTATAAATGAAAGGAGGGATGGATATCTTTTAGACGTTAAAGACAGGACGGTTGCACTGACCTCTAACGGCTAACGAGAGACCTGAGTTCGATTCCTGGCGCTACTAATTTTTCCTGTCTTTAACGTGTAAAGGTATCCCTTATGGGATACCTTTAAAATTTGCTAAAGAATCACTGCCTGAAGTTTGGGAACGTCATTTAGATACACCTATATATTTTTATAGTATAAACCATTATGAAATGAATGAACAAAATGTTAATTAAATTAAATGAAAAAATCTCCAAATGTATAAACGCGTCGCCCTTAATAAGAGGTGAAATATTAATTTAATGAAAATAGTTTAAATATTGAAGGTTTAAATAGTAAAACTGAAAAGAATGAAATAGAAAAAACGTGTAGATAGATTATTAGCAACCTGCAAAAAAGTGAAGCTTCCATTTCCTAAGACATCGGAAAGTGGTCTTGGAGGTGGTTGTTGTGGTTGCTGTTGCGGTTGTTGGGGGGGCTGATGTTGCGGAGCGGCAGCATAATAAATAGGTTGTTGATCGGCCGGAATTACCGGCACCATCGGAGGTGGCTCAACCGGTTGCGGTGGTTGAACAGGCGTTAAAGGTTGAACTACGGGTGGCGGCGGTGGCGGCCGAGCCTCGATCGTAATCGAGTCAATCGATTCAATCATCTCATGGTTAATTATTTCCAACGAAGGGGTGGCTTCAACGACGCCTTCTTCAGTTTCAACATCAACAACTTCAACAAATTGTTCCTGCTAAAAATCAATTCAAATATTTACGAAATTTATTTATTATAAATTAATAACCTGGGATTGATCGAAATATCCGCTTTCGTGAATCTTCCCAATGATGTCTTTTATATGTCCGTAAGTGCTTCCAAAGATTTCCTTTGGTTTACCATCAACAACAGCAAGCAAATGTTCTGCAGCGCCTTGAATTTGGGTGCAAAATATTTGAGAATCACCCGGTTCATGCTTCGGAGTTACATTCGTATACAAATCGTCTAATAATCTATAAAAAAATTATATTAAATTTAAATAATAGGTAATTTACTTTCTTTGAAAATCAATTAGGTACTTCAAATCAGTCTCGCTGAGTTGTGCAGCACCATTCCTTCCATGTAGAAAATCGTCCCTAATATTTTCTTGTCCCATTTGAGTTAAGGCGTCCTGCACAAGAAGTACTTCACGCACTTTGGCCAATTCAGATTGACTTTTTGCCAAAGCATCTTTCCGCGCTTGCTTTTTCGCTTCCTTTTCAGAAACAAGCGCCAATCCAATAAATTGCTTGCATAAATCGCGAGCAAAATCCAGCGTTTGTACAACTTCGTCAAATTTCGCTATCGCCGTCTTTTGATCTTGATTCAGTTCCTTTCCAGAACTTTGTAGTTGTTTATATGATATTAATTTTGCCTAAAATAATTAAGTAATAAAAAATATTGCATTTATATTAAAGTAATTGGGCGAGTAACAGCGGCGAGGACAAACACTCAAACTTTCACAACCAAAATAAGAAAAATTAAAATTCACCTTTCGTTTCTCTAAATTTCGTATTTTATGTTCGATGGTGATGATGGCTTGTCGTAAGGGGTTTGTTGAATTGGGGCCAGTAACTGAGGGGTCGCCCACCACGACCGTAGCGTTGGTAGAACCCTCGCCGGCGATTTGCTGCTTGTCAATTTTGACGTTAGCCGCCGATGGCATTTTGGTTGTGTCCGCGGGGGCCGTTGCGGATTCGTAATAACGCGGTGCTTTACTGATTGTGGGGCCGAGCCGTGCGTCAACTTACGATTTGATTCTGAGCCTTCTGGAACGTTAACTTACGGTTATAATGACGGATCGAGACGCGGCACATCAAAAAAGCCGACACGACCGAACGGAAATGTCACCGGGTGACAACGTTTTTTGCCGAAAGTGGCGCTGATTGTACTTGCGAAAACGGAAATGATATTGTACCGCCAAATTTAAAATTATTACACCTAAATTTGATGAAATACTTTTAGTTTTAGATGAAATTTTAAATAATCGTTTTGTTTGTAGTGTGTAAATTAACAACAAATTATTTCGTATTAATTAAGTTTATTTTAAATAATTTCGCTCGAAACGTAAATTTCTTCTTTACCGGCCATTTTTATTCTTCAACTCTAAATTAAGTCTACATTACAATTGTTTTTATAAACTATTGTTTTACGTTATATGTAAAATTATATATATTGTGTTACATTATAATTATTACGAATTGAAATAAAATAAACAATATTTTGTGTCTAATTAATTTCGTTGATAACAGATGTCCAATATCTACTAATTCTACTTTACCGACTTTTATAACAACAAATAAAACAAAATAAAATTTCAATCCAATGATTAAACACAAATTTATTTAATGGCCTAGGGCCTCGTACTCTTAATATTCCTCGCCTGCAATAAACAACTTTCCAGACATGATTTAAATAACTGTATTTAGGTTATGTTCAAAAATTATTACACTAAACTTACGAGATTTCATTTATGTAGGCTTATTTAACGATTTCAATTAAAAAATCTCGATTAGTTTTCGAGAGATAATTGTGCAAAGTTGCATTTAAATTCAAAGAACTTTAAAATAAAAAATTAAAAGGTTTTTTAAATCCAACTACATATTGTGTACATATGTTTGATTGTTAGATATGATATATTAATTTAAAAAAATGGTACCTCAAGAACGAATTGAGATATCTACATAAAATAAAAAATATGTGAATACAAATTTGATGAAGATTTAATGCACCATAAATAATTCTGCTCCTGTTTTCCATAATCATCGTTGTTATAGCTTTTAAATCCAAGTCTGCATGTTTGATTGTTATGAAATTCAAATTTTATAAAATCGTAGCTCAAAAACGAATTGAGATATCATCATGAAATAGTAAACTTTTAAAGCAAATATACTGTATATTTAATCTGCCATAAACATTTCTTATTTTTCATAATTATCGTTGTTATGATTATTTAAATCCAAGTCTGCATGTTTGACGTTATTGATATAAAATACAAATTTTTAGAACATCGTATCTCGTAAACGAATTGAAATATCATCAAGATATTAAAAACATTTTAAGGCGAATTTGATTGATGTACTCGATAAAAGATTTAATCCAACACTGTATGTTCGATTATAGAAGATTTCTGTAAGACATGATTTCTCAGGTAGGCATGATATTAAGCCAATCTACATACATACATTGATTTTTTTGTTATTGTTTGACATGTTATTGTTCTAAAATAATTATAAAATAACGTAATATAAGAAAATTTTATTACCAAGTAATTTTATAAAAACTTACTTATACGAATAACAATATTTGGCAAGGTACATCATGTAACGCTACAACAAATAAAAACAATAATTTAAATCTAATTTAAAAACATTATCTAAAGCTTCATTTATATCGCCTAATAAGTCTTTGTTGTTGATGAATTTGGTCGTTAATTTGCACTTTGGTAGCTTGTTTCATTCGTTTCTCAGCAATTTCGTGCAATTTATCCAAAGCTGGTTTAGCGTTTTTTAAGAAATTCTCGAATGCTTGAAGGGTATCCATTGGAAGCTAAAATAAATTCAGTGTGATTACTTAAAATTGAAATAAAGAAAAATGTACATTCAAAATGTTATTCATAATCGCCGTATTTGACTCTGTATGTCGTTTTCCTCGATTTTCTTCATCGCCCATTCTTAATCCAAATTCATAATTGCCATTATTTATTTCATAATTAATTTCACCGAGAGCTTTTGGTCCTTCAATAAGCCCAACCATTTGTAACGCTTGAGTTGTAATCGCGGTACAAACCAAAATATACACGAATTTATCTAATATAGTAATTAACATCTTAAAAAAAAACGCCGTCAAAAATTAATTATAAAAAAATTATTTAAATAATAATTTATTACCTTACTCATTTCTTGTATCAAATTATAACTGTACTTGTTCGTGCAGATTACTTAAAGGTTTTCTTCTTCGAGAATAAACCGCTATTGAATTATTCCGATTTTTGACGACGACTGTTGAAGAAATTTTCCCTTGGCCTTTCTCCGCGCGCTTATCATCGTACTTTCACTACGTGTGGCGTCGTTCGGTCTCTTTACGGGGAGAAACCGTTTGTTATTGTCGAGCCAGCAGCAAGTTCACCGAACGAGTTTATTGTTATAAACGATTTCGAGCGAATTCTTTTTTGCTTAATTGTTAACTGAATGAAAACTCATTGTTTTTATAAATCGCGTTCGGAATTCGTTAATAATAAGGCGATAAACTTTTTTTCTATAACTGAATGATTTATAAAAGAAAGTGAAGTGAAAGGAAAGGAAGAGTTGCTAATTGTTAACGTAAATAAAAATTTTACGGCTGTGTTTGAATTTTTTAAATAAGAGTTATGTAAATCGGGTTTATAATTTTAGATAAGATAGCCTAACAAATAAATGTGATTTTGTAGAAATTGTTCAAAATGTGCGGAATATTAAGAATAGAACGATACCGTGTTCAGCTCAATATTTATACATGAGTTATACACCTGGAACTTGCAGGTGAAGATCATTTTCCTAAGATCTGAATAAGCAGATTCAATTTATTCTAAATCACACAAAAATTATAGAAAAAGTTTGATAAAAATTACTAACTTCAAATAGAATATGAACCAAGCGAATTTAAAGATTTAGAAACAGTCGAAAACACTTGGATCAAAACTATCGAACATGAAATGATAAAAAAATTACAACAACAACATCCAGAAATTATTCACGACGAACGAATTCCCTAGGTTTTCACTCAGCAGTAAAAAAATTATTAGTTTTACAAGATGTTAATGGTAACACTAGGGAATGGGAGCATGTTATAAAAAACTTTAACAACAAAAGTTGCAACAAACTTTATTCCTAATAATTTTGCTCTCTTGTATATTTGCTTAAATATTCGATAATTTATTCCTTTTTTAAGTTATTAATAGTAATACTCGGGAGTCTACAAGAAAACTTTTAGAACAAAAGTTGTAGCCAATTTTATTGTTTTCTTTTCCTGTTGCAATTTGATGAATTTCGTTGTTTTACAAGTTATTAATGGTAACATTGGGATATCAGAGCGTATTACAAAAAGACTTTTAGAAAGATGTAGCAAATTTCATTCTTAACAATATTGTTCTCTTGCACTTTTGCCTTCAGATGCATAAATAATATAGATATCGAGAAACTTTGTGTCTACCTAATATAACCGAAATAATGACAGAGATGTATTGAAAAAATCGTATCATCGGGATTTATAGGAATAAAGGAATTATTTTTGGTACGTTAAAACTGCGTTAAATTTGCTATAAAATGGCTTTTATTACGTCTCGATATCTTAATTACTGTTTGAGATATGAGTTTTTTAAACTTGGTGATTACAACTTGAACGTATCAAAAATAACGTAGGAATGAATTAAAACAATCATAAGCTAAAAAAAAAGAATAATTCAAGATTAGGAGTCTGTCTTAAAAATCGATTATTTTTTTTTTATCGATAGGAAATGAGTCAAAAGAGGCGTTAATGATAGATACCCATGCACAAAATAAAAAGTTATTTTCACTAAACTTATTGAGATTACAACATATTTTCGGATGAAAACCTTATTTCTTAGGCTATCAATGCATAACGACAATTAACTGTCGTTAGATAGAATTGTTTCTAGCAAAATGTGTGTTAATAGACTTTGTGTTAATAGATTGTGTATCAATTGATCTGTCAAACGACTGAAATATCTTTATGTTGTAAATATAAATAAGTATAGTAGCTTATTTAATAGTAGTTTACTTAAATTAAAATAGTTATTAAAAAAGACATGTGTTACACATGGTTATACATGGTTACAAAATAAAAATAAATAAATAACCCTTGTGACGATAGCAACAAACTTTTACCCGTAATTTCATATCTATTTTATTAGCTGATATCTTTCTTATTATTAGAGATAGCGGAAAACTAAATACACCATTTGAAAGCTTGATTCTTTCTCTATGAAATCGTCGGTCCTCGCTTGCCGATATGTTGATGTTAAGATCAATAAAAGATGAAGAACACCGCTCTGTACGTAAAATAGCTTAATATTACCAAACTTCAAGCCCTTGTGCAATTGTTATCAAACCGAATTTTAAAAAACTGTGTTCACAATCAGAAAGAATGCTCCTTCAAATATCTTAATTCGGGTTTTGTCGGTCAATATATATTAGAATCATGGTTAAATCACCTTTAATATACATCTCTATACACAGAAATGTTTAATTGCTCTACCTCTAAACAACTTTCTTATTTGATATGAGGAAAGCTATAGAAGTATATCTTGAAGTTATAGACTTGCACAAGGACGTTTTTGGTCAAAAAATTATCAAATTCACACGTTTTAGCTACTTTTAAACATTGTTGGGATCAATAACTTTCTTATATCACCAGGAAAAAACTCTATCACCAAGCAGCGATAGCCGCGTGTTATACATCATTAGAAAGAGCAGAAATTGTAGATAAGATAGATCTATACTTCTATAGTTTTCCTCCTATCAAATAAGAAAGTTGTTTAAAGGAATAGTAATTAAGTATTTTTGCGTGTAGGGATGTATATTAAGGGCGATTTAAGCATGACGCCGATAGATATTTACCAACAAAAACCCGGATTAAGATAAATTAAAGAGCGCTCTTTCTGAGTGTGATAATAGTTTTTTAAAATTCGGTTTGATAACAATTGCACAAAGGCTTGAAGTTTGGTAATTTTAAGCTATTTAATCTAAGTACAGAGCCACCGCTTTGTAAGTTAAGTACAGATTCTTCTTCGCTGTGCACGATTTGTGGAAAATATATCTGGCAAGATTCCCTGAGAGATGACTTTTAGTACGGCCAGATGTTGATATACTACTTTTCGCATGAGGCCAGGTGGATTCGATGGATTTGTAACTTAAAATATGCAAAAAAGTTACCTGTTCGAAACGATACAACCTTACCGTACTTCCTTCTTTTTTGTTTCCGAGTGGAAACGTGCCCATTGCACACCCACAAGTACCCATCAATTGCATTTCTACCTTAATCTTTTGAATTTCTCCAAAATAAGGTTTATTATTCTTCTCATTCAGATTTGACCAAAGGATTTGACGAATATTTCACCCTACGTTATGAACTTTTGATGTTAAAACTTTCTAAGTACGCAAGGGATTTTCATCAATAATATGTGTTATTAAGTTCCAAAATAACGTTAAACTAACTAATAAGTATCCTAATTATAATATTTAAGTGGTTTGAAGTCTTTTAATAACAAATTTAAAAAATTAAATTAATATTATGTCAAATTTAAAAAGTGTGAATCTCAATTCTAAACTTATTTAGTTCTCATGCTCTCTATTTAAATGCGATAACAGATTATTAACATTTCAAATAGATTTTTAGAATCTATTTGTATCTTATATTCTATTCAATTTTTTTTCCGAATCTATCTCTGCTCCTATCTGGCGACACCCTTGTACATAGTTAATAGACACACAGTCTATCTAACGACAGGTACTTAGTCATTATGACCTATGCGAGGTTAGCCCCAAATTTTTCTAGCCCCCAATTAGATAGGATTTTACATGTATAGTATTTTGATTATAACAAGAAAACCAGTCAACCGATTTCGATCAACAATATCTCATTCGAAAGCTTAATCTTTGACCAATACGAAAGTGGAAATGCCCGATTCGAAATCTCTCGCGGGGTCATTTCAATGGCTGTACGCACATAATTAGTAAATTTTGAAATCTGGCATTTCCACCTTCGCATTCATTGTAGATCATACTTTCAATCGAGATGTTGACTAAAATTGGTCAATTAGTTAAGGAGATAATTAATGTGTTTAATTAATTCGTTTGTTGTATTTTAATCAAAATCCTTAAATATTTCGAATCGGGCATTTCGATAACAGCATTCAGCCAAACACAAACTTTCGATTGAGATATAAAACATTAATATCCGTCAAACTGTTCTCTAATTATAGTCGATTTAATTTAAATTAATTTTTTTATATTGTGGGCTAGACTTTCGAGCGTTCACACGTGCATAAACAACAGCCGGTACGGTGTCATTCCGAGGGCTGTATAAAGTTAACGGTAGAGAATTGAAATTGGGCATTTTGTGATTTCGATAGAAGACACTATGACGAATCGAGTGACGTATAAATCTTGATCATCGGGTACATCGTTTACGAGTTATCACCACTTAAAGAAAACATTGTTAACATTGTGTGAAAATACACGGTTAACATTGTTTGTGTTGTCAGTTGTAATTGTCATTTGGTTAAACACACAGTTTGTTGCCATCGTCACACGGGTTATTTTTTTATTGTTATTTTGTAACCACGTACACGTCTTTTTTAATATATTTTAATTAATAATTCACTATTTTAACTTAAGTAAGATACTATTAAATAAGCTATTATACTTATTTATCATTTATATTTACAATATAAAGATATTTCAGTCGTTTGACAGATCAATTGATACACAATCTATTAACACAAAGTCTATTAACCAGGGACTAAAAACGAAAAGTATTTTGTTCGTTTCCGATCAGAACGAAAACGAAAAATTTCGTTTTCGTTCTTTTCGTTCACACCCAAAAAATATCGTTTTCATTTTCGTGAACCGAAATGAAATAACGGTTAAAACCGGTTTTTTACTATTTTTCTAATAAAAGTATGCCAACATGCTTTTTTTAATTTTTTTTTATATTTGACAAATAAGTCACTTGTCATAATTTTAATCATAGCTGGCAAAAATTACTAACATAAAATTTATGCTTTTAAAAACTTAAATGTTAAAAATTTCAATCAACTGCATTTTAAGTGATGATGGCATATTTGCTTTTTATAAATATTAAAAATAAAATTTAGAATGAATTGTTTGGGACCGTGTCTGTATTGGAGAGGCACGAATCTGTTTTAGTTTCTTTCATTTATTCCCATTAAATTTAGTTACTTGAAAACCACGCACAAACTGCTATGCAGTTTAGTGGTATGCCAGTGACAGATTTTTTTTGCTTCATATTTTAAATAATAATATTTGTTTCTTTTCTCTCTGATCTTGCTTTATTTCAATTAACTTTTACTTATTTAAAAATTTTGTGTTATGGTTAATTTTTGGTTATTTGTAAATAAAGTTATTATTATTATTAAAAATAAGAGAAAAAAATTTTTAACATATTTATTTTATAGTAAAAATATACAGGGTGATTCACATAAGAACCGACACAGAGCAGGGACATGTAGAGGACAATAAATTAAGATGATTTAACGTAACTTACCTCTATACTAAGTTGTACCCCTGAGGAGTTATAGGTCTTCAAAGTTGGCTCTTAAATTTTTAAAAAGTTCAATATCTTTGTAATACATTTCATAGCCGACTAGTGAATTTTCGCTTATTTTAAGCAACATTACGAAATACGTGGGTTTAATTATTTAAGTTTTCTATGAAAACGACAATGTTTTTAAAAAATAATAAGAGTAAAAAAAGTTTTTGAATTAAATTCCACATGAAATCAGGTAATAATGTGTTAAATCCACCAAAAGGTTAAAAAAATCTGTCAAAATTTAGGGGACCATCACCCGTAATCAACCCTTTCAAATGCCTCAATTGGTCTAAACTTGCTACCAATTAATACCCTCGGTACACTCATAACGTATACCAAATTTGGTTTTTCTAACTTAATGTATTACGAAGATATTCAATGTTTTAAAAATTTAAGACCCAACTTTGAAGACCTATAACTCCTCAGGAGTTCAATTTAGTATAGAGATAAGTTGAGTTAAATCGTCTTAATTTATTATCCTCTACATGTCTCTGTTCTATGTCGGTTTTTATGTGAATCACCTGTATATAAATAATTCAGCATTCCAAAATAAATAAAAATTTTAGTTAATTAAATTAAAGATATATTCTAAAGTAAATCACAGGATAATTATTAATTTTAGTATATATGAATATATTTATATAAAAATTAATTGTAACTATTTAATCTAAGAAGCAAGACATCTTCCAATAAATTTTCTTAAACTTGCATCACCGATATGTAGGAGTAGGTTACAAAAATATTGTGTCATTAAACCGGTTAAAACCGGTAACCGAAATTATTTATTTCGTTTTCAATCATGAACGAAAAATAAAAATTTCGTTTTTGTTTCCGTTTTCGTTCTTATAAATTATTCGGTTCATTTCGTTCTTTCGTTCTCGTTTTCGTTCCGTTCTTAGTCCCTGCTATTAACACACATTTGGTAGAAACAATTCTAACGACAGGTAATTGTCGTTATGCATTGATAGCCTAAGAAATAAGGTTTTCATCCGAAAATATGTTGTAATCTCAATAAGTTTATAAATAACTTAAACAATTTCAGGTTAGGATTTAGTACGAAAATGCATATTTAACATTGCTTTTAACTTCCAAAACGAAACGTCAAATCGCAACTTTAAAGTGATTTTTCGGTAAGTACTACACTTTTCCGCACTTTTTTTTATCATTAACGCCTCTTTTGACTCATTTCCTATCGATTAAAAAAAATCATCGATTTTTAAGACAGACTCCTAATCTTGGTATACATATGCCCTAAATTTGCAGAAACACGAAATTAATTTTCAACTCATTTATCGTCAATTAAATGGTTTTTAATTTGGTTCCTATTCATCCTGATATCTCATTTCGATCGTGAGATACGATTTTTTAAAGTAATATTCCTCCTGCCTACTAAGCGACGCTGACATCGACTCCGTTCACCGAAGCTTAGTGAATGTTAGTGAAGCGAATTTTAATTTATAAAAAGAAACAGAAATAAGCTATGCGGGGTGAGGGAGGTTCCGTCCAATCGAAAAAGATGCTGCGTTCCAGACAGGCAACGTACTGTCCTCTCCCCGAGTTTGCAATCCGAATTGGTACTAAATAATAGCCATTAGGTGATATTGTAATAAATTGCTTCAAATAGACAGGTGTTTCAAGGTGTTCCGGTGACCATTTTCATCATATTCGTCTAAGTAGGTATTATATTTGTAAGTACTTTTTTATGATGTTAAAACGAAACGACTACTATTATTTTATTATATTTTATAATAAAAATTAAAAATGACAGTTTCTTGTATATTGATGTTTACATCATCAAAGTCCGGTAAGTGTCAAACTATAATGTCATTTTTAAATTTTGAAATAAGTAAATGTTATATAATCGTAATTGCTGTTTAACCGGACTCGACAGTATAAAATAAAATGTTATACGATACATGTCCGCTAGGTCTTGTAATAGTACCCGTTAAATAGTATGTATACTCAAATAATAACTCGTACTGTTACAAGTCACCTACCGGACTTATAACGAAAATAACTTGTATAACATTTCCTTATATCACTAGATTTTATCCCATTCTTGAATTTCTCCAGATCCAAAAGCTATGTAAAACATGCCAGATATTAAATAAATTCCAGCTGAGAGTAAAAAAATTTCATCCCACTGAGTCGGATCGTACTCATCAACTACGATTATATCAACAATTATCGGCGTGATAATTCCACATAAATTAGCGCAACTATTTGTGATTCCCATTAAAGTGCCAGCGTGATTTTGAGATATATCGATATGGTTTAATTGAAACCCCGAAAGTGTAGCTGAATTCATGCTTAAACCGGTCATTATTAAAACAACAACCTTTATAGTAGTTAAGTCATCAACTCCAGATATGATTAAAAAAATTATAGCTGGCCCGAATAAACCAATCGATGTCGCAATTTTTCTTGCATTTCCAATACTCAACATTTTCCTATTTATAATAAAATCCGTACCGATAGCAAACGGAAAAGAAGCTATCCAAGCAACAAAATAAGCTAAAGCTATAACAACCCCGTTTTCTTTAATATCAAATTTCAAAATTGTATTCATATACGTTGGAAGTTCGTTCATTAATGTAAAATAACTCCACATTTGTCCGCAATGAACAATTAAAAGGCCCCAAAAAGGACGCGAAATAAAAATTTCCTTCCAAGGCGTTAAGATTTTCTTTGATTTATCGGTACAAGAATAGCCGTAACTGTTTATGATGTACAGTTTTTCTTCGATGGATATATTCTTATGGTTTTTAGGTGAACTCTCGCCGATAAACGCCCAAACAAACATCCAGATAAATCCAAATAATGCGTAAATGTAAAATGCGCTTGGCCAACCGTAAATAGACGCAGATAATTCGCCTGTTAATAACATGCCAATTACAATTCCAAGGGTACAACCTAAAAAAATATAATTTATAACGTTATTTAAGTTGCCTATTAAATAATAATATTAAACTTTTTTACCGGAATAAATAAAAGACCCCATTGTAGATCGTTCATTGCAAGGTATCCATAAACTTATCAAATTATGCACACAAGGAAAAAAGAATCCTTGACATAAACCTTGTAGAAATCGACACAAAATGCACGCCCAAACACCAAATTCAGCAGATTTCGGGATAGCGCAAGTAAATAAAGCACAGAATCCCATCGAAAATGTAAGTATCCACTTGGAACCGTATCTTTTTGCTAAAATCCCTGCGAAAATTTGTGGCAGAACATAGCCTACGAAAATCGCTGATAGTAATAAACCTTTCTCTTCTGTATTCCAGTGGAACGTCTAAAAAACTGATTTTAAATTTTAAACTTTAAAGTTTTAACTTATACTTACCGGAATTCCCGGATTCACTTTGTCATCCGTTATTGCAACGATCCCAATCGAAAGATTTACTTTCATACCGAACGATATAAAAGTTAGCAGGAATACCATTAAAATTTGTACGTGACGAATACCCAGGCATTCTTTGAGCGCGACATTTTTCCCGTTTAAATTAATTTCTTGACCGTTTTCACCTTTTTTTGGATTCAAAATCATCTCGGTGATAATTATTAAAACTATCCGTTAAAGTAGAAGGAAAATAACGTGTAGTGATGGAACATTCAGATTTTACGTACTGAACGGTTGGTTTTCTAGTTTCACTTAACATATTTTACATTACTTTGTTACGATAAGAACTTGAAAATGTTTATATTTACGCAAAATGGACTTTGTTGAAAACTAATAAACCGTATTTCCTATTTCCGTAGTACTTAGTTAATTTAGTTAATGTTTAGGCAACCCAAATAACGAACCAAATTTTATGTAACCATGACAATTTTGTCGATTTTCAAATGTTACAAATAAAACAAGCAGCCATTATTGTATTCGTTATTAAAACGACGCCTTTTATTCGATCCTCGGAAGATAGAACCCCAATTCAAGTAAGAAATTTCCAATTTTTCTTCGAACCAACACCTACAATTATTCCCGACATTTGTCGCGCGAACATTTGGTCCTTCGAGCCGGATTGTCGGTATTACCGGATTGTCGGTATTACCGGATTGTCGGTATTTTCTCTTTTCCCCGGTTATCGGAAACATCTTCGCCAGCGTGCGTTGTTGGGCCCTTCGTTGCCGCGCTTTAATTCCCGGTACCTTGGGGTGATCCGGACGCACGACGCTGTTTCCGAGATTCCTTTTCCCTTAATTTATATTTAATTTCGTTTATTTTGAATTTATTTATTCACCATGACAACGACAACTGATAAATTACAAAAGGCCGTTTTAAAAAGGACTAGTTTGCTTAATAGATTAAATGAAACTCTTACCTACGGCCAAAACTTGATCTCGGAAGAAGATAAATGTATCTTTTCTGCACGGGCAGACCGCGTTGATACTGTTTATGATCAATTTCAAGACATTCACAACCAGATCATGGGTTTTATCTCAGATGGTGACTTCCCACAACATGATGAGGTAAGGAAAGAAGTTGATAAAGCTTATTTTACCATCAAATCGATCCTTATAAAAAATAAATCGTCACCTGCACCTATTCCTATTCCGCAATCATGTCCAAAACTAAACAAAATCATAATTCCTGTTTTTGACGGCAATTACAAAAATTGGCCGACCTTTTTCGATTTATTTAATACAATGATTAATGACAATGATTCATTATCAGCCGTAGCCAAATATCAATATCTTCTCACTTCACTGTCCGGAGAAGCGTTAAATTTAATAAAAGGTCTTCCTGTGACCAATGACAACTATATAATTGCCTATAACTCGTTAAAGGGGAGGTACCAGAATAAACGTCATCTTGCTACTTTATATTTTAACGAGATCGTTGCTCTGAAACCAATACAAGAAGAGTCATCGAAATCTTTTAGGTTTTTAATAGATACCTTCAAAGAAAATATAGACGGTTTTCGGATGCTTAATTTTCCCGTTGATCAATGGGACTTTCTTTTGTTTAATATTCTTCTTCAGAAGTTAAACATTTCTACAAAAACCAAGTTTGAATCCGAACATACCACCTTTGAAATTCCAACATACCTTCAATTAATTAATTTCCTAGAAAACCAAGCAAAGGCTTTCAATTCAGTGTTACTCACATCTGATAAACTTTCCATGAACAAAAACAAACCTTTTCAAAATTATCGTGGCAAAACATCGGTTAACCTCAAAACTGAAGATGTAAAACTATCTTTTAAATGCATATTATGCCCAGAATCACATTCAATATATCGTTGTTCTAAGTTTCTTGCAAAATCAGCTTCAGAAAGATTATCCATAGCAAGAGATCACAATCTCTGTCGCAACTGCTTAAACAAAAATCACAATACAAGTTCTTGTACATCCAATTATCGCTGTCATTCCTGCGATCAACGTCATCACACATTGCTACATTTTGAAACTAAGAAGCAACCAACTATGCATGTAGGGACGACTGCATGTAATAATGGCAACGTATCCATAGAAGGCGCTAATCATCAGGTCATTTTACCTATCGCGTTCGTACAGATTCGTGATCATTTTGGTCGACTTCATTTGGCAAGAGCTTTATTAGACTCTGGGAGCATGTCTAATTTTATTACCACCAAACTATCGCAAAGACTTCGGTTGCCACGTAAAAGTCATTCATTGGAGATTCATGGATTGAACTCTATGACATCAATTTGTAATAAGGGCATCGTTAATTGCAAGATTCAATCTTGTCAATCCCAAAATTTCTCTTGTGATCTGAAAGCCATTGTTACTCCGTCTATTTGTTCTGCTCAACCTTCATTATCACGTATCATTAATTCTTACGATCATCTTAAATGTTTGGATTTTCATCCTGAACATAATACCTCAGTCAAAGATGTTGATCTACTATTGGGAGCAGAATTAGTTCCTCAAATTTTTACTGGTGGTCGTGTCTGCGGTGGTCAGAACGATCCTATTGCTTTACATTCCGTCTTTGGATGGATATTAATGGGAAAATCTCAATTATCGACATCGACTTCATTATCAACTTGCGTTTCTACGACTGATGATTCTATTGATTCAGTAATTCAACGTTTTTGGGAATTGGAATCAATTTCTGAAAATAAAACAATGTCTTTAGAAGAAGAACAATGTGAAGATCACTACAAGAATACTTATCGACGAGACGTATCCGGAAGATTCATCGTATCTTTACCCTTCAAGAAGGATGAATCTGTTCTGGGAAATTCATACAACATCGCCTTAAAAAGATTTACTTTATTGGAAAATCGCCTACTGAAAAATGTGTCGTTACATAAAAAATACGTTGATTTCATGAGAGATTATCTTGAGACTAATCATATGTCCCTCATTCCTTCTCCAGATATTACGTCTATTAAATATTATATTCCTCATCATTGCATAATTCGTGATGATAATCAATTGTCAAAATTTAGAGTAGTCTTTGATGCCTCTGCGTTATCATCTAATGGCAAATCGTTAAATGATGTTCTGTTGATTGGTCCAAAATTGCAACAGAGTATCGTTAATATTTTAATCAATTTCCGATTTTTTAAATACGCATTCACTTGTGATATTCAGCAGATGTACCGGCAGATTTTAATCTCCCCTTCAGATCGAACATTTCAAAACATTTTATGGCGTTTTTCCCCTGAAGAACCGGTACAGTCATATCAATTAAACACGGTTACTTATGGCGTTTCTTCAGCACCGTTCTTAGCTCTCAGAACAATTCTTGAATTGGCTAATGTGTACTCAAATGACTATCCTAAAGCTTCCCATGTACTGAAACACAACGTTTACGTTGATGACATTGTCACTGGAGCTTCCACTATTAATGAGACACTTACGCTACAACAAGAATTAATAAACCTTCTCAACAAAGGCGGGTTTAAATTAAGAAAATGGGCCAGTAATAACCTTGATGTTCTAACTGCGGTTTCCGAATCCGATTTACAACGACCCATCTCCATGGACTATGATGAAACATGTTCCGTTAAGGTCCTCGGTCTTCAGTGGGATCCTTGCTCCGATCAGTTTTCCTTTTCATATACATCCCATGAATCACCTTGCAATAAGAGAACCATCTTATCAGACATTGCTAGGATTTTTGATCCGCTCGGATTTCTAACACCATGCACATTTAAAGCCAAGCATTTCATTCAACAATTATGGTCCCTTCATCTCGATTGGGATGAATCGCCCCCGTCAAGCATCCATTCCGAATGGAAAACCTTTAAACATAATCTTAGTTTATTATCCGATATTCATTTACCTCGTTTGATCATTCCTGATCAACCCGAACACATCCAACTTCACCTTTTCTGTGATGCATCGCAAACGGGTTACTGCGCTGTCGCATACCTTAGATGTTCCACATCCAATCTCATAACGACTTCGTTCGTTTGCGCCAAATCACGTGTGGCCCCTTTAAAGACGATTTCAGTCCCTCGACTGGAACTTTGTGGAGCCACCTTGTTAGCCGATTTATTTTCATCAATCACCAACACACTGTCGAATTTACCTGTCGATTTAGTCGTTGCGTGGACCGATTCACAAGTGGTACTTCACTGGCTTCATTCAGCTCCGTGTAGATGGAAAATCTTCGTAGCCAACAGAGTCTCTCATATACAAAACGCATTACCTCCCTCATCGTGGCGTTATGTGCCTTCTCATGATAATCCAGCCGATTGTGGTTCCCGTGGTTTATGTCCAAGTCAATTGTCATCTTTTAATCTTTGGTGGAATGGTCCATCATGGTTGAAAGAAGATTCCGATCAGTGGCCAGTTAACCCCATTTTCAAATATGAAAATAATGAAGCAATTGCTAAAGAGAGCAAACCTATTTTAGTAAATTGTGGGGAAAATCAAACACATTTTCTGGATCACTTACTTACTAAATTTTCTTCCTTATCAAAAATCCAAAGAATTATTTCGTACATAAGACGGTTTATTCTACTTTCTAAGAAAAACCGCAACGTTAATTTATTCTCATCATTTTCACAATTTGAACTGCAAGATTCACTTCATGTTCTCATAAAACATGTTCAAAATCAACATTTTTCGTGTGTCTTCAATGCTCTTATCAAAAACCAGTTGGTAACAAAACCCTTTCGTAAACTCACACCCTTCATCGATCGTGACGGGTTGCTCAGGGTGGGTGGACGATTAAGACATTCGGATATACCATACGAACATAAACATCCTTTATTACTGCCGTGTGATTCAAGACTAAGTGAATTAATAATCGAAACAATTCATCGTGAATATTTACATCCTGGTCAACGCACCCTTCATGGATTATTGGCTCAACGGTATTGGATCCTGTCTCCGCGAAGAGCAATCCATCGCGTGTTATTTAAATGCATCAGATGTTTCCGGATGAATCCACGGCCACAAGTTCCATTGATGGCCGACCTACCAAAGTACAGAATATCAGAAGTGAAGGCATTCTCAGCAGCAGGAGTCGATTTTGCAGGTCCCATACGCACTACCATGAACCGATCACGGGGATCTCGTTCTGTAAAATCGTATCTGTGTATTTTTCTTTGTATGTCTACTAAAGCTGTTCATCTGGAGTTGGTTACAGATCTTACGACTGATGCTTTCATCGCGGCTCTCCGAAGATTCCTCTCTAGAAGAGGGAATTGCATCAATTTGTATAGTGACCAAGGAACTAATTTTATTGGAGCGAACAACAAGTTAAAAGAGATTGCCGAAGCTACTGGTTCGACTTTCGGCATTCAGTGGCATTTCCACCCTCCAGGAGCACCTCACTTTAACGGATTGGTTGAAGCTGGGGTCAAATCTGTGAAGAGTCATTTATTAAGAGTAATTGGAGAACAAATACTTACCTTCGAAGAAGTGTACACAGTGATAACTCAAATCGAAGCAGTGTTAAACTCAAGACCGTTATGCCCTTTGTCAAGCGATCCCAACGACTTGCTGCCCTTGACACCATCACATTTTTTATGTTTGGAACCGTTAAATGTGGAATTACCTAGTCCAGACTTTACCAAGAGTCCAATAAACCGTCTCGACCGTTGGAATTTGCTGCAGCGTATGGTACAAGATTTTTGGGGCCGTTGGCGGACTGAATATCTACATACCTTGCAGCAACGTATGAAATGGAACAAAATCACTCCTATGATTAAAATGGGAGACATGGTGGTCATTAAGGATGAACAGCGTCCCCCATTGCAATGGACGATCGGACGCGTAGTGGAAATACATCCAGCGCAAGATGGCGTTGTACGGGTAGTGGTTGTGAAGACCGCTAACGGAAGATTAATGCGCCCCGTCGCAAAGTTATCTGTATTACCCGTCAATTGAATTTTGTATTTTATTTCTTTTCGCTATTTATTTATTTGTTTTCTTTTTTAATTCATCATTGTATTTTGTATTGTTATTATTATTCAAATATTAATTGTTAAAAAATAATATTTTTTGGTGGGTGGAATGTTTAGGCAACCCAAATAACGAACCAAATTTTATGTAACCATGACAATTTTGTCGATTTTCAAATGTTACAAATAAAACAAGCAGCCATTATTGTATTCGTTATTAAAACGACGCCTTTTATTCGATCCTCGGAAGATAGAACCCCAATTCAAGTAAGAAATTTCCAATTTTTCTTCGAACCAACACCTACAATTATTCCCGACATTTGTCGCGCGAACAGTTAACAATTTAATATTAGATATTTCTAAATAAATATCTTGTGAATAAATAAATTTCGAACCTGAAGTGCTGACGTTAGATTAGAGTGTCCTTTTTTTTCTTTTTTCTTATCCCTTCCATCTTTTTTTAATTTATTTTATTTTAGAGATGCAAAATGATTTTGTTTATTTATAGAGAATGTTCTTTTTCTTTTATTATACAGGGTGTGTCAAATGTCTGGAATATAGCCAATAACTTCGCCATTTGTGGTTTTAAAGAAAAATGTTTCAAATAAAAAATTCTTTATTAGTTGTGGCGCATTTCTTAGTATAGTCTTCCACACGGCGCTCGGTTTTTATGACTCTGTTACTTTCCTACTGTAGTTGTAAAACTAACAAAGACGGGGTTGTAACAGATAATTCCCCGTTGTAAAATGCTGGGATTCCTCACTCAGGGCGGCATTAAGGCAAGAAAAATAATAGGGTCATATATAAATACTCATTATTCTCTTATTTGTTGTGTTTCTAATATTAAGTACATATTTTTTCTAAATGTTTTGAGGAGGCATGCATTGTCTACTTACAAAAGAGGGCGGAGAATAATTAGATTCTTTAAAATTTTGTTATTCTATTATTTAGACATTCCTAAAAGTAATAATTTTTTCTAAGACTTTTATACTTGTTTTTATAATTAAATTTTAGTTGTTATAACTAAACTTTGGTTTTTTATTAAATTTTAGTTTAAAAAAATTTAAGTTCTACCCTGTTTGTATGACTGTCATAAGTCTTTTCAGGAACTCGAGCGGGCAAAAATCACCCCGGCTTTTATTTATGACTGTCATAAAAACCGATCTGGATGTGGAAGAGTATACTTACTTCTTTACATTGTTCTTTGCTTCGTTGTTATGGCAACCAACATCGTTATTTTAAATGGGATGCATATGTTTTTTTGCATATTTTAATAGAGGATAAATCCCTCTATGCGATTAACATATCAAATCATATAGTTGTATTAGAAAAAAATCGAGAAAAAATGAATACAACAAACCTATAGTAATAATAATAATAATAATAAACAAATAAGCAAATAAGTAAATAGGTACAAGCGGTCAGCAATAACAGGCAGAAGCCCCAAAACCAAGGTCCGTTGAGTATTGGTTATAAGGTTATCCAACTCGAACAAATTAACGTTGACGGGGTGAGGTGGGAAACATGACGTTATTGGAGGAAAAATATAACATAATAGTTATTTAACCAACAAGTCTATTAATGAAGGCGATTAATTATCGAGATATTTTAACGCGTGAGCAAGCGAAGCGAAGCGAACGCGTTAATTATTGAGATATCCGATGACCGTCTTTTCAACAAAATAGAGAAAATCCATCGTTGAAAAATCTCCCACTTCTGTCACTGGCAAAATAACCTCACTTTTAATGTGTCATAATTTATTTTTATAGTCTTACCGAATAGATATAGTGGTCGGTTGGGTCGGTATTACAAATTTCATTGGAGAATATTTATTAAATTGACTACTATATTAGTTCGGTCGGACTTTCTTAAAATCGTTTATTAATAGGTGTCATTAATGAATGATTTTGTACAAGGTTTATAGAACATAAGGTTACCTCATTCCCTATGCCTCTGTAGTATCGATTATTACCCCGCAGATTGACGTCACTGGTTCGATACAGTCAAAATAAAAGATAGCCTATACGTGCCTATACTGTGGTACAGTCTATATAAAATATTTAAACCTCGCATCGTGTTGTGTTGTTCATAGAACCAGCTACGTCACTGAGTCACCTTGCCTCTCAGAGGAGGAGAATCGGTATTGGGTAACCTTATGTTCTATAGACCTTGGATTTTGTATACATTTATAAATCATATAAATACACGGTCGACGGAAATATAAATTTAATATAAATATAATAATAATATGTATTTATGTTAATAATTATTTAAAAATTAAACAAGTGTTATTAAACTCAAGAAATAAAGAGTTTGTGTTGGTTTACGTATACAGTATGTCCCCGGATCGAGTTACAAAGAGGAAAAAATTTTTGTTACTGATTTTTCAAACCTATCTCAGCATAAATAATGCGTCGGATATGTTCAAACTACTAAATCGCATCAATTTTATACTCTAACTATAAAAGTTAACTAATTATTCCAATTTTTATGTAAAAATTGGACTTTTTTCTAAATTGAAAATTTTTCAAGTTCAATTTATGACATGTAACCATAGAAACCATAAAACTTACAACTTATGTTGGTGAGACTAAGTCTTTTCATGCGATGTTTACCGTGAAAGAGAATTTATTTAGTACTGTGCTATGGTACTAGTGAATCATGTTTTCGTGTAGTTATACATAAATTCCAGAAAAATACCCGGACACAAAAATATCTCATGTTGGGGCTCGCAAACCGATGAAAAAATGTTTGTATAACTTTTGCAAACAAAGAGACTAAACGAGGAAGACGCTGCTTTTCAGATAGCTTTTCAACAAATGACATTGTTTCTTCCCTGCATTGTCGTTATTGGAGCGATGTAAATCCAATTACCCTTAAATTTTATACGGTCAATGTACTTTCAGCAAGACAGTTGCCCAGGTTACCATTCACACATTGTGCCCAATGGTTAAAATTACAATTTCGTCAAAAATGGATTGAACGAAATGGTCCTATTTGATGGCCAGCACGTAGTCTTGATCTTGCAATTATGGATTTTTATTTTTGGGGACGATTGAAACAAATTGTTTACAGTGAACCATTACAAGATGAAGCAGAACTATTAAATTCTCTACCACTGGCGGAAATTCGTAATTCTTATAAAGAATTTAGAACTCGTCTTCAAATGTGTGCCGAATTGGGAGCGAATTTGTTTGTATGAGGATTTGTTCACTTACAAATAAATAATATTTATTACTTACATAGTGTGTTATTACATAAATTTACATTTAATAGTATATTAAAAAACAAGTTTCGTAAGACACGTTTGAAATGCACGAATTCAAGTTGAAAAACGAGTGGCGAAGCCACGAGTTTTTTAATGAATGAGTGCTTTAAGTCTTATGAAACGTGTTTTTTATGCTATTTTTTGTAATTCGCGTTTTTATCCTTTTTTTTTCTCAAAAATAAAATAAATTTTGACAATGTAGGGAAATAGGTATGTAGCAGTTGGTAACAACGTAACACTTGAAAATAGAAATTTGAATGACAAATAGAAACTGTCAAAACACAAAACGTATTCACCTGATAAAAATATTTCATGTACACCTCCCAAAATAAGAGAAATTGCTCAGAGTTCAATGTCCTCATCATTGTGGACCTTGTATTCAATGTTAAGAACGTATTTAAACATCCATAGACAAACATTGTCACATTGACAACTAGAAAAATTAATGACCCAATGTCACCAACTTGAACTGGTTCCATAAAATGTTACTAAAATCTCATTACAGCATCGGATGCTGTAAGGAGTCTCATTACAGCACCCGTTTGAGTACTGTTAGAACTTTCATTACCGTTGCGAATTACAAAAAATATTTTATTCAATTAGCCATATTTTAATTTGATTTGTCCGTATGTTTTTCACTAACATAAGTTGTAACTTTTATTTTATTTTATTGGTTTCTATGGTTACGTATCGTAAATTGAACTTGAAAAATTTTTAATTTAGGAAAAGTATAATTTTTACATAAAAATGGGAATAATTAGTTAACTTCTATAGTTACAATATAAAGTTCGTGCGATTTAGTGGTTTGAACATATCCGACGCATTATTTATGCTGAGATATGTTTGGAAAATCAGTAACAAAAATTTTTTTCTTCTTTGTAACTCGATCCGGGGACATACTCTATAAGTAAAAACAGAAATGACAATATTCCAATGACAAATTCTTCCAATCACGTCACAACAAGGCCTTTGCGGAGGGGATACGTTCATAACAACAGCGTTCATAGGGACTCTTGACTTGGTGTAATGAAAATAGGCTCCACCTCAATGTAACAAAGTGTGAAAAAATTACATTTCAAAATACAGCTTTTTTTTTAATATTAGGGGACGCCCCGGGTCTCGGTGGTTCCCATACTTTTCAAGTATACATAAGACTAAATTGACGTTACGGTTACGACCCAAACCGTTCTCAACTCTAGCCGGTGTGGCCTGGTATGCACCGTTTAATGTTTTGATGATTTATATCGACTAGACTTACCCATATAAACACGTGTTGTACACAAGACAACATATGTACTAGCGGGTATTTTCGCTTTTCTTTTCACTTCTTGTCACATTCGTCATTATATCATCTTCGTCGATAATCTTCACTGTGTTCTTCTGTGAAACGTTATTAAGGTTAATTCTTAGATGTGCTATGATAGCTCGTATTTTTAATCTTCTTTGCAAACAAGTCTGTTTATCTGGATATTATTCTTTTTTATTCTGCTCTCGTCTTTTTTATTATACTGTTTGATTAAACGCTTTGTTGATTAATTTTGGGTTTCGGGTGTCGGAAGAAGTTTAAAAATGCCGCGTGTAGCTAAATTTTCTGTTGAAATGATTTTTAATTCGATAAAAGAGCTAATGTTTTTTGATGAGGCCGGAAAATTGAAATCGTTAGCATATAATGTTTGGAATGAGGCAGTTATAAAAATGGATAACAAAATGTCAGCTAAACACATGTATTTGTACATCTCTCGAAATGACCACGAAATACAAGACATGCTACGAAAATTTCATAATGTTAATCAAAAAGCCAATACATCAACTTCCGATATATCTAATTCCGAAATGAATAGTACCGGTGATTCAAATTGGTCGATGAATATATCCCGACACGCGTTAGTGCCTCTTAGAGCGACAATTACTATTTGAGGCGACGATTGGAACAGTATTCGACCTGTTAGTAGAATTTATAAGGGTAGGGCGTATAATGTATTAAGACAAGGCTGGACCGATGTAATGCAAAAACAATTGTGGCAAGAACATCCGCTGCCATGTTGCTATGCTTTCAAAAGCCAAAAGTTAACTTAAATCCAGGAGAACCATGGCTATGGATTAAAGGTTTATGTATCGCATGTGGAGTAGGAATTAATTTGTACGCGCCAGACCAACCAACAGATGACCATATCACGCTGCAAATTTCAACAAGTGATACAAAAAATATTGAACATAAAAAAAAGCGTCATTTACGAGGTGTACTCAGACAACGAGTAGCAAAAGAGGTTACTGCTCAGTCAACCTATGCTTGGCGTAGACAGAAAGCCAATGAACTAATGGATTTTGAAGATAAAGTTCCCGCGCATTTGCACAACGAAAATGTTTTACGTAAGGCAAAGCAAACAGAAACTGACCGGGAATTAGGACTTCGTATTGACCTTTTTCAATCAGTGCATGAATTGAAATATCGTCCTGAATTTACAGGTACTATTCGGGAGATTGGCTACGATAAATTTTTTGCAATGATTGGACTCCAGAACAAATCTTCCTTTACAAAAACCACTGCAAAGACGCGACAAAATGTAGTAGCCTAAGTATTGATGCAACAGGTTCCATTGTAAAAAAAATTACAAAACCGGATGGATCAAGTTCGCCAATGTATCTTTATCAAGGTGTAGTTCCATGTTGTTCAAAAATCTTATCGGTAGTCCAAATGGTTTCGGAGAAACACGATGCAAACTTGCTTACTTATTGGTTACGAGAGTGGTTGCGCTCTGGTGTGCCGTGTCCAGCCGAAATTGTAACCGATTACGCCATGGCGCTTTTAAATGCTGTCTGCTTAGCATTTGAATCATGTGATCTGAACACCTATGTCAATAAATGCTTTTTAATTGTCGTATCTCGTCCACGGTGTTGCATTAGAATTGATATTGCTCACCTTATCAAGCTTGTCACTCGCTAGAAATGTTTTTGTAATACTTTTACACGTGTCAAAGAATTCTTTCTCCGGTGTATTGGACTTCTTGCAAAATGTACTACTTTCAAAGTATTTGAATCCCTGTTACGTGACACCTTAACTGTAGCGTTTTCAGAAACTGAAGATGTAAATCTAAATGAAGGTTGTTATGGGGCCCACAAACGATTAATTCAGGGGATTAAATCGGAGTTTGAAAAGGATATAGTAGATGTTAATATTATAATACAAAGCAAAATAAATGTCGACGTAAACAATATTGGAGATGAATATATTATAAATATTGACTTAGAAGAGTCTGAATTTGCAACATCAGGGAGTTTAAGTACATTTTTGAAAAACGTAGAATGTGGTTGTAAATTAATCGCGCAAACCGGCGATCGACCTAATCCATATTGGTGTCCAGATTTTGCGAAAAATCTTTTAAGAATCAGCAAGCACTTTACTCTATGGACGTGCATATTGGCACCTGATGGATCTCCTGCAACGTCAACATTAAGTGAAGAATATTTTAGAGAGTTAAAACATCTAATTTTAAATAACGACAAAAATCTTCGTGTTGATAAGTTTTAGGTCAAACACATACGATCAATTTGCGGCACTGAGAAACTCTTAAACTCGGCTTATGAATCTGTATCAAAACCTCAAATCAACACTACAGCGAACAACATTTCCAAGGTCGATATGCCAATGCCGGATGAAATATTAAAATTAAATATGCCAGCGGAAGTCGATGATGCGCCGATTCCAAGTCTTAAGAGGCTACTTTACCATACAGCTCGGCAAATTACAAAAAACATACATTATTTATGAAAATATTTGGATGAAATTTTGTACATAGCTTCTTCTAACAATTCTACATAACGCATGGTGAAAATTTTTAAAGTTTTCCAAAAAAAGGGGTTTTTTTCCTCAATATTATACAATTTGGTCGTTCTTTTTTAGCTTGCATGATAGTATACTTGATAATAGTAATATTTTTCAAATAAATTTTTTCAAAATTTTTAGTTATAAAGGAATAGTTTGTAATTTGCTAAAATTGCAAAAAAGTAGCGTAAAAATGAATATTTTCCGTCAAGATTCCCACGAAGTATTACCACCGCGTTAGTCCCGCCTCCTGCCGACTGAGCGACGCTGACATCGACTCTCTTCATCGAAGCTCCTTGTTTTATCTATTACTTTTTAATGTGGTAGAGAAAATAATCATTTCCAAAAGTACGTTTTGAACTTTATTTTCCGTGATTTTCTACTAATGATTGTGTAATTTAACAAAATTTTTGAATTTATAGTCAATAGTTGTTATTTTATTGTGTACTATAGTGTTAGTTTAATTTAGTTTGTGTAAAGTTTTTATAAACAATGGGTATGTTCATCTAAAAAACTACCCCTTAGCATTTGAAGATGTTCTCGAAAAAGGAGTAATAGACGGTAATAATTTACGATATAAATTTTTATAAAATCTAAAATTTCATATTTTATAGTCCGAGATTCAATTGAAAAATGTATTCATTCCGAAAGGTAAGTTAAATTTTATTAATTTTATTGTATAAACTGTGGCACACATAAAAAGGACTTATTTAAAAAGAATAAACCATTACAGTAAAAATTAAAACGATACATTATTTGAAGCGATACCATAAGATAAATAATACATAAGATAAATAATAAATGTTTTATGTGCGGGATAAAAAAGAAGCTTTACACTGAAGAAAGCAAAGAGTCTATTGAGATAAACTCTGCTGTTGTTTCTGTTATCTGTCGGTACCGGATATACACAGGCTGAAGAATTATTGTTATGTGTGGATATACCATTTATGTTAACAAAAACATTCCAAAAATATCAAGAAACCGTAAGTGACATGGCATAGCAGTCTATGAAGAACGCAGGTAAAGAAGAATTAATTTAGTTACAGCTTCAGGAGAAGTAAATAAAGACTGAATAAAGACTGTAAACGCTAAACGCTCGAACAACATCAAAAATCAATTACGATGCATCATCCGGAGTGGTACTGCTATAAAATAATTGTATACAATAAAATAAAATACTCGTGTATACAGGGTAATTCAGGTAGGTAGCGAAAGCCGATCAGGGTAATGATAGCAATTCGGTTATAATTTATGAGTGACATTTCACACGAAGAATATAAAAGAAAGAAGAATTTATTGGAAACTTGCAAGATGGATGCATTAACAGAAATAAAATACAAATTCTTACCAGAAGCTAAAGTACCAATCAGATATGGATCCAAGAAAAGTATCTGTGCCTAACTGCATCGAGATTTGGTGATGTATGTAGGATGAGAAATGACATGTCTTGCTTAAATAAAGTTAAATCAATCTTGTACTCGAAATTTGCTAGAAATAATAACACTAAACATGGCCAAGACTATGAATGGCTTGCATTAAAAAAATTTGAAAGTAATTATAACTTGCCAGCAAACTCTTGAGCTCTATTCATCCGTAGGATGTATGGATTCTTAGTTGCAAGTCCAAATGAAACAATAAAAAACGAAAATGCCATCGTCGAGGTGAAGTGTCCAGCGAATTTCAAGAGCTTACATCTATTCAACGATGGCAAATTAAAATTTCCTAAAGATTTTTCTAGTCAGGGCTGTTTTATTTATTACACTATTAGCCATATTTTGTATACTTGAAGCATTATTTAATATTATTATTAATTAGGTATTACATATTATTTCATTTACTTATACAAGGTGATGCAGACCATGCAGTCCATTTTTTTAAACAGAAATATTAAAAAAGTTCGAATGAAAAGTAATAATATTCATAAAGGAACCACATTTATTCAGCTATTTTTTCTTTAATTTTTGTAACTACCTGTGTTTTCAAATAAAAAATTACTTACACGGTTACTCTGAGACACCTGTATATCAAACGAACGCATAAGAATACAACAAAGATATAATTTATAAATGTTGTGCCGAACTTTTCACATTCCCTGTATTGCAAATATATCTATTTTAATATAAAATGAAGTTATAAATGTTATTTTCGTTTCAAAATGATATAAATGTTTTATGCCTCACAAAATTATTTATTGCATTTGAAATTGATTTTTGCCTTACATTCAATTGAATTATAAACCCATAATCTTAGATGTTCTCAACTTCTTTCTCTAATTTCTCTATTAAAAAATTAATATTCTATTCATATCGAAAAAAAGCATTAAAAAACTGATATTTGCGTAATGTAAATTGTTGTGAACCAAAATACTTAAAAAAACAAACGTAGTAAAAAGGTGGGCTACGACTACGATTATTAATAAAAAATCAAAATAATAACTAAAATAATAAATAAATTGGAAAGTCAATAAAAAGATTGATTGTAATTCGTAATTAAGAAAAATTGTTAATAAACAATAATATTTAGAAGAAGTCGTTTAATTTCTTCATTAACAACATCGACGAGAAAAAGAATCGTAATAAAATAAACACGATGTTTTTTTTATCTATAAAGGGTCGGGCCTAGTAGAAAATAAACTCCGCCTCGTTGCTTCCGAACGTCCGTCGTCTGCGCCCCTCAGAAACTGACCGACCTGGTAAAGTGGGCTCTTAAGGTAAATTTAGGATCTCATAAAATTGAAAACACGGATGATTGTCTTACATTGAATACGTCAAGGATTGAGGAAATTCAGACAACCGCAAGTTTTGAGAACAAATATTCATTTTTATATGCGGAAGAAAAGTGGGGGGGGGAAAAATTTGTCAAAATCTAATACGTGGAATGATAATCCATCAAAGCGGAGCCACATGTGTAACGTTAATCATTCAAAAAACGAAGTAAAAAGAAAACCATCAAAACGTGCAAAATATTTAACTTCTTATCCAGATATACAAAGCATCCTTGAAAAACCAAGTAAAAACGTAAATTTACCAATATTAAAAAACGGACAACTATTCGGACGAGTTCGTATAGCAAAAAAAGATGTGACTTTTACAAACATATGTTCGTTTGATTCGCTTGCACAATCCGTGTTGGCAGGATACCGAGATTGGGTCTGTTATCATGAATATATTTCCTCTTCAAAAAATGAATTTTATGATTTCATAAAAACATTTTCAATTTATGGCGTAACAATGAAAACCTATAAAAAACGATCGGAATTATTGAGCAATATATTATATATATTGAGCATATTGCTTGTGGTTTGCACAGCAATCAAATTGATTGTCAGTTCAATATCAGTGATTTGATTGCTCAAAAATTGCTAATTGACGAACCATCATACCAAATCAGTCAACAATGTAATGACTGCAATAACTGCATTGTTCATAATGTTCCCATTGTTGACATAAGTACCGAACTTTTCTACCAGCAGGGTATACAGGCTCTTCAAAGTGCCATCAATGAAAAGATATCTGATTCGCACTATAAAAGCTGCGTTCAATGTAAATCCATCGACAGTTTTGCGATATCTGTATTAATAACCGAGATACACACTTTCAGCGGTATTCTCAAAAATCAAAAAAATGCTGTATTTTGGAACCGGTTGAGGTACAAACGAAAACAAAAGTGGTACAAATGGGTACAAACGATTCTCTATCGAATTCCATCGACAGTTTTGCGATATCTGTATTAATAACGGAGATACACACTTTCATCGGTATTCTCAAAAACCAAAAAATCGCTGTATTTTAGAACCGGTTGAGGTACAAACGAAAACAAAAGTGGTACAAACTGGTACAAACGATTCTCTATCGAATTCCATCGACAGTTTTGCGATATCTGTATTAATAACCGAGATACACACTTTCAGTGGTATTCTCAAAAACCAAAAAATCGCTGTATTTTGGAACCGGTTGAGGTACAAACGAAAACAAAAGTGGTACAAACTGATACAAACGAATCTCTATCGAATTCAATTGATCGTTTTGCGATATCTGTGTTAATAACGGAGATACACAATTTCAGCGGTATTCTGAAAAATCAAAAAATCGCTGTATTTTGGAACCGATTGAGGTACAAACGAAATCGAAAGTGGTACAAACAGGTACAAACGATTCTCTACCGAAAGGTATTAATAAAATTAGAATATCAAAAAGTGGGGTTCCGGCAATTTTTCAAAATTTGTTTCCCTCTTTAAGTCCTTAGGTACAAACGAAAGTAAAGGTGGTACAAACGAGTACTCTACAAACGATTACAAACGATTCTCTATCGAATGGTACTAATAAAACCAAAATATCGTAAACTCGGGTTCCAGGTTCACAGAGGTTATGTGAATCACCCTGTATATTACATCTAAATCCTTCTTTCTTACAATGTTCTTTAATAATATAATAATTGAAAATTATTGGTTTTTTCTCTAATGTAAATGTAATTTTTTCACACTTTGTTACATTGAGGTGGAGCCTATTTTCATTACACCAAGTCAAGAGTCCCTATGAACGCTGTTGTTATGAACGTATCCCCTCCGCAAAGGCCTTGTTGTGACGTCATTGGAAGAATTTGTCATTGGAATATTGTCATTTCTGTTTTTACTTATAGAGTATGTCCCCGGATCGAGTTACAAAGAAGAAAAAAATTTTTGTTACTGATTTTCCAAACATATCTCAGCATAAATAATGCGTCGGATATGTTCAAACCACTAAATCGCACGAACTTTATATTCTAACTATAGAAGTTAACTAATTATTCCCATTTTTATGTAAAAATTATACTTTTCCTAAATTAAAAATTTTTCAAGTTCAATTTACGATACGTAACCATAGAAATCAATAAAATAAAATAAAAGTTACAACTTATGTTAGTGAAAAACATTCGGACAAATCAAATTAAAATATGGCTAATTGTACTCGTTTGTACCACAAACGAGTACAAACGATTCTCTATCGAATGGTACTAACAAAGCCAAAATATCGTAAACTCGGGTTCCAGGTTCACAGAGCTACGTGAGAGGACAATAAATTAAGATGATTTAACGTAACTTACCTCTATACTAATCGTAAGTTGTACATCCGAGTCAACTTTGAAGACCTATAACTCGTCTTCAAAGTTGACTCTTAAATTTTTAAAACATTCAATATCTTCGTAATACATTAAGCTAGAAAAACCAAATTTGGTATACGTTATGAGTGTACCAAGTGTATTAATTGGTAGCAAATTGAACTTAATTGAGGCATTTCAAAGGGGTGATTAAGGGTGATGGTACTCTAAATGTTGACAGATCTTTTTAACATTTTGGCTTCATTTCATATGGAATTTAATTCTAAAACTTTTCTTACTCTTATTATTTTTTAAAAAACTTTATCGTTTTCGTAAAAAACTTAAATAACTGAAGCCACATATTTCGTAATGTTACTTAAAATAAGCGAAAATTCAGTAGTCGGCTATGAAATTGTACGTCAAACTTGAGAAATAGGTTATAAAGTTATTTGACGACAAGGTCAAATTTGCAGTTAGAAAATAATTTTAGTATGAGATGTTAGCGTTCTAAAGTTAATAATTTTCTAGAAAGAAATTAAAAAATTGAATTGATACACTGAGTTTTCGGTAAAATATTAAAAGTTGTTATTGTGTCAATTCATTTTATTATTTACAAGATTTTTTCCTTGAAAATTATTAACCATACGTCTTATATAGGCTGGTCCGTTACTAATGGGACACAGAGCAACAGTGAATTCCTTACATTAAATTATTACGATTTAACCCAATTTATCTTACAATTAGTCCACTTGTTAATAATAACGAAGATACAGATGGGCAAAGTATATACTTTATTTTCATTTTTCTTTAATAGTTTTTACTGTCAATTAGCATTAATACTCTAGTATTAATGCCAATACTCTAGCATTAATATCAATTGACGGTGTTAGTCTAGTGTTTGACGAAATAAAATCATTTTCAACGCCAACTAATGTTTACTGAGCATAATTAAATTTTGCAAAGTCCCTTTAAACAGTGATTAACATTGCGGGTTGGGTTGGGTTGGGTTGCGGGTTGGGTTGGGTTGGGTTGCGGGTTGGGTTGGGTTGGGTTGCGGGTTGGGTTGGGTTGGGTTGCGGGTTGGGTTGGGTTGGGTTGCGGGTTGGGTTGGGTTGGGTTGCGGGTTGGGTTGGGTTGGGTTGCGGGTTGGGTTGGGTTGGGTTGCGGGTTGGGTTGGGTTGGGTTGCGGGTTGGGTTGGGTTGGGTTGCGGGTTGGGTTGGGTTGGGTTGCGGGTTGGGTTGGGTTGGGTTGCGGGTTGGGTTGGGTTGGGTTGCGGGTTGGGTTGGGTTGGGTTGCGGGTTGGGTTGGGTTGGGTTGCGGGTTGGGTTGGGTTGGGTTGCGGGTTGGGTTGGGTTGGGTTGCGGGTTGGGTTGGGTTGGGTTGCGGGTTGGGTTGGGTTGGGTTGCGGGTTGGGTTGGGTTGGGTTGCGGGTTGGGTTGGGTTGGGTTGCGGGTTGGGTTGGGTTGGGTTGCGGGTTGGGTTGGGTTGGGTTGCGGGTTGGGTTGGGTTGGGTTGGGTTGGGTTGGGTTGGGTTGGGTTGGGTTGGGTTCCCCTCAGGGGCCCAGTGAGGACTCACTGGGTACGGGCTTAGCGAACCCGAGGCCGCCTGAGCTCGAGGAGCATACCTCGTTAAAAAACTGGGGTCCGGCTGGCCCGGCCGGTAGCACCCCACAAGGGCACCCGCCTGGGTTTACAGGTGGAGGAGCATACCTCCTTAAAAAAGCTGGGGTCGCGTGGTCCCGGGCGGCAATAACCCAGGAAATGCCCCTGTCCGGGGATACAGGGGGCACGGGATTAAGTGTTTCAGTGTTTAAATGTCAAGGGTAATGTCTTTGTGAAGTTTCGAGTAAGTGTGTACCTGCCGGTAGGTGAAAAACGGGGCGTAAGGTAGGCGCCAGACACCTCCAAATATGGTTAATGGACAATAAGAAATTAGCCTCGGAAAAGGACCGGGAGGAGGGTAAGGTCGACCCCCCGGCGACGGACAGACCTGAAAGACGACCGAAGCAACATAACGTGAGTTACGAAGTAATCGAGAGAGAGATGGAGGAAAGAGTAATGGGCAAAAGTACGAAGACGGCACGTACACCCCCAAGAGTAGAGAGTCAATCGAAGAGTAGTACAGATACTTCGAATGGGGAAGATGAGTCAGAAGAAGAGCTAGACAAAACAATAATAGAAAAGAGTGAGGAGAGTAAGGCAGGAGAAAAAAAAGAGCATGTTCGGCTGTGCACGGAAGTAATAGACTTAGAGAGAGACACACCACAAAGAATAAGGTCCTGGTCTATTGATAGTGGTACTATGAAAAGAAGAAGAGTAGATTCAGAGGAAGAGGAACTGGAAAGAGAAGAATCATACAACGAACAGGCAAAGACTGTTAAGAAAGGAATAGAAAATATTATGAAAATGATCAAGATATTGAAACAGAACGAAGAGCAGAATACAAAGAGGGAGATCAAGAAAGCTGTACAGATGCTAGAAAGACAAGCGGACATATTTAACAGAAAGGACACAAAACAATGGATACAAGAAATGGGAGAAGGGAGGGTGAAATGCAAGAGAAAGGAAGTGAAAGAAATGAGTACACAGACAGAAACAGAGGAAGAGATAAGAGAAAGGTCACAGGAAATGATAGAAGAACAAGAGATAAATAGAGCCGTTACATACGAAGAGTGGAAAAGGCTAGTAAATAAGAAATGGAAGAGAAGATACTACAACAGAACGGCAGTAAAAGAAGGAAATCCATTGTGGCAGCAACAAGTTACGACTAGAGTAGTGGTCGTGGAGCCTGAAGACGAAAATATGACTCGAAGCATACAAAGCCAATTTAAAATGGCATATCCGGGTTTGGAAGAACTAAATGAAAAATACGAAGAAATAGAGCGGACAACAAAGACGAAGATAAGAGGAAAAGAAATAGAAAGAAATGAAAAAGTCATAAAGCTAACGGTAGAGAAAACAGACCTCTCAGTATGGAAAGCGATGAGCGAATTAAAGGAAAGGAATAAAAAGGAGAAGAAGATCGCGATACATCACATCAGACAGATGACCCTGAGCAAATTTAGAAAGATGTTGGAGATAGTGTTTAAAGGAACAGATATAGAAATGGAATTGTATACAACGCGAGCAAAAATAGAAGAAGAAAATGAGGAAAAGACACAAAATGAAAGAAAGACATACGCAATAATAGTAGAAAGACCGGGGAAAACTTATGAAGAGACGGTGAGAGGAATTAAGCAACGGTTACAAGGGAGAGTGGAGGTAGACAAAATAGAGGGGATAAGGAGCACAAAAGACGGAAAAGTCTTAATTACGACCCAAAAAGATAAAGAGGCCGTGATGGAAATACAGAAAGTGTTGAGAGAGGAGGATGGACAGAGGGTGACAGATAGAGGAATAGAAGAAAGAAAACAGACCAAGACTATTCATATACGAGGACTAATGATAACAACAGAGGAAAATGAAATAATACAGGCGATAAATAGAGACACGGGTTGCGAAAAAAATGAGATAAAGATGAGCTCATTGAGACCATATGCAGAGAGCATGATGGCAGTTACAATAGAATTGGCGGAAGAGAAGGCAAAGAAATTAATGAACAGCAAGAGAATTAGAATAGGACTAGCGATGTGCTCCGTAGAAGAGAGAGTCAATATAAAAAAGTGCTTGAAATGCTGGTCACCTCAACATCTGATTAAAGACTGTACAGGACCAGATAGAAGAAATTGCTGCTATAACTGTGGAGTAGAAGGGCATCTGACAAAAGAATGCACGAACCAAACTAGATGTCCAGACTGCGAAAAGAAAGGGCACAGAGCAGCTAGTATGAGGTGTGAGATGTACAGGGCGCAGATTAAAGACGGAAAACGAGAAAAGAGAAACCGCCAGGAAAAGGAATGTGGGGAGGAAGAGACGAAAGATGAGAAAACAGAGGAAAGGGGGAAGCAAAATAAGAAAGGAAATCAGGAAGATGTAGAGGAAGAGATAAGAGAAAACAAGGAAAGAGAAACGAGAGAAATGAGAAAGAGAGAAGAACAGGGGAACAGAGGAAGAAATGAAGTCAATAAAACTTCGAAATCGAAATGGATAGCATAGTTACAAGAAATAATGACAGGGGGGGGAAAAGGGAAATAAAAATAAAAATACTTCAGACAAATTTGAACAGATGCCTGGAAGCAATGAATTTGGCAGAGGAAAAGTGTCATAGAGAAAAGGTGGATGTTGTTATAGTATCAGAGCCAAACAAAAAGAAGGTTAACGGTGCGGACTGGTTTACAGATTGTGAGAGTGACGTTGCTGTAAAGTTGTTTAATAGAGGAATGACGATAAAGGGATGTAAAAGAGGGAAGGGGTATGTGGCAGTCAGATTTGAAGAGTACACCGTGATTGGATGCTATATGCCACCAAATGAAAACATGGAAACCTTTGAGGAAAGATTAGAAAATATGAGAGATATGCTGGGAAGAGAGAAGGGAAAAGTTATAATTGGTGGAGATTTTAACGCCAAGTCGCCTACATGGCAGGCAACAAAAGAGGATAGAAGAGGAAGACTCCTATGCGAATGGGCTGCTGAAAGAGGTTTGATCGTGCTTAATCGAGGTGGATTACCAACATGGAGAAGAGGAATTCAGGAATCGCACATAGATGTAACTATGTGTAATGAGCATATGGTGGCAGATGTGAAGGCTTGGAGAGTGATGGAGGAGGAGAACCTGAGCGACCACCTAAATATAGAAATAATTCTCCAGCAAAGTGTAAACCATTCTCAGAATAAAACCACAGTAGGGGGGGGATGGAGAAGAGACGCCGACAGGACCGAAGAATATATGGAAGAGGTCAAGAAACGAGCGCAGAAAGTAATAACACTAAGTGTGGAAAAACTGAAAGAAATAACCGAAAGAGCATGTAATAAGGTGTATGGGCGGAAGAAGAAAAGAAGAATAAAAAACGGGAGTGTATACTGGTGGAATTCTGAGATAGGTGAAATTAAAAAAAGAGCCAACGATATAAGAAGGAAATTAACAAGAAGCAACAAGAGAACTGACAACAACGACGGGGGAAGAGTACTAAAAAGAGAACATGAAAGGGTTAAAAAGAGACTCAAGAGAGAGATTAAACAAGCTAAAAAACAAGCTTGGAGAAAACTGTGCGAGGAGCTCGACGAAAACGTATGGGGAGACGCATACACCATAGTTATGAAAAGAACAAGAAATGCGCCCAGCATAAAGTTAGAGGATGAAGAATTACATATCATCATTAGAAAGCTTTTTCCAGAAGGCGACTTGTTACACCACGGAAGAGTAGATGCTGAAAGCTGCCGTTTTGAAGGAAGAGTAGATGTAGAGGAGATGATGGAGGCGGTCAAAACCACGAAGACGAGAAAGGCGCCAGGTCTGGATGGTGTAACGAATGAAATTGCACGAGATACTGTCATGGCAATTGGAGACAAGATAGCAACCTTATATCAAGAACTATTGGAAACATGTAAATTTCCAAAAGTATGGAAAGTGGGAAGACTAGTCTTGATAGAGAAGCCAAAGAAGAATGGGGAAGATACACAATACCGACCATTATGCCTACTTAACAGCTATGGGAAAGTTTACGAGAGAATACTGAAAAAAAGAATAGTCGAGGAATTGAATAAAGAAGGAGGACTATCACGGAGGCAGTTTGGCTTTGTGGAGGGGAAGTCAACGGTTCATGCTATCGAGGAAGTTTTGAGAATTGCGAAGAGTTGTGACAGATATAGACGCGGTAAGAGGAAGAAATGTCTATTGATAACATTGGACGTGAGAAATGCCTTTGGTACATTACCATGGACCAACATTATCGAGGCCATGAGAAAAAAACACATACCGAACTACCTGGTCAGTACGATACAGGATTATCTGAATGAAAGACACGTGGTCTACGAGCAGAAGAAATTCCAAATAACGAGGGGCGTTCCACAGGGGTCTGTACTGGGGCCCTTGCTCTGGAATATTACGTTTGATGAAATGCTGGAGGAACTTCAAGTGGAAGAGACACATCTTGTAGCTTATGCCGACGACCTGGCTTTGGTGGTAACTGGTTGGAGTATAGAGGAGCTGGAGGAGAGGGCGCAGTTGGCAGTGAAAGAGGTGATGGAAAGAATGAAACATCTCGGTTTGGAAGTAGCGCCGGAAAAAACAGAAGCTGTACTCCTTAGAAGTAGGAAGAGCTCCAGGGAAGTAAATATCCAAGTGGGAACAGTGTCTGTGAGCAGCCGATCGTCAATTAAGTATCTTGGAATCTGGTTGGGTAGAGATGGGAAATGGGATGCGCATATAAAGGCAGTATGTATCAAAGCGCAAAAGACAACCCAGGCATTGCATCGATTGATGGGCAATACCTACGGCCCCAAGGCGTCAAAAAGAACTATTATTGCAAATACAGTATACGCTCAAATCCTATATGGATGCAGAACGTGGAGAGACGCATGTGTAATAAAGAAGCTGGTGATAACACTAACACGAATCCAACGACAATTGCTCATAAAAACTACATGCGCATATAGGACGGTGTCCACAGTGGCATTGCAGGTAGTGGGTGGAGTACCACCTGTTGAAATAATGGTGTGGAGAAGAGCGGAGGCGTTCGAGAGAGCGGAAGAGAAGTGCGAGCTGGAGCGGGAGGCGCTGAACAGATGGCAGGAGAGATGGCGTGGGGAGACAGAAAAGGCGACGTGGACCAGAAGATTGATAAGAGATGTGAGACCTTGGGTGAATAGACGATGCGGGGAGGTGAGCTATCACCTGACTCAAATATTAACTGGCCACGGATGCTTTAGACAATACCTACACAAATTTAAGAAGGTTGCCTCTCCGGTATGTTTGTACTGCACAGAGACCGATGACGTAGAGCACACCGTATTTCGATGTATAAGATGGAAAGAAGAAAGAGAAGAAATGTGGAGGAGAGTAGGCGGAAGATTTGATCCGGAGAAAATGGTTGATAGGATGATGGAGAACGGTGACAATTGGACTGGTGTGGAAAATTTCGCGAAGAGGGTGATAAGCGAGAAGGAAAGAGAGGAGAAGGAAATGGGAGAAGAGGCGGGGTAGGCATGTCCTGCCCCGCATCCAGGTACGAGTAGTAATATATAATAATTCAAAAAGTTAGGGAATTTATTTGTTTACTTACATGGACGGAGCCGAGTGATCGGGGCTACAGCAGCATTCCAATAGTAGGACAACGGAAGAAGAAGAAAAGAAGGGGGCGTAGCCCCCTCTCCCAGGTATGCTATAAAAAATTTATATTTCAAAAAGTGATGGAATAATTTGTTTAAATGCATGGACGTGTTGCAAGGGATGGTTCACCCTCGGAAATATCCATTATCCTGGAAGCAGAGAGACAGAGTGCGAGTGAGGCCACGGGGAACAAGAAGCAGAAGAATTATTGTTTTGTATACCGCCGCCTGTGTGATGGTCAAAGCCCGAAGGGGTAGTTTCCGCACAGGAGAGGGCGAAGAAAGAGGGGGAAAAAAAAAAAAAGGGTTGGGTTGGGTTGGGTTGGGTTGGGTTGGGTTGGGTTGGGTTGGGTTGGGTTGGGTTGGGTTGGGTTGGGTTCCCCTCAGGGGCCCAGTGAGGAGTCACTGGGTACGGGCTTAGCGAACCCGAGGCCGCCTGAGCTCGAGGAGCATACCTCGCTAAAAAACTGGGGTCCGGCTGGCCCGGCCGGTAGCACCCCACAAGGGGCCCCTTGCCAGGGATACAGGTGAAGGAGGAGAGTACAAGGAGGAGAACCGAAACGAGGACGGATCGACAAGAAGAAAGGGGGCACTTAGGCCCCCTCGACCGGGTATGTTTGGTAAGTGAAAGCTTTCTAAAAATGATATGATTTATTTTTCTTGGCCCCGACCCAAAAGAAGGATGGACCAACAAGGAGAAAGGGGGCATCTAAGCCCCCTCGACTGGGACGAGAGCGGATCAACAAGACGGAGGGGGGCACCTAGACCCCCCTCGACCGGGTACGTTTGACCAGTTAAAGTCTTCTTAAATTGATGTGGATTTCTTTGTTTTTGTTTTGTGATCCATCCTTATCGGAGAATGGAATATAATACCCTGGAAACACGAAGAGAAGGTACAAGAAGGGCATACAGGGGAGAACTTTGGAGAATACGAGAAATTCAGAAAGAGAAGGAAAATAGAGTTAACCTTGTCCCCGATGTTATCAATGTTTCAATGTCTGTTTATGTCAATGTGTTTGTCGCTCGAGATTGCTACGCCCTGAAGAAATGTAGGGGTCGGCGAGGCTCTGGTTATTCCGATGTAATCACCTCGTAACTGCCGGCAGTCAAAACGGGGGGAATGGTAGGCCCCATATAGCCTCCAAAAATGGTAATGTCAAAAGAAGACAAAGCCTCGGATGGGGGCACCGGCCAAGCAGCGCCGTGCCCTACACGTGGAGACCGGTCGACTCTGCGCGTTTACAAAGACCAACAAACCTTACGAGACCCTGCTAGCCAGGGTAAGGAAGATGAGATTAACATCTTCAGGAGAAGCTCACTCATTCCGCGCGATCGCACAGAAATTAGATCCGCACAGAGCCTTGAGAGCCGAGATAAAGAGCAAGAGACGGCGATCTTTGGAAGGAGCTCGATGGTATCGAGGTCACCACCACTACCACAACCAGAGAAGGTGATGAAGTCGAGTAGATCCGAAGTCGAAGACCTGGACCAGACCTTCGTATCGGTGGAAGAAGTTCCGACAGACAAGGAGAAGATGATGTTACCCGGCGGCCTGGTATTTCCGGCAATGGTGGACCTCGAAAGTCAGACGCCGGCGAGGATAAGAAGCTGGTCTATTGATAGCGGCATTACAAAGCGGAAGAGGATGCAGAGAGACGACAGCGGGGAAGCGGCTGAAGCCGAAACCGAAGAGCCGAAACTCCTGAGCACTACGATAAAGGCGATTCTTGGCCTTATAGAAGAGCTCGAGCAAAACAAAGACAGAAACACTAAGCGAGAAATAAAAGCCATAATTCAAAACTTACAGAGAGAGGCCGAAGTGCTCAAGAAGCAGAATATAAAAGAGTGGCTAGAGAGTAAGACGGAACTGCCGAGCAGGAAAAGAGAGGAAACGGAGAAGAGGGAGACGAGGGAGATCGCTACCCAGACACAGTCGGTAGAAGAAGTAGAAAGCCTTAGGAAACAGAATGACAGGCTTAAGATAGAAAAGGCGATGCGATATTCGGATTGGTTAGAAACCGCGGACCTGAAGTGGGAGGATTCTGATTTCAGAACAACCTCGATAAAGGAGGGAAACCCCGTGTGGGATAAATTAGCGACGACGAAAGTCGTCATGGTCGAGCCAGACGACGTCGCCATGGAGAAAAGTGTTCAGGCGCACTTCAAGAGGACGTACCCGGTGCTGGAGGAATTAGGCGGAGAGTATGAGGAGATAGAGATGTCGACCCGAATAAAAGTAAAAGGAGAGGAGCGGGAAAGGTCCGAAAGGGTCATAAAGATCAACGCGGGTACGTCCGGGCTCGATACTTGGACGAACTTGGCCAGAGTCAGGGAGAACATCAAAGATGTGAAAGACATTGCCCTGCATCACCTGAAAGGGATGACGCTGAAAGCCCTCCGCACAATGGTGGAAATAATCTTTAGACCGATGGGCGTAAGAGTGGTCATATACACGACACTGGCCAAGAGACAAGAGGAACAGAAAATAGAAAGTGAGACAGGGAGAAGCAAAAACATCGACACGAGAAACACCTACGCACTGATAGTGGAAAACAAGACGATGTCATACGAGGAAGCCGTCATGGGAATAAAAGAAGCGATGAACGGAAGGAAAGAAATCGAACTAATCGAGGGTATTAGAAAGACTAGAGACGGGCGCGTTCTGATTACCACGAGAAGGGATAAAACGGGGACTGCAGAAGTGCAAAAAATACTGGCTGCGCGTGAGGGGCAGAGCGTCACGGAGGTAGGAACGAGGGATCAGAGAAGGAAAACCATAAATATCAAGGGGATGACGACTGCTACCGAGGCGCAGGAAGTGTTGCAAGCCATCAAAAATGCGCTTGGAAAAGACATGGATGTCTCCGTGAGTAACATGAGGCCGTACGCCGGTAGTATGAGGGCGGTGACCGTCGACATGGCGAGGGAAGACGCCGAGACGTTATTAAGAAAGAAAAGAGTAAGAGTAGGCCTGGCTCTGTGCCAAGTAGAAGAGAGAACACCTGTGAAAAAGTGTCTGAAGTGCTGGTCCCCCTTGCACCTGGCGAAAGATTGTAAAGGAAAAGACCGGAGAGGCTGGTGTTATAATTGCGGTGAAGAAGGACACCAGACCAGGGGATGTCCCAACGAAGCCAAGTGCCCAGACTGTAGTAAGGTGGGACACAGGGCGGCGACGGGGCAATGTCCGATTTACGTAGCTAAACTGAGAGAAAGTAGAGGTATGGGTAAGGCTGTGGTGACGAAAGAGGTTAAAGAGACCGATAAAGTCAACGAACAACAACGAACTAAGAGCGACGAAAGAAAAGAAAGCGAGTCGTCGAGCGAGGACTCGCAAATGGAGGTCGAACAAACTGCTACAAGCGAAGAGAGAGGTGCGGCAGAGATAGATACGAAGGCACAGAAGGAAGACAAAGAGACGAATATCGAAGAATATAAAACAGTAAAGAAGAGGGAAAACACGGGGCAGATGACGTCGGGACAAAGTAAAGAGACAATGGTCACAGAGGTAGAGTTTAAGGTTGTCAAAAAGAAGAAAAAAGAAGGAAAAGGGAAGGGAAGGGACGCGGGGAGTCCCCAAGACCGACACTAAAAATCTCGAAATGGGCAGCATCAATAAGAAAACGTCAAGAAATCGGAGGTCGAACAGAGGGGGTACGAGACAGAAAGTTGTGACAAATAAACATATGATAATGCAAACGAACGCAAACCGTAGAGTGGAGGCCATGAACCTGATGGAAGAGGCAGCCAAAAGAAGAGGAGTAGATATACTCATAACATCGGAGCCAAACAGAAAAAAGATAGAAGGAGGGGGATGGATCAGCAATGGTAACAAAGACGTTGCAATGAAAATTATGAGTTCAAAAATACGTGTAAATGCAGAAAAACATGGAGAGGGCTTCGTAGCACTAAAAACCAGCATCGGACTGCTGATGGGATGTTATCTGTCACCAAACGAATGCATAGCAGCATTCGAAGAAAAATTAGAGGAAATCACAAAAACCCTAGATCAAATGGCCGAAGCAAACGCCGTTATAGCAGGCGACTTCAATGCCAAATCCCCAGCATGGGGAGCACCGGCTGAAGATAAGAGGGGCAAAATCCTTACGATGTGGATGGCAGAACGGGGTCTTGTAGCCGCCAACGAGGGCACTGAGCCGACATGGAGGAGGGGTGAGCAAGCATCGTATATAGATGTAGCAATGTATAGTACGGGAAAAAATGTTAGAATAACTGATTTCGAAGTATCCACAGAAGAAAATCTTAGTGACCACGCCAATATATTCATGACGATTGAAACTAAGGGACAACAGATGGCAAACAGGGTAAAATGTGAAAAGAGATGGAGAAGAAAAGAGCAACGCGTAAATGACTTTCGAATGGAATTTAGTAAAACGATGCGAACTGTAAACAATGCAACACCCGAACAACTGGTTGAAATTACCACGACAGTTTGCAATAAAATCTATGGACCGAAGAGAGAGGGGAACAGATTTTCTGGGAAGGTATATTGGTGGACCGAGGCGGTAAAGAATGTAAAAGTGAGAGCAACTGCATGCAGAAGGAAATTAACAAGAGGGAGAAAGAAAGGCAGCATGGAAGAGTGGGAAGGGCTAAAAAAGGAATACGAAATAGCAAAGAAAGATCTCAAAAAAACTATTAAGAAGGCAAAGAAAGTAGCATGGACAAAACTGTGTGAAGAACTGAATGATGATACTTGGGGGGACGCTTACAAGATTGTCCTGAAAAGAACAAGAAACATAACTCCTATACAACTAGATAAGGAAGAAGTAAGGGGCATTATTGAAAAGCTTTTCCCTGGAAGAAAAGAAAACGCACAGAGAAACAATGCTAGAGAAAAGAGCTTGCAGGGAATAAAAGAAACATCAGCAGAGGAAATAACTTGTTTAGTCGCTAGAATGAAAAACCGCAAAGCCCCAGGTAAAGATTCTATAACAGCTGAAATGATTAAGGACGTCGTGAATGCGGAGCCCAAGATCCTTGCCGATATTTTCAATAAATTAATGAAAGACAATATGTTTCCCAAGATCTGGAGGGAGGGAAGGCTGGTTCTAATCGAAAAACCAGGAAGTCAACCTAGTCATGACAAAAAATATCGACCATTGTGTATGTTGGACACATATGGCAAATTGTATGAGGCACTGATTAGAGAGAGGCTGGAGAAGGAGATAGAAGATAAGGGCGGATTCTCAGAAAACCAATACGGCTTCAGAAAAGGACTATCCACTGAGTCCGCAATCGAAGCAGTACTGAATGTAGCAAAGAGTTGTGAGAAATTCAGAAGAGGGAAAAAGAAGAAATGTATTCTGGTTACTCTTGACGTTAAAAATGCGTTTGGATCGGTCTCTTGGAATGAAATAATTAAATGCCTAGAAAGGAAGAAAATATCTATATATCTGATAAATATAATCACAGAATATCTTAGTGAAAGATTTTTAACATATGAGGGTAATAAATACGCTATCTATGGGGGAGTTCCACAGGGATCCATATTGGGGCCCATCCTATGGAACGCACTTTTCGATGATGTCTTAAACGATGAAGAAGATAATAATGTCAAAAAGATTGCATATGCCGATGATCTGGCTGTAGCGGTTGCCGAAGAAAACGTGGATAGACTGATAGAAACAGCGGAGAAAGCCATAAAGAACATCATACTCAAGATAGAAAGTAAGGGTCTACAAATTGCCGAAGATAAAACAGAAGCAGTTCTACTTAAAAGTAGAAAACACGGAGGCGAAGTAAACATCCAGGTAGGCCGAACAACAATTACCACACAAAAGGCGGTAAAGTATTTGGGCGTCTTTATTGGCAGAGACCTGAAATGGGGACACCATGTTGATGCTGCGGTTGGAAAGGCAGAAAAAACCACCCACTCCCTGTACAGAATCATGGGATCAACGCACGGCCCTAAGGAGACGAAAAGGAAAGTAATAGCAAGTACTATTTACTCCCAATTGCTATATGCGTGTAGAACCTGGAAGAACGTAATTGAAATTAAAAAACAAATGAAAAAATTGGAGACCCTGCAGCGCAAAATCTTGCTCAGAGTATCGAGCGCCTATCGAACAACATCTACGGAGGCTTTGCAGGTTTTGACAGGAACGCCACCGATCAAACTTATCATCTTGAAAAGAACGGGAGATCGAACGGAACAAGACATCATGCAGGAATGGCAATCGAAGTGGAATGAGAATACGGGCAAAGCGTCGTGGACAAAAAAAATAATAAAAGATATATGCACTTGGAGACAAAGAAAATGGGGTGATATCAACTATTACACCAGTCAGTTGATTACAGGACACGGCTGCTTCAGACAACATTTATGGATACATAAACGTAGTGAAAGTGACCGCTGTCCATACTGCGACGTGATCGATAACGCAGAACATACTTTTTTCCAATGCCCAAGATGGAGCAGCGAAAGGCAACAGCTAACATCGAACCTGCGGGAGAACCTGACGCCGAGGAACGTGATCGCCACCATGCTGGACAGCGAGGAGAACTGGGAAAAGATCGAGTGCTTTGTGAGAAGGGTGATTAGTGCGAAAGAGGCAGAAGAGAGGACAATGTGCGTGGGTGTAGTGTAGTGTATGTGTTAAGAAGTGCCACGTGTAATAAAGTGTGAGACGAAAAGACAGGAGAAGTGTTTTGTTTTTGTTCCGCCGCTCGTGCGATGGATAAAGCCCGAAGGGGCATTTCCGCTCGAGAGAAGGCGACGAAAGAGGGGGAGTTTTTAGTGGGTATCGGACAACATCGAGGTCAAGGGAGTCCCACACTCTCGGTCGGATGAGATTATCTCAACAATAGGCGCCATTTCCGGCCGGGGCTCAGTGCATCAAGCATTTTCTCCTCCTCTGCGCCAAAAAAAAAAAAAAAAAAAAAAAAAAAAAAAGGGTTGGGTTGGGTTGGGTTGGGTTGGGTTGGGTTGGGTTGGGTTGGGTTGGGTTGGGTTGGGTTGGGTTGGGTTGGGTTGGGTTGGGTTGGGTTGGGTTGGGTTGGGTTGGGTTGGGTTGGGTTGCGGGTTGGGTTGGGTTGGGTTGCGGGTTGGGTTGGGTTGGGTTGCGGGTTGGGTTGGGTTGGGTTGCGGGTTGGGTTGGGTTGGGTTGCGGGTTGGGTTGGGTTGGGTTGCGGGTTGGGTTGGGTTGGGTTGCGGGTTGGGTTGGGTTGGGTTGCGGGTTGGGTTGGGTTGGGTTGGGTTGGGTTGGGTTGGGTTGGGTTGGGTTAGTAAGAAATAACCTTTCAAAATGTAATGGTTCTCTTTTTCTCCCTTCATATGTGTCGACAACTTGAGAGCGCAAAGGGAAGGGAGGAAAATGACAAGATGCTGAAAGCAAAACATCTCGAAAGAAGAGGAGGGGGAGTCACGATGGCTCCCCCCACCTGGTACGCATGGTAAGAAATAATCTTCTCAAAAAGTAACGGTTTTCTTTTTTTCTCCCTTCTTATATGTCGACATCGTGGACGTGTGGAGGGGGGAAGACAAAGCCAAACGCCGAAGATGCAACCCACTGCAAGAAGAGGAGGGGGAGCCACGATGGCTCCCCCCACCTGGTACGTATAGAAAGTAAGACTTGTTCAAAAAGTAATGGGATTTTTTGTTTTGCTGTTATCGTAACACCGGCAACGCGTGGAGGAAGAGATGATGGGGAGGAGATAACGAGAACGATAAGTGAGGTAGCATAAAGTACTCAACTCCGAAGAAACGCCTCCCGGCGGATTCCGGAGATGGAAAAAAGAGGGGGGGTTTTTAGTGGGTAGTTCGGGGCTAGAATAGTCCCACACTCCCGGCTGAAGAGAAGTTTTCCAATTAACATCTGAGGCGCCAACAGTAGGCCGGGGTGCGCAACGCATTTTCCCCTCCTCTGCGCAAAAAAAAAAAAAAAAAAAAAAAAAAAAAAAGGGTTGGGTTGGGTTGGGTTGGGTTGGGTTGGGTTGGGTTGGGTTGGGTTGGGTTGGGTTGGGTTGGGTTGGGTTGGGTTGGGTTGGGTTGGGTTGGGTTGGGTTGGGTTGGGTTGGGTTGGGTTGGGTTGGGTTGGGTTGGGTTGGGTTGGGTTGGGTTGGGTTGGGTTGGGTTGGGTTGGGTTGGGTTGGGTTGGGTTGGGTTGGGTTGGGTTGGGTTGGGTTGGGTTGGGTTGGGTTGGGTTGGGTTGGGTTGGGTTGGGTTGGGTTGGGTTGGGTTGGGTTGGGTTGGGTTGGGTTGGGTTGGGTTGGGTTGGGTTGGGTTGGGTTGGGTTGGGTTGGGTTGGGTTGGGTTGGGTTGGGTTGGGTTGGGTTGGGTTGGGTTGGGTTGGGTTGGGTTGGGTTGGGTTGGGTTGGGTTGGGTTGGGTTGGGTTGGGTTGGGTTGGGTTGGGTTGGGTTGGGTTGGGTTGGGTTGGGTTGGGTTGGGTTGGGTTGGGTTGGGTTGGGTTGGGTTGGGTTGGGTTGGGTTGGGTTGGGTTGGGTTGGGTTGGGTTGGGTTGGGTTGGGTTGGGTTGGGTTGGGTTGGGTTGGGTTGGGTTGGGTTGGGTTGGGTTGGGTTGGGTTGGGTTGGGTTGGGTTGGGTTGGGTTGGGTTGGGTTGGGTTGGGTTGGGTTGGGTTGGGTTGGGTTGGGTTGGGTTGGGTTGGGTTGGGTTGGGTTGGGTTGGGTTGGGTTGGGTTGGGTTGGGTTGGGTTGGGTTGGGTTGGGTTGGGTTGGGTTGGGTTGGGTTGGGTTGGGTTGGGTTGGGTTGGGTTGGGTTGGGTTGGGTTGGGTTGGGTTGGGTTGGGTTGGGTTGGGTTGGGTTGGGTTGGGTTGGGTTGGGTTGGGTTGGGTTCCCCTCAGGGGCCTAGTGTGATCACTGGGTACGGGCTTAGCGAACCCGAGGTACCTGAGCTCGAGGAGCACACCTCGTTAAAAAACCGGGGTCCGCCTGGCCCGGACGGTAGTACCCTGTAGGGCACCTGCCTGGGTTACAGGTGAAGATTTTGGAAGGCCGGCAGAATTCCGGAGTTGTGTAGTCCTTGTAAGTGTGTAATAAATGTTCAGTGTAAT